>NW_004567109.1:21661394-21675075 GCF_000260355.1 Condylura cristata | reverse complement strand
GCGCTCGCGGCTCTTTCATCTCCAGGCTCCCAGCGCCCCGCGCCCATTAATCCCAAATCCCCACACCTGGGTGGGGAGCCGCAGCCCCATTTGCCTGGGGAAGCCGAGTGGCCACGCGCTCCAGAGGTTCCCACGCGCCTTTCCTTGCTTCCTTCATTCATTCACGCGCTCACTCGCTCATTCACTCACCAAACAAAACTTTACCGAGTGCCTTCTACTATTGTTTCCTTGCCTGTAAAATGGGAGTGATGCGTTCTCACAGGCTGGTTCTCAGGGCCAAGGTGCACACCTGGGGAAAGAGATGGCTCACCTGCGCTGGACCCATCCGAATACTCACCAGCTCACTGAGTGCTCTGCACAACCCTAACTGGGATGAGCCCCCATTTTACAGACGTGGAGACTGAGCGCAGCAAGGCTGTGGGATTTGCCGGGGTGGCACAGTAGCCGAGGGGTCTGCCATCGGCCCTCCAGAGCATCTGCCAGCAGGGGCTCCATCAACTTGGAGGACACCATCCATGCCTGCCACCCCAGTAATAACAGCTGACACTTCTGGAAGCATTTATTCTGTGCCACGCTCTGTGCTAAGTGTTTTCTGTGCCTTTTCTCTTGTAGTCCTTGCAATAACAACGTCAGTGCTGGGCTATCAAATTTTGCCATTTTTCAGAAAGAAACTGAAGCTGAGAGAATAGGTCAGATGCTCCAGGTCACGCGGGTCAAGCAGCTAAAGGGAGGCTTGAAGCTCCCCTCAAATCCAGCAGAGGCACAGGCTCTGGGCCGCAAAGCTAAAATAAGCCGCAGTCTCCTCTCCCCTCTTCCTGGCGTCCTTTCCAACCTCAAGCTTAGAATGGGCAAAGCCCACTGGATGCTCTTTGCCTAGCTGCCTCCCACCCAGTGAGCAGCTCAAATGCTCAGAGAACACTGAAGAGGACAGTTGGTGCGGCAGAACAGTGTGAGCTCGGTACAAGCAGCCTGACAGCTGGAACTCTCTGGGTTCCTTCACCTGTAATATGGGCCCTGCAGCCCCTTGGGTCCACCAACACTGTTGTTCATCAGCCAGCTTGCATTCATTGATTGCATTCTTTTGCTTAGAACATTTCTTGAATGCCAACTGTGACCTTGGTGCCAGGGCTGGGTGTCCTAGTTTGGCCAGGACAGAGTGGTTCCCAGGAAGAACCTGACTGCTGAAGCTGAGATAGTCCTGAGCAAACCAGGACGATTATCCTCTCCCTCCCCTCCTCTCCCCTCCCCCCCCACCTGTGCTGGGATTTGAGCTGTATCAGAGCCTGGCCTGGTACCACTGACAACTGGAAGGCCCACAGGAGGGATGCCCCATGTGAGCTGTTGGAACTGGAACAGGGCAAGGGCGAGGCACCCCAGTGATGCGCTGTGCTCAGCTTTTTCCCAGTCCCTGGCTCCAGGCCCAGGCAGATATGCCCAAGCCATCCTACCCATTGCCTGGCTGGGAAAGCCAAGGCTGAAAGACTGGCAGCGGCTTTCCCACAGCAGCTGCTGTGAGTCAGTGCCCAGGGGCAGGGGTGGGCAATGCCACCCTTACCCACCCACTTGCTGTATGATCTCCAGCAAGCCACTTTACCTCTGTCGGAGCTGCGCCCATCTTCCCTCCCCTGGAATGGGGTGACTGGGTGATCTCCAAGCCCAGTGGGGTACTGACTGTTACTGCCTTTCCAGGAACACTCCATATCTTTAGGAACTCCGGGGGAAGCAGGTCTTCCCAAGGTGGGGGCATCTGCCAAGAATTTGGCCACTGCTGATTCTTGGCAGTAGCCAGGTGAGGACATGCCAGGAGTAACCTAGAAAGAGGGCCTTGGAGATCAGATGGAGTGGGTCTTCCCCCAGCGGGCCTCTGAGCTTCTCTGAGCCTCATTTTCTGCCCCTGTAGAAAGTGAAGAGCAGCGACCTCCCACAGGTGGGGTCAATGCAATGCCAAAGATGGGGGGACACGCCCAGTGCTCAGGTCCCTTCCTGCCCCTACAGGGTCCCCCAGCTGGCCTGGCCTCAGGCTTTGTTCTCTCTATCTGCACCTCTTGTCCCTCCACTCATTTAGCAAACATTCACTGTGTGGATATCCACCACTCACCAGCCCTTTTAGGTCCTAAGGTGAGGCAGATAGATGAAAAGGTGAGATCTCCTTCCTTACGTGGGTAGCCGTGGACTCTTGGAGCCTTGGGGTAAGGAGAGGAAGAAAGGTAAGAGATTCAGCTCGCTCACACCCTCTCTTCTTGATGACTATCCCCCTTCCGCCCACACGCCCTTTCCCTTCACCCCTTGACCCCCACAATCCGCACCAGCACTCCAAGTCCCAGAGCTCCTCTGGCTCACGCCAGCACAGAAGCCTGCTGCAGTTTCCCCAGGGAGTTAACTGCACGCCTCCTTCAAGCGTCCTCCTGCCTTGCCTCTTGCCCCTGTCTGACACCGTGGGGGGGCCGTCAGCAACCCATCTGCCCTGGCAGGACACTGCTGCAATGGGGAGTTAGGGGAACCCGGCAGACACCAGTGCAGGTATCAGCTTTGCAGGAGTAGGGGGTCTTCTTGAGAAAGGTTAGTCCTTGTGCGTGATGGATTGACCAGGTGACCTCAGCTCCTCCTAAAGGCCATCTTAGGGTGCAGAAGTGATGAGACTTCCAGATCTTTCTGCCTAGAATCCATGCTATAAAACTGCTGCCCAGCGCAGCAGAGGCTCACCTGTGGCTGTTGAGTATGTGAGCCATAACTAAGCCAAACTAAGCCAAACCTGCCATCAGTGTATCGCAGGCACACCAGACTGAATGTAAAACTGTGACCTCCTCTTTCATTTTTATGTTGATTATGCATCGCAATGGTACACTTTTAGATAGATTGAATTTAATAAAACATGTCATTAAATTAATTTCACTCATTTCTTTTTACTTTAAAAAACCCTAATTCCTAGAACCTTGACAGATTCATTAGTGCCTCGCATTGTATTTCATTTTACAGCACTGACCAGACAGCTGGCAGGCACTGGGCTAAGCCATTTTCTCCCCTTGGTACCAGTCAGCTCTGGGGAGAGCAGGGTGTTGGAGTCTTGTTCTCTTCCCAGGTGGGAAGAACCAGATCCCAATACCTGAGAAGAAAGTGTTGCTCCTACAAAAGAAATTGTTCCCACCTCCAAAATGAGGGCACCCCAAATCTCTTCTCCCTTGAGCAGCTCATTTCTGCAATGAAGAGCAGAACCATGGTGGCACTCCCACCCCCAGGAAGATAGAATTCAAACAGGCAGGGAAACTCCTTTCCAGGTTGACTTCAGTCAGCAAAAGCCAGAGGAAGTCCCCTGTTGCCCTGCTCTGCCTCGCCCAGCCCTGGCCCCTAAATCTGAGCGACCCTGGCCCCTAAGTCTGAGCCAGGCTCAAAGGAGCATCTTTATCCTATATTACTTTGCCAGGACAGCACCAGGCCATCACTCAAGGGGCACATGATTCCCACCATGGCATCTACAGACCACCCAGGGAGACAGGTCACACTCCCAGGGTAACTGGAGATGCTCCCACAGCAGTCTCCCCTGTAGGAAACAGCAGGCCTGTGATAAGACATGAGCTTCAGCCCTGTTTCTCCATGCTGCACCCTACCAATACTCCCCTCCTTATTTTGAGAAGGAAATGAAGAGCAGGGTGCAGAGGTTAACAGGAAACCTTGGCACTCTCCAGGTGTGAGGTTAAACCCAACATGGCCAGTGGTTTGCCATAGAACCTTGAGCATGAAGTTCCCTGGCCCCAGGCCACTACCTTCCCCCATGCAAGGAGACAATCATTGCCTACACCTGTAGGGTTGTTTGTTGTAAGAATCCATTGAGACGACACCGGCAGGTGGAGAAAGGGCACCCTAAGCTCGGCTACTGTCACTCTTATTCACAGTAGCAACAGAATCCTCCTCGTTTACATATTTCTTTAGCCAAGGACAATCAACCAATCCAAGACTGCCACGGGGGTTTCTCTGGGACTCTGAGGACCCATCACTGGGATGTAATTGATGAGAAAGGGGTCTGGTCTGGTGGTTCATAAAGACCGGTCCCACCCCCTGTGATGGTGGGGCCCTGCTGGCGAGCGTTAGCTGGTCAGCACAGACTGGGGTGGGCTGGTCAGCACAGACTGGGGTGGGCATCGAAGCAGCAAGGAGAGCCATCTCTCCCTCCCTCATACAGCAGACAGCGGGTAGGGGTGGGGGTGAAGCTGAAGGGAAGAGTGGCCAAAGACCCCGATTTCCTCAGTTCACTGGGAAATGGAATAGTGAGAAGGGTTTGGCCTCCATTTCCCAGGCAGACCAGATTTCAACCATACATGGAGTTTTAAGTCCCAGAATGAGTGGTTTGTCCCAGCAGTTCCAGATCCTGAAATGGACAAACCCATGTCCAGACTGTAGTCATGTTAGCACAAATCCTGGAAGACAAAATGTTGTTGCCCTGATCTTTCTGCATTCGAATTAGTTTTCAATATATCTTTGCTGCTGTGTTTATATAACTTTGTCGATTGATTTTCCTTGAGAGAAAACAATTGTTGGTTGAGGCTTCCTTTGGGGCGGGACTATCCAGTTCCTTTTGTTTCCAAAGACTCTAACTGTGAAGTCAGAATGAAGTCTAAATGAAGAAATTCCTTCCAGCAAACTGAAACCCACTTCCTGGGGGCATCCATCAAGGGCACCTCCCTTTGCAGAAGGAGCCAGAGCTTCCCCCCACCACCCCTGCTTCCAGGCCAGCATTCAGCCACATAATGGCAACATGATTGGGACTCTGTGAAGCTTCTCTTGGGCTTTTTCTGTTCCTTGCACGAGAGCCTCCTCCCAGCCCACCATCAATTCTGCAGGCCACCCCCAGCTCTGGCCAGACAGGGCAGAGAAGTCCCTGGTGGAGGGGGTGGGCTCTGCCATCAGGGGTGGGTCCCCGCCTCTTTCTGGCTGTGTAAATTAGACAAGTTACTCTACCTCTCTGTCTCCATTTTCAGTTTCCTCACCTGGAAGCAGAGGTAATGACGGCTCCCATGGCTGTGTCATGAAGGCCAAGTCCTTCAATGAGCATTAAGCCCGAGATCAGTGCTTCGCGCCCCTAACTCAGCGGGTCTCAGCTAGGGTATGCTTCGCCGTCCTGCCCTCCCCACCTCATCAGAGTCTCATTGGTCTCAGGGGAGGCAGCTGACCCAAACTGGGCCAGTGAGACTTTCCCAGGGAGGTTTAGCACTGGGGTACAGAGAAAGGAGCCGTTTTTCTTCAAGACGTGACACTCACTCACACTTGCTATATCATGAAGATTTGTGTCCTGTGTAAGGGGGGAAGCTAATGTTTAGGAGAAAGCCAAGGAACACACAGAGAAAGTTCTGGTTCTAGTGGCTCCTAAAGACCAACTCCATTCCAATAAGCTTCTGCTGTGTAAAAACTGCTTGGAAACGTAGGGCTGAGAGCAGTGGCCCTTTATTGACTCCTGATTCTATGTGCTGCGGTTGGCTAGAATCAGCGGGATAATTACTCTGCTGGCCTCTCCTGCCCCACCGTGCAGCTGCAGGCACGGGTGGCTTGGCCAGAACTGGATGGTCCAGGATGGCCTGAGAGTGACCAGGCATTTATTGAATGCTTGACATATGCCGGGCACTGTGAGAAATATCAGAGTGGAGAAAATCAATATTTCCTGAGCTCCTACTTTAGATTAGACAGGTGATGAGTGTTGAGGTGTTCTATCTCACTTGACCTCCTGATAATGTGGTCAGACATTACTGTTAGTGCCCATTTTACAGTCGGGACACTGATACCCTACGATCTTTCCTATGATCTCAAGATCCAGAGGGGCAGAACTGGAATTTAAAGCAAGACCTCTGGGTATCTGCAGAGTCCACCCCAGCCCCTCCCATGTCAAAGGGGACCTTGTCCTCACGCTGCCTGACATTAAGGGGCCTGGGTGGGCAGAACACCGGACTGTGAGAATCAGTGCCATCACCCTGCGAACGAGCCCCCTGACTATGTTGTGATAGATACTGTGTTAGGTACAAGGGATCTAGAAGTGACTCAGACCCAGGATGCAGCGTGGAGGAGGGGTGATTAATCATGCCCAGTTTGGGCTCAGTGTTGACTCGTTTATCAGCCTGATTCTTAAGGTGTGGTTGTTGCTGGTAAGGAAAAGTGATTCAGCTCAGTCCCCATTCCTGCAGATTCTCAGTCCCCATTCCTGCAGGGTCTCCAAGAGCCATCACAGACCTGGACCATTACCAGGGGCAGGTCAAGAGCCTCTAGACCATTCTTTAAAACTAGCTGCAAAGCTGGGTTCAGGTCATCTATTCATAGGATACCTGCGGGTGCCAGGTGAGAAGGAGCAGCTTCCAGGATAAGTGACACCCCTGCCATCATCTAAGACAGCTCAGGAATTGCCAAGCCCAAGGGAGACATCTCTGCCAGTGTAAGAATGGGGACACTCAGGATCCAGGATCCGGTGCCCAGAGCCCTCTCTCTGGTGGGTATCAAGGGAAGGAGCCTGCCCTTGAAATGAGCCAGAACCTGCCGTGAATTCAACCTGAATTCATTTCCGGCTGTGTCCCCACAGCCGGTGATTCACCCTTCTGAGTATCCTTCTCATCTGCGCGATGGGGACAGAACACCCATCTTAGGCCACAATTTCTGTGTTTCCTGAACAAGAGTAAGCAGGAGCAGGGCTGCACTGGGAGGAGACCAGGGCACCTCTTGGAGCTCCAGGGGAAGCACCCGGCGAGACTGGCCCTGCACCCGAGGGCCTTCCAGAACCAGGCAGGACTCCCTTCCCGCCTCCCCTCTCACCGCTGTCGCCCCTGAGCTGGCTTCATTTTTCTCCTCTATAGACGGATTCTTCTGTTTACCTGGTGCTTGTGGCTCCAGCTAGTGCCCCCTTGCTTAGCCTGCATGTTGTTTATGTCTGACAGCCCCGTTCAGCCAGGCGGCAGTCTTCCTGCTTCAATTCCAGACTCCTGGGACTCTGGCCCAGGAACTGGCCACTTGCTAGTATACATTAGCCAGCTTGATTCCCTCTATTTCAGTCTTTTTCTGCAAAATGGGTGAAGCATCTGCAGACTTTTCTCCCTCTTGTGTTGTAAGAAGGTGTCGAAAGCACAGCGCATGATTTTCCGGCAGGTTTGATCTCTCCCTCTCCAGACAGCCCCACCATTCTTCTGGCCCCACCCAGCGACCTAGAACTTCCTGAACTTCCTCAGTACATTCACGCCTTGATATTTTCATTCCAAAGCGGTCAAGAGAGCCTGTTTCCCCGCCTTCCACATTTGTCCAGATCCTGCCCAAATGAGAGGGTCCTCTCCTCTGAGACTTCATCCCCAACGGAGAGCTCACAGAGTCTTTGATGCCTGCTTGACACCTGGAATCTCCCTCCTTCCTTCCTGTATGTGACTGCAGAACAGAGACCCCACCCCACCTCAAGACAGCCACCATCTAGTAATCTCACACCAAAGAGAGACCAAAAAGCACCTAATAACACATTTGCAAGCCAGGAACGCACAGTACTTATATGTACCTGCTCCAGAGAAGACACATTTGGCCTTGAATCGCAGGCAGCATGGGAAAGACACACACTACAGCGGCTTCACTAAGTAGGGCATGTTTTTATCTCAGAGCTGGACGAGCAGAGCAGAGCAGGCCCTCTGGGTGGCCGGGCTCCTTGATTCTGCTCTGCCTTCCTTGCCAAGCACCATTACTTTTCTCCTCTGTACCAGTTTTCTCACCTCTAAATAGGCACGACTACCTTCCTGCTAGGGGTATTGTAAAGATCAAATGAGATGACATATGCAGAGAGCACAGAATAGGCCCTGGCCCAGGTTAAGAGTCTGTAAGTGTTAGCTATTATGATTCTGATTCCCACTGTGATTATTCTGCCCTCATGCCCCCTGGGCATCATAGCCTCAGCCTGGCAGGAGAGGAGGAGAGGAAAAGCACACAGGTGAGTACTGGCTGAATCTGTCTGATTTTCTTTCCAAATGGAGGTGAGAGCCATGTAACAAGAAACTACCCATTTTGGGGATGAAACATGTACAGAATGAAAAAAGATATAAAATACATACACAATTTTAAAATTAAAGAAATACTACCTATTTTAAAGTGAGTGAGTGAGTGGCATCTGATCTTTCACCTGGACCACTTACTTAGCCCCAAACACTTCTTCCCCCATGCCCATTAGGCGTTGTCCCCCGTTTTCCCGTTTCCCCCAGCCCCTGTCATTTTGTTTCTGTGGATGTTTGCACAATTCTACCACTTTTTTAAAAAGATTTATTTATTTATGCATACAGAACTGGGGTACAGATCAGAAGTGCAGGGGATGAGAGGATTCACCAGAGACAGAATGGGGAACAGAATAGGCAGACTGAAGAAGTCCATTGCTGAAGGGAGCAGGGGACCAGATAGGAGAGGTCTGCTGTGCCTTCTGGGTCACCTCCCTGGTCTGGGATCGAATTCATGCTACAGTGGCTGCGATAGCTTCATAGTGCGGAGCTTTAACCCGTTGCGCCACCAGGGACCAATTCCACCATTTTAAAAAGAGTTTCCTAGAAGACCCTCAACCTCTTCTGCTCACCTCTCACTGGCCAGGAGTTTCCTGTCATTCTATATTCTAACACCCCTTGAGATCTGAGAGTTGTGTTTTGTTGATTATAAACAAAACTTTGCCAAAATAAGAACCTTCTTATATAGATAAGAAGATATAGATAAGAGACTGACATTGAGTGTATGTCAGACTCTGATCCAGGTTCTGGGGATACCTCAGTAAAGGAAACTGCTCCCTGCTCATGTAGAACTGGCCTTATGGTGACATGACATGGAGATAAATAATTCGGCATCATCCAAAAACAAATTATTTAATGTGTTAGAAGATAATAAATAATTAGAAGAAATAGAAAGTAAAGCAAAGAATGTCCATGGGGGGAGGGAGGATAAAACAGGGACTGATGGCTGAATGAGTGTAGTAGTTATCTGTTGCTATATAACAAATTACCCCAAATATCGTAGCATAAAACAACACACATTTCTTATCTCCGTTTTTGCCAATCGGGAAAATCCAAGCAGAGATCAGCTTGGTCATTCTGGCTCAGCGTGGTTGCAAACAAGATGTCAGCCAGACAGTGGATCCAAGAGCTTGACCAGGGTCTGCAAGGCCCTCAGGTGCTCACACAGATGACTGCTGGTTCAAGGCTTCAGTTGCTCAGCCTTGGCAGGAAGCCTGGGTTCATTGGCATTTGGGCCTCTCCCGGTGACTGTGTGAATGTCCTCACAACATGCAAGCTAAACACCCCAGAGCAAGTGACTCAAGAGAAAGGCCAAGGAGAAGCCCAGAACACCTTTTGTGACCTGGTTTTGGAAATGACACTGTCATTTCTTCTAGATTCTATTAGGAGGGAGTCACTATGTCTAGTCCACACTCAAGAAGAGGGGAGTTTTAGGAAGAGTATCAAAGAATTTTTAGACATTATTGGATAACCATTACAATTAAATGGTGTAGTCAAGATAAAAGCAACAGAATATTTGGAGTAAAGAAGAAAGAGTAAGCGCTGGGGGCCCCCGAGGGGGATGAACACCATCCTTTCCCGCATTAATAGACGTGTGACCTTGGGTAAGTCACTTCTCTGAGTTCTGGTTTCCTCCTCTGTGAATTGGGGATGACATCAGTTACTACTCACAGGTGTATTTGAGGATTAAATAAAAACACACATGCAGTATCCACCCCGCGGCTGATACCCAGTTGTACTCAGCAAACATGAGCTAATGTTATTCATATTCTGATCAGCTGCAAGTCCTCATTCTCATCAGGTATACAGTGATGCAATTCATCAGCTGAGAGCTCTTGGAGAACATTTTCTCTAAAGTATCTGGTAGAAATTCCTCCCCTCTTCTCCATCCTAGAGAGAAGGTAGCAGAGGAGAAAGATTTTGCTTGCCAGTCGATCTGGACCTCAAGTCTCAGAGCATTTCCAGTTTTGATCACCAAGTTTGCTGAGCTGCTAGGATGGGACTGGGGCTTCAAGGATTCATCCAAAGGGGAGGAATTCAGCTAAGAGATTTTAGGGCAAGGTCTTCCCGAGGTAGCTCGCGTGAGCCCTCTAGACAGTCAATCCGTGGACAAAGATTTACTGAGCCCCCATCTGAGCCTTGCTTTATCTTGGGGACCAGAAATGGCACCATTGGCAAGAATAAAATCCAAGAGGTCCTGCCAACCAGGACCTGGGGCCTTTGGGAGAGGGAGACCTCAAGACACAAGAAAGAAGAGGAAAGAATTGGGAATTGGATCCCCACGTGGTGGTCCCAAATGGTCCTTTCATCTACCAGCTCCTACCATTCATCAGTACCCAGCAGGACCAAGAACAATTATGGCCCTGGAGGCCCTGGCAATTCTTGCCATTGGGTTCAAGGGATTCTCCACTCCGCTCCCCTTCTGCTACACACCTCTCCCCCAACATGGGTTCATAAAGACCTGACTCTGGGTGGAAGTGTAATGGGGTGGACCCATAGAACCAATGCAGAGGTCTCTACTCCAAGGACAGAGACTTCATTTCCAGCACTGACCACCACATGTACTTTGGACTCTCAATCAACTTTCTGTTTCCTTCCTTGTCAAAAAGGATAACGACTTCTGTTCTGCCTGATGTATTCAACAACTACTCCAGGTCCTATTGTGTGGCCAGCTCTGTTCTGATGCCTTGTAAACAATGTCCAAAGGGCACTGAGGGCCTCTGCTCTCGGATGGCTGGCCCGCCTGCTCCAGGGAAGATTCTCTGTGAAATTTGGTCACGTGGTGGTAGGTGCCAAGAAGAAAAGCAGAAGAGAATGAGAGGGTAAAGTGGTCAGGGAAGTTCCTTTGAGGGAGTGACTTTTATCAGATCAGCACAAGGAGTTGAATAGTGTTGTGAATGGTGGAGGGAGAAACATTCCAGGCAGAGAGAACAGAAGGAGCCCTGAGAAAAGAATGTGCCTGAGAACCCAAAACAGAGCAAGGAAACTGTTCATGGACATACTGGGAGCGACCAGATCCAAGCAGAGTGATGCTTCTTCAGGGGAGCATGCTCGTGTCCCCGTGTGCTGGTGCTTCGGGCCTGATAACAGCGTTAGAACCCTGCTCCAACTGTCCCCTCAGCTGGCACCGTCCTGGCCCTCCTTAAAAGCGTTGTTTAACCTCAAGGGCTCAGTGAGGCCTCACTGGTCATTCTGTGCGATGTTGCAACCCACTCCCTCGTACACCCAACCTCTCCTGTCCCACATCCACAGTATCTACCATTCCTCACAGGTGGAGAATGATTTGACTTAGTCTGTTAAATAATGTCCCCAAGGACATCATAGGGGCTCTTAACTCCAGGCTCCATAGAACCCCTGTGTCTCCCACGGGTCCCCCAGAGACCAGTTGACCACCTCATTTATATGCAGTCGTTTGCGATCTAGATGTCTACAGCTTTCCTTAGGATCTCAAAGGGTGACTTAATCCTGCTCCAAGCATAAAAATCACTAGCAGACCAATGCCTGACACAGAGAGGTGCTCAGTAAAGGTATGTCCACTACTCTAAAGCACTTTTAAATATTTGTACTTTTTTATTTTTTAAAAAAGATTTATTTATTTATGCTTCCAGAACAGGGGTACAGGCCAGAGGTGTGGTGGGTGAGAGGATTCACCAGAGACAGAGTGGGGAGCAGAACAGGCAGATGAACTGAAATATACTGCTGAGGGGAGCATTGGGCCAGTCAGGAGAGGTCTGTGGGTCAGCTCCCTGGCGGGGGATCGAACTCAAGATGCAGTAGCTTCCGAGAGCTTCATAGAGTGGTGCTTTAACCGGCTGCGCCACCAGAGAGGGCCCTCACACACTTTTTTGAAGGAGAACTGTTTTAGGGCACCATAGCTTCCAAGCCCCAATGTCCTTAGACAAGCTGCTTTTTAAAAATACAAATTCTGGCCCTCCCTGGTGGTGCAGCGGGTTAAAGCGCAGCACTGAGAATCTGAAGCCACTTCCGCATGAGTTCGATTCCCGCCTGCTGCCTGCCCCGGAGGAGACCACATGGCGGGCCAGACCTCTCCTGTCCCGCCCGCTGCTTCCCTCAGCAGTGTACTTCGTCGATCTGCCTGTTCTGTTCCCCACTCTGTCTCTGGTGAAGCCTCTCACCGCCCCTGAGCCTCTGGCCTGTACCCCAGTTCTGTATGAATAAATAAATAAATCTTTAAAAAAAAAATACAAATTCTGGCGCAACGGGTTAAAGCACAGCACTATGAAGCTATCTGCAGCCACTGTAGTACAAGTGCCATCCCTGGCCAGGGAGCTGACCCACATGGCGTGGCAGACCTCTCCTGCCTGGCCCACTGTTCCCCTCAGCAGTGTACGTCATCAGTCTGCCAGTTCTGCTCCACACTCTGTCTCTGGTGAAATCTTTCACCCCCTGCACCTCTGGCCTGTCCTCTAGCTCTTGTATTCATAAATAAATCAATCCTTAAAAAAAAAAAAAAGATACAAATTCTGGTGATTCAAAAACACCTTCAGAGGAGCTGACCCAGGCAGTCTGAATGGGGTCAGAGATCTAGGATTTTTCCAAGGTCCTTCCTCCTGGCCTCCCCTCCCCCACATGGCACGCCTCCAGACTAGTTGAGGTGCAGTCAGGTTTAGGGTCTCCCTGTGAAGCCTTAACTGGAGACAGACTCAGGAGAATGTGGTGTGCAGCTTTTCACACCCATGTGATCATACCCGTGGTCATTTGTGACCTTTTCACAAGCTCTCAGAGTGACTGGGCAGGGATTACAATCTCCCTTTTATTGAGTAGAAAGCTGAAACCCTGGAATCAAGTGATACCCCCTCCCAAGGCCCAACTGTCACATTGCCTAAGGGTGGGGAGATAGGATTAGAACTAGGCCTTTGGACTCTCACTCTATGGCTCTCCCCTCTGCACCAACTGGATAAACCAAGTTCCAGGAAGTCCCAAGGCCACAACTGAGAGAGGGGGACAGAGGAGGGAGGGGGGACGGCCACCATGTGGAGAGCAAGGTTCAAGCAGGCTGTCTGCCAGCCACAAACCCCAGCTGTTCTGAGCACACAAGCATTTACCTGCTAACTCCGACTGTGCAGGACCCTGCCAGCTGCTTCCCCTGGTGCGTCTCCGTCTCCCAACCTCCAAGGTGGGCTGATACTCCGTGCCTGCCCTCCATAAAATGCTCTGTAGAATGGAAGGCTCTAAACATTCGCTTGTTATTACCACTGCTGTCAAGGGCAGGTGCAAAATCAGCAGCCCAGTGGAAGATCTCTAGGGGCCCAGCTAAATCCAGCTTTTATTCATTTGAAGTACATTTTTGAGCACCTGCTATGTGCCAGGCACTGGGCTGGACACTTGGACATGCATAGCCTCGTTAAACATGCAGATGACCTCATCAGTCCATATTATAGACAGAGAAACTGAAATTCGGGGGATGAGTTGTAGGGCATTCACCCAGCTTTTACCAAAAGCCGACTTAGGTCAAGTAGTGAGGACACAAAGATGAACAAGTCCTTCAAGAGACGTGCCCATAAATTACTTTAATAACAACTCACTCTGCGCTTCCACAGACAAGCGAGTGGGAGCAAGAGGCAAAGCCCTGGCTCCCAAGGGGTTATGGAGGCGGCAGACTGACCTCCCGCAGGACCTGCACCACTGAGGTGTCTGCTTCCCTCCCAATCCCCGCCCCCCCAACCCCC
>NW_004567109.1:21642977-21660255 GCF_000260355.1 Condylura cristata | reverse complement strand
GCCGCTGCCGCTGCCGCAGCCGCCCGCGCACGCCCTGGGCTGCATGGACGCCGAGCTCATCGACGAGGAGGCGCTGACCTCGCTGGAGCTCGAGTTGGGGCTGCACCGCGTGCGGGAGCTGCCCGAGCTCTTTCTGGGCCAGAGCGAGTTCGACTGTTTCTCGGACTTGGGGTCGGCGCCGCCCGCCGGCTCCGTGAGCTGCTGACCGCAGCCGGGCGCCCTCCCTGGCGCGCTCGGGAGGAGAAAGGGCTGGCTGCCCGTTGGACTCCGCTCCCAGCGCCCGCCCAGCATGCGCCCTCCGTGAGGGTGGAAGCAGCGGTGGGTGCCCGGAGCCCACGCAGGACTGGGACACCTCACCTGGCCTGGCCCCGGGCCGTGCCTCCTGCAGGATGACACTTTGGCTTGGTCAGTCAGGGAGCCCCAGCGGAAAAGTGAAGAGGACTGGAAACGCTTGGGATTCCCCATTCTTGGATTCTGTGTCCTCTGCTCCTGAACTCGCCCCCTCCATCCCCCCAATCTGAGCCATTCCAGGCCCTGCCTGGTTCCCTCTCTCTTCTTGTGCAACCAGCTGCGGTCACTGGGTCCTTGCAGCTGTGCACCCACCCAGGCTGGGGGAGCCCACCGTGGCTAAGCCTCGCCTTGGAGCGGCGGTCTGCACAGCCTCAGCCCCAGCTGGCCTCCAAAACCAAAATAAAACTGGGTCACTTTACAGTCTCGTGTTTTCATTTTCATTTCCTTATCGCTCCACCCTTCACCTTTATTTGGCTTCTATAGTCCCACGCCTTTGGGGGACCTGGATGGGATGGAAACAGTAGGCCTTGGCTGTGCCCAGGAAAGGAAGCGGATAGTTTCTTTTGAAAATATCTGCGTTGGGCAATTGTTATGTCCTGACAGGGAAAGCAGAGGCTGCTCCCACCCAGCAGCAGGGTAACACAAGGGCACCAGCCTGGCACGTCTGTCACAGGGCCTGGGAGGTAGGAGAGTTTGGTGGTGCCGGCCCCCCTCTGTCTGTTTGCACAGGTCAGCACAGGGGGCAGCGGGAGCTGGATGGTACCTGGATTCAGACAGGTCTGGCTTCCAGCCAGGAGGTCTCCCCCTTGTCTACATCACCACCACTCAAGTTATTGGTTGATATGACTCCCCCCTCACCCCCCGGAGTGGGGGTTCACAGGTAGGCCTGGAGCAGGAGATGAGTGCTGTCTAATGTGTGGAGGTCTCTCCTGAGGTCACGGGGTTCTGGGGCAGGATGGCTAGGGAAGGGCAGGAGGCTTCTGGGCTCAGAAAGGCCAAAGTCTGCCTTGGTATTGCCCAGGACCCCAGAATTAGAAACTAAAGGGCTGGATGGGCCCTGGGTTGGACACTGCCCTGATGCTCTTCTTTCTGGTGCAGTTTCTCCACCAGTAAAATGGGGCTAATATTCCTGCCCTGCCACTTTACAAAGCCTTATGCCTCATGAGTTTAGTGCACTCAGGGATGAGTTGATAAGGAGTTGGTAAACTTTAAAGTGCTCTCCATATGGAAGGGCTGGTGCTTATGACTAATACCCAGCACCTGCTTCTTTCTGGAGTTAAGAGAGGTAGAGAGGGAGTCCGGTTGCACAACTACCACCCCTCCACGAGGGGCTGCTGACAAGCTGGACAGCAGGCAGCTAGACCGAGACGAAGGAGGGCTGTGCACACACCCCCTGGGCCCCCAAGTCCCTGACACTCCTGGGAGGACTCTGACCCTGCCAGCTGGAGAGGGGGGCTCATGGTCTGACAGGCTCGAGGCCAGTTCCAGAAGCTGCTGTTATCAGCTGCCTGACCCGGAACCAATCACCTCACCTTCTGAGTCCTGGGTCTCCTGGGGTGATCACACAGCTCTTGTGCACCCCATAAGACACTGCTCCCCTCCTCCCTGGGGCTATCTTGTTGCTCCTCAGTCCTGTGGATTTCCCTGCTATCCCTGGCCTGGGCAGGGAGTTAGTCTCCCTCAGGGTGGGGACTGAACCGTGACAGTCAAGACATTTCTCCTTTTTTTTTTCTCTTTTCATATGGAAGTTTCCTCGACTGAAGTTCTTTATTTTGAATCATCTTTTGGTTGGCTGGACTTCATCATCAAGTTGTTTTTTTCCAGGAAAAATGTGACTTCTCTCAAACTCGTCTATAAAATGGAGGTGCTAGTCGTATCTCCCTTCATAGAGGTGCAGTGAATAAGTTAATTCACATAAGGAGCTTAGAGTAGTGTAATTTGCCATCCCTGAGCCCTGCTTGGTCAGGGACACCTTTCTATTAATTAGCCTCTAGAGAGACTGTGTTAACCAGTTAGGAAGGGATGACTCCCAACTAACACTGTCACAAATGGGGTGCCTGAGGCCCTCTGAGACCATGTTCAGCTTGCAAGAGGCTTGTCGGGGGGCACCCTAAGGACCAGCGCTGTGGAAGGGAGGGGCTGGAGCAGACGATAACTGAGGAACCGCAAGGCAGACCCGCAAAGGCCTTGGCCGGCCCCAGGGGAGCTCTGAAGCCAGAAGGGCCCTTCAGAGTCCTCCTGAGTTGGGCCATTATTCTCGTGGCCCGTCAGTCCTGGGACACTGGACCACGGGGAAGTGGCATGACCGTGGGTGGGCGAGGCAGCTCCCTGTACTGAGAATCCTTGGAGTTGCTGCCAGGAAGGCTGTGGCCAGCAGCCGGGGCACTGGGTGGCACGTGACAGGGTCCACTAAATGTACTGGGACTTGGGCTTAACAGCGAGCGCCTCCCTAAGTCTGTATGGGGGGGCTTCATTTGCTTCCCCCTCACCCCAGAGCAGACTAGCTTCATCCTTATTAG
This sequence comes from Condylura cristata, assembly GCF_000260355.1. Lineage (NCBI taxonomy): Eukaryota > Metazoa > Chordata > Mammalia > Eulipotyphla > Talpidae > Condylura > Condylura cristata. The sequence goes on along the minus strand of NW_004567109.1, from coordinate 21,657,445 downwards.
AAGGGAAAAAATTCTTTTTTAAGAACTCTCAGCCTCAAAGGATAAGCCTATGTAAAGCATCTGCTACGTGGTAGCTTCCTCATAATTGAGACCTGCCAGCATCACTCCAGCTGAGTTAAGTCCTCAACAGCCATTTGTTGAGTATACAAATGTATGGTCTGATCTGTCTTTTCCCAGGCAGCTTAGATAATTCGGCTGATTACTAAGTAATCCTTTTGAATTCTTTAATCCACCCTCGCCTAAGTCCCTCGCTGCCACCCGCTGGCTGGTGGAAGTGCTGGGTCAGGATCACTGTGAGGACGTAAGTGGCTACTGTGGACAGGCATGATGGGAGCTAACAGCACCCAGTGGGTGCTCTTTCTCACCTAGCCTCTCCTTTAATTGCCACCCACACCTGCGTGATTTCCAGAGGTCAGGAAACTGGGGCTGAGGCAGTGAATGTCTCCTCTAAGTCACACCCTCTAAGTGGTGGGTGAGCTTAGCCTGGACTCCCCATCTCGGGAGGGGGAGGGTGGCTGGCCAAGGACCCGAGCCTGAGGACCAAGAGCAGAGCCCTGGGCTGCTTCTGCCATGGTGTGGCCGTGGGGTGCAGAGGAAGTCCGCAGCCTTCTGCAGGCTCCTGTTCACTGGGAAGGACAACCCCAGCCTGAGAGCTGAGTGCAAGGACTCAGGGGCCTTCTGGGAGGGTGCTGTCAATACCACAGTGCTGCATTGGGTGGGTCAGGGGTGAACAGCCATGACCTCCCCCGACAGCTGCTCTGGTATATACTCTGGCGCTTGAGGTCTGACCAGCCTGGAGCACACACTGTCAACTCTCAGGGGCCGGGAAGCCAGGAGAGCTGGTGGTGATGAAGGGGGTAGGTGTGGGTCAACTTGGGGAAGGTATCCAGGTTAAGGCCCGGGGCCAAAGTGAGCCCTGGCAGGCAGAGCAAATGAAAGGCCTCAGGGCCTCTCCCGCAGGGCCCCAGACCAGGGCTGGAGAAGGGGGTGTCCCCCTAGGCTGGTTGAGGACGGACCTGCTTCCTCTTGGGCCCCACCTCTACCCCCATATGACTCCAAAAGGGTATCGAGAAGGGCTTCAGTGAGTGGCTGCTCCCTGGTGCTGAGCCCGAGCCGAACTGAAAGCCGGTCCCAGCCTGCAGTCAGGCTGGAGCTGGAGCTCTCAGCTCTGGCCCAGCGCACCCAGAACTGGGAACCGGGGGAACATCATCAGCCTGAGTGGGCACATCCAGCTCTGAGCGAGGAGAACTTCATCCTGAGGCCCCCTTACCTGACAGGTTCGGAGGAGGAGGCTGGAGCAGGGAGGACGCCGGAGGCGGTGCAAGGCTTCCCTGGCACTCACCCTCGGCCCTGTGGGCAGTGAAGCGGCCCTCCTCCTCCTCCCTCAGAAAGACCGAAGGCAAGGCCGGTGCAGGTCCTGGCCTTTCTCTAATTCTGCTGGGCTCATTCTAGGCAGCTGAGGCTCAGAGAGTTAAGCAGCCTCAACAACACACAGCCAGGGCAACGGATGGACAGACACACGTGAACCCAGACAGGGCCCTGGGGACGAGCTGCATGAGGGAGGGTGGATATCAGCCCAGCTACCCTCTGGGGAGCAGTGGTGTGGCCGGGAGGGAGTCTCATGAAGCTCACTGCAGAGGGCCTCAGGGCTTCTGTCCCTGGACTCTTCCCAGTGGGCAGCTAAGCAGGTGGCCCTGCTGTGAAATGGACACAACCAGCCACAGCCTCCCTCTGGGCACCCAGTCTCCACTAGTCCCACAGAGAATATGTCAGTCACTGCTTGTCTGCTTTTAAAACACATTGTGTTTAATCAAAAATAATAGATGCTTGAGGCAAAATAACTTCGAACAACTGAGAAAGTCTAAAGTGAAAAGTCCAACTCTCCCCCGTAGTTTTTCCACACAAATAATGTGTATGTTTTATTACACATGTTATATACATACATACACTAGACCTCTCTTTTTCACATAAGATTATCTTATTTTATATCGCTGATTTTTTTAAATACTTTTTTTTAAGATTTATTTATTTATTCATACAGAACTGGGGTACAAGGCCAGAGATGCGGAGGGTGAGAGGATTCACCAGAGACAGAGTGGGGAGCAGAACAGGCAGATCGATGTAGTACACTGCTGAGGGGAGCAGCGGGCGTGCCAGGAGGGGTCTGCCTCCCCATGTGGATCTCCTCCAGGGCAGGCGGGGATCGAACTCATGTGGAAGTGACTTTTGATTCTTAGTACAGTGCTTTAACCCAGGGAGGGCCCTCGCTGATTTTTTTTTTAACCTGATATATTCTGGAGATCTTCTCTGCTCTGTGCACAGAATAGCTCTTTTTTTCTTTTTAATCTAACAACACTTTTTTTTAAAAAGATTTATTTATGCATACAAGAACTGGGGTACAGGCTAGAGGCGTGGGAGGAGGGGTGAGATCAACCACCAGAGACAGAGTGGGGAACAGAACAGGTAGATTCACTGAAATGCACTGCTGAGGGGAGCAGTGGGTGAGACAGGAGAGGTCTGCCATGCCAGGTGGGTCAGCTCCCTGGCGGGGATCAAATCCCTGCCACAGTGGCTGAGGACCACCCACAGTGTGGAGACTTAACCTCTTGCGCCACCAGGGAGGTCCTAGCTCTTTCCTTCTAATGACCAGACTGAGCATCCTGTACTTAATTAGTTCCGAGCTAATGGACGTTAGCTTGCTTCCTGTTGCTTGAAGTGTTGCTGAACACTTCAGCATCTTCTCTATAGAATGAACTCCTGGGAGAGAAGTTATTGCATCAGTGACTGCCCAAGGGCCCTGGAAGGGGCTGGCTCATCCGCCTGCCGACCAGTGCTGGGGGGAATGTGCCCCACCCCCACTCTGGGCCCTCAGGTTTTCCATTTTTACCCCCTCAACTGGGAAAAAAAAAAGTGATTTAAAGTCTCTTTCTTTCTTGACAAAGGTTGTCTCTACTCCTCCTAAGAATTACCTGTGCATCTCTTTGCTTATCTTTTGTTACCGCCTTAGAACATCCATTGTGTGTGATGACGACTCAAACTTTTGTCCTTTGTTTATGTCACAAGTATTCTCGCTTAGGTCGTTCACTCTGTGAATGCATCTTAGGCCTCAGACGCTTTCATTTTCCTCTCACCAATCTCTCCCCTTTTCCCTCAGCAGCGTGTACCTTGAATTAAGGACAGAAAGATGAGGGTTGTGCAGACCTGGCTGTAAAATCCAAGATATAGGACACTGGGCTAAGTCACTTTATCACTCCTCTATTTTCAGATGTCTTTCTAATATAAAATCCTCCCAACACTTACACACACCCCGGGTTGGGTTACATGAGCAAGAGGCTGAGAGCACTCAGCACTTCGGGACCCACAGCCAGGGCCCTACAAGAGCAGAGGCTCCCGGATTAGCTCAGGGGTGCGGGTCAGCAGAAACGGAGGCCAGGACCCAGTGTGAGTCAACCCACGCCCCACGCAAAGGAAGGAAGGGGGCCTGGGCTGTGGGTTCCTTCCAGAACCCCTTTACCCTTCCCTGGCAAAAGGCCTTTCCAAATTTCCAATGGGGAACCGCCTCTCCTTCATTTAGTTTGGGTAAGTTTGCTTGTTTGGATAAGTTTAGGTGATTCAAAATAAAACGATACTAAACTGTAAAATGAGTATAAGGAACCCCAAAATTTCCTTGGTTTTTCCATGACTACTTCGAAACAGCAATATTGTAACTCTTCCTGGTCCTCATCACACTGGTTACTCAGGGCAACCTGTCATCCATTGAAGTGGTAGCTACAGAAAGAGAGAAGCCAAACGTGATTCCCCGGACAGTGGCTGGGAGAATGGGGTGTGCTTCCCTGGGGGGGACCTAGGAGGAGAGACAGGTTGGAGAGAGTAGGGTAAGATCAGAATAGACATGCTGGGTCATCGGGGGGTTGGTGTCCAGGTGGAGGCAGCTTAGACCCAAGGGCTAAGCACCCTTGGGTCAGCAGTGAGGTCTGGACTGAGACTAAACATGTTTGGGAGTCATCCACATATCTCCGAGGAATGATGATACAGAGTAATCAGAACAGGCAGGACAGCTTCCCGGGGGACACAGACATTAGGAGAAGGGAAGGACTGAGAAGGGGCAGAGGGGATGGCATGAAAGCTAGGAGGGGTGTTTCCCAAAGGAGGTGGGATCAGCAGAGTTTAAGGTGTCTGAGAAGTCAGGTAGAATGAAGACTGGGACGATTGTTCAGTTTGGGAAACAGGACATGAAAACGGACTTTGCCAGCCAGTGCTGTTTCAGGGTAGTGGAGGGGCAGGAGTCAGGCTTCAGTGGGAAGAGCAAGGGGACCCCACAAAGGCGATGACCGGTTTAAGCCATCTTTTGGATTACAGCATTTTCTTGGGTCAAGTGACCCCTGTCTGGGTCCTTCCCCTGAATCTTACCCTTGGGTTCTGCCCAGGTAGTGCCGGTACGTGGGCGGACAATACCCACTTTGGTCAGGAGGTGGCAGCACCACACCAATGACAGCGCCTGGAGCAACACAAGGCACACAACAGCGTTTCCAGGGAAATGAAGCTACTTCAGCGAACACCAAAGATTTGGGAGTCTTCTCCATCTTGGGTGAGATCCTTGAGAGAAGGAAACTGACTGGAGCTATGGGTTCACATACTGGCTCTGTCGCTACTCACTGGGAGACCTGGGCTGGGCCCTGCTTCTCGGTAGACAGACGAGATGGTAATAAACCCAAAACTGTCTCTAAGCAAATTCGTTTGTGCCTGATGGTCTTGTAGGCAGATTCAGGGGTGTGCATGAGAGTGGGCTCAGGAGCCCACAGAGGAAAGGAGGGGCTGAGGGAGGGCCATGGTCTCCCAGGCCTGGACCAGTGTGAGCTTGGCCGGGGAAACTGGATTCAGATTTTGCAGATGAGGGAACCAGGGCGTGCAGGGAGGGGAAAGGACTTGCCTGGGGTTGCAGCCCTCAAACACACAACCACTGACACCAAAACCAAACTTTTGACGTCTGATTTTTTTTTAAGCATTGAGTTCTATCATGGGGAAAACAAGATCTCTAGCATTTCTTTACCACGCTGGTGGATTCTGTGTGTTCTGCACTTAGGACTTCTGAAGCTGTCCCTCCCCTCTGGGGCCTGGTTAGCCCTCCCATTCTGAAAGCTCCCCTATGACTACTCCTTACCCCCAGAGTTGGGGGGCAGGATAAGGATGTGAGGAGGTAGGCCCCAGGACAAGCCTGGGGCTCAGCTCTGAGCAAGGCCGGGGCTTACTGGCCTGGTTTCCATCTGTGAAAGGCGGCTGTTGGGCCAGCCAGCCCGTGGGAAGCTGGGCGACTGAGATTTTATGGAGGCCTTTGCTTCTCCGTAAGCTTCCGTGCCCCTTCCCTGCCGGACTGCCCCCCAGCGCCGTCACCATGCCATCTCCATTTTATTTTCTTCACAGCGCTTTTATCATTCTCTGAAATTATCTTGGCTTTGTTTATTTTCTGTCTAGACAGTAATCTACTGCCTCCTCCCTGTGAGCATGGCGTTTGGGAGGGCCGCTGTGACCTTGGCACCGAAAACAGTGCTTGGCGAATGAGAGGCAAACAAACAGTTTTGTGGGATGAATGAAGGACAGAGAACACAGCCCCTTACTTCACTGAGCCTGGAGTCTCCATGCGAGCCAGAACCGCGCAGCTCTGCCACTCTCGGCGCTCTCTCTTCCAGACACGCTGGTCCTAACCAGTAATGGGGCCCATGGCTGGGCGTCCTGGGCCTCGAAGTCCAGCCTCCTCCTAGCTCTGGGCTGGCACACTTGCCCAAAGCCAAGGTTTCTACTGACGCCTGCTGGCCGTGAGGACACATGGCAGGGCTGGGGAGGATTACCAGGTGGGAGAGGATGGGGCCCAGGAGCCCAGCTCCTTCCCTTCCTGCCAACCAGCATTTTTCATCAACTGTGTGCCGGGGATGGTGGTGACTGCAGACACGAGGCAGTTGTACTCCTTAACCTCCAGGAACTGGGGTGACACCTGGAGGAGGGGCGGGAGGTGGGGGTGATGAGGTCCAGAGGTAGGTTAGAAGGAAGGGCAGACCCCACCCTAGCTCTGAGCAGACACAGCAACCTAGGTCTGGGGCTTCACAGCTGGCAGGTCTGCTCCCCCTGTTGGCTCCTCAGATGCAGCCAAGTGAAAGAACAGCTCTCCACACCTCCTCAAGGTGGAGGGGGGTGTGCCCAGCTTTGGCAGAACCTGCCTCCCAGATGGGATGGGCTTCCCTTGGAGTGGGCACACTGCCCTTACCCCCATATTCTGCTGGGCAGAGCTCCCCAGTTCAGGACCTCCACACCCAGCTGCCAGCTCGCAACTGTCACTCACTGGGCATTGCCAGGCCACAGGGAGCTGCCTCCCCCGTGCCCTTGAGGGGGAGGGTGGCTCAGAGCCAGTGATGGCTCATGCTGGGAACCACTGGCCACCTCCTTCCCTCACCTTGGTGCCACACGGAGGGGTTACCTGAGCTCCAGAGCTGCCAGGGATCAGCAGGTGCCTCCGCGGAGTTCTCCTGGCAGATCAAGCTCTCCCTCTGCCAGGCCTGGCTTCCCAACATCTCTACCACTGGACCCCCAAGCGTGCTCCCCATAAGCCTTCTGCACATCTGCTCTGTCTCAGAATCGAATGGAAGGAACCCCATGTAAGACAGGCAGGGAAGTAGACTCCGCCCACCGTAGCCATGGCGATTGTGAGAAAGGAAGGAAGACTTTGGGGCAAAAACCACAACTGCTCCAACAGAGAAAGCATGTCCTGGAGGACGTTGGGTTTTTTGGGGGTGCAACTACATGAAAAGCATGTAGGGCAGGAACTGAGGTCACCTCTCACCGAGGACCCTATCTTTGGGTTGAGTTGATCTTTATCTTTTATAATGGGGCTCCAAATAAGTTATGTGTACAAAGACTCGGGCTGAAATGAAGGTTTCCGGGCACCTGGTTGCATGGTGTGTGGCCATGGTTGGGTCTGTCCAGTCAGCACAGCAAGCCCCCGAGCCAACCTCTGTCCTGCACATTTTTAGGAGAAAGGGATCCAAGTTGGTGGATCAAACCCACACTCCAGGTGTCAGGAGTAGTATTGTGCCTCCCCGAAATTCATATGCTGAAGCCCTAATCCCCAGTACCTCAAAAAGGTGACTGCATTTGGAAATAGGGCCTCCACAAGGGAATGAGTTTAAAATGAGGGTGTAGGGTGGCCCGAATCCACTGTGACTGGTGGCCTGATGAGAAGAGGAGGGAGATTGAGAGAGACCACAGCCAACTGGACACACAGTAAGACAATCATGTGAAGACACTGGAAGAAGACAGCTGACCACAGGCTGGGCAGCCCTGGGGATGAAGCGAGTTCGGCTGACGCTCAGTCTTGGGGGTCCAGCATGCAGAACTCTGAGGGAAAGTCTGTGGCTGAGAGCACCCAGTCTGGCATTTGTTACAGCAGCGAACTCATACCCCAGGGTAGCAGCTCTCTCAGCCCTATGGAGAGCGAGCAGGAAGTAGAAGAGGAAGATGTACCCACACCGCCTCAGAAAACATGTTGCTTTAACAGCTGCAACTGCCTAAAGTACCTGAAATAAGAGTTCTGTATGGGGAAATAGGTGGCGTGGTTTTCTTTGATCTGCGAGTGAGTGTGCAAAAGTAAAAATCACAACAGAGTCAGACACCCTCTCTGCCACCGCCCCATCCAAGTGAGCACAGCCCTGGGAGCCGTGCGACGTCAAGGGTTTCTAAAGCTTCTCTCTGTCCTCTTGTCATATCTTGTCTCACCTAAGTTAAGCCTCACCTGCCAGAGGCTGAGAAGCCCATGGGCCGGCCAGGGTGCTGAAGCCAGCGCTGGAGCCAGCAGGGCTGGGCCCCCACCAGGGCACCAGGCGCTCCAACCACATCCCCAAGCCCAGGGGAGACCAGCACTGCTCGGCTGAGTCCAGCCCAAATCACTGGCCCACAGAGTCAAAGGAAATAAAACAGTGGTAGGGTGAGTTGTTACATAGCCACAGATAAATAAATGACACCGGGTTAAAAACAATTTCTGCTCCGAGGCCAAGTGTACTGAGGCCAAGCTTGGGAACTCCCAGAGCCACCTGCAAACCTCCTTGCTGAGCCAGACAAACTTAGAAGACTGGTTAACTGTGCACCTGCCCCCCCAGGGGCTGGATGACCTCAGGGGCGTAACTGGGGCTCCTGCATCTGCTCAGCCGGTGCGTTGTGCTGAGCCAGGTCTGACAAACAGCAGGTGTTGCTCAGACATTCAGTCCATTAGTGAAATGCCCTGGGACTTCTCCAGGGACCCAGCATCCCCTGCTCCGATGACTGCAGCAGTCTCTGCTTGCACCCCCACACCAGGCTGTGCCCTCAAACCCAGCTTGCATCCTGGGGAGAAAACTTTATGAATCTCTAATTAGCTTCTCAGACCCTTCCCAGTGAAAGCCTCCCTTTTAGGAATGATTTATGAAACCCTGCAAACCTCAGCCCTGTGCATCACACCTTGAGCTCTCTCTCTCCCTCTCTAGGGCATTTTCTTCTGTTCCTTCCACAGAGCACACTCTCTGGGTTTTCACATATGTGATGCCCTCTGGCCGGAACTCACCTCCACCCAGCTCCCAGGCCCTGCCAACACTACTTAGCCTTCAGTGAATTCGTTAGCCCACTTTGCCTAGAGTGAGCCATGACATGAAGTTGGGGACTTCGCTGGTGTCTGGGCAGTGACTGGTGATTTGGCTGCTGGTGGGAAAGCACAGGATTGGAGGGCTAGTGATGAGGAGAATCTGAGAAGAGGTAGTTGGATGGCCTTTTCAAAGGGGGCACAGACTCTGAAGATATTTCTAGCCCCCATGGAATTTCAGCAAATGGCCATCATGGCAGAGGCTCTGGATAATCAGAGGGAGCCCTGTCTCACCAGAGGTCACCCTGTGGTCTCTTTGTGCAGTGTCTGCTCGACACACTCTGTGCTGTGCAGTGTGATCCCGCGGGCCGAACAGGGATGAATGTGGGCTCAGCGGTATCGGCCCTTCTCACCAAGGCCGAGCTCAGTGCCAGCCTTGCATCTCCAAGCAACCGCTGGCAGAAACACCCCAGATACGACACGTCACCACTGCTCAGATTTGTCCGGCCAGTCGGGACCAGTTTGATTCCCCTGGGTGCTCTCTGTCATTGAGGGGGCAGTGGTGTGTACTCATCCACATAACCAGGATGTAGGGCCACAGAATTCAAAGGGAGACTGGTAAGAGCAGCCCCTCTATTACACCAAATAACTGGCTGCTGTAACGAATGACTGTAAACTTGGTGACGAAGAACAACAGAAATTTACTCCAGAGGCCAGAAAGCTAACATCAGCTACTTTGGACCCAAACCAAGGTGTCACAGGGCTGCCCTCCTTCAGAGCACGTGGCTAGATGCCATTCCGTGGCTCCCAGCTTTGGGTGGCTGCTGGCGTTCTTTTGCTGTGGCCAAATTGCTCCAATCTCTGCTTCTGCCTTCACATTCTGTCCACTCGCCTGTGTGTGTGAGGTCTCCCTTGGATACTCTCAAAAAGAAACTTGTAATGGGATCTGGGGCACACTGGATAATCCAGGATAATGTCCACATGTCAAGATCATTAGCTTAATTACATCTACAAAGATCCTTTGCCCTTATGAGGTAACAACAGATTCCAGGGATTAGGACCTGGATTAGCTTTGGGTGCATATTATACAGCCTACTACACATTCAAAAACGGTTGCTTCTGGGGCCCTCATTGGGGGCGCAGCACGTTAAAGCACAGCACTAGAAGCTAAAGCCACTGCAGCATGAGTTCTATCCCCCTCCCTGGAGGTGACCCACATGGCACGGCAGACCTCTCCTGACCCGCCCGCTGCTCCCCTCAGCAGTGTACTTCATCAGTCAGCCTGTTTGCTCCCCGCTCTGTCTCTGGTGAATCCTCTCACCACCCCTGCACCTCTGGCCTGTACCCTAGTTCTGTATGTATAAATAAATAAATAAATCTCAAAAAGAAACTTGTAATTGGATCTGGGGCACACTGGATAATCCAGGATAATGTCCACATGTCAAGATCATTAGCTTAATTACATCTACAAAGATCCGTTGCCCTTATGAAGTAACAACAGATTCCAGGGATTAGAGTTCTTTTTTTTTTTTAAGATTTTATTTTTATTTTTGCATAGAAGAGCTGAGTAGAAGAGGTGCAAGGGGTGAGGGGATTCACCAGAGAGAGAGCCAGGAGCAGAACAGGCAGATCTACCGAAATACACTGCTGAGGGGAACAGCGGCGAGACAGGAAAGGTCTGCCATACCATGTGGGTCAACTCCCTTGGTGACAGCCTGAGGCTTACCCCTAGGCACACGGAGGCCCACCCAGTGGATTCTTTAGGTCCCTCTTAATAACTGCCATGTACAATAACAGTGAGCCAAAAACTATGGCACCCAAAACCACGCATGATCACTGAGGATTCAGAACATTCAGGGATGATTATTTGGGTCATTCCACCATGTAAAATACCATAACCAGCTGAGTGACAACTGAGAGCAGAGACTTAGAATGGCAGTGGAAGAAAGATAGATGATAGACAGGCAGACAGATCACTAACTATGGCAAGTTACCAGAAAAAGTCTACTGCAGCTATACGTATTTTATTCCTTGCTTGTGTGATGTTAGGTAATTTACTTTCTCCTCCCTCCTTCTTTCCCCATTATTTTACATAAAGATTGTAAGTGATTGCCAGCTTAGCAATTGCCAGTTTAGTGTTGCAGGTGGGATGGTGACTAAATTAGCTGGGTAATTAACATCACCCAAATATGGATTCAGTGAATAGCTTCTGGAGAGGGATTCCACTGATGGAAGGTGGGACGGGAAGAGTCAGTTTCTTCACTCGTATGCAGAACAGCTTCATCTCATTAGGTGGAAGCTACTGTTCCTGTCAGGAGGCTCAAGTGTTTGCGGATCGATATGTGTGGATACCCTCTGTCCAAAGAGCTGGACTGCTCAGCTATCAGCCTATTTTAGTTCCAAGTACAGAATCCATCCAGGCCCTCTCCGAAACAGCAGGTCGGGGCTCTGCAGGCCACATTACTTTGACTAGCTGAGAAAGGCTGGAAGGCCGCAGAGGAGCTGACTTCTTTTGTTTACTAACCTGTTAGCAACCGCCTGCTGCCAACAGCTGATCCCCAGCTTTGCTGCTGCCTCACAGACAAGCTTCCCTGTATCCCTGAAAAGGTACGAGAGCACCCCAGCTTCAGACCTCTGAATCCCAGCACCACAGGGCTCCCCCTGTAAACTGTTTCCCACCACCCTTGCTTGCCCCCCTCCTCCCTCTTAACTTCCGAGTCCTCAGGATATTTATTCTCATCTACTGGTTTTCTTAAGTTTTTTTCCCTTATCCAGTTGCCTGCTATGTAAATCGCTCTGACTTACTTTGCTGCATCTTAGTCTCTCAAATTCCCTTCATTTTGTGAAGGCAGCTGCATTTCATCCTTTCGCTGACCAGATGAAACTCTGGAGTGTGACCATTCCACATCTTCTTGATCTAGTCATCCATCCGTGACCACCCAGGCTGCCTCCGCGTCCTAGCTCCGTGGGAATGCTTCTGTGAACCATTCGGAACCTACAGGTTCTGTGTTGATGGTTTATATTCTTTTCAGATGTGCCCAAGAGTGGGCTTGCCAGGCCATACAGTATTTTAATTTTTAGTTTTTAAAGGTAAATTCAGGTGCTTTTCATAATGGTGACACCAGTTTACATTCCCACCGACAGCAGAACAGGGTTATTTTTTCTCCCCAAAAGACTTAGTTCTGCTAACCCTACCCGCTTCCCTACATTCCTGTGGCCTGAGGACTCACTGTTTCCGGAGTAATGTCCTCTGGGTTATGTCAGTGTTGCCTTTTGGTCTCCCAGCCCACCAGTGTAAGCCACTTCTGTAGTGAATTCTGTGTTGAAAGCCTAGTGTGTACCTTCTGTCTTTCTGACTTGTTCTGACTAATACAAACTACCCGGAAAGTGGACCTCTTTTTCCCTGGGGTGCGAAGCCAGGCGACAGTCAACTCGGCAGTGTCAGGGTCATCATGAAAGACTGAGCTGCCTGTGAGGGAGGTGAGACAGAAGGCAGGTTCCTGACACATCCAAGCACATAGATCTAGGGGTATCCGAAGCTGAACCTGGAAAAGTCCAAGTTCCCTGGACTTTGTGTTTTCTGGGCCAATAAGTTTTGGTTTTTGCCTAAGTCCTAGAGGATTGAGTTTTATTGTTTACAATCAGAGTCTGAATAATCAACTCTCTTTTCCACCAGGTACCCACCCCATAGCCACAGGACAGCCAAGACCAGCCACCTCCTACTGAAAACTTTAATGAAACCAATAAGTTAATAAGTTAACAAAGTGAGGTACTTGCATATCTGAGAACTGGGTCGGTGGGGAACCTCTATTGTTGAAGGAGGGGGGCGTTCTTCCCAAGTCTCCTTTGGTCATAAGGTAATCCCGTGCTCCTGCCCCTCTCCACAGCTCTGTCTCTGGGGGCTTGGGGGGTGGCTCTCTGGGGACAGTGCAGTGCAGGTGAAGTGAGCCAGGCCAGGCTCCATCCAGGGCTTGATGGTCACATGCAGAGGGCGAATTAGGGCAGATGCAGGGCACCATCGGCTGAGCAACATCCAGGCCCAGCCCTGGCGCTGGTGCATGCAGGACCCCAGTCATGAGTTGCAGGCAGCTGGGCCTGAGCCCCTCATTTGCTGGCACCCCGCAGAGGGTCCCAGCTGTTCATTATCCATCACCCTCCTGCCATCTGCATTGGCTTTGTGGAAGAGGGATAAAGGGGTAGGTTTATCAAAGATGTATTCAAGGCTCAGAGTAGATGGGGCTTACACCACTGTGGGGGCCACCCACTGAAGTTAAAAGTGGGGTATGGAAGGAAGGAGGGGCAACAGTGATGTGAGTGCCAGGTGCATAGTTGGTGCCCTACAGATGGTAGCTGCTAGATGCATTATTCTCTCTGGGAGTCAAAGTGACTAAGAAGGGGCAAGCCTGTGTAGAAGCCAGTCTCATAATCACCCTGGAGAAGAGCCTGGGGTCTTTCAAGTGCACTCCAGATCCCAGAGACCCAGGCTGCGTGCGAATGCCAAGGAGGCCACCTGCACAGGCTCCCAGACCAGTAAAGAGCAAATCTTCTGGTAAAACTCCAGTGTGGCTCTGGTGTAGAGACCTGTGGCCACTTCAGAGCTACCTGGATGGAGTGGAGGGCTCCTGGTAGTGGACAGTGCCCTGAAGGCCAGTCCACTGGCACTCAGTACAGAGGTCCCGAATAATCTGCTCGGTTCTATGCTCCTGTCTCCCAGTGTGACTGTGCATGTCACTGTGAATGTGGGTGAGACCTTCGGCGTGTCTCCAGAAACTAAAGGGGCATGTTTGTGTGACTGTGGGAGCATTGTCTGTGAGCGGTTTATGAGTACAGAAACCTGGGCTGTTAATGCAGTCAGGAGAGCCAAAGAAGGGAGTGGACAGCCAGTAGGAAGAGGGACCCCTGAGAGGGGATATGGGCAAATGGGAAGGAAGGCCCAGGCACTGCCCTTGGGAGGCAAGGGAGAAATAGGCCCCATGCTGGGTGGGGAGGGGGTGATAAGCCAAATAATAGGGATGGGGGTTGTGGCCAAGCAGCCTGAGACCAGCTACAGCTGGAGGCCCATCTCCCAATGGGGGAGGGGCAGAGGGACCCCACGGGGGTCCCCAATGTTGCATATTTAATATAGTTTGCATATATGGTGCCCACCTGCCTTGTGGCAGGGTTCTGTGCTTTGTGAGTACCAGTAGGGGCACCTTGGGCCCGCCCCCAAGTGGGGCAGGGACTTGGCAGGAGGGCTTCCCTGCTGTCTGAAGGGTGGGCCAGAGACCTCACCTTGCATAGCTGGAAGCTGGGTTAGGGCCCAGGGCCCCGGGTTCCCCACTCCCACTCCACGGGCTGTGCTCCTGCCAGCTGCTCGGCCATATCGGGCCTCGATGGAACGGGCAGGGCACGGGGCCCCAGAGGCTTCGGGCAGCTGCTGCTGCTGCCCTCCATGCGGCCTGACATCACGCCCAGGTCGGCAGGTCGTTGCCTTCTCGCCCACCCAGGCAGCTCAATACTGCGTGTGGCCTCTCTCCCCTCGAGGGAGCGAGTTCAAGTAAGTCTGGAGACCTCGGAGGGCGGGTCCGGGTGCCAGGCCGAGGGGCTGGCCCAGTGCTGTCTGGTGGCTCCTGAGAAGCCCCTCAGTCCATGTTGGTGCTGACCGAGCGGGAGATGCTGAGTGTCTGTGCCGACACGGAGATGTCCTCGTGGTCCACTGGGCTGTGGTAGTCGGAGGTGATGTCGGGGTCGAAGAGCGGCACTTGCACAGTGCCCAGGCTGGCCGAGGTGCCGGAGCGCAGGCAGCGTGAGTAGAAGCCCAGCAGCAGGTCCAGCTTGTGCTCAATGGACTGGACCTGAGGGCGGGGTGCGGCTAGAGGCGGGGCTAGGG
>NW_004567109.1:21621376-21642603 GCF_000260355.1 Condylura cristata | reverse complement strand
GGGGGCGGGGCTTGGGATGAGTGGGTGAGACTTAGACGGGGTTTATCTGAATCTGTAGTAACCCAGTTGGGGCTTGGCAGGCGGTGGATTTATTAGGGTGCTGTAGAGCAGGCTTCCTGGGAGGCATGCTTCCCTGCTGGGTCGGTGGGTGAAGCTGGGGACTGCTAGGCCCTGCTAGGGGACTCTGGGCAGTGGCTCTGAGCTTCTCCCCGCGACCATCCAGAGCTTCTAGATCGAAGACCAGCTCCTCACACCAGTGGAACTCTTATCTCACACTCACCTGCTTCTCCACCTTGACCACGCGCCCCATCATACTGATTTCATCTACCGCCTCCGTGTCCGTGGGCCCCTTGTCGCCCTTCTCCCGCGTCTTCCGGTCGCCGGGCCCGCGGCCCACGATCTGGTCCACTCTTGGGGGAAAGGAATCAGAACCGTCAAAGTCCTGGGCATATGAGACCTCCCTTTCCACAAAAGCTTCTGGTTGCCCCGCTCATTTGTGTCTCTGTCACCTGCACCGGTGGGAAGGGACTAGCCAAAGGATGGGGCTTTTTTCCATGCCAAATAGAGGGAGACAGGGTTGGATGGAGGGACCTGGCCACTGTTTTGAAGGTTCCTCCATCACTGATCAGAGACACCATTCATGGGTATGGCAAACCACCACCTGATGGAAATGGGGGACTGGGTGGGGAGGGGGGTGAAACCCAGGTGGGAATGTAGTGGGCGGGCAAGGCTGGCACTGGTCCCACTTAGTGTCCAGCTCTCCTTTACAGAGAAATTAGTGAAATTCTCCATCCAGGTCTGCAGTCGCTCTCCTCCCTTTCTCTCTCAATCATTCCATTAGGCCTCTACTCCCCCCATTTCAGCAGTGGTGAAATGTCAGCTGGCCTTAACTTGAGGATCCACTCTCCTCACTGCAGTGCGACTGTCAGCAGTGCTAAGTGCATCTGAGGCCCGAGGGCCCCTTGTTCACCTGAATTCCTGAACAGCACCCTCTCGGGTCCTCCTGCTCAGAGCCATCCTGTCTCCTTCGCTGGTTCCTCATGTATCTCTACGCCTCTAAACACTGCAGGGCCCAGCACTCTCCTGAGGCCTCTTCTCTGTTCCCTCCCACTCGCTTAGGGATGATCTCCTCCAGACCTGACACCAGATCTCTATCTCCACCCCTTACCTTTCCTCCAAGCTGCACACCCTGTCTGCTCAGAACCCCCTTCGAGGTCTGATAGGAGTTGCAGATGCAGCACACCCAGCTCTCTCCATGGGAACCTGCTCTGCTGCTGCCTTCTCCATGTCAATAAATGAAAACATTTTCCTTTCACTCACGCCAAAGCGACTTCACCCTTGATTTTTGCCCCCTCTTACACTCCATTCGAAAGCCCAGTCAGCTTTACCTGTGAAATGTGTACAGAATCTGACCACTTCTCCCCACCTCTGCTGTTGCCTCTCTGTCCAGGTCCCGTCACGTCGTGACTGGAAATCTGCACAGCCCCTTGCTGGCCTCCCTACTTCCACCCTGTGCCCCTTTATAGGCCATTATCAGCACAGCACATAGGGTAACCCCTCCTAAAATGGACTCAGATCTTGTCAGTCCTTTGCTCACCACCCTCCGATACTTGCATCTCACCCCCAGATGAGTGCCAAAGTCTTTGGAGTGGTCTAAGGGGCTTTGCACAGTCTAAGTGCCCGCCCACTCCTCACGCCAGAGCAGACACACTGGGCTTCCCGCTCTTCCTCGCCCACAGCCAGCCACCTGCCCATCTCACAGCCTAAACAGCCGGCGGGCTAACTCCAGGTGTCACCTTCGCATCTATTTAAAACTGCAAAGCTCTCCACCTTCACCCTCACTTTCCTCCTCAGCCTTTACCATCACCTGACATTTTCTAGATTCACATGTTTATCATCTGTTCTCCTTCCAGTAGAATGAAAGCCCCACAGGCCAGGGATTCTGTTTTACATTCCATTATACCCCAATGTCTGCAGCTAGCAAATGCCCAATGCTTGTTTCTTGAGAGAACAAATGAATGAATGGGCAGTGCAAATTCAGGTAAGAGAAGGGGCCAAGATCCAGGCCCCGTCACGTCGTGCCTGTACATCTGCAGTAGCCCCTTGCTGGTCTCCCTACTTCCGCCCAGTGCCCCTTTAAAGGCCATTATCAGCACAGCATCTAGGGATCTTCGTGAAAGAATTCTTCCTGTATGCTGGATGGAGAGAAGAGGTGCAGAAAGACTCCAGAGGCAAAAGGTATACACCACTGGGGACAATTTTCCTGTCCCCTTGGGAGATGGGAGGTCATGGTTTATTTTAGGCCTATTGTTTTAGGGCCAGGAAAGAGGCACTCTAAAGACATCCCCCAGGCGTGCCGGTCAACAGGTTTGCACAGAGGACCTGTTGTTTTTCTCAGATTTGACAGGTGCGGCCTCAGTCCTGACCTGCAAGCCAGGGGCCTTGCCAAGGTGAGAAACTTTAGCTCCCCACATCCACTACGGGGCCCCGTTGGGGAGCAGGGGAGGGGGGATAGACTGCACAGAATTAATGAGGGTGCTGGGGCCACAGCCTCCCGCTCCCCCTCTGGCAGATGACCCCACCGGGCTTGCAGGCTCTTGATTCGGCCCAGCATGTCCAGGTGCCCTGCTGAGTACTGCTCAATGACGTCCTTCACGTCGTAGGGTCGCAGCGTCTCCTTGAACTTCCTTTTGGCCACCAGGAACTTCAGAATCCTGGTGGGGATATGGATGTCAGGGGCAGGCCCTGCTTTCTGAGGCTGAGCAGGGGACTCTGATCCAGCCCCTCTGTCTCTGCTGCCCCTGTCCAGCAACAGAGACCCTCCTGCTCGGGCCACAGAACAGCCTCTCCTGAGTCACCCACCCTTCCTTCCTCCCCACCATGCTCCTACCCCTCCCTGCACGTATTTTTTTAATGTTCCCTAGCTGTGCCTGGGGGGCAAGAGTGGGGGGACACACACAGCTGAGGACCCTGTGGAGGAAGGTGTTCACTCCACAGGTACTTTCAGAACCGCTGAGCTGGACCCTGGGTGCCAGGCCATCAGGTCCAATCCATGGTCTCAGGAGCCTGGGTCTGTGCTGGGAGACTACCAGGACACAATGGTGGGGGACCAGGGCATGATCAAGGAGTAGAGGAAGAGGGCTGGGGCCCATGAGAAGGGGGCTGGGGCCCTTGAGAAGGGGGCTGGGGCCCTTGAGAAGGGGGCTGGGGCCCATGAGAAGGGAGGCCTCATCTGGGGAGGTCAGGGGACAAGTCTTGAGACTTCTAGGTTGAGGGCGGGGGGAGGGGCATGAAGGAACATAGGCAGGGAGGTGTGTGAGATTAGTTCAAAGAAGCCTGAGCAGGACGTGAGGCCAGGAGTTGGGGGAAAGGAAGGGGTGCTATGAGAGACAGGGAAAGAGACGGGCCAGAGGAGGCTGGGAGGTGGTGCCCGGGGGGAGCCCTGAGTCACTGGCAGGGGCTGGGCAATGGGACGCTGGGCAATGGAGCAGAGGTGACTCTGCCTTAGATGACTGTCTGCCAGCCTGTGTGGAGGGTTGGAGGGTGCCCTCGAGGGGCAGGGGACGGGCCACGCCGGGCTGTGCAGTGGCGTGGGGGTGGAACTAGGAGGCTCCTGAGTGCGAGCTGGGAAACTCTGGTGGCTTGGTCAGCAGGGGCGATGGTAGGGCCTCTGCCTGAAATGGGGACATGGTGGGAAACAGGAGGTTTGGGGCATGCTGGGTGTGGGGTGTCTTGGGATGGCTTGGGAGAGCTGACCTGGGCTGGGAGGCAGCTCAAGCCCTGTGCCAGACACCGGTCACTGGGAGGGAGCATCGCAGGGCAGCGCATGTGACTGCAGAAGCTGGCCACCTGGATTGGAGTGACTAGCTCTGGGGTGGCGCAGGCCTCAGACGCTGGGGCTGGGTTCCAGAGAGGATTGTGGGCAGGCACCTCAGACAGGGAAGGGAGCAGGAGGGTCAGGGGACCTGGGGCTGGAGGGGGTCTCGAGCTAGCGCTCTGGCTGCAGGTGGCAGCGAGGCCAAGGCTCCATGCCTGGGGGGCGGAGGCCAGGTGCACCGGTGGATCTGATGAGCCAGGAGACGCCGGTTCTCCCTTCGCTGTCCAGTCAGGGACACAGGCCCACCTGGGAAATACTTTGTACCAGGAACCAGAATACAGTGCATACACAAACTGAAGCATGTTTCCGAAACACGATCTACCCTGACCATGGCGGAGGCACTCTGGCACCGTCTATTTTTTTTTTTTTTTTAATGTCCTTTTTTAAGGCTCAGCTCATTGATTTCACTAAGTTGATTCCAAGTGCTCTGTGGAATGGTCTGTGATGTGGGCACTGCTCTAGAGGAGGCCGCAGGGGAACAGCCAGGTTGAGGCCAAGAGGCCAGAGAGACGGAGTTGGAGACCCAGAGGCAGGAGAGCCAGTCTGAGGCACAGATGGAGGGTAAGGGCTCCCAGGCGAGGCCAGGCGGCCGGGCAGATGCTGCACACAGCCAGAGTAGGAGGAGAGCCGGCCAGAGAGAGGGGAGGGGACAGGAGCAGGGGACAGTGCGGGTATGGGAAGAGGGCTGGGGATGGGCAGCTGTGCCCCGCCCTACCCAGCCAGCCCCCTGGACACGACTGTGAGCACAGCCTGCTGGAGCCAGAGGCCACCTCCCAGCCACACAAGCACCCGGGTCCCTGCCAGTCAACCTCACCAAGGGTGCCAGGTGGGCAGCTGCTGGTGTGTCCGGGAGCCGGCCCAGGTCTGGCCATGAGGGCAGGCCCAGAAGGGAGCAGCAGTGGGTGGCAGGGGGTGGGGGCTCACGCCGGGGCTCAGCCTCACCTGACAGAGCGGATGACCATCTTCACCGCAGGCATGACGTCGTCCACCGTCAGCTCACACTGGTAGCTCTTCTCCTCTGCCACTTCCTCTGAGGGACCCTCTGGAAAGTTAGGGGGGCCCAGGTGGTGGCAGTAGATGGGAGGCTCCCAAACCCTAACCCCACACGTGGAGCCAGACTTAGAAGTACGAAGAGGGAGACAGGCCCAGAAAGGTCCCAGAAACTTCCTGGGGCCGAAGACAGACCAGGCTGCTCTCTCCCTGGATGCCTACCCAGGGCCCAAACCCTCAGCCTGCTGCATGCCCACCTGCCCTGTGGTCAGCACCGAGAGGTCAGGTACGAGGCGCTGCTCTAGGGTACAACCTGCATGCAGCCCCGGAGCAAGCCCCAGGGTCCCACCATTCCAGTGAGCCCCAGAGAAGAGGGGTGTGCGGCCTGGATAGGGTCACGTGCACCATCTTACCCTTCAGTCAAGAGGGAGGGGAACTCAAGGGAAGAACCCAGGCTGGCTCCCAGGCCCAGCTCTGCTGCTGGGGAAGACCCCAAAAGCAAATCAACCTGCCCCAGATAAAATTGTTCCCCTGAGGCTGCTGATGTTCTCCTGGCCCACAGAGGAAGGAAGTGGGGCAGGCCCAGCAGTTCTTGGACAGCAGCCATGCCCAGGGGCGGGGGGTCAGCACCTCTCAGGCAGGTCAGTGAGGGTCTGTAACTTTCCAGGGAAGGGCTGTCCAAGTTGTCTGCCAGCAGCACTTCGGGGCGACGCTGCACAGACAGGCATCACGGCTGGGCCCTCCCCTTCTGGGTCAAGGGGGCTTTGTGCCCACCCTCCTTTTCCCGCCCAGAGGCCTGGGGCATGTCAGAACTGGGCAAAGCCCTCCACAGGCTGTTTCCATAAGACACTGAGGCGGCATTTGCCTACATCCCTGGAGCAGAGCCAGAACTCAGAACAAGTGACCCCCAGGCAGGTTCTCAGCACATGTCTGTGAGGGCTGCGTGAAGAGGGCCGGGCAGGAGGGCCCGGGAGCCGGAGGACCGTCAGAGGGTACCAGCTCGGCCACTTACTGCCTGCGAACGCTGTCTTCACCTGGGGAGGCTGCCAATCGGGGGTAAAAACAGAACCTGCCTCCCAGGGCCACTGGAAGAGAAACCCAAGACCCAGCGCCCATCCTGCCTAGCATCTTCCAAACACTTTTGTGCACAGCCAGTTTTCTGAGCATTCACTGCACTCCCCAAGCCCTCCTGTTCACCTCCATGGATAAACGCTCACTTGGCCTTATGCGATATCACTGTCCCTGTTTTGCAGATGAGGAAGATGGGGTCCAGAGAGATTAGGTATGTGTCCCCCAGAAAGTGGCAAAACTGGGAGCCCAACTCAGGCAGCCTGCCCCCAGGGCCTGTGCTCTTACCCACCACCCAGTGCCACCCTCACAGCCTCGACTGATTCTCAAACATCGGCAAGAGGCCTCTGGCAGTGCCCGTTTGACAGACCAGAAGGCCAGTGCCAAAGACGATGAACCAGTTGCAGACCCGGGTCTCCTCCCTGCCCCGGCCCAGACTCTGCCCGCACCCTGCCTCCTTCGCCCCGGGCCCCCAGGGGCTCACCCTCAGCAGACGCGCGGGGCTTTAGCCTCAGAGAGGCCCGGAAGCGGGTGCGGTCGTTGAAACTCCAGCTCTTCTGCACTTTGGTGGGGCTGGAGGCCTCGCCTACCTGCTCGCTGCTCGGGGAGGTCGGCGTGGGCGGAGGCGCCAGGTGCTGCTTGGAGGGGCCTGTCCGCCGCTGGGAGCTGCCCATGCGGATGCGGTCTTTGATGCCCATCCGGCTGCTGCAGGGCAGGTCGGATGGGGGAAAGAGCCAAGTTAGCTGGGGCGGGGCTGGGCGTGAGCGGGGATACCACCGAATTAGGATTTGTGGGTGGCTACTCCAATAAGTGGGACTTTCTGGGCTGGAACGAGGTAAGGGGGGGCCCTGACTCCTATGAGAAGCAGACTCCCTCCCCCCATCTCCCACCCTTCATTTCCCAGACATATAAGGGGTGCACAGAAGACAGATGTCAGAGTGGACAGAGTAAGAGAAACCCAAGACTGGCATCACAGACAGAGAGGAGGGTGGGGAAGCTGGGCCTGGCGCAAGTGGGTCGGTGGGGTGCCGACCCCTTGGGGCACAGACAGGCTGTGAGGAGGAGCAGCTCCCCTGGCCATGCGAAGGTGCCTCTAGCTCTTCACCGTACCGGGGAGCAGGCCAAGTGGAGTTCATGGGCTGTGCGTGTGCCACAGCCTGGCACACAGGCACCAGTGTGTGGTACCAGTGTGGTGCCCACGGTACCCAGCTCAGGTACCGCACAGGTACACCTGTGCGGCGTGTGTGTATATATGGCCATTTATTCCCCCTTCCCCACTGCTACGGAGACCCGATCTTACACTTGTCTGTAGGGCCTGAGGCTTAGAAACTGGTATGGTTGTGCCAGCAGCACACTGCAACATTCCTGAGGTGTCCACACCACACACTTGGCGGGGAAGGTGCTCCGGAGCATGCTGTGCGGCCTGCCAAGGGTCTCGGTCCTGAGAGCCCTGCAGCTGGGCCCACATATGCCCAGACACTCCTGCCGCCTGCCGCAGGGAAGGTCCCTGATCAGCTATTCTTGGTGTCCCCTGCTGACTGGATCGACACCCAGCCCATGTGGCCATGGAGTCCCCTCCCAGACCTCCACTCACTGCCTCTGAGCCCCCAGTTCAACTGCTCCTGCAAAGGATCATGTACACGTGGGCACACCTGGGCATGCCTGCGTGTGCACTCAGACTTCTGTTCCTGCACCCCACACTTCTGTTCCTGTTCCCTACCACATCCCCCAAACCTTGGAGGAAGACAGGGAGAGGAGGCCTCAGGTCCCCCAGAACAGGCCCTGGTTAACCAATACCTGGTAGAGTAACTCTGTGTCCAAGAGGTTTGAGGACCATGTTCTGGCTGTTTGATTAGGACCTAGGAAACGTGTCCCATCCCATGCCCTGAGGTGTTGCTGCTGCACCTGTTGTGGTTTGCAGACATATTTGGGGCTCTCCACCCCAAATGTCTGGGGCCCTGGCTTGGGGCCACACCAGCCCAACCCCAGAAGGCTTGAGGTGGAGCAAAGGTTGGGAAAGGAGACCGTGTCACCTGCTCTTGAGGACTTTCAACCCAGATGTTGAACAGAGGACAGATTCTGGCTTCAGGGCAGGGTGAGAGCTGGAGTCCTCCATGCCCAGGGCATGGGGTACAGGGTAAAGAGTCCAGATGCCAAGGTGAGGGGGACCTCAAAATCAGAGGCATCTTCAGGAGGGCAGCCAGGATAGAGGTCCATCCTTAGGGGTAGTTACCTCCACCCAGAGGAGAGAGGTCATAAGTCAAGGGGCCCTAAGGGCATCAGAAGGGAAAACAAGCCCCAGCAACCCAGCATGCTGTTTGCTGGCCTGGGTCCCCTCAACACATCTCAAAGATTCCAACCAAAGTTTGAGGTTGGTGCTCCCAAACTTTCCTCTGCAGAGCCATTCCGTGGGCTCTCCTCATGCTGGCAGGCACCCCCCCACCCAGTCCGTGCAACCCCTCCTTCGTCCCTCCATCCTTGACTCCTCCAAGGGAGAAGAGTACAGAGGAGGGGAGAAGTTCTGACTCTTGGCCAAAGACCTGGAACTCCAGATTTCTGTGCCCTCCTCATCGTCCCAAAGGCATTCTGGGGGGAGGGACCCTCCATGTCGGGGGGTGTGTGCAAACAAGGCTGAGCTTGCACTTAGCGATAGAGGCAGGGTCTGGGGCTTGCACTAGAGGCCTTGAAAGTGCCCTTTCCGGCTCTGAGTCTGTGATGGTTGAAGGAGCTCCCAGCTTGGTTCGTGGGGTTCTGGAGCTTTCCAGCCAGCCAGAGGCCCCAGGCTCCTCTTCAATATAAGAAGACACTAATTTTCCCAGGGGGTTCTCTGAATTCCAACTCCTTGGGCAGGACTCAGAAAGCGGCTCACACCAGACTCTGGAGCCTAAACACTCAAGAAAATGGGCAGAAACCTGGCCCATGACAGACACGGAAAGAGGTGCTTCATCTCCCCGCCCCTTCAGAACACCGGGGTCCTCTTGGCTGCCTCTGCTCACCACCTCTCAGCCACCTCACTTCTCCCACGGTCGCTTCTGTATTTTGCCATCCCTAGTTTATGGACAGGAAGGAGGTGAAATGACTCGCCCAAGGTCACAGAGCTTGCACGGAGCCAGGACGGGAAGCCAGTTCTCTCAGAGACTGTGCCCTTTCTCTGAGCAAGCGCTCAGGATGCAGTCCAGAGCAGTGGTTCTCCTCTAGGGGTGCGCCTGCTCACTCGGGGACACTGGCAGTGCCTGGAGGCACCGGCGTAGTCACACGAGGGGGATCCCAGTGTCCAGGATACCGGGTATCTAAATCTACCGCAATGTCCGGGATAACCCCCATCAACAAAGAGTTATCCCACACACAGTGTCAATGCTGTCGAAGTCCAGAAACCGACCTAAGTGGCCGGTTAGTGCCTCAAGAGATGAATGGCGTGGGCTCGTGCGGCCATCCCGGGGGAGGGTCCGATGGCCCCGCTGGACCGACCTCTGTGCTCACGTCCACAAGCCATTTCTGTGAGGACTCAGCATCTGCCTGCCAGAGGCCAAGCTCAGGGCAAACAGTAGCAGCCTCCCCTCAGCCCTGCGGAAGCATCCTCATCGCTGGTTTTTCACCCAGGCCTTACCCTTCCTGCCCACACATGCCAAAGTCACCGGACCCAGAGGCCCCGCCGCTTAGCCCTTAGTGTGTTCCTATCACCTATGGTCCCGGTTCCCAAGTTGTTTTCTTAAAGCAGGTAAGGTGTTCATTGCTCAAAATGCCAAATCAAATGAGAACAACGTCTACACCTCCTGTAAGCCGGCATAGGCCCAGTGGAAACATCCGTCATCATCCACATCTTACATCTGAGGAAACCAAGGCACAGAGGGCCAATGCCCAGGCCTTCAGGCTAGGGAGTGGCCATGGGTCTGGGTCCAGAGCCCACATTTCTAAGAACACCGCCTCTTGGTAGAACCCCTGTTCACCTCTTACCCATGGGTCCCGGACCCACGGGGTTCCAGAGGTACTTTCGAGAAACCCAGGACTCGTGAGCCCAGGCTGTCCAGAGTTCAACAGGAAGAGGCTCACGCTGGGCACCAGCCCCCCCCCTGGGTTCCTGACCCCTGCCTCAGATCTGGGGGTGGGGGGTGCTCCTTTCCCACAGCTGTGCTCCCTCCCCTCTTCATCCTGGCGCAGAGTGCCTGCTCTGGGGCCTTCTAGTGCTGATGCAGGCCCCACGGCCCGGCCCTCCGCCTCTTCCTTTTGTCTCACCCCTCTAGCTCAACAGCAACTGACTCCCCACTGCATTCTCCAGCAGGGCCTGGCACAGGCAGGTATGCAGTGGTGACGCAGTTAGAAGCCAGAGACCAGGAGTTGGTGAAGGAGGGGCCTATCCCAGCTCCTTCAGGCATCTGCTCCGTCCTGAAGTGGGCAGAGGCGAGCCAGGATGCCAAACCAAGGCATCCATAGGTCAGAGGGGGAAGGCGCCTCAGAGAGCCTCTAGTTCAATCTCCCCACACCACAGATGGGAAACTGAGGTCCAGAGAAGGGAAACCACGTGGTCAAGATCGCACAGGAGCTCAGGGGCAGAGCCAGAATCATGCCCAGGCTTCTGCCAGTGTCCCTCTTGGCAGAACGGCCACGCCCAGGCCTGGCAGAGGCAGCTCCAGGAAGGGAGGGTGCTCGCAGGGGCCCCAAGGCAGACGGCAGGCGGCAGGCACATGCACCTTGTCCTTGGCCCATCCTGTCCCCCTCTCCAGCCCCGGAACTGGATGGGGCCAGGAGGAGCAGGGACAGGAAGAGCAGGCGAGGGGGTACCTCGGTCTCCAGCTGGCGTGGATCCGAAAGAAACTCCGCTTATTACTAAACATCTGGCTGGAAAGTTGAGAACAAGACACGAACAGAGGTTAGTGGGAAGGAGGCAAGCGGTCAGAGCATGGGGCCGACTCCAGTGTCTGGGGGAGAAAAGACCCCACCCAAGTCATCCTCCAGGCAGATCCCCACGGCAGGGTTCTCAGCGTCGTGGGAGGATCTCCTGGGGACTGTGTTAAACCGCAGGATTCTGTGCCTCTCCTCCAGAGATTCTGATTCTGTGGACTAAGGGAGAGGGTCCGGAAATGTACATCGTGGAAAGCCCCACAGGACACTGGTGCAGGGATCAGTATCACCACTCCTCACAAAACCGCAGAGAAGCTGACCTCGACACGCCATCCCCCAGGAAGTCAGCTCCGGTAATCCTGGGAACACGCGTGGCCACAAAGTGTGTGGTCAAGCAGGCGGGGTGGGCGAGGGGGCGCCTGTCTGCAGTACCCACCCGTGGCCGAGAGACCATCTCCTAGTGGGCAGCCCCCAGAGCCCCTGGGGAACGAGGACACTGTACACTCATCTACCATGGAGCCCAACCACGCACACTCCAGAGCGGACAGACGTGAGGCTGGGCCACGCCCTCAGCAGAAATCTAGGCCCTGGGGCATCTAGAGGCCCAGAGCAGCTGTGAGGTGCTACAGGTGCTACACTCCGACTCATGTCCATTCCCAGCACTTTCTCATCAGGGTGGTAGCGGAGCCAGCTGGTCAGAGATCAGAACTACAGGCCAGGGCTGTGGAAAGCCACAGGTGTGGCATTTCAGTCTGTCAGCTCTGGTCGGGTGGGGCTAGAGTAACAGCAAAGGCCTCGGGGAGTAGCCAAGGGTCCAAGCGGGTCCACACCGTAGACTTTTCTTCCAGAGGGCTCCCAGCTGGTCAGGCGTCCCACCCTCCAGCCCCAGACTTGAGGGGGCTCTCCCTCTCCCCCCCTTCCTACTTCTATTCAGCCCCTGGATAGAAGTGCCCTTGCTGGGAATACAGAAAGAATTTCGCTCCCGGCATCCTCTGCACCCAAACTGCCTCTTCCCCATGTCCCAGGCCTCACGAGCCTAGAAACTCACAGTACGGAGTCCTGATTCGCCTAAACATTGCTGATTTTCTGCCCAGGACCTAGAGGCTCAGAGTGACTTGAAAATTTTCTCAAGGCCACACAGCATCAGTGGCAGGGACAGGCTCTCACCACACCTCCTCCTTGACCATCGAGTGAGTCACCTTTTCTCCCACCCCACATTCTGGGCCCAGGGCGCAGAATCACACCTGAGACTCAAGGCTCAGATGTCCACCTGGCTGATTCAGGAATGATGTGTGACAATGAGGCAAAAACAAAGCAATGGGGATGGGCAGGGGACGGATGAGGGGGGTTGACTCTTTGACCTCAAAATTCCTTGCAGGAGTAGCCAATTCCCACACTGAATAAACAGGCTTCCTTTGCCCAAACATGCCAAAACTTTCACTATGTATAAGCAGTAACGTGAGGGTAAGTGTTGTTCTTTCTTTGTTCTTCTTAGAGACAGGTCAAAGAGAAAGTGACTGTCAGGAGCAGCAAAATGTATCTCAGTGAGGAAGAAAGGCATTGTGGGAGTATCCCAGAAGAACCTTTGGGACTAGCAAGCTGTGGACAAGAGCCGCGCAAGACAGGAGCATTATCCCTGGCTGCATTCACGTAGGTCCTACAGCGGGTCTTAGTCACAGAGCTCTCTCCAGCTGGCATCTGGTTCCTGAGGGCCAGGTTCAGGATTGAGCCCCTTCTAGAGGAACATGCTGGGGGCGGGGGTTCCCCGCCCTCACTCCCCAGAATGGTGCCCACGATTACCTGAGCCGTAAGCACCTGTGGCCAGTGGCCTCCTCCTCTCGCCAGCTTTCCAGGAGGGATGGGGTGCAGGGATGGAACAATGAGGAGGGTGTGGAAACAGAGAAAGAAAGAGGACAATGGTATGAATGGAGGAGGCGACAGGAAAGGATGGTGTGGACATCGCCCCACTCAGACCCCTGGAGTCCCAGGTGATGAGAAGGTGAGTCCAGCCTGGCCTCTCCAGAGGCTCTCAGTGTGTACCTGTCAGGCCATCCAACGACTACCCAGACCTCATGTCAAGGCCCAGGAGTCCCCAGAACAGGCTCAGAGAAGTAGTAGCCGGAGGTAGGTCTGAGAGAGGGGGAGACAGAGAATGGAAGAGGAGAAGGAGAAGCAAGAGGAGGTGGCGGCCCAAGGGGCCCCTACCTTTCCCCAGGGCAGAAGGAGGTGCTGCCCGGCCGGTGGCAGGTGGCAACGGGCGGGTAACGGGAGGGTGCTCCGTCGGGTACCGGCGCCCGCCGCACCTCCAGGGGCCGCAGACCCCCATTGCGGGCCCGCTGCACGTGCTCAAACAAGAGGGCCAGCTCTCTGCAGGAGAGGGCGCCATCAGCAGTGGGCAGGGCACTGGCACCACCCCACTCTGAGTGGGCACTGAGCTCCTGCACTCAGGTCCTGCCTGGTCCGGCCTCCCCAGAGGCCCCAGAAGAGGCAGGGTGGGGGTGGGAGAACAGGGGAAACTAGCTTTCCTCCCTCCCTTTCCACCCTGGGGTCCTAAATCCTCAGAGATACCAAATTTGGTCATACAGATTGGGCACGCTCAAGGGCACTTTCCCGGAAATCCTCACCCCCAAATCTGACTCTGGATTTTAGGGAGCAAAGAGCTGAGAAGGGAGACTTGCTAGGGTGGCTGTCTACTTCCTGTTTCCGAAGAGAGGGAGGATGGATCTCTGCTGTCCCCCCAGGCTGAAGAAACAGATCCGGGAGCAGGGGCCCAAACCGAGCTCTGTCCCCCTTACCAGAAGATGCAAGGCGGAGGCCTTCCCTCCCCTCACAACATACCCGGCCCTGCCCCACTTCCTGAGCCCTGGCCTTGCAGCCTTACAGCTGCTTCTGCAAGGGGGGCAGCTCCCAGCCTAACCACCCCATCTCTGAGATGGGAGCTTGCCTCTGCCAGGGGAAGAAATGGCGGTGGAGGGGACAGTGTCATTCTGGGAGCCGCTCCTCCCCCCAACCTCTTCTCTCTTGCTCCTCCCCCGGGAGCCCCGGGGACTGGGGGGGCAGCCAGGTGTAAGGGTGAGCAGGATCACACAACAGCTGCTCTTGGAGAACTAATGAGGCAAAAAGCCACCGCCGAAGCGCTGAGCACAGCAGCTGGCCGGCCGTACTTGACGGTCGCCTCCCTTCTTGCCCACAGGACTGACTGAGCCAAGGTCCACGGTCTTCATTCCTGCCCGAGGGCCCGGCTGGCACCCGGCCACATGGACCCTAGTGATGCTAGTAATAATCCCTTGTGGGAGCCACCCCTGTGCCGTTGTAGCCCTGCCTGGGCCCCAAGACCACTGCTGGGCACAGTAAAAGTAAGCACATCCCGCACACACGGGCTGAGGCCCTCACACCCAGCTCTGGCACACACCACACTCTCTACCCAGCAGCAACAAGCTGGGCTGGTGAGGGCCAATGCTGCACCCAGCTCAGACCAAGAGGAGACACACTGGCTGTGCCACTGTCCCCAGTGGCATCACCCATGGGTGAGCTAGAGGACGGCCAGCACCCCAGCACACAGGGCTCTTCCAGTGGGCAGGCCTCCACCCCATGGCCCTGCCCAGCGTCCTCCTTGGACAGAGCAGAGTGGGCGAGACACTCCAGGCTCTGAGTTATGTAGGTTCTGCGGTGGTGCCAGCCCCGTGCTCCTTGAGCGGCCATCGTTGCTTCCCACCCTCCAGGGCAGCGCCCCACCCCACGCCCAGGCTGACCTACCTGAAGGATGGGAGGATGCTGTCATAGTAGTACCAGGTGGCCGTGAGATAGGCCCGGCTCGTGTCCGTGGAGTACAAACGCCACGCAGCCTGTGGTGTTGGGAAGGGAGCACATCAGGGAGGCTTCTCAGCCCTCCACCGGCCCTCTGCCCCTGAAGAAGGCCTGACCTGGGGCCAGCTGAAGGGCACCAAGAGCCCAAGGCCAACTGCGGCGCCACGGGCACTGGCAGACCAGCCAAAGAAACAGAGCCCGAGAGACAAAGGACTCCCCAGAGTGATGGGTGCAGGCCAGTATCAAACCCAGGCGCCTTAGAGCAGAGTGGCTGAGAGCTGGGATTTCGTAAGATCCAGCTCTTCCACTTCTGGATCTTTCTCTGAAGAACATGAAAGCAGTAGTTCAAACAGATACATACAGCCCTAGGGTCACTAGGCATCACAGCCGGATGTGGAAGCGGCTAATGAGCGGACAGAGATGTGGTGCGCATGCGTAATGGACAGTGCTCAACTCTAACAGTGAGATCTTGCTGTTCGTGACAACAAAGATGGGTCCTGAGAAGCCCCTGCTCAGGTCAATAAGTCAGATGGAGGAAGACCAGCACGATGTGATTTCACTCACCACGGAATATAAAGAAACAAAGTGAACGAACAAGTTCTTAGACAGAGAACAGACTGGGGGTTACCGAGGAGAAGGGAGTCAGTTGCGTGGTGGTGGAAGCCAGACTCTTGTTGGTGAGCGTATTGTTGAATTTTTTTTTTTTAAAGATTTATTTATTTGTGCTTACAGAACTGGGGTACAGGCCAGAGGCTCAGGGGCGGCGAGAGGCCTCACCAGAGACAGAGTGGGGAGCAGAACAGGCAGACAGACGAAGTACACTGCTGAGGGGAGCTGTGGGTTGGTCGGGAGAGGTCTGCCTCACCATGTGGTCCCCTCCTGTGCAGGTGGGGATCGAACTCATGCGGAAGCAGCTTTAGCTTCTCAGTGCTGTTTCAACCTGCTGCGCCACCAGGGAGGGCCGTATTGTTGAATTTTAATGTACCCCTGCAACTTGCTGTTATAAACCACATGTTTATATTGCTGCCTCAATAAAAAATTGGCACCCCACATGGCGCAGCAGACTTCTCCTGTCTCACCTGCTGCTCCCCTCAGTGGTATATTTTGGTCAATCCACCTGTTCTGCTCTCCCACTGTCTCTAATGAGTCCTCTCATGCCCCCCCCCACAGCTCTGGCTCCTGTACCCCAGTTTTTGTATGCATGAATAAATCTTTTTTTAAAAAAATTGAGGCTCATAGGCCCCTTACTATTATGATCCAGTTAATCCAAGCTGCAGCACCTTGGCGTTCACCTGAAAGGAGATGTAACCCCACTTATCACCAGGGAGTGGTGAAGATCAAATGGGCAAATGTATATGAAATGCCAAGTGCACTTCCTGGCACATAGTAGGCACTTAATGCCAAGGCCCTCGTGAAACATTCCTGCTATCTCCCTCATCACAGCTGATAAATATCTATTCATTGTGGTTTGGCTAAGGTCTTACTCTCTCCTAGACTGTAAGCTGTGTCTTGGTGACCGCTGTATCCTCTGGCACATAACAGGTATCCTGTAAATGTTTGGGTAGTGACTGACTGAGTGCATTATATATAATAATAATAACCCCACCCCTCCCAGCTCCTGTCCTTGCTCCTAGGGTGGAAGAGAGAAGGAAAACACATCCCCCCCAGCCCCTCAGTGTCCATGGACTTGCAGGGCTTCCTTTGCGGCAGAAGGGATTTGGGGGTCAGACAAGAAGAAGAGCAGGCCCTATCTCTCCAGGCAAGGAGGGACTGTGAGTGGGGCAATTAGTGGGGGCAGGGAGGGATGGAAGCTGCTGGGCAGGACAAAGCAGAACTGGGCCCTGGATGCCCCCCCTTTGGGTGCCTCCTGTCCTTAAGGGACTGCCCACTGCTGACTTCATCAGCCGGGCACCCTCCCAGGACAGGAATATTTTTACTTCCTGCTTGCTTAGGCCCCTGGCTTGGGTTGGGGAGCAGCTGCCAGAGCTGTCTCATTAATTATGGGCACCACAATACCAGCTGTCTCTCGGCATGGACAGTGCCAGCCGCCTGCCCCTACAATGCCCCTCAGAAGGCCAGCTCCCTGGAGACACAGTCATTGTGCCTCAGGGGACACTGAGAAGGAAAGGTTGGGCTGGTGGCTGGAGATAGCAGGGGAGGGGAGGGGGGCCCACCCTGGGGAGGAGAGATAAAGGCAGTGAGACAAATTTTGGGGGGGTCAAAGAGTGGCATGTTGGGGAGCAGGTCGAGGTGGGCTCTGCCAATATTCCCTGAACTATTTCCCAGAGGGGTTTCTCTGGCACACCCCCTGACTAGAGGTAGGCCAAGGCTGAATCAGAGTCACAAAAATTAGAGTTGTCGCCTCAGCCAGGGTATCAAGCTGCCTCAGCACAGTGGGGACACTGAGACCACATCTCCCTGGGTTCCCCACCCAGTCGGCTGCTCCCCCTCTGTCTCCTCAGATAGCTCGACTGCCTACCTGACTGCTGAGTGCTGAGGCTCCTGAAAGGCCACTTCTGGACCACCTTCTCTCCTCCTTCTTTCCTGTCCCAGGAGAGATCAGGGCTTCCCTGGTGCCTTCAAGCAGCCCCTCGGACTCATCCGTCTAGAATATTCCTCTTGGCTCAGCTGGCTCAGCTGCGGAACTGCACTTCCTTCTGCCTCCTCCATATTGGGGCCCCTCAGACTTGTGCTCCAGCCAAGCCAAACTCGCTCGAATTCTTCATGCCCCAAATCTAGTGAGCTGGGTCACCAACCATCCAGCCAGGCAAGCCAGAAACCTGGCAGTCACCCCCCTCACCCTACTCACCCTAATGTCATGACAGTCACGCGTCACTTACACGGGGGATTCATCCTGTGAATGGGTGACCTCAGAGAGTGTGATTACACAAACCTCAGTGCACCCCAAGGCTACCACAGGGCCCTCCATGCTGCACACCCCTTACTGGGAAGTCGTTCATAGCACGTGACGGTAACTAGCTCCTAAGTGTGCAGAATCTGCTCTGTCTTTCCATCTCATCTGTTGCTAACCTCATCCAAGCCACACAGCACCCTGTGGCACCCACACTTGCCAGAACCTCTCCTCTGGTCTTTCCTATACACCCAGGTCACCCTTCGATCCACTCACCACTTTTCAAAGCAAAAATCTGATCATGGCCCTCCCAGGTGGCGCAGCGGGCTAAAGCGCAGCTCTACAAGCCAGCGCAGCTGCTTCAGCGTGAGTTCGATCCCCGGTCCCGGAGCTGACCCACAAGGCACGGCAGACCCCTCCTGACCCGCCCGCTGCTCCCCTCAGCAGTGTATTTCAACCAATCTGCCTGTTCTGCTCCCAACTCTGTCTTTGGTGAAGCCTCTCACCGCCCCTGCACCTCTGGCCTGTACCCCAGTTCTGTATGCATAAATAAATAAAATCTTTTAAAAAAACGTGTGATCATGTCACCCATTCCTCCTGCTTTACTTCTTGTCAGCGGCTCCTTGGTGCTCTTAGAAAAAAGTTAAATGCCTCCCTGCCATCCCCATTCTGGGCCTCATCCACTTGAGCTTTCTGTTCCAGCCTCACAAGCCTCCTTCCAGTTCACCAAACCCACTGTGCTCTCCTCCAACTCAGGGCCTTTGCACATGCTCTCCTCTACCTCCTCCTTGTGCCCACCCTGCACTCCTTTCCCAGGGTAGTCACCCCTGAGTTCCCCTATTAGATGCACTGCAAAAAATCGTTTCTTTGAAGGCATTTATCAAATCTGCCATTCATGTGGGTGAGTGCTTATGGGCTGAAGTAATCAATTAAGGTGTTAGGACTGGAGCAGGCTTTCTGATGACTGCAAACTGATGGGTAGAGGACTGGACTCCACTCAGGGCCCCTCTGGTCTCCACCCAGGGCCCCTCGTCCTGGCTCAACCCAACTTGAGGCATGTAGAGCTAGAGTTGGTTAGTCCCAAAACGAACATGTGGAGCCGGGGGGAGTTTTGACAATCTCAGCAACCCAGCTCTATTCCTGACTTGACAGTGATCCCCAAATGGCCCATCTCCTCTCTGAGCTTCAAAGTAGAATCAGCTGGGCTGATGAGTCAGCAGACAGAGTCAACACACCCGCTCAGTCCAGGGGCTCCCTGGGTCTCTCGTACCTGGATGAGGTTCGCCGCTGGCATCCTCCGCTTCTCAAAGTGCTTCTGCCGGTGCTGCTCCTGGACCTTCAGGGCAAAGCCAGAGCCAAGGATGCCCTAGTGGGACAGGTAGTGTTGGGCACTGTGGTGGTGGAAACAAGCAAAGGTGCTCCCACCTCCACACATCAGAGGTACCCCCCACCACTAATCCAGGATAGGGGCTTAGAAGGCTCTGTTGCCAGGACCCATCTCCCCCAGATTGGGCCATCCTAAACTGAGGGACACTCACGGCAGGCAAGGCAAAAAAGGAGATGCCCAGTAAGGCGAAGCCGGCAGCCAGGACCCTGCCCAGCCATGTGTGTGGCGTCTTGTCACCGTAACCGATGGTTGTCAGTGTAATCTGGGGACACAAATGGATTATCCACAGGGCTGGTCACTGAGACCACCCACAGGGGCTTGCTGGGGCACAGGCAGGTGGGAGCCTGACCATGAGGGAAGGGGCCCCCGTTGCCCACAAGGACTTGTCACAGGGACTGGTGAGGGCAGAGATGGATTGTCCCCTCTCCCATGCTGGTTAGCGAGGAAGGGTACAACTCACATGAGTCTGACATGGAGGACACAAGCAGCCCCGCTGGGGCAGGTTAGGGGGCTAATTTAGAGACTGGCCACAGGGGCGCCCAGCGCTACCTGATAGAACAGAGACAGGCCTACTCAAATCTTGGTCAGGGGCACAATGGTCAGGCCGGGATGGGGGGTCCCAGGGAGAAGGACTGGCCTGCTCAGACCCTCACGCACCGTCCCCCACCAGAGCGAGTCAGCGTAGGAGGAGAAGTCTGAATTGGCGTCCTTCTCGGCCAGATAGACCAGGAAGGAGGCGAAGATGAGCACCAGGAACCCAATGTACCAGGCGGTGATCAGCTCCTGCAGGGGCAGCAAAAGGGGAGATCACAGGCCAGACCTAGGCAAAGGAGCCTGAGGAACACTGTGCCCACCTGAGAAAGGTGGGGAAGTGGGAGGCTCCCAGACTAGCCTAGCAGTTTTCTGGATGAGGATAAAAGTTCCCAACTTCTCTGGAGCTCGCAGTCGAGGTTCTGCGGGCCTTTCCCAGGTCTCCATCAAGACCCCTCCCCGCCTTCCTGAAATGGCCCAAATCTCGGGGCCCACCCCCTGGACCCTCTGTATTCCGCGCTCAGGCCTTCACCCTTTTTCCTGATCCCCAAGCCCAAATTGCAGACTTAGAAGCAGCTCACATCAAGCCACGCTACAACAGTCACTCAGATCCGCCCCAGCTCTCCGCTTGGTTGTGCCGAGTCCCCTGAAAGCAGAAGCTTCCAAGTAGACCTTCCAGTCCTACCCCTGAAGCCCTGTCTCCCAGCCTCGGTCGGACACCACCCACCTCGACACGCCCCCGCGGGCTTCGCCTGCAGTAGCCCCGCCCCAGACACGCCCCCGCGGGCCTGGCCTCCAGTAGCCCCGCCCCAGACACGCCCCCGCGGGCCTCGCCTCCAGTAGCCCCGCCCCAGACACACCCCCGCGGGCCTCGCCTGCAGTAGCCCCGCCCCAGACACGCCCTCGCGGGTCTCACCTTGCTGTGCGCATAGACCACCGAACCCAGGAGTTTCCAGGTGCCGCCTCGGCGGTCCATGCGCACCATGCGCAGGATCTGTAGGAAGCGCATGCTGCGCAACGCAGAGGTGGCGAAGATGTTGCCCTGCGTTCCTGCAGCGATGACGGCCACCGAGGCCACGAACACGATGAAGTCTGTGGAGGGGAGGGAGGCGCTAGGCGGTCACAGCCAGCTCCAGCAGAAACCCCCTCTCCCACCCCATCAAGTCCTGCGGTCAGGGGTTCCTGGGTCCTTCAGGGAGATTGAGCGGGTCCTTGAGTCCTTCAGCAGCCAGGGTCCCGGTCAGGGTTGGGGTCAGGATGTCAGTTCTGGGGCTTGGGGCAGGGCTCAGACACGGGCCTGGAGGGCCTCATTACCGATGACACAGAAGGGCTTTCTGGCGAACCGGAAGCGGCCCTGCCATCCTCGGTACCGGCAGCAGCAGCCCGCGGACCAGACCCGGATGATGTATTCCAGACCGAACACCACGATCATCACGAATTCCTGTGGGACCGGGGTCCGGAGTTCTAGTCCCCACTCTCCAGGTCACCCAGCCCAGAGTCCCTGGGTTAGGGGTATTGAGGGTTCCTCCGATCAGGGTCTTATACCTGAGGAGGATTTCAGAAGGCACGCGACCAGTTCCTTGTCTTCCAAAGAACCTGAGAGTCCAACTCCATCCTACCCTTGCTGAGCCGTCCAGTCCATCCAGCTACCTGGGGTTTTCTACCCTCCCCCTACCCCCACCCTCCCAGCCATTCCAGACTCTCTAGCCTGGACTGGGTGGCATAAGAGTGGCTGTCAGCTGTCCCCTCCCTGCTACTTTTGTTAGAGGTAAAAAGCAAGCTAGGCCCTCCCTGGTGGCGCAGCGGGTTAAAGCACAGCACTGAGAAGCTAGAGCCGTTTCCGCATGAGTTCGATTCCCGCCTGCCCCGGAGGTGAC
>NW_004567109.1:21611563-21621215 GCF_000260355.1 Condylura cristata | reverse complement strand
TAAAGCTAGATACACCACGTTAAGTCAGAAAATAAATCTTTAAAAAAAAAAAAAAAAAAAGCAAGCTATGGGATGTGGCAGGGAGAAGGGAATAAGTAGGACCTACTCACCCATTATAAGCCCGACATGAGGCAGAAATGCTCCCAGCAGCTGCTATGAAGCAGGGAATGAAGCCTAGACAGGCACCACCACCCATTCAGGGAGCACTGCCCTCTCGGCGCCACAAGAAAATTCTCCCCACCTTCACCCTGAGCCCAGAGATACTACCTCACCCCGCGTGCCTCAGACCCAGACTCTGCACTCACCAAGATGAGGAGACACTCATTGGCAAGTTCCTGGTGTTCCTGGATAGTGGACAGCACGGACAGCACCAGGCAGCTGAAGACCAGCAAAAATCTGCAATGGCAGCATGAAGGGAAGAGCCCACTCAGTGCTGAGTGCAGGTCTTTCAGGGCTGGATTAGGGCCCCTCAGTCAGGAAGTGCCTCCAGGCTCAGCCATGCACAGTGGCAGCCTCAGTTTTAAGGCTGTCTTGAAAGAAATGCCCCAGAGGTGGCATTTCCGTATGAAGTCCAAGGTGGCAGGAGTATGTGTTCATCTACAGAATGGGGCCTACCCCTGGTTTCATGGGTCTTCTGGAATTAAATGATGAGATGGTTATAGAAGGAAAAGGGACCAGGGTGGACAGGCAAAGAGGGAGGGAAGCAGAGTGGGAGAAGGCACTGGAGGAACCCAGGCCCTGAGAAGCCTTGTCACAGAGACCGGGAACTCCCAAGAGCACCAGAGGGCACCCAGATCCCACGGAGTGGCCCAAACCAGATGTTCAGAAATGGAAGGAACTTTGGAACCCAACGAATCCAACCATTCCTTCAACCTCTATTAAACATTTGAGGAAACTAAGACCCAGAGAGGGAAATGGATTCACCTAGAGTCACCCGGTATGTCCAGGGCAGAGGCCAACCACGGCTCCCAACCGCCCAGTGGACGGGGAGAGGGCATGGAGCGAAGCTGGTAACCCCGGGGTACAGGGGGTGGAGGGCGAGCCAGCTGATGGGTACAGGCTGATGAGGCCACCGGCAAGGAGGCTGGACTCCCAGAGCTTTCCTCTCCTGGATGGGGTGTGCTCAGCACACCCGTGCCCAGAGGGCCCCCCCACCCCGAGGAAGGGCATCTCTAGAAACTCATCCTTTGTAGGCTGACCCACAGTGCTCCCGAATGTCCTCTGGGTCTCCCCTCTGAGACTGCTGACATTGGGTTCTGTGGCCTAAAACACCTCAAGAGCTCAGCCCACTGAGACTCCACGCCTTCCTCTACTCCCACCCCAAACTCCACCTGCTCTTGGGAGCCCCACCCCACTGCTCCCACTCAGAGGCCCCCGCCAATGCTGGTGCCCATGTATGTGGCCCAAGTCACTTTACACATGGCTTGATTTGTGTTCATGTTTCCCTGTGCAGAGGCCTAGGGCCGGGGTCAGAGAGACCTGGGCTTGAGTCTCAGTCCTGTTGTGTGAGGCCCAGGAAGTAACCTACGCGCTCTGAGCCAGTCTCCTCATGTGTAACATAGGGGATAATGGGCAGAAAGGCAGGTCAAGGCCATGGTTCCACCCCAGCCCGTTAATCCCTCCTTGGGCAGGGGCTCCAGCCTTCTTGGGGGGCAGGTAGAAGTCTGGGCCCCAGCGCTTACCCCTGGGTGGAGGAGAGAAGTGGCTGGGGCTGGTAAAGGCTTTTAGATGAGCGGGTGAGGAGGAGGCCCCACTGGCCAGTTCCAGAGCCCAGTCAGCGTGGAGATGTAAGGCATGAAGAGGAGGGGATGAGGGAAGGAGGAGCCCACTGCGGCCACATCTTGATGGGCCTGGATCCTGGTCGTGATCACGGACAGAGACCGGCAGCCCCACACCTGGCTGACCCCGGGGCCTCAGCAGAAGCAGTGTGATGGAAGGGGCCTACTGGGTGTTCTCAAGAATCTTTTTCTCTCAACACTTTTCTTTCCATGTCAATCGTTACACATCTATAAAATATCTGCTCCAGAACAGGCTAAGTGAAAAAAGCAGATTATGAAACCATAAGGGCAGTGTGATCCCAGTTTTTAAAATATAGATGCTTCTATATACATACGACGAGTCAGCACGGCTTGTCTCACGAAAACGAAGGGGTTTGGCTTTTGCATTTCCTAATTTTTTAGGAAAAAACACGGGTAGTACCAAATGAATACAAAATTTTTAATTCATTTGCTTGGCAATACAAACAGGGAAAACCATGTTTAATCTTGCCCCACCCCTTTCCTACCTAGCACCTGCCGCTCGGCAGGTGAGATGTGGCAGCCTCAACCCAAGTCCAGTCCAGCCTGCACCTACCTACGCAACATATCTGCTTGGATGTCCTCAAACTCCCAACATATCCTCTAATTTTGCTCTTCTCCGGTGTCCCCATCTCAGCATGGCACCACCTCCCAACCAGAATCACCCAACTCTGCCGCCCCCTCACTCTCCACATCCTGTGCTGGAGCCATTTCTGGTGGCTCTAGCCCTGGCCACACCTGGCTCCCCTTCCTAACCAGGCTGCACGTGGCCCGGCCAGTGTCCTGTCCCTCTCCAACCCACCCTCTGCAGAGCATAAGGGCTAGCCAGCAGGCGGTGTAAAGCCGCAAAGCTCTGCTCCCCTTAAAACTCCCCACTGACTTCCCACAGAGTAAAAGTCAACTCCTGGGCATGTCCCTGCAGAGTCTGCAAGCTCTGGCCCCTGCCCCACCTCTTGAGGCTCATCTCCCCTGCCCCTCGGCCACAGGGCCCTGCGCCCAGCCATCCTGGCCTCAGTGCCAGTCCTGGAGCACACCAAACGTTTCCACCTCCAGGCTTTGCACTTGCTTTGCTGCTCCCTCTGACTATTTATTGCTCTCTTACTCATCCAGGTCTCTGTTCCAACATCGTTTCCTGGGAGAGGCCTTCTCCACCCCCTCTCCAAAATAGTGGCTCCATCCCCACTCTCTTCCCCTACTCCTCTTCACTTACTTTTTCACAGCATTGTTGAAAGACTGAGTAAATGAATCACAGAAACGCACATCAAACAAACATCAAAACACCACACCACACAGTTTCACAGGGGCAGAGATTTGCACACCAGTTTATGCCCACTGAGGATATCCCCAGAGTTCCAAGCCCACCCCTCCCTGGCCCCCCGCTCCTCCCCCACCCCGGCCTCCCCAGCATCCACCCTGAGAATGGGAGAGAAAGTGGTTCTCCATCCTTGACCAACAGTCTACCATCACTCAGTAGACTGTTTTAGTTTCTCCTCTCTGAATGCTCAATATAGTTGAACAGCTGTACTTAGTCTGACAGAGAACACCTCATGTTCCCGGCACCTGAATAATTATCCCAATCTTCCAGATGAAGAAATGGGGCCCAGGGAGAGACAGGCTTACTCAAGATCACACGGTGAGCTCATGGCAGAGCTGAGGCTGGAAGCTCAGCACAGATAACCATCCCACCCCCCAACCACCCCTGAGGACCCTCACACAGACACCTTCTGGGACACGACCCCAGCTGGGGCTGCCGTGTCCACCAGAGCCAGTGCGTGACTTCCTTTGCACAAGTAAGAACTGAGGATTGTCTCTGCCCCCTCTCAGGCCTCAGTTTCTTCATCTGTACAAATATAGGTGGCCCACAGGGGCTGACTGGGCGACCTCTTTGAGAGCTCCCACAGAAAGGCCACCTGGTAGCTACTTTGCCCATCATGTCTGGCTGCAATTTCGGGCCGCGTTCTCCTCACCCAGCCCAGAGGCACACCTGGGCAGGGTGGGTTCTGCTGGCCTGCTCTTTGAGGCCAAGGCTCATGGTGAGACTTGTAACACTACTCCCCTTCTGGCCATCCCCTTCATTCAGGAGGGCAGCTAGGTGACCAGGTGAATGGTGTGTTTGGATTAGTCATTCTCAAGCGATAGCAGGTCTCAAAATCACCTGGAGGGCTTGGTAAAATACTAATTTCTGGGCCCCACTCTTCACCTATCTGAGTCAGTAAGTATGAGGTGGGATCTGAGAATTTGCATTTCTACAAAGTTCCTAGTGATACTAACACCCATGGTTCCGGGGACTCTCCTTTGAGAGTCACTGACTTAGCTAATGGGAGTGGCTGTGGCTGACTGGATGATTAGCCAACTCAGAGCTTTTCAGACAACTGTCAACAATGCCTTCACCCTTCCCCCCACTTTCTCAAATTAGTGCCCAGGAGCAGCCAAGAGCCAGGGGAGTGAGGAAAGCCCAGCTGGAAAGGTGGGACATGCACCAACATCGGCTGCACCCCCAATTCGCTGGGGGACCTAGGTAATAACCACAGCTGTGCCTGCTGGCCGAGGGCTTCTATTGCCAGGCGCTGTCCAAGCCCTCTGCATTCATATTCTCACTTCTCACAATATGAATAAGAGTGGGCACATCACCACCCCCTGCTTTCCAGTGAAGAAACGGGGCTCAGGAAGGGTTCTGCATGGCTGCCCTCATGGTGAATTAACTAAAAACACTGAGTTGGGGCACTCCTTGGTGGGGCAGCAGGCTAAACACAGACACTGAAGCAGGAGTTCCATTCTCGGCCAGGGAGGTGACCCCCACAGTGCAGCAGACCTCTCCTGTCTCACCGGCTACTCCCCTCAGCAGTGTATTTCAGCCAATCTGCCTGTTTTGCTCCCCACTCTGTCTCTGGTGGATCTTCTCGCCTCCCATACTTCTAGCCTATACCCCAGTTCTTGTATGCTTAAATAAATCAATCTTTTAAAAAATGAAAACACTGAATTGGTCATTTATAAAGGGGTGGGATAGTAACTCAGACTGGAGAGATGAAACGATGACGAGGAAGGAGGGCTGGCACTGTACACCAGAAAAGGGCTCGTGGCCTAAGTACTCCGCACCCTTTCATTTAAGAAGCACAAGCTGCCTTCCGCACACAGCCAGGTTCACCATCAAGTCAGAAACAGTGCAGACCCTCAGGAAACAAACAAATGGACACAGCAGTGACACGCTGGCTGAGGCATGCGAGTGTGCAGGGGTCTGGAGCAGGGGGTAGCTAAGAAGATGTCAGCAGATCCAAAGTGGGGGGCGGGGGGGTCAGGGGGAAGGGTCACCCCTGGGGAAGGGTTGCCCCTGGCAAAGGAAACAGTGGTGACGTAGAAGCCTGTTGGTGCCAGCGGGACTAGTTCCGGACAGTGGCGCCTGAAGTGAAGGGGCCATGGACACAGCAAAGGGCTGGACCCGGGCATGGAGGGTCACTCCCAGCGCCTTGAGCACTGTTTTAAAGGCACAAGCTGTTGGAGACCAGCTCCAACTATTGAGGCATCAGCGAGTGGAGATTCCTAAAAAGGGGAGAAGGAGAAAAAGGGGAAAGGGGAGCGAGGAAGACCCGGGAATCGGAGTTGGGGGCAAGTCTTCCTGTTCTGCCTTTTGCAGAAGTTTATTTTATACATTAGGACCATGTCTGATGACAGAGGTTGCATAGCTTGTGTCAACACGCTTCAGGCAGGTCTGATATGTGGAGGACAGTGTGGAGCACCGGTTAGAGGAGGTGGCGCTGACCTGGAAAAGCCGGCAGCAGCCTCCCTAAGACCTCGAGGAGCTGCGGGCAGCCTGCAGAGATGAGCCGAGAGAAGTGCATGGGCTGGAGGATTTAGGAAACAGGACTCGGTGACGACCTGGACTTGGGGACAGTGAGAGTGAATGCTACAATCCGAGCGGGACAACGGGCATCGGGAAGATGTCACGAGTGGTCTGAGAAGGAACAGGTCAGTGGGGGAGCAGGGAAGGGACAGCGAGTTCCACTTGGACTGTTGAGGTCCAGAGGGCCTTGGGACACTGGGCAAACACGCGGTGGGCGTGTTTCTGCCTGAGCCAGAAAGGCAGATTGGGGCTGGCATTGGGGTGAGGGCTGTGACTGAGGTGAAGTGAGGGCCTGCCGGAGACGCCCAGCCAGCCGGTGACAAATTTAGAGGGCCCATGGAGAAGGCGGTGCAGACAGGGACGGAGCAGCAGCAGGAGGGGAGGGAAACAAGGAGAGGTGGCAGAGGTGCTGAGGGAAGGGAGTCTCGAGAAGGAAGGAGTGGACTGCGGTGTCAAATGCTGCCAAGAGGTCACGCGAGATAAGGCCTCAAAATGTCCCTTGGATTTGGTGACATGTTGGTCACTGGGTACCCTGGCAAGGGCAGCCTCAGAGGGAAGGAAGGAGGGGATCCAAGTGGGGTGTGGGGGGAGGTCGGGAAGTGGAGACAGTGAGGGGAGGTCTAGCTATTTAAAGAGCAAAGAACAGGGCCCTAGATCAGTAGCTGGAGAAGGAGCCCGGGACGTGTTTAAAGATGAGCCAAGGGAAGGAGCCCGGAGAGAGAGAACTTGAAGATGTAGGACAGGGAGCAATCAATGACAAAGCCCCCAGGCGCAGGCAGGCTGGGATCTGGGACAGGAGGGAGCAGTTGGGGCAGGAAGGAACTGTCCCCCCCCCAACCCCCACCCCCAGCTTCCAAGGAGACTGGGAGCAAAAGAGCCAAAGAGCTCCCAGGGGTTCTGCTTACAGGGGGGCAGACTGGATGGAGGGCCTGGCCCAGTGAAGGAAGTTTGAACAGTGGGCACACAGGAGGGAGAGGGAGCCAAGGACTCCCATGAGAACACAGGACCGTTATCCTCAATGAGCAGGACAGAAGGAAAGATCCAGAACATGGCAGGTACTCTGCCAGCACACACATTTCAAATTGTGTTTGGTTTGGGGCGTGGGTTTTTTGGGTTTTTTTTTTAAAGATTATTTGTGCATACAGAACTGGGGTACAGGTCAGAGGCTCAGGGGCGGCGAGAGGCTTCACCAGAGACAGAGTGGGGAGCAGATCGACGAAGTACACTGCTGAGGGGAGCAGCGGGCAGGTCAGGAGAGGTCTGCCACGCCATGTGGCCACCTCCGGGGCAGGCGGGAATCGAACTCATGCGGAAGTGGCTTAAGATTCTCTGTGCTGTGCTTTAACCTGCTGTGCCACCAGGGAGGACCCTGGGGCTCGGGTTTTTAAGGCTGGATGATCCTGAGGGAGGAGGCAGCCTTGATGGAGTGAGGGGCCCCTAGCCACCATGAGAAAGGAAATGTGGGTGCTAGCCCTGCCCCTGGCTCCCTCCTGGGTCTGTCCCTTCCCCCTCTCCATCGTCCATTCACAGGGCCAAGCCCTGCCAGGCTGCTGCCAACCTAGCCAGCAGCTGGCCCCCTCATTTCTGCATCTGGCTTAGGATGTGTTGACCCCTACCCTGCCCCCCTGAGCATGGCCTCATAGGCAAAGTCTTCCCACATTGGGGGTCCCTGTCCCCACTCAGTCAAGGCTCCTGGAGGGCCGAGCTATGACCCCCCCCTACCCACCCCCACACACGTACACACAGAGTCCCCAGTGGGAAAGGCCTTCTTAAATCCCAAGCCTGAGTTGATGCTAAAGAGACGTGGTGTGACAGGGGGCGGGGCAGTGTGGCCTGGAGGGCTCCAGGCTCCTCTGGGGAGAACAGACTCTTACTTTCTCTGGCAGGGGGATAAGGGGAGGGACAGTAAGCCAGGCCTCAGAGCACGGCTCTTTCCAAGAATCCTCAGGGGCTGGGAGAGAAGTTTCCCCTGATCCAGCTATTCTAAATATGGCAAAGGGAGCGAAAGCACGTGACTCGAGGCTCCACACCAGGGCTGCGCCGCCAACTTCGCCTCTCTGGACCAGAGGCCTGAGCTAGGGTTCCAGGCCAAGGACGAAGCCTCCCTGGGGCCTCAGTTTCCCTGTCTGCAACAGGAAGGGGGAGGGGGGACAACTCAGTGACAGCTGAAGTTCTCTTCGGTTTTTTATTTTCTAGCAATGGGTGGAGGGGGAGGGTACTGCCCAGCTCACTTCCAGATTCTCTGATGAGGTCCCTGGCTGAACAGCTGCCAACACACAGTACAAACCATGGGGAAATGCCCCTCCTACTGGACCAGTAAGAAAGGCCTCAGCCTAAACACTATAAAAAAGTTGACCCCGGCCCTCCCTG
This sequence comes from Condylura cristata, assembly GCF_000260355.1. Classification (NCBI taxonomy): domain Eukaryota; kingdom Metazoa; phylum Chordata; class Mammalia; order Eulipotyphla; family Talpidae; genus Condylura; species Condylura cristata. Next base: position 21,613,211 of record NW_004567109.1, on the reverse strand, counting down.
GTGGCGCAGGGTTAAAGCACAGCACTGAGAAGCTAAAGCCACTTCCGCATGAGTTCGATTCCCGCCTGCCCGGGAGGTGACCACATGGCGAGGCAGACCTCTCCTGACCCGCCCACTGCTCCCCTCAGCAGTGTACTTCGTCGATCTGCCTGTTCTGCTCCCCACTCTGTCTCTGGTGAAGCCTCTCGCCACCCCTGAGCCTCTGGCCTGTACCCCAGTTCTGTATGTACAAATAAATAAATCTTAAAAAAAAAAAAAGTTGACCCCTCTAGATGGACCCACTAAAGCCAGGCATCTCTTGCTCTGGGCTGACCACCCCTGGGCACAGGCTGGTTTCAGTGGCACTCTCCCCCCCCCCACCCCCCAGGGCACAGACTGCACAAGCCCACAGGAAGCCTGGGAGCTGGCTCTGAAGTCACCAGACCCTGGAAGGCCACCCCTACACAATGCCATGGCTCCATGCCCCTCTCCTGGCCACCACTGTTTCTTCCAAGCTGAAGTTCTAAGAAAGCCCCCCACCCCAACGGTTGGGCTGAGCCCACTAGATGGTCTTTCTTAGGGGTGGAACTAAGAGCCAGAGAGGAGAGCGGGCAGAGGGGTGTGAAAAGCAGAGATGGGGCCCTCCCTGGTGGCGCAGCGGGTTAAAGTGCAGCACTGTGAAGCTACCGTAGTCTCTGTGGCACAAGTTCCATCCCCAGGCAGGGAGGCGACCCACGTGGTGCGGCAGACCTCTCCTGCCCACAGGCTGCTCCCCTCAGCAGTGTATCTTAGTAGATCTGCCTGTTCTGCTCCCCACTCTGTCTCTGCTCAGTGCTCTCATCCCCCACACCTCTGATCTGTACCCCAGTTCTGTATGCATAAATAAATAAATCTTTAAAAAGAAGAGTAGAGATGAGCAGCACCTCAATCACCTTCCCTTCTCTACTCCAGGAAGCTCAGCTGTGCCCCCCAACGAAGACTGTACGAAGGACTGCCCTCTCCCTGCAGCGGGCAACCCCCACTTCCCTGCGCCCATTAGTTTTGAATTTATGCGAACAGTCTCAGTCCCACAAGGGCATGGAAGACAGTGTCTGTGGGGCAAGGTGTAAGGAGCCACAGCCCCAATCCCCCCCGCCCGGAGCAGCCCCGGCCCTCCCTCCTGCTCCTGCTGTGTCTCTCTGCCATGCCCACCAGCCTACCAGGTGCGCCAGGTAAGTGGGCTGAGCAACATGTCCACTTGAGCCAAAGGTGGGAACACAGGGGACGAGTGGCCACCCACTGCGCAGGTAGGCCAGGCAGCTGACTCCTCAAGTAAACAGAGCGTGGGCCCTCCTGATGGGAGGCCAGAGAAGTACAAGCCAACTAAGGGCAGGAATATCAGCTGCGTGGACAAGATAGGAGCTGCTCCAGGCCCATCTGGGTGGCTCAGTTTTACAGGCCGGCCTTGGCCTAAGATTCCATTTGAATAAAGTCTTTCGTGGCTTCTTTAAAAAGTGTGACATCCACTGACTGTGGGCTGTGGCCCAAGGAAGGTCCTACCCCCACGACAGCAAGCAAAGCCCAGTCTCCCACTCAAGCCTGGCACTTGATACTCCATTCTTTCTCTCTCTCTCTTTTTTTAAAGATTTGTTTATTGGCCCTCCCTGGTGGCGCAGTGGGTTAAAGCACA
>NW_004567109.1:21609379-21611066 GCF_000260355.1 Condylura cristata | reverse complement strand
GGCCTGTACCCCAGTTCTGTACGAATAAATAAATAAATCTTTAAAAAAAAAAAAGATTTGTTTATTTATGCATACAGAACTTGGTACAGGCCAGAGGTGCAGGGGCGGTGAGAGGATTCACCAGAGACAGAGTGGGGAGCAGACCAAGTAGATTCGTCAAGTACACTGTCGAGGGGAGCAGCAGGAGAGACAGGAGAGGTGAGCCGCACCATGTGGGTCAGCTGCCTGGCCGGGGATCGAACTCGTGCTGAAGCGGCTGTGGCTGGCTTCTTAGTGCTGCGCTTTCACCCACTGGGCCACCAAGGAGGGCCCTGATACTCCATTTTCACAGGTCCTACTCCCACGACAGCAAGCAAAGCTTTTTTCCATCTTTGCTCAGGCCACGTCTGCCTCCCCTCCCACTCAGGGGGGTTAGGTGGGAGCCCCCACCCGTGGTCCCGTAGCCCCCATTGCCATCTCCGTGTTCAACCCCAGCACGGCCTCCGCCGCCCAGGACCTGCCACCTGATGGCCTAGAGCTGGTTGAGGTCCAGCCCTGCGCCCAGCTCAGATGGGTGTTGGGTCAAAGCTTCCCGAGGGAGGAGATGAACTCGGCACTGGGCCTCTGACGGGAGCACCCTCCTCCCCAGAGTGTCCACCCTGCTCCTGGCTGCACACCTAACCCTCCCCAAGTCCCACCTAGGAGGGGGTTTCTGGGCACAATGGGGAGGAGTGTCTCAATGCCTTCACTACTAATAAGCAAGGCAGCAGGCACACTTACAAGTCACAGTTGGGCAGTTGGTCACAGCCGCCCTGCAGCCTGGCTCCCTGTGGGGGACCCCAAATCCAGGGAAAGCTGACAGCTGGGAGAGGTTAGCTTGGGCCAGGCAAGGTGGAAAGGGTGGCTTGGAGGGTCTTAGGCTGGAAGCTGGAAGCACACCCACACATTTGCCCAGCCCATGGCTCCAGCTGATTGAAAGTCGGGAGTCTGCTTGGTGGCTGACAGAAGTGTCAAGGCTGGGGGCAGCAGAAAGGGAGGCTCAGGGCTGCGAGAGCGCCGGGACAGCTGGCTGGAGGGGCTCTCCATCGGAAGGCTGCCTCCACTCAGCTGAGGAGCTGAGAAATGTCTCTGAGCCTGAGTTTACCCCTCAGCACGAGGAAGGGGTTGAGGCGGGGGTTTCCAGGGTCCTGCTTGGCTGCTGATCCATCAGAGATTAGTGATTTCAGTTTCTCCAATGGGCAGTGAAAGTCCAGACAGCGCCAGGAGAGGCTTAATTCTGAGGGGCTTCTAGGTCTGGGAGGAGGCCCTTTCACGCTTCATTTGCATGGTGCCCTCTGCTCTGACAGTCTAGAAGAACCTCCTCGTTTTCCTCCAAAGCTCCTCCATAACTGAACAATGGCAGCAAGAAGTCGGTGAAGCCCACAGCAGAACTTCCAATCTCTCATTAGCCACAGAATGGAGCTCCCACCCTGGACCCTGCCAGGCTCACGACCTCAGCCTTGTAAACTGCCCCTCTCTGGGACTCGGTTTCTTCGACCGTCCAACGGGACAGTGACCCCTGGTCCGGCAGTCCGGGGGCAGGGGACTGGCCTGTATGAACCCGCAGTGAGGGGTTGCAGAATGGCTCGAGTTCACTTGGGGACACTAAGGAGGCTGCCCCGGGCGGGGCTCCTCGGGAGAGGGCTGGGCTCCTGGGGAGGCGGGCCCC
>NW_004567109.1:21592867-21609057 GCF_000260355.1 Condylura cristata | reverse complement strand
CCTCCCAGCGGCCTCCCCCGCCCTGCCGGCTTCTTTTTCCGTTTCCAAATTAACAATTGAAAACGCGGCGGCCTGAAAGGCGAGCAGCGGGCCAAGCGGAAAGTGTGAAGGTGCCGCCGCGTCCTCGAGGACTGGGGCGGAGAGGGGGGCCGGGCACCCCGATGGCCTGAGACTCGCCCACCCACCACCCCCGGGGTGGGGACTGTGCGCCGGAGGACCCGGAGGTGCGAAGGCCCTTGAATCCGGTCCTGGCCTGATACTGCCCAGGCCTGTGTAGCTGGATGCCGGGCCGGCCGGGTGGTGCCAGCCCCCGACGGATTGGGGGGAGGGGGGGTGGGGTTCAGCACTAGGACTGGATTACTAGTCTGGAGGCCATGTGCCCAGGAGGGGCGGGTGCCAGGCAGCACCCTCATAGCACCGTCTTAAGAGCTCCCCAAGTTAGGGAGATTTGCATGTAACCTCAAGCAAGTCATTTCACCTTACTGAGACTCAATTCCCTCCTCTGGAAAATGGGGAAGGAAGATACAACGACCATCCTGCAGAGCTTGCAGAGCTTGTGGGGAACTAATTAAAGGAGAAGGCTCAACTGGTCCACAGTCAGCGCCCAACTTGGCACCGGGCAGCTGTTGCTGTCCTGTGCTGATGAAAATGACACTGAGTTCTGGGCACCCCGCTGCCTCCATGCACAGCCGAAGGAGCACCCCACCAAAGCGAATACTAGAATTGACTTGTCTCCGTCCCCTCACTTTCGCAAAGCCCCATCTGGCACATACAGAAACTGAGGCCAAGAAGGCCTTGTAAGGGGCTCCATGTCACCTGCAAGTGAAAAGAACTAGGTCCAAGCCAGGTGCTGACCCCAGGCCTCTTAAGGAGACAGACGGTCCTGGGGGTGGAACCTGAGAATTGGACAGCCCTCCTAAGGTCCCAATACTTGGACAGCTGGAACAAATGAGTGGGTAATGAGGAGAGTCTCTGTCCCCAGGTATCCAGGGCCAGAAAGCCAGAGTGGACGCCAGAGACAGGTCCGGTTCCTGGCCCAGCCTCCCATAATGTAAACTCCGAACGCAGCCGCTCGGCCTTGCCCCACTGTCCCCCGCACCTACAGCAGGGCTTGGCGCATTGCAGGTTCTCGGCAAATATTTGTTGAATGAACAGATAAATGAACGAACAATCAGGGCCCCTCTTACACTACTGGGCCTCCCACTCTGCCATCTATGCAGAATGCTCTGCTGTGGGGAGGCACCTCTCTCCTGTCTGAGACCCAGGCAGTGAATGGTGGGAGGTTCTAGAGAAGAACAGAAACAGGCTGACAGATAAAAGTAGCCCCAGAGTTGAGATCCAAGTTGAGATCACCTTTCTTACTAATCCTCTACTTCCCACTCCTGCCACCCTGTTCCTCCTTCCTCCAGCAGCCTGTTCACTGACCACCGTTCCAGCTCTACCTGGCATTTACCTTGGACTGAGTGCCCCTGCCCCTTTACAATCTTCAGTGGCTACTGACTGTCTAAAACCCAAGCTTCCCAGCCCAGAGCTTGGCTGTACATGCTCGGTAAACATCACCCACAATTCACCCTTCCCTACCATGGACATTTGCACCCTGCTGGCTTTTGCGTTCTCTCCTCTCCTTGGATGTCCCCTCCAACTCGCTAAGAATCTTTGATCTGGGCCCTCCCTGATGGCGCAACAGGTACAGATGCAGCGCTGCAAGCTAGCCAAAGCTGCAGCTGCTTCAGTGCAAGTTGGATCCCAGCCCCGGAGGTGACCCACATGGCAGGGCAGAACTCTCTGACTCGCCCACACCCTCCTCAGCAGTGGACTTCATCAATCTGCCTGTTCTGCTCCCCACTCTGTCTCTGGTGATCGTCTCGCCGCCCCTGCACCTCTGGCCTGTACCCCAGTTCTGTATGCATACATAAATAAATCTTTAAAAAAAAAAAAAAGAATCCTTGATCTGCTTTGGGGAGAAGTGATCCTCCTAATTCTAATTGGGATTCCCAGGCCCCTTTGACACCTCAAGGTTCCCTTATGCGGAGGCTCTTCCTACCTCTGTCTCTGACCTTACCACCTGCCACACCACCCACCCCTAAGGGCCAGTTCAGCCTCCAGACATCCCCCAGACGTCCCCCAGGCTGGCTCAGTGCACATTCAGACAGAATCTGGGAGGAAGCCGGAGGACCAAGGTCACTCGGGCCTTGAGCATTAGCAAGTCTGGCTCCACTGTCCTGTGAACCGGGGAGCTCTGGGTATGAACATGATGGGGTTGCTGCAGAGATGGGTGGGTGGGAAAAAAGTCAGCACAAAACCACCAAGCACTGGCAGGGCTGGGGACAGAGGGTAAGTGGAGACCCACATACTTCAGTCTAAATATTTAAAGTTTAAATCACGTTAACAAGCTGTTAAATAAAATATGTTGTAGCCTTCCTGACACATATACCTTCATAATGATCTGGAAAGCCAAGCTTGAATTTAAAATCTTAAACTCCTTGGAGTTTCATGCTAGAATCTTGCAGGGACAGCCAGCCCCATCGCCCTCTGTTCTCTAATCATGGTGCGTCTCTTCTGTCCCCAGATGGGCTCACCCCACAGCAGGAGGCAGCTCAGGGTCCACTCCTGGGTTGCCCTAGCTTACTACTCTCCCAGGCTTCATCTCATTGGCTGTGTATGGCCACCCGTGGGCCCAGGGGTGCTCACACAGCAGTAGCCCGTGGGAGGGTGCGCTGTGGAAGAGGACTGTGCAAACCCTGTGAGCAGGCATGATCTGGCCCTAGAACCAGATATTCTAGAACAAGAAGGGCCAGGCTCCCGGTTTATGGTACAAGGGGCCATAGCCAATAATTGGGCAGAATTCTGGGCCCCCACCCAGAGTGTCTCTGCTTTGATCGGTTGTATCTACTGCGGTCCTATGTCAAGTTTCATTTGAACAACCAGATCTACTGTTTAAAACAGTTTGCAAAGCACTAACCCAGCCCCTCCCTTCCTACTGAATACAGAGGAAGCTGAGGTTATGGGGTGCCGGGGGCCACAATCATACAGCAGGTTAGATCAAACCCAAGGCTCAATCACAGATCTCCTCCCTCTAGTCCAGGCTTTGTGCTCCAGGTGTGGGAACACAGTTCCAGTCAGTAGGACCTGGTGCCTCCAGTGGACAGGCCTTAGGGAGGTGGTGAGCACCCGGTCCCTGGTGGGGCTGCTGGGTTCCCCAGCCTGGCAGGGTGTTGGACCCTCAACTCAGGTCACCCAGCTCAGGACTGAGAAGCCAGACCAGGCCCCAGAAGGAAAGGGAGTCCTGGTATAAATAACCGTGGGGGGCCGGGATGTTTGGGCCCGTCTCCTGGGTGACGGCTGTGTTTACAGCCCAGCGAGTGGGGGCATGGCCCACACATTTGCCTCCCTGACTTATAGCCAAATTTTTCCAGGAAGGGGTGGCCCAGAATTAGCCCCAAACACTCCAACTCTGTGACCCCCCCAGCAGGTCCCCCCAACTGTGCCCCAACATGGTCCTTCAACCACCCTGATATTGCCCCATCTTTCAGCCCTAAATGCTATACAGCAAGCACGGTGGTGCATCTCTGTACGCCCCAACTGCCCCGGTATTTGCCCAGTAAATCCAAACTCTGCTCAACTAGTGGAGGATGGGGAGCAGGAGAAGAAGCATAGGGGAAGGTCCCAAGCAGAGGAGCTGGGTGTGAGCCAGGGATCTGAGCTGGGGCCACTGGGCACGGGGCAGGGACAAACCTCTCCCACGGCCCTGGCCAAGACAGAGGGAGGGCTGCAGCCCCGGGATTAGCAGGGTGCAAATCCCTCTCCCAGCCCAGTGCCCACCCTGTGCTATCACGTGCAGGGCATTAGGTGGCCAGACCCTACTGTGGGAGGGACTGGATCTTGGTCATGACACACAGCTCCTCTCCAGTCACCAGGTCAGGAGAAAAAGATGCAGGAGAGCAGTGGAAAGGTCCTTCTCCCAGGCCAGCACCTGTAGCCCAGCACAGACACAGACGTGCAGGGGTTGGTGTGGGCTGAGTTCCAGTCTGCAGGCCAGGTTACACACACACACACACACACACACACACACACACACACACGTGCGTGTGCGCTGCCAGCTGACTGACAGATGGCGCCTGAGACAGTAGCTGATTTTCACTGAGATCAGAGGCTCACAATTGGGAGTGTGTCTGCCAGCAACCTAGACAGGTGCCTAAACACCTGGTGCCGGCTCCAGACCCGCCACTTCTCAGCTGAATGACCTTGGGGAAGTCATTTCTCCTTTCTGAGCCTCGGTTAAAAGCAGTGTAATGTTATCTTCCTCCAGAGTTGTGAAAAGACTCCCAATAGGCCTCACTGAGCAGACAGTGACTAGGTCCCGTGAAGGGCTGGGGGTGCCTGAGAGTGCTCTATGGATCAGGTAGTGAGAGAGGGGAGCTCCCTCAAGTCCTGCAGCTGCACTCAGAGGCTGAGGTCGCGGAGGTACAGAGACCTGCCTACAGCCACCCAGAGGGCCAGAGCCCTCAGCCAAGCCCTGTGGAAAGCATGTGCTATTATTCCTTGCTGCAAACGACTGAACTCTTGGGCCTTGAGCCTCGCTCTAGTTAGTCTCCCCTCAGTTTCTCCCAAGCCCTGCTCTGAGTTTCGGTTTCTGCATCAGTAGAATGCAGGGGCTGCGTGAGGCTAGTGACCTCCACATCCTACTGAGCTCTGAGAAAAGGTGGGCGTGAGGAGCTGCGGCAGGCTGCGCATCTAGGGTCCACCCCATCTTCAAGGCACCCCACTATCGGCAGGCTGTGCCATCTAGAGTCCGCCCCATCTCCAAGGAACCCCACTATCGGATGGGTCAAACCCCTGGGCGCTTTCCACAGGCTGACTTAAGGCCACTATTCTGGGTACCCCGGTCCATGCCAAGCCCATATCCCCAGTGATTATTTGAAAATAGCCGCAGGGCCTGTTCCCACCCCTCCGTGCCAAGGCCTCCCTCAGCTCAGCCGCGTGCACCTTCTCAACCTTCGCATAGGCGGCTGAGCCTTCCTTACAGGCAAAGTCCTAGGGTTCCAGGCCAGATCCAGCCAGGCCCGCCTCAGAGTTTGTGGAAGGCTCCAGAGGAACCATTCAAGGCACATTCAGGGAAGGTAGGAGAAAAGAGAGGCCAAGTTGGACATCATCCTTGGGGCTCCCTGCTGTAGTCTTCTCCCACCATCCTCCTGGCCAGACCCAGAGAGGTGTCCCTTAATTGTGCATCAGCCCATAGCTCTCCTACCTAAAGTTCCCTCCTGAACTCAGTCTCCTTCCCCAGGTCACTGCTTCTCAGCCTGGCCTTGTCACAGCAGGCCTCTTCTCTGCCCACCTTCTGACCTCTCTAGGTTCCCACTCTCCTCACCTCTTGCAGTTCTTACAAATGCCACATTCAACTCCACCTCTAGGATTTGCCTACACTGTTCCTTCCTCATGGAATGCTGTTCCATGCTCCTCTTTGCCTGGTGGACTCTTACTCCATCCTTCAGGTCTCCTGGGGGATTTCCTTCAGGAAATCCTCTCAGTTTGGTCAACTTGGGTCTGGATCCAGCCGCTCTCTGCCTGGCACCCATGGGACTCTGTGCTGTCCAGAAAACTGCGAGTGTCCTGGCCCATCTCCCCAGGAGCAGAAAGGGTCTGACTCACTGCTCTGTCCCCAGCATCTGGGATAGGACTGGGCCCCAGTGGCATGCCAGTGAAGGCTTTCTAAATGAGAGAAGAAATTAAAACGAAGCCACCGTGTACAATTGGGGTGGGAGGCTGTATCTTGAACTTTCAGGCTTCCCTGGTCCCCCCATCAGCTTCCCGGAAGACAGGCCCATCAGGACACATTAGACATCACATGTGGGGAGGTCTCAGACCTAGAGCTGCACATCTGGGGGTTGAATCCTGTCCCCATTACCTACACCCTGCCAGGCAAATCACTCTGCCTCTCTGGGTCCTGATCTGCAAAAGGGGCATCTAATAATACCCGCCCACCTCATATTACCCACTGAGAGGAAAAGGGGAGCACAGATGTTCGCAGAGCTAGGCACTGGGTAAGTGCTTGCTGTCACTGAGGAGGGAGGCTGAGACTCCCAGAGGGGGACCACTGCTGGGGCCACCAGAGGGGTCCATGTCTGGCTTCCCTTGCCCAGCCCACTGCTCTGATACAGCCTCCCACCCCAATTCTACACTGTGGTTTCATTTTAATTTCTTCTCTCATTTGGGAACTGGCAGGCCATCGGGGCCAAGTCCTATCCGGGATGCTGGGGACAGAGCAGTGAGAAGCCAGAGCTTCTTGCCCCTCTGAGTGCCCCCACCTGCCGGCTGCAAATCTGCTCCAGGCCTCAGGCCTTGCAGCGCTGCTGGGCCCTCGCAGCTGGGGCTTAAATTCCTGTCCTCTTGGCTGAGTGACAACGGCTCGTGCTTAACCTTTAAGCTTCAGTGTCCTCTTCTATACAAAGGGGTAATGAGAGTACCTGCCCGCTGGGGCTCTTGGAAGGATTAAATGAAGTAGTGTGTGAAAGACATCTGGCACAACAGCTCTGAAGACGGGACTATGAATCTTGTAACTGTATGAAAACTATTAGAACGACTCGGAGCTCGGCTTCCTGTCCCGTCGGTGAGCTCTGGGAGCATGGCTCCCTGCCAGCCCCGGCATCCCGAGTGGGAGTCCCTCACTGTCTAGGGGCTCCAGGGGAAAACATCTCTAGTCTGACTTGTCTTCCAGGGCTTCTGTGCCACCCCTGCCCCCCCCCACCTCCTTGCCCCCTCCTCAGGGCCCAAATCCTGGCGGATAAGAGTGAGGCGAGGCACCCAGGATGCAAGAGAAGAAAGCATCTGCACTGGGGAGATTAGATTATTAAAAACACAACAAGCCCGGTGTTCTTCACAACACCTTGGAATTTATGGAGCGCTTGATACAGGAGGCTGCCCCGCCCGCTGGGCAGGTAGAGCTGGGAACGGTCACTTTGCTGGAAGAGCTCAGTCTCAGAGCACCTGTCACCTGCCTGGGGTCCCAGTCTCTAGGCAGCAGAGAAGGGAGCTGTTCCTGGGAACTTTGAACAGAGGGGCAAACTGCTTTGGCCCCCCAGTCCAGGCAGAGTCTCGGGCTGGTCCTCAGTGTGGGGAGGTCCCAAGAGCCGGGGGAACAGACAGTGGGGCGGCCGGCTACTCTACCCACCCGTCCCCACACTCTCCCACCTCTGGCTCCAGAGCTCAGGGCGGGGAGACGACCTGCCCAGACTCAGGGATTTCACACACCATAACATTTCCAAAAAGACTCTGGGTACTGCATAAGGTTGTCAACTTTAAATTTTTCTAAGTAAGAACGTTTTCCAAAATTTCCCAGCCCCATCATTTCACAAAAGAAAGAGCATAATCTCAGACAGTCCTTTAAATGGAATAAATTTAGCTTTATGAAACAGTGAGAGTCACCACGTTGCCCTGATTTCTTTCAGATTTGCGTGGGTCACGGAAAACCACGGTCTGATGACACGGCCGAGAACAATTTGGAGCTTGAGCTCAGGGTTCACACAGGCGTGAGTTCAAATCCTGGCTCCACCGTGGACAAGCTGTGTCATCTGGTGGGTTATTTCCTCTCTCCGAGCCCCAGAGCACACATCTGCACACTGGGAGCAGCAGGGCCACGGTGCCTGCCACTCAGGGCCCGGTAGAAATCAACGGCCCGTGTTTACAGGGCACTAGCTCGGGAGCAGAAATTCGTCAAGTCCTGGTTCCCGCCCAGGGGCACCTGCCTGCCCTGCCCTGCCTGTGCCCCCACCGCCCAGGCAAAGACCAGCTCCGTCACCTGCTAATCGTGGCCCTGACCTCAGGGCCCTGGACACACCAGACCGTAGATGCCTCAGCAGCGAGGAAGGACAGAGAGTGCCACCTCCAAGCCTTTGCTCAAGCTCTGGCCTCCACCTGGAGCACGCTCAGGACAAAATCCCAGGAGCATCCAGCTCAAATCTTGCACACAGAGGACTTAGGGGTCCTTTCTCCAATTTCTCTCTGGTTGCCAAAACTCTTCTCTGCCTTGCAACCTGGCCTCAACACCGCTGTCATTCCCTGGCTCAGCAAACATTCCCTATTTACCAACCACATGCCCGTGCTCACCCCCACCCCCAGAGCTCGAAGTCTCAGGCGAAGAGCACAGAACACACAGGGTGGGTGCTCAGGGTTCTGGGGCCCGCATGGGGCCCTCGGTCAAGCCTGGGTTGGAGCCCCGCGGGAACTAAAGCTGGTACTAAAGCTGGGATTTGAAGGACGAATAGGAAGAAGCTATGATGGGGTAGGTGGGAGCAGGAAAAGAGAGTCGGGAAGCTGGAAGACTGCCGGCTACGAGACAGCGCATTTAGGGACATGGCTTGCATCTTAAGGTGAGGAGCAAAGGATGGTGGCGCTCAGACACTGGGTGTGCATGGGGCGACACTGGTCAGTGCCCAGGGAAGGGAGGCTTGGATGGAGACGCTGAGTTGGAGGTGCTCAGGCGTGTGGAGGAGCCACAGGAGCTTCACAGGAAGTTCAAGGAGGAAACTGCAGCGGGAGGCTCATCCCAGAGGGGACCGCAGGGCATTCGCGACAGTGCATGAGACACCCCCATGGAAACAGAGCCCCGAGGAGCCCCAAATTCAAGGGACAGAAAGAGAAGACGGCTATGGACAGAGTGGAGAGGGAAGGGCCGGCGAGGCAGGCTGAGAGAGTCCAGGGCATGTCCGAGGATGGAAGCCAGGAGGACAGACCCGCTGACGCAGCACGGCCACATCCCAGGGACCCACATTCTGAGTTCGAAGCCTGTCTCTGCAGCTGATTAGTAATGTTGGCCTGGGACCTTAATTCTCTCATCTGTACAATGGGACTGAATTATATTTTAACACAAAGGAGGGCAGAGAGCCAGGGGGGAGGATGCTGACACTCGCCAGACTGCTGTGGGTCCCCGAGTCCAAGCTGTCTCCCCCTCCCTCTCCTGGGCCAGATCCTGGACCCTGCCTCCTCCCCAGCTCTCACCCCTCCCACCAGAGGCCACCAAGCACAGAGTGGGCGTGGAGAGGTGAGTGCAGACGGCCTGCTCCCTTCCTATGGCGGTGGGCCCTGGGAGGCCAATTCTTAGCTTCTCCAGCACAGCCCACCCCCTCCTGCCAAGTAGGGGAGCTGAGGGAGATCCCACAAGTCTGTGTCCTTGGGCAATCGGGCTCTTTCTTCTGGCCTCAGTTTCCCCACCTGTGAAATGAAGCTCGCGGGCCCTTCTAGCTCTGATGCCCTGCAGCAGGACAGATGGACCTGTCCCAGTGGAGATCTTCCAGCCCGGTCCCCACTGTGTCCAGGGCTGGTCCCTCTGCAAGAGGGTGGCAGCTGGGCCAGGAAGGGCAGGCGCAGAGGCGCTGGGGATTGTGCTGACAAGGCTGTTCTCTCTCCCTCTCTCCCCAACCCTCCCCTCCCGGGGGACAGCCAAGCCCAGCAAAAATAAACCCAAAGACGGTGACCTGGACAGTTCTGAGCCTCCAGAAAGGAGCAGTAGGGAAGGAAGGGGAGAGGGGAGGCAGTCTATGCAGACCCCCAACAGTCAAAGGGTTCCTGGTGTGAACCCCCTTTCTCCTCAAAGACAGGCTCGGGGGGAGCAGGTAGTACCTGCTCTCCGTCCTTCACACACATGGGGAGACGGCCGCCGGGGAGGTAGGGGCGGTCAGCAGGGTGAATGCTGCCCAGCCCAGCAAGATACGACTTCCCAAGTAAGGGAGAGAGGCCCTGGGGACTCTCTCTGCCTCCTGGGGACTGGGCGGCCAGTCCTTCCTGCTGTCTGACTTCCATCCCTCCTGCTTCAGTGGGTTCATTTCCCCTCAGGAGGCTTGTCCTGTCCCACCTGCCAGCCTCGTGTCTGAGGGGCAAGTAACCCCCAGATTTCCCTTCCGGGGTTGGGAGGGCCCCTGGGCAGGACACTGCTGCATCCACTGTTCCCCAAATTTCCCAGAGGGAAGGAAGAGGAGAGGAATGAATCTCCGAGAGCTTCCTGCTCCCTCTGCTTCCCTCCCTCCCTCAGGCGCTGCCCATGGATTCCCAGCCCAATTAGTCTGCTGCCTGGGGCTGCCCCTCCCAATCCTCACCCCCAGGTGCCAGCCTCCAGGGCACACAGATTCTGCCCCAGGGACAGAGTTGCCCAGAAAGCCTGGAGTCCTGTGCAGGGGGGTCCATGGAGGCTCCAGAGGTCTGACGAACATCCTCTCTCCAGCCCCTCAGGACCCCAGAAGGGGGCAGGCAGCCTCCTGGTTACCCCTCTAAGTGCTGCCCAGTCCTCCAAGGGGCATAGGACAAAGGTGCTGAAGGATTTCCCCCTCCACACACACCCTACAAAACCCAAGAGGATGGCACAACAGCTCCTCCCATTCACCCAGCACAGCAGCTCAGGGAGGCCCCAACAGCCAGATATCCCCGCACCCTTTCACAGGAGGGCTGAGTGAGGCCTGAGGGCTGGGGTGGGGGTGGGGCACTTTCCCAGGAAGAGCTGGAACTGAGATCTCTGAATCTCCGTTGGCTCTCCGATCCCCACTCCCTGTTCTCTCAGGAGAGCACAGAGGTGCTCCTTTCCCCAGGGTCCCCACTGCCCCCCCAGCACCAGGGCCCCATGTCCAGACCAGCTGCAGGATTGGCCAACAAGACCCACACCTGGCTGGCCAGTGACACACACACACCCTCCTCCCTGCAGCCCCAGACCCATGCGTCCCCCAGACCTCTCCACAAGTCTGGGAGAGCAGGCAGGGGACGCAGGGGCTCCGTGGCTCTGCAGCCGGCCCTCTGTCCCCCTCGCCCTGGACAGGGCACAGCCACGTCCATTTCCCTCCGCTCCCCAGGGCCTGGGATGGAGTTGACACTCTTGCACTCCTGGTGGAAGGAACTGACCAAGGCGACCCTAGTGAGCCAGGCTGGAGTCCCAGCACCACCACCCCGCTGTGCGAGAGGGTGACATCCCCTTGCCAGCCCGCCTGATGGCCGTTACAGGTGCTAAAGGAGAAGAGGCTCAGCACAGCATGGCAGCGCCCAGGTGTCCTCAGAGTCCACAAAGACACCTCTTCAGGCTCCAGAAACAACCAGAGCTCCTCCTCTCCCAGGCACACCCAGTCACTGGAACCTCCCCCCAAGAAGGAGAACGAGGAAGAGAACAACAGTGCAATAGTGAGAACGGGGATTCTGCGAACAGCACTGGTCCCAGCACACAACACCCCAGGTGTTCTTATCCCCCCTTTCAGATGAGGAAACTGACACCCAGAGAGGCTAAGTAGACTGCCCAAGGAAACACAGCTGCAAAGGGCAGGGGGAGAAACGAACCCAAATCTCTCGGAGAGGATCCCCACACTCTAAGCCTCTGTGGGACGGCCTCTGGAGAAATGGAGAAATGACGGCTCCCCTCTTCCTCCAGCTCCAGCCCCAGCCAGGAGTCTCACACAGGCGCTTGGAGGTGGGAGGTGGGCCCTCGGAATGCTTAGAGGGTCAGCCCCACACAGAGCCCCATGCGGGTGTGGGAGACTGGGGTAGGACAGGGGTGACGCCCCCAGCTGACTGCTGCCTCCTTTCAGAGGGGGCAGGGCCTCAGCCCAGTCTGCAAAGTCTTCCCTCTCCCAGCTCCCCCCGGCGGTTCAGCTCCCTTGACTAGCTCAGAGAACCTTAAATTAATCACCCACTCAAAGTGCTGCCATCAGCCCAAGAATAATCACCTCTTGAAGCACTCCCGGCTCCCACATTCTGAGGCTCTTGGCTTCTGCAGCAATAGGGATTGAAGTCAGACATTCAGCAGGGCTTCCTCAATGGAAGGAAGGAATGTACTATGGAGGAGAGGTGTGGGGGGGCAGGCAGCGGGGGACCTAACCTGCTGGAGTGACTCCAGAGGAGAACTCAGAAGGAAGGAGAGAGCCAAGGGTGGAAGGGGCAGGGAAAGGCGCGAGGAGGGCAGCTCGGGGATGAAGGCTGGCAGGGTGCTCTTGCCACTCGCCCCCCTTGCAAAGACCAAACAGCAGGACAGGGACTGAAAACCAGCAGCAGGCAGAATGGGGGTCATGCTCTGACCTGCCCCGCGCAAGGCAACGTTCTTGGTGCATCATTGTCACTGTGGGCCGGGGGGAGCAGCACAGCTCTCTACAGCCTGATGCGGAGACACAAGTTCTGGGGTCCTGCATTTCCACCACTGACTCCCCAGGCGTGACCCTGAACGAGTGGCTCTGCCCTCTGTGCCCAGCGGCACGCTGGAGACGCACAGAGAGTCTCAGAGGGCCGACCCAGGGCCGTGAAGTTCCAGCAGGTCGGCCAGCCTGCTACCACAGGGGCTGAGCCAGGGCCCCTCCACCCCAGCCCAGAGCCCCCACACTGCACAGGCATTAGTGCACGCAGATTCATCGGTCCTGTGGCTGTGGACAGGTGAAGACACAGCCCGCTCTGTCCTGGGGCTGGGCTGGGGCCTCACAGTGCGGCCCGTGAGCAGCGTGCGGCGGCGCACAGGAGGGCCTGGCGGGGGACGCTGGCTGCACACGTGCATCAAAGCGGCCGTGCGTGTGCTCACGAGACACACGGCTGTGCGTGAGACATGCACGCGTGTGTCGGTGCAAAGCCATGTTCAGCAAAGGTGTGGCTGCACTAGGTGAGGCGGGGCCACCCCCTGCTGCTGAGTGCTGGGTGCTGGAGCAGCGACCATGGCATGGGAGCCTGGGCTGGGGTGTAGGCTGAGCTGAGGTGCAGGAGACAGACAGCTCCGAGTCAGACCTCCGAGTCGGGAGGAGGCTCTTCCACACTAACTCCCCAGCCTCAGTTTCCCCATCCGTCAAATGAGTGGGCGGAGGCAGCATAC
The DNA here is from genome assembly GCF_000260355.1 of Condylura cristata. Taxonomy (NCBI): domain Eukaryota; kingdom Metazoa; phylum Chordata; class Mammalia; order Eulipotyphla; family Talpidae; genus Condylura; species Condylura cristata. The sequence continues at coordinate 21,596,240 of NW_004567109.1, read as the reverse complement.
CCCACTGGGCTGGGCCGTAAGGAAGAGGAGAGTGAGCAGGCCTGGGACTCAGCACAGAGCAGGCAGGTAGCGGCTACTCCGTGAGTGATGAGAAAGCTCAGCTCACCCAGGGGCGTGCAGAGCAGCGGCGGCTCTGGTCAGGGAGTCAGGAGTCCCAGGGTCTGGCCTGTGCCTGCCACTAGCTGTGGATAACACCTGAGCCTCGGTTTTCTCATAAGCAAAATGGGGCCGTCAAAACGTGAGGAGCCACCTCCGGAGACGCCCGAGGACTCTGTTGGCATCACCTCCAGCCAGGAGACAATACCTGTGCTCAGACGGTGGTGGCGGTGGGAGCCTCAGAGGCTCCAGGCTTAGGAGTCTATGGCTGGAGCTGCAGCCACCTCCTCCCCTTCCCATTCCCACAGCTTCTGACCCCAGGGTCGAGGCTGACAGAGGATGTTTACAGAGCGTAAACCTTCACATAGTGAAAGTTTTCTGGGGAGCTGGGAGCAGCAAGAGTCTCACAGTGGTGAGGGGAAAACAGGGAGCTGTGCCCTTCCCATCCTTGGGCTTTAAAAGAGCCCAAGGTGGCCTTGATGGGTGAGGCAAGGAGGTGAGCACTCCTGCGGGAAGCTCACAAAGAAGACGGGCAGCGATGTGGAGTTTCTCAAAATTCCAAGCACAGGGCAGAAGGGGTGAGGGCTTACATCAGACTAGGGTGCAGGGAGGGGCCAGGGGCCTGACATCACAACCAAGGGCCTAAAAGGCACAGGGACCGCTCAAGGAGAGACCAGCGACCTTTGCTCTGGGTCTCAGAGAGAAGACAGGCTTCAGCAGCCCCCACGCTCCCCCAGGGCCAGATGCCCGCAGGAGAGAGGCAGGGGTACAGGTTTGTCCTCTGGGCCAGCTCCCCCAGCCTGGCATCAGGAAGGGTGCAGGCTCTGCGGGGGGCCCAGAGCAGCCTGCTGGCAGGTGTGGGGGTGCCCGGGGAGGGGCTGAACGGCGCTCACCTTAATTCTTTCCTTCCTGAGCCCTTCTCTCCCAGCTCTTACTGGGAGACCCCTACCCGGACTTGCACCTTGGACAAGTGGGTTGTCTTAGCTATCTGTGCATAGTGGACTCTCCTCATTTGGCTCTGCTGAGGACATCAAGGTGGGAGAAAGGATTTGACCAAAAGTGCGTCAGTAGGGCTAGAAGAGCAACAGAAAACACTGTCCACGGCCCTGCAGTGAGTGACCAAGAAACCCCACAGCTGGAGCACCTCCAGGAAAAGAGGGTTCCCAAGCGGCCCCTTCCCCAGCCCCAATAACACCCCTCAAGTGTTCAGACATGCCCTTGCAGCTCACCAAACTCTTTCCCACCCAGTACCTAATCCAAGAGGAGGTCCATGAGCTGGGGGTTTCCACCTGCCTTGACAGCAGCAGAAAGATCCAAAAGCGCAGAGAGGCCCAGGGATCAACCCAAGATCACACAGCACACGAGAGGTGGGGCTCCTGCCCCTCAGCTCCCCTTGATCTCTGAAGTGTAGGGCCAACTCCCTGGGATCCCTAAATGTCTGGACACTTTCATGCCACACTTCCTCCCACAGAGCTTACAAGAGATGTTTCAGCCCTGGGCTCCTGGGGACAAGTGGTCAGAACAAGCATGCCCCTGGCCAGGGCATTCCTGGCACCCAGAAAGGGCAGGATGTGGGGCAAAGGTGCCAGCGGATTTAGCTCCTGAAGAGGAAGGAGAGGCCCTTCCAGAGGAGGTGAAGACAGTGACTGGCCAGGGAGCACGAAGGAGGTTCTTCACCTCCAGTGGCCCTTGTGGGGGCTTGGAGCCAGCCTGAGGACTAGAGACACCCTGGGGGCTAAGCCCTGTTGGCCTCTCCAGGGCCAGTCACGCCTGAGTCACGCCGCAGCTGCTTTCTGTGCAGGCTTGCCCTCTGTGGGCGCCCACGGCTGCAGCGTGAGCCTCATGTGCCCACCACAGCCACTCGTAACTAGCAGTCCCCTGGCCCCCACCCCTACGTCCACCATCCCAGAACCTTCACTACACAACCATCTTCTCTGCAGGGAAAATGTCCCCACTGCCCTCCCGTGGGCACCGAGGGCTGGCCTGACCCTAAGTCTGACCTCACGTCCTGAATGACTTCAACTCCGGCCCAGCACATCAGGGCCCCGAACACAATCAAGGCTGCGCCCCCTCCCCAAACCCCCCCCCCCCAAGCTTCAAGGCTAGGGAACTTTCTTCCTCTAACGTCCCTGTGGCCAGTGGGCTTCTTCACCAGCATTTTCCTCCCCTTCACCTCTGAAATTCTTTGGGCCGGTTAGCACCAGCAGGCAAGCAGGCACCAGGACTGACAGGAAAATACATCAAAGACAGGCAAGAGTGAGATGGACAAAATGACAGGAGGACAGACAGACGGCAGACAGGCACGGAGAGCTGGACAGGCCAAGAGACCTTTAAACGGACAAGTGGGACTGTTGGACAATTCGGCGGAGAGATGAACAGACAGGCCAACTCACGCACAGGTGGAAACTCAGTCTGGCAGAGGGACAGCCAGTCAGCAGGACGCTCGTGCGGTCGGTGCAGCTTGGTGGACAGGCCAGGGGACCCAAACCCAGGACACCCCAAGATCAGAAAGCCCTTTTTAGCCATAGCAAGTAGGGACTAAGAGCCGCACATTTTCCAGGGGCCGGAGGTCTCTCTCGGGCACTTCCAAGCGTCCCAGTGCCAGGCCCAGCCTTTCAACTGATATCTGCGGGCCTCTCATGTTCCTGGCTGGGCCAGGCCGTCCCCCCAGACAGAGCTCGGAGCTGCCAAAATTCACTCTTTACATCCAAGAGGGGTCAGTGTTTTTAAAAGTTGTAGGAACCTGGGGAGAGGGAGGAGGGGGCCCGAAGTGTCAGAGTTTTCAAGCCTACTCCTCTCCTCGTTCTTTTTCTCTCCGGGTGCCCAGAGCCAGGCCTGGAGCAGCTGCCCATGAGCTGACCCTCCTGGCCAGCAGGACAGGCAGGAAGCCCCTGCTGCCACCCGGAGCTGAGTGTGAATGGGAGGCTGAGCAGAGACACAGGGAAGTCAGACAGCACTCAAAAGTGCCAGGGCCCAGGTGGCTCACAGGAGCAGCACCCCTCTTTGCCCCCCCCCAACACCCTGGCCAGTCCCAGCTAGGGTGCCAAGTCCCTGACCAAGAAGAGGGGCCTCTCCAAGGGGAGCCGGCTGGGAGTAAGCCACTACAGACTGGGAAGGACAGAAAGTTGTTTGGGAGCAGAGGATCCTCTTGTGACTGCGACAAGGGGAGACTGAGGGGGGCAAGAGGAAAGGGAAGCCCCGCGGTGGTGGTTCCAGACTGCAGTGGAGGGGGGACAGGAAGCGGGATGTGGCCACTACCTGGGACAGAGGAGCAGGG
>NW_004567109.1:21592213-21592767 GCF_000260355.1 Condylura cristata | reverse complement strand
CCCGCTGGCTCCCGGGGCTGGAAAACTGGTGTCAGGACACATGGGCGTTGGAGGTAGACGCTTGAGTCAGAGCTGCGGGCTAGACAACCCCTTCCAGAGGAAAGGGAAGCCCCGCGGTGGTGGTTCCAGACTGCAGTGGAGGGGGGACAGGAAGCGGGATGTGGCCACTACCTGGGACAGAGGAGCAGGGTTTGGAGAAGAGCTTGGAACGAGGAGTTGAGGTGGGGGAGGTCAGAAGCAGGTCAAACAGTGGTCAGCACTGGAGTAGGGAGGGGCTAGGGTCCGGTGGGTCGGGGTGGGGGGACAAGAAATCGGGTTCAGACCTAGGGAGAAGGAGATGAGGGGTCGTGGCCCTGGGGGCAGGAGGCGGAGCCAGGGCGGGGCGGTCGTCCCGGGGAGCCCAGGCTCGGGCAAAGACTGCTCTGGGCGGGAGCCACGCAGGGTCGCAAACTCACATGAAGACGTGGTAGACGAAGGCCCAGCCGCGGGGTCGCTCCAGCACGTTGTAGACCCAGTTCTGCAGACGGCGGTAGCGCTTGTGCGCGGCGGAGGAG
>NW_004567109.1:21512691-21591532 GCF_000260355.1 Condylura cristata | reverse complement strand
CACGGGTGGGGGGTGCCAGGCGGCTGGGCGTGTGCGAGCGGGGTGCGCGCGGCGTGCCCGGCCACTTGGGCCCGTGTGGATCCCGACACCCGGCGGGGGTGCCTGATTGTGGTTGTCAAAAGTGCGGTGTGGAGTTGTGACCGCGGTCGCGGATGGGACCCCGCGTCCCGGGAAGCGCAGGTGCGCGAGCACGCAGGAGTGCCTCCTGTGTGTGCAGAGTGGCCGGCCGTGGGGCTGCGAGGTGGGGCATTGAATCAGCACACGTGGGTGTGAAGTGGGCAACCGGCCCTCGGGTTGGCAGCCGCAGCGAGGAGGGGTGCCCCGTGGGGCCCTGCTTGTAGGAGGGTGTGTGGGGCAGTGTGCGGCTGGGGAACAGCCCCCAGGCCTGCTTCACCAGAAAGGCCTGCGCCTGGCTGCCCCCTTGTGAGGGCGCTTCGCGGCGGGCCTCAGGTGTGTAGGCCTTCCTCCACCCCCACCCCCCACCTCTGAGCTTCCCTTCATCCAATTGGGGGAGAGCTGCCCCCCCACTTAGGCCACTGCGTTCACAGAGCCCCGCTCTCCTCCAGCCCAGACTGAAGCGCCCCCGCTGGCTCCCGGGGCTGGAAAACTGGTGTCAGGACACATGGGCGTTGGAGGTAGACGCTTGAGTCAGAGCTGCGGGCTAGACAACCCCTTCCCCAAAGGGCCTCCGAATTCCACCGCAAAGGGAGACTCTCCCAGGGCACGCCCTCTCCAGGAAAGTTCTTGGTGCCCGACCTCTCTTTGTGGGGTGGGGGCGCCCTTCCTTCTCTACCCCTCCAGGCCTCGCCCTGAATGGTGATTCGGTTGTCCTGACCTTCCTCCTGCACTGTCCCGCGGAAAGCTCCGGCCACACCACGCAGCCACCCTCTCCGCAGGCCCTGCCCTAGGGTGACGCTTCCCCAGCAAACTCTTCCCGGCTCCTCTGGGAGGATCTCGGGGGATGGAGCAGGGCGGGAGGGGCGAGCGTGGGGGCGGGAAGGCAGCTCCATTCTCAGCTGTCAGCAAAGGCAGCATTGATCTGCTGAGAGCCAGTGCAGGGAGGGAGGCAGAGCTGCGGGCAGGCGGGGAGGGGGGGGCAGCAGGAACTGGGGTCCCCAAGCTGAGCTGGCCCATATTCCTACCGCAGAGGGACCCTTTCCCCCTCTGCCCTAAAGAGCGGTAACTTCTGCTTTCAGACCTGAATTTTCCCACTGACCCTGGCTGCAGATGCACCCCGACAGGTTATGCCCCAGCCTCACCAGTTGCTGGAAGTGTGGGGACCCCCAGTGGGGAGGCAATGTCAGGGCTGGGTTAGCCTCCTCTCCTTATACAGCCGAATTCTCCACCACTCAGCAATACCCCCACTGTCTGTCCCCTGTCTAAAAACTGAAGTGAACACCCCTAGGCAGGTGGCACTGCCCTCCCAGTCAGGGGGCTGCCCGCCTGCCCACCTCACCTATCAGGAACCCTAGGGCTCAGACTAAAGTTTGAAGTGTGAATAGTGGAAAGGAAAGCAGTCCCAAGGGATTTGGGGGGGGGGTCTTTTTGAGGCTCTTCTGTGGCATAAATGGTATTTTAACCTTTGTCAACATCCAGATTATCCGAAATTGAGTCTGTTCTGGGGAGTCTTATCCTCAAGTTCAGAATCACCTCGGACCCATGCCTCTCTTCCCATTGGGTTGGTTGGGGGGAGCTGCAAGTCCCTTCCTCTCCCCGTGAGAAGCCCTTATTGCAGGAACAGGTCTGACATCATCTTTCCCTTCTTTAACTCTAGGTTAGCTCCTCAAAGGCCCCAGCAGCAGCATTAGGAGGGAACTGGCTGCAGCTAGAGGCATGGAAGTTAGGCTCGGAAAAGACTTTCCTACGGCACAGTGATGGGCTCTCCCGCAGGCATACGCTTTGGTGAGGGTAAGGCCCACTGCATTTTACAAGGGAAACACATGAACTCTTCCGAAGGGGTCGGGATGGGAGAGGTAGTTTATAAGCCTATAAACAAAGTAGGTGGTGTGTGTTTGTGTGCACACATACACACACCAGCCCCGCATGCACTGGTATACTTGGAGGACTGGAGGACACAGAGGAGAAAGTCCGGTTCAGAGAGGACAGGTGGCCACCCCAGTGACAGGGAAGCCTTCCCGCCCCCATCCGGATTCCCGGGGCATGACTGGGAGGACGACTTTCCTCCCCGCAGCCTTTAGTGACTAAGACACTTTTCTGAGCAAGCAGCTGTCTCGGGCTCCCTCCGTCATTCCCCCTGCTGGAGGGGTGGGGGTGCTGTGCTTTCCCACCCTCCACCCTCCCTCTCTCCCACCTGTTCCCTTTACCCCACCCGCAGCCAGCCGCTTCCTCCTGCCCTTCAGCCCTCATTTCTTTCCCTGGTAGCCATGCCAAGACATCCTGCTCTACCCAGATGCCCTCTCTGTCTCACCTGGGCAAGTTCCTTTTTGCCTTGGGTTTCAGCTCCCCCATCTGTACAAAAAGGGGGCTGGGCTCCAAGATCTGCAATTCATCACTGTCACCACCATCCATCAATGGAGCAGAGTATTGATTCAAGGAGGAGGGAGGGTGCTCCCATTTGCTGAACATCAGCTCTGCCCCAGGCTCTGCCCCTCTGGGACCCAGAACAGCCTTTTGCAAGTGAGAAAGCCAAGCTTAGAGGGACTGAGACTCACCCAAGGGTACACAGCCAGTTGGTAACCCCAGAGCTGTGACCTGTCTTCTCTCCTGGCTTGCACACACCAATTGTGCCCTGGGCCATGGGGTCAGTACTGAGAGCAGAGAGAACCCTGGGTGGCCACCCCTTCTTTGCCAGGATTCTGCTTGGGGCAGAAACCTGCAGGCCTGAAAGGGCTGAGGCCTGGGAGTGGCTGGAACCTTGGCCCCTTGGGGGCCAACTTAAAGCCTGTCATCAATTCCCAGTGTGACCTCAGGTCAACCAAAGGCTCAGATTCCTTCCTTGAAGTGGGAATAGGGTGGTTTAAGTCTGTTTTTCAGACTTTATTAGCAGGGGAATTCTTTTTCAAATAGAGTCATAAGCTAGCACTCCAGTTGTAAAAAGCATTTAAGCCAGAGGTGCTCTGGCTGAATGGGGGTGCAAGGGTTAGGCTTTTATCCACCAGACCCCTCCTGGGTTTTGTTGTTGTTTACAGATGTCAGGGTTAATAGAGATCAGAAGAGGGAGAGGTCTCCATAGGCTACGGCACCTGGGGCCTTGTAACAAGGCTGGGGAGGACCTGGGGAGTACAGCCAATAATGCCTGCAGCGGCCATGAGTGAGGCCCATGCTAAATGCTGTGCTGCCTGCAGGACGTTTTAAGTGCATTGCCTGTTTCACCACCCAACAGCACAACAGTGGGGGTGTAATGCTGTTCACACACCTATTTTACAGACAAGACAGTCTCAGTGAAAACATTTGCCTACTCTACCTCTATGCATGTGTGTCCTAGGGAAGGGGGGAGGGGATGTTATAGAGCCTAGGGAAAGAAGATCAAGTTTGGCAAGGAGGGACCAGGAGATCCTGAAAGCTAGGCTGAAGGGCCAATTGGCCTGATAGGACTCAAAGAGCCTGGCCAGGCCTGAGCTTGGTGTGCTGCTGAGGCTGTGGCTCTATAGGAGACAACTCAGGAAAGGTGGAATGGGAGGCAGCTCCCAGGAAGGATGGCAGTCCAGGGGCAAAAACAGCCATGAATATGAGTCCATGCCTAGGCCTCCTGGCTCTGCCTCTGGACTAGCTGGTAGTGCAAGTCAGAGCCCTCCCCCCACCCCCCCAGGAGGAGTTACTGACAAGGCATGAAAAGTGAGATGTGGCAGGAAGCTGTATACGTGGGAACCACTGATCTTCGCGCACCTCATGTGTGAGATCAGGGGGAAAGGGGTGCTGTGAGATTCCCCTAGGTTAGCAGCTCTTCTCAGTCTGGGAAGGCTTCCTAGGAAGGCTTTCTCTAGTGGAGGGTGTGCAGGGGTGATGGCATCACAGGCATCATTTACCTCGGAGTAGAGGAGGGTTCACCTCCACCAAGAGCAGGAGTAGTATGGGAGAAAGGTAAGGCCTGCTTCCTTTTCCCAAGGAGGCCCAGAAAGGACTCTAGGGAGACTTAGGCCATCCAGACTTAGGTAAGAGGTGCTAGGAGCTGCCTGGGGAGTTCCTCTTCCCCAGAGTGGGATGTGAGTGTGTGTGTGTGTGTGTGTGTGTGTGTGTGTGAGAGAGAGAGAGAGAGAGCTCCGAAGGCCTGCTCAGAGCCACTGGAGATGGGGAGGGAGTGTTGCTGAGTTCAGTGAAAGTGAACCCCCATTGATCCTCTGGGCTGGAGGGAGCCCATAAGCAAGGAACTTGAGAGAGAAGGGGGTGTGGAATTCAAGGTCAGTCATTCCCTTGTACTGCTCTCCTCTTCCTTCAGGATTCTTCCCCTAATGCTAACGCAAAAGGCAACACTGCTGCTGTTCTCAATGAAAGTTGGCTGGAAACTGAAGGATTCTTCTGAGGTGCTGACAGTGCAATGGAAGCTTCCCTGCTCCCCACAACCATGGGGGGAGAAAACCTGGGTGTGGACTCAGGCAGAGAAGTGACATGAGTTGGAGGGATTTCAGATTGAGTGGCAAGGAGAGGGTTCCAAAAAAGAGATGAGTTTTGATAAGGCTAGGGGCTCAGGGAAGATGGTACCTCAGAAGGAGCACCAGTGACAGGGCTGGGAGGCTCAAAGAGAGACTTCCAGGTCAAACTTGATGGAACACTTACTGAATTCCTTTCTTCTGAAAATATGAGATATAGAACATCGTGTTGGATAACTCTCTGTATAATCTCCAAGCTCAAAAGTATGACTGAGAAACCTCAGAAGGCCAGAAATGAGAAGGGATTCCAGTAGGAGCAGATGAGCAGGAGTTGGAGCTGCACTCCAGAGGGGGCATTGAGTGGCCCCATAAGGATGGGTGGCAGGGACTCCAGTAGGCTCTTCACTTAAAGCTGAGTCTTGGGGCAGCGTTCCCCCTATCCACTTTGATTTAGAGAAACTAAACTAACCTCTGCCTGATAATCACCTGATCCTGGCTTTGGGTAGAGAGTATACATGTGGGGATGCTAACCTAAGGCCTGTTCACATAGGGGGTGAGCTCAGGACTCAACTTTCATGCCATGCAAAAATCCCAAGCCAAACATTAGCACCAGCTTGGGCACACACACTTCCCATTGTGTGGACAAACGCAATAGAGAAGTTGGCCCCTACAGGAGCCTCCCTGTTCTGTAGTACAGTGAGGAAAATGTGCTGAGAAGATTTCAAGGATTTCAAGGATTAACTTCTCAAGGTATAAGAAGTACAATATCTTGAGAGACATATCTCTGATAATTATACTTAAAGAACTATAGATATTGGGAAAATCTGAAAGGAAGGTTAGTTAGCACAGTTAACTTCTTCAAGGAGATAATGAAATGAATAGCACCTATGAAATAAGAACAGAAAGCTATCCAACAGGAACAGGTAGCAGGTAAGAACAGAACTATAGTCTGAATTTTTAGGATAGAACGTTTTGAGATTTTAGAAATAAAACTTGAAGTCACTGACATTTTTAAAAATCAATAAGTCTGTTAGTAAATGTAGCTGAAGAGAGAATTCATAAGTTAGAAACTAAAATAGGAAGTCTCCAGAATGAAGCACAGAACAATAAAAAGGTTAAACATAAGAAAAGAGGCAGCGAAGATTGGGTGAGAAACTCTAGCACATACATATTATTAGTTTCAGAAAAAGATACTGGAATGAATGACTAAGCTCTTTCCAGAAATAAAATGTGAATTTCTAGATTTAAAAGGTCCACAGACTGCCTAGTAAGATACTTTTTAAAACAAAACTACATTTAGACACCTTATAGCCAAAGTATAACATCAAGAATAAAAAGAAAATTCTAAACGCCACCAAAGATGGTTTATCTACAAAGATCCAATAATTGAATTGACAATAAGCTTATCATCAGCAACAATAGATGCCAAAAGACAATGGAATAGTATCTTCAGAGTGCTGAGGGCAAATAATTGTGTATCTACAATCCCATACATTGCCAAGTTGTCATTTAATGGCAAAATAAAGACATTTTGACACATCCAAGATCTTAGAAAGCCTACCACAGACTTTCATTGTAAGGCACTGGGCATTGGAAGAAAAGTTGGGAGCTAGAAAGATGGTAGATTCAGGGTTGTGGAAGGGAGACAGCTGTTTCAGTTCTCTTTGGCACCAGCCAGCCAGCAGGAGCCCAGTTCAGCCTGGTGCAACTGAATTCGCCCTTCCTAAGTGACCACTTTCCTGTCCCCCCAGCCCCTCTTCCTACACCAGGGTGTAGTCCAGCATCCAAGCTGTTGATTAGTTGCCAGCCTGGTTCAGGAAGCCATGCCCAAGCTGATCATGTGACCAGACTCTCAACCTCCACCCTGAGGCCCCCTCCTCACCAGGTTAGGGAATTTAGATACCACCTTAGAGGCCTATCGGTGGCTAGAGAGGTGGGTAAAGGCTAGGTACCTACCCAGGTGTTGGTGCCAGGACCTGCTGATGCTGGGCTCTGCAGATGACCCTCACAGATGATCCTGAACTGGAGGACTGTGAAGATGACCAAAAAGTTCCAAAAGAGGGGTAGTTTCTTCAGAGCTGAACTGGTCCAGTGTTTGGTCTTTCCTATTCTCATTCCTACCCACTCCTGTTGCCCCTCCCCCCCAATTAAGATAAGCTCCATGATTGCACAGACCTGGTCTGACCTGTTTTCAACTGTCTTCCTAATGTCCAGAACAGCTGACACACAAAGAGCCAGAGAAATATTTGCCTAGTGTGTGTATGACCACTAACAATCAGAGCTGTTGGAGGAACATCAAAAAGCTCTTCACTAGTTGTCTCAGGAGTTAATAAGTTTCTCAGTAAGGCCATTTAAATGAGGCCTCGATATTTATCTATATCTATATATGTATGTTATGTATGTATCATATATATCCCAGGCCCTGGGGCCAGTACATGAGGTAAGTCTAGGACCAGTGTGACGGGAGCAGAGTGCAGGAGAAAGAAGAGAGACACAAAGCAGGGGACATAGGACGGACCTTGAATGAACTTGGGGTGTCAGAAGGTCCTTATTAAAATCTAACTACCGACCCTGATGTAATACTCTTGAAGAGGATAGTGTTTTCTGTCCTCACTGTTGCCTTAGGGAGGCCCCTCCCTTCCAAATTTAAGGGTCTTATGAGGAAAATGTTTAAGGACTGAGTACCCACTGAAAAAGAGAACAATCCCCTAGTTCCCTTGAGTTGGTCAAATTGGGAAAAGGGTGGGACAGGACACCTGCAAGACTTTGATGTTACATGCTGCCCCCTTGTGGTCTTGGCAGAATTGAGCAGCAAGGAGATCAACTGGGTGGTCTATTCAAAATCCCAGGGACTTCCAGGCTCCACCCAGTATCAGTCTCCAGGAACATTATCCCGCTCCATCCACACCAGATCTGACTGCTTTACTTATTCTGCATATACTCAAGGCTGGCCAGTGAGCTTGAGGAGGGAGCGCAAAGGAAACAGTTCACATTTAGTAAGGATGTTCTCTCCACAGATGTCAGCACACGTACCCCTTTGGCCAGAAAACAAGTGTATGTAAAGGATGCCAGCAGAGCAATGTTTTGGTTTCAGCCCACCCTAATTCAGAGTGACCTTGGGCAAGTCACTGTACTTTTGAGGCTCCCTGTCGCCATCTATAACACCAATCACAAATCCCTCTTCCTGTCTCCCTGCAGGGTCACTGTGAAGATCACTGGGAGGACGGATGCTGCAAATGTTAGGAAAAAATGTTTAAAGAGTGCTCCGGATGTAAGGGGATCAGCTGGGTATTAGATAGGGACTCTCTTGGGCTGCACCAAAGTGTTTGTTTACACCCAGACGGGCCCTGCTGGCCAGGGAATTTAAAGGGCAAGTGCAAGCAAGGAAGCTGCTTGTCAATCACAACAGATCGAAACATGTCCAGAAGAACAGGAGCCTATGGGAACATGCGGCCCACCCACTGGCCTGAGATTCCAGTTACACTGGAGTTTTCAAGTGGCCTCGACATGCAAAAAGTGAGCCAGGAAGTGAACTTCAGCCTCTCCCAGGCCAGCAGCCTTCAGTGCATGCACAGTGCTCCACACACTTGCCAAGGGGGAGGGCCCAGAATCTGAGCTCGCCTGTGCCCCGGAGACATGTCTAGGTACAAGACGGTGGGTAAGGCCATACAATCCCCTTCACGGAGAAGTCCTGAGCTAGAATGAAGCCTGACGGACGCAGGAGACAGAACACTGAACTTGGGATTCCGAAGTCCGCAGGGCTGCCCTGACCCAGCTGCAGGGCAGGGCTACTGACTTCAGGTGACAGCGACCTGCTGCACCCCCCTGAAGACATCAGAAGGACGAACCTTCATTTCCTACTCAACTATATTCTTCATTCTAATGTATCATTCTACTTCATCATGTGTTTTTCTGAAAGTTATCTTCATTTTTCTGGTGGTATAGGATGAGTCCATCTGGGGAGCTGCTGAAAATGAAATAAGTGGCAGAGATATCCACATACCACATACCAGTGGTGGATCTATGGTGAGGAAATTCTAAGGGCGCCAGGGTGAGACTTGAAATCATGTGATATTAAGGCCTCCTGTCCAGTGCCTTGAGACACTCCGAGACAAAGTGGTCCAAGGTCTGATGACCTTTTACTGTCAGGGGAGAAATACCCATTTACCCTGGCACCTCTGTTCTTCCTATGACAACAGATCTCATTCTAGTTGAAAGGATGGCAGCCAAGGTAAAACAGAGAGCTCACCACTGGCCTCTACGGCCAATGAAGCCCAATGAAGAGGAGCAATATTCTTTCTATTGTCCCAGCTCAAGTGAGTAGGAAGCAGGCACCCGCTGGAGAGCCTTCTGCATCACCGTCTGACAAGGAGCTCCAGCGGCCCTCCGTAACAGATGCCATGCTATGAGCAGGCAGCTGAGAGGGCAGCCCATGCCACGGCAGTCAGGAGTGGAGGAATTCTCCTGGTCCTGTCTTAAGGCTAGCGATGGCTTTCTCCACGAGAGATGCCCTCTTGACTCTTGACCAAACAGGTCATAGCTGAGTCCGGCAAGCGTGCAGCAGAGACCAGGAGGAAGGCAGGCAGGCAGCATGAGCAGCAAGTGGATTCTGATGCGGTTCATTTCTTAAATCAGTCGAAGACTGCAGCTTGAATAACCAGTGTCAGTCCCCTTGGCTTCTGACGTCTCCTCACAAGGGTCCCGCTCTTTCAGACACTCAAGCTGAGAGAAAAGAAACCTTTCCAAAGCAAAGTGGCCCCATGAACTCCCCAGACACAGAAACCCAGACTCTAAGTTATCTAAAATGAAATTTATTGCATTTCATGCAGTTTGAAGTCCATGCAGCAAAGGAGACTAGCACAATTTTTAATGCATTTTAAAAATGAAATAAAAAACGGGGGGAGGGAAGCCAACGCACAAAGTTCTAGTCTCCTCAGGCCCCTAGGAGAGAAGGTTTGGGAATGAAACCACTTACTCTCCTTGGCAAATGAGTTCATCTCCTAAATCGGGAATGTTTCCACGACCGCTGGATCCTGGATGCAAGTACACAAAGCCCCGGGGCAACGGGGCACAGGAAGAGGACCACGGGTGAGAAAGAGGCGACACACACTCACCTAATTTAATCTGAGGGCAGGGCAAGGAGGCCAATCCTCGGGCACCCACCTGCCCCAAGACTCAGGAGATAACATACACCCTGAACAGATCTGCTCCTAAAAAGAAATGCCAGTAGGAACTAAACAAGGAAAACAAAAGAAAGTATTTCTTCAACAACACTCTTCAAGAAAATGCCATAAATATGTTATTTAATATTTTCATTTCATAGAATTGGACACACAGCTCACATATTGAAATATTGATTCCTTGGAGAAAAAGTGGAAAAAGGAAATAAAAAATATTGCATCTTTCTGTTGGAGAATCTCGGCCCCAGACGGGGGCGCAGTGCACCAGTGTCCTAGCCCGCAGGAGGCGCTGAGGTCCACCCGGTCCTCTGGGGAGGGAGGCTGTGCCCCTTGCCCAGGGGCTATATGGCAAAAACTGTGTTGGGTGTCCTTGACCTTGCCAGCTCAGGCCTCAGTCGGCGGTCACCTGGGAGGCCTGCCCATCGGAGGGCTGGTTGGCTGACTGGATGAACATGGGCTGGGCGAGGTCCTGGCCGGCAGGCATGGTCACTTGCTGGATCTGGTAGAGCTGCTGTGAGGGGTGGAGAGGAGAAAGTGAGGTCACGCCTGGGAGAGGGGCACATGGCGCCCTTCGGGCCTCAAGCTGGCTGATGGCCCCAGATACCTCAACCACCGCCCATTGCAAGGTGTCAGAGGGAGGAGGATCCCTGCTGGGGTCGGAGCAGCAGACGCAGGAGGTACCAGCCTGTATGGGGTGTGTGCTGGGTGGGGAAGAGGTGCAGGGAGTGGCTTTCACTTCTCTGGACTCTGCCTCTCCCATTAGCTCAGAGCCTCAAGCTTGCTGCATGCAGCTTCTCTGTGACAAACACTAGCAATTCGAACTACTATACCAGCAGCTTGGCAGTCAGCATGTCCCCATCTTGGGGTGCTCTCACTGGCAGGGGCAGTATGATAATCTCCTCTCCTTTCTTCTGAGCACCTGGCTCAGACTGAGGTTACCGGGATCCTGCATTTCCTACCTGGGCCTTGCTAAGGAGGACACTTAGGATCAAAGACTTACTATGAGCCAAGACCCCTGAAGGGTGGAGAGATGCTCACTTAGCCACTATGGGAGGTTAGGGTCCACTGGACGCTTGGTTTCTCAGGTGTCTTCAAAAGAAACCAAAAACCAATACCATCTGCCACAGGAGCCCTGGCATGTGAACCTAGCGCCTACAGCTGGCAGAAGCCAGAGGAAGAAGAGGCCAATTCCTCTTTCTCTGGGCAACAGACACACAAACTTGGCCATGCCATCTCAGGGTCTGAGACTGCAGTGTGTGGGAGAGGGGGCAGGAAAGGGAAGAGGCCTTCCTCTTGCGGGCGCAGTAGTACTGAACGCCAGGCACTGAACAAGCGTAAGCAGTCACGTTTGCTGCCTTTCTCCTAATCCACGCTACTGGACAGCAGCCTGACTTAGAGAAAAAGCAGTGGTAGAGAGGGAACCAAGCGTTCTGGTCCCAGTGCAGTGAGCAGCTGAGTGAGCAGGGCCAAGCTACTGCCCATCTCTAGAGTGCCATTTACCCCTCTGAAAAACAGACTTGAGGTGAGATTATCTAGAGCTCTCACCAGTATAAAAATCTAAAGGACCGGCACCCTGATTTAAAGGCGCTACTTGTAACAACTGTCCGCTTACGCCTCACCCAGGGCCCCTGTCCAGGTTGGGCCTACCTGTCCATCTGTGAACTGGCTGAACTGCTGCTGTCCTTGCTGGACCTCAGTCTGTGTGATCTGTGGAAATCAAGAGGCAGGGGAGGTGTGTCAGCTGCAAGGTCTGGTCACCAGTCCACCACCCAGGAGAGGGTGGTGTCGATCAAATGTGGCAAACAGAGTGCCAAAATGAAGCCGGCACAGGGCAGACACTCAGAGTAAGAGGAAGGCAAGGGCCCCTCCCACCCCAGCACCGATGGCTCCGCAAAGTTAGCACCATGCCGGAGGCTCCGGGGCACAGAATACAGAACCCTCATAATTCTCTCTTTTACCTATTCTTACTCTCCACCCTCTGTAAGGTCTTTCTGTGGCTTCAGATTCAAGACAAACAAAACCCCTAGCTCCAAGATGCTGGCAAGACAGGGCTTAACTTTTATAAAGTTTAAGCAGAAACCCTAAGAGAATGTCTTTCAGCCACTGAAAAAAGATCGCAAAACATTAGCAAAGTGGCAAATGGTCTCTCTCATTCTTGGAAGGTGGGCTCCAAACCAAGCCGTATCACCCAGGTTATCTGAGTGGAAATAGGAAACACCTGGCGAGCAGGAAGCCTGGGCCCTGGCAGCCCACATGGCAAACCTATGAAGTACTTTTTCCGAGAGTGGCCACATGCAGCCCTCTCTGGGCCAAGGCAGGGGCAGAGGGGGGCAGGGCAGGGACAAGGGAAATGAACAAAGCAAACATTTATCACAGACTTCCACTCTTCTGCAGGACTTTAGAACTGACTGCCATGTGGAACAGCATGTGTGATGCTGGCTGCTGGGCATCCTGGGGGCTAGAGAGAAGTCCAGAGCGTGCTTGTGCACGTGGTGCTCTGGAAACACCTGACTAACCATGTCCTCTGTGTGCCTCCTCCTGGAACTATCTCAGTTCCTGGTCCTGCAAGGTGAGGGCCATCCTCTTGAAATGCTGTCACGACAGCCCAAAACAGCCTGCCAGGCCCACCCATGAGACTTTGAGGAGCAAACAGGTATGAAAGGGCTACAGGAGGGTTTCTTATCCTTATTCCTGTTTCTCCTCTCACCAGTCCTTAAGTTGCTTGAGGGCAGGAGGGGAGTTTTGTCTTTATCCCTCCCAGTACAGAGTAAGTACTCAAGAAATGGCTGCAAAATAAATGAGTAATGCAGACAATGGAAAATATTTCTTATAAGTAAGAATTTCTTAAAAATTGCTGTGGCCAGCAAGTGTTATATACACTGGCTGAGAAGAAAGCTTCATTTGCCTTTTAAGTCCTTTTATATATGTTTATCCAACACTCGATCAACAAACACTACTGAATGAGCACCTACTAAATGCCAAATTTTCATATGTTGCACATACGTATTTTTCCTGTATTTTGACAATCAAACTCAGAGAGCCCTCAGGTACCAGCGGTCTGCTTCTCCCTTTCCTCTCTGGATACTCAACTCTCCCACTTTCTGAATGGTCCTTCCTTGCAGGTTAGCTGTGATAGTTCCAGGAGAAGGCACACAGAGGACATGGCCAGTCAGGTGTCCCACAGTTTCTAGTCCCAAACGTGGTTCTAGAGAACCAAGAACATTTTTTCTCTCACGTCCATGCCATAAAAACTTTCTGGATGCCAGATTAGACGCTTACAAAAATTTTTTTCCTTTTTTAAATACAGGGGTGCCCAAGGGGATGTGACCAGTGACATCCAAGGGTATGGCCAGTCTTCAGATCCAATTCTGCGTCACTGAACTCTAAGGAAGTTAGAGAAACGCCCAAGTCCTTATGCCAGAAAAAGAATGGGTTTGAAATGGCCCTTTAAGGAGTCAAGTGACTATTCTGAACACAAGACTTGCTTTTTGGCTCATTCCTCCTATTTTCCCAAATGAGATCTTTAGAGACCTGCTCTACAAACTCAGCTCTGTCACCACTGTCAATAGATACATCACTAGAAATGCAACTGGGCCAGATAGGTCCAGCTCTTAAATGATTGCTGCTTTTTTTGGGTCTGAGGCAAAAGAATCCATTACAATGCCTCCCCTTGATCAGCACCCCCACTCCTGTAAAATGATGCCCATGGCCCCAGTCCCCAAGTCCAGGAGGAAGCCCCTTTGCACATGCGGCTCATAGCCTTCAATATCTCAAAATACAAGAGATTGGGGGGGGGGGTGCTTTCTTGCTAGGGATGTAGAGGGAGGTGGGAGTAAGCAAGCTTACCAGAGGTCACAGGAGGTGCCAGAACACAATAGCTATTTAGGTTTAAAGAGGGAAACACTGAGTCTAACAATGAGGCAGTCTGTCAAAACGCTTCCTCCAATTAGACTTGCGCACAGCACATCAGGCCACCCTCAAGTATCCTTGAGACTTCTACCTTGTGTTCCTTTTTCCCTTGAGAATATGATGGTAAGAGACATTGAATCCAATCCTCCAATTACTTCCATTGGTCCCTTGGGGTGTGGAACAGATGTGCGGGTGTGGAAAGGGCTCTTGCCAAATGCCAGGTGGTCAGAGCTGTGTGCTGAGCACTCCTCTCCAGCCCTTAATCAGCCCAGCTAGCCCCCAACTCAAGCCCTACATCTCCGGGGCACATACCTGTTGAGCATTGGTGGCAAGCGTCTGGATCTGTCCCTGCACAACTTGGGTGCCTGATACAGGCTGGGCTAAGCGAATATACTGCAGCTGGCCAGCGTTCAGCTGCACCTAGGGTAAGGCAGAGAGCAACAGACCACAGGAGACTGAGTGCAGCCTCAAACCGGCAAACTCCACGACCAGAGATGGTGATCATCCCCCCAACCCACACCACCTCCCCACAGCCGTCCCAGTTAGTATACCCTGCACAGTTTCCTTTTAACAGAGTTCAAAATAAAATCATCACATCCCCACCCCCATAAGCCACACAACACAAAAGAAGGGTTTTTGGAAGGAATTCCCAGAGGGTCATGTGACATGTGTGAAAGGAGCATGGGTGCGCCCTCAGCGCTCAGTGACCCTTAGTGCCTGCTGTTTACCTTGGGATTTTATCCCAAAGACTGTCTGGTATGCTTGGAACGCTCGTACCTAAGTGACCCCGAGCCCATTGCCACATGCCAGTTCCCAGAAGAGCTGAGCTCATACTGAGCGGAGGTCCAGCATCCACCAGGACCCCAAAGCATCCAGCAGTCACTGCACCAGAGCCTGAGTCCGAGCACTGGCCACTCCCCTGCTGCACATCTTAGAAGACAAGACTGGCCTCTTTACTGTCTTGCTCTACCTCAGAGTCCACACCAATGGAGGTCTGAGACATTCTCAGTATCCTTGGTGTTCAGCACTAGCTTCTGGCCAAACACCTCCCAAGGGAAGCTGAATCAATAAACCTTTTACAGAAAACCCCATCATGGGAAACCAAAGCTACAAAAATGCCCTTAAGAGTCCCTCATGCTTACGATTGAGCCTCAGATAATACAATCATACCACGTGCTGCATTTAATTGTGTGCTAAAAGCCTTAACTCAGGCTCTTAACGCTCTAGTGTACCATGAAAGTGTTAGTGCTTTGCGCATGGGGAGATGAGTGGACTAAGGCGGTGACAATGTGAGAGGAACTAGGGCTCGACAGAGAGAACAGTCAGCAGAGCTGGACTACGGACATCGTCACTTGGAATTTGGGGGTGAAAGCGACTCCAGAAGGACAAGCAGATTCAGTCTATGCGTTGCAAGGGTGAGCTTCTGAAGGCTGACAGGTAAGTCATGACACTGTCCTGAAGCCAATCTTCCCCTTGCCTTTGAGAGCCAGCTTCACTGCAGGGAACTTTACTTCCATGAGGAAAATGCCGACAGGATGAAGCTGCACTCCTGCATGCAATGTTAAATCAAACTGTTTTTCTGAAACGTCCAGCCTCAAAGACAATTTAACCACCAAGAAAGGACTAAATTCTTGGTAGATGATTTCAGAATTGCCTGCTAAAGGTAAGATGGACAAAAATCCAAGCCTGTTAAGAATATCTGCTTCAGAGAAAACAAGAGTAAAATATTGTAATCTGCAGTCATTTTCCCCTGAGAATATGTCAAGAGGAATTGCCGGGAAGCCATAACGCCAAGCCAAAACTCCCTACTGAATCCCACAATGTGGCCTCCAGGGAACAATGTCAAGTTGCTGGTGGGGGTGAAGGCAACTGGGTAGAGGCTAAGGAAAGCTCATCTGCTACTGGTCCCAGGCTGGTCCTAGAAGTCATGAGGACTCCGTCCAGTAACAGGACAGAGGACCACCTTGCTGCAGGAGTGAGGAAGGTTCCTGCTGGGCACAGGGATTGTTTTTCCACATTTCCCAGGGGGGAGTTCTTTGCATAAACTCAAATGTGACTGAAAAGTTGTAGAGGCAAGAAGCTCTCCTTTCAGGCTTTGGTTTAAACATGTGGCGATGTTCCGGCCCCAGCCCTCCACAAGAGTAGGTCTCAGAATCCTCACATTAAAGAACAAGTAAGCCTACCCTTGGGCTTCAACAGAGAAGCAAAATTTCCTTCCTGAAGGTCATCACTACTCTCTTGCAGAAATGGGAACTCCTGCAGGAGATATCTAAGCCCAGTGAATTCTGCAATAAATCTTCTGTGCTAAAGTTCAATATACCAGAGGGTTAAAAACACTGAGTTGAAAATACAAAGTAGGAATCCTTCTCTGGCTTAAATGAGCATGTTTTGATGCCTTCACATGCAAAAATGAAAATCATTCAAGACAGAGGACTTGGGGTTGACAGCCAGAACAGTAAGGCAAGGCACCTGGAACTGATTTGTGGTGGGAGACACTAGATAGACAGACCAACACAGAGCGATGCATGATCCACTTTCCACTGGGCCTTTGTTACTTTGTTCACTAAATTGGAACAGTTCCAAAAGCAGAGTTGAGAATACTTTTTTTTTTTGCAAAGAGGAAGTGGTTAACCAAGTTCAAGTGAGTTTCTATATCTGCCTACACTTCATTTATAATAGGAAGGGCAAGAAGCAAGAAACAGAAGGACTGTTGCACCCTGTCACTTGCTTCTACATTTTTTGGTGACAAAATGACCAATGTATAGATGGCAAGTGTTAAGAAATGATTTTTTTTCCCCAGAAGAACAAGTACAAGTAAAAAAACCAACAAATCTAAGAAACGAAATCCCTCAAGGCACACAGGAAGCAGCAGTCCACAGTGAAGGAATGGAGAACTTAAATGAAAGCCAAAAATACACTTTGCTGCAAGCTCCACTGGGAACTGACTCATGAATATGCAACAAGTGTATTTATGGCCTTCCATACACACCTCCCTCTTATTCACTGCTAATCAAAAGACAGGAGCGCCTCAGAGGGCCTTTAGGCCTTGCGGTGAAATAGTGGTTACAATTTCTCTTGTGTGGGTGGAATGAGGGGAAACAGAGAAGAGTTACCCCAAATGATGAACCTGAACTCCTGAACCTGGATGAAAGAAAAGCAAGTGAGTGAGTAAACAATGAAGTAAATTGTGGGCTGGGTAACAGGAAGACAGACTGAAGAGCGTGTGAGGGAGCGAGAGAGCCCACCCTTTAAGTACTTCCTGTTTTAAAGTGAGTACAGTGTCATGAGGACGAGGACGTCGAGGCAGGGAGGGCTTACCGGGATCTGCTGGATCTCTCCCGTGTTCGTGATGATCTGCTGCATCACCTGCATGGTCTGTCCAGTCCCACTCTGGGCCTGCTGGGCTTGACCTTGTGGCTGGGCCTGGACAATCTGTACCTGCTGACCTTCTCCAACCTGCATGGTCACAGGTGTGGTCTGGAAGGAAAAGTTGTAAGTCATGAGAAACTGACCGAGCTCTGGCTCAGAGCCCGTAGACTTCCCTAGGGGTTAATGAGCAGTTAGGTAGGAGCAGCCCCTCTAGGAATGTCTTAACTCATCTCAACACTAAGAGCAATCTTCAGAGTCCTGTGGTACTGCTCAAGTTACTCTCCAAAATAAAAGGAGGAAAAGTCATCTGAATTTTTAGACTCAAAGTGCAGAAAACTCATCTAGGTCCCAAACATCTGTTTGAAATGTAATCTTTCATAGCCCCTTTAATTATATTCATACAGTACAAAAGAATTAAAGGCAACTATGGCCATTCACTTGAGAAATGGCCAAAGTCAAGCCTGGAGCAGGTGACTTTGGAGGGTAAACTAAATGGAAAGTGCGTCAGTATGACGACTGCATTCAGGATGCCGGGCACCTTCTTAGACACGCAAGGCACTAGGGAGAGAGCAAAGTGCACATGGCTTCCTCCCCATTCAAGCAGCGCCGCCACTCCAGCCCACACCAGCCAGATGGCTGCTCAAGACCCTAACACAGCTGGCCCATGGGAAAGGCAGACATGCAGGAGATACTGGACACAAAGATATGGATCTTAACTGAGACCACCCCCACATTACAGAATTTAAGATAGCAAAAAATTTAACATTCTAGAAACAGACATCTCAGATGTAAGCCATTTCTATCTAATGCAGTTGGCTTGGAGGATTCTGTTTCTCACATACTTAGTGGATTATAGTCTCATGAAACCCACTCCTTTGAATGATTTGAACTGTCAAAGGGCCAGTTATTTCTTCAAATCGTAAAACTTCAGCCCTAGGTATAACAGGTCACCCGAAGCAGTTCAGTCCAGCATATCTCACTCCTCTGGTGTTAGGGGTGACTGGTGGAGTGCAAGGAGGGTGGCATCCCACTCCAACTGGGATATGCTCTTTCCCCATCTAAATTAAATAATCACCTCAATAAGAATTTTGGGCCTCTCAATGAGCCATGGGCTTCAGCTGATGCTCTAGCCTGATGAGCTTACATTCAGATGGCTCAGAGGCAAAGGCACAAGGGGAGGGTATATTCTCTGGAACGACAGATGAGATTCAAGAAATTGCTAGGTAAGAAGAAATTACTATAAACTGGAGGAGCATAGGGAAGAAAGATGACAAGGGCTCTGCAAAAATATTAAGCACTGGGCTAGGACAAGAAATATCTCCTGTTCTTACACCACAATTTTCAACTTGCCCTTTTTGGGAAGATGTCTAGGAATAAATTTCCAACTTTATGAAAGTAAACAAAAGATACACTTTACCAAGAAATGCTCTCCTTCCAACAGTAATATGTAGTCTGTCCTGCAAAGGATACTTGCACTCAACTTGAAATAGCCTTTACTACTGACTGGTCCAGAGAAGCGTGACACAGCACAAGGCCATCTAAACAGTGAAATAATTGCTGGCAGATGCCGGGAGAAACCAACTTCACCATCCTTACACAGCCTTATCAGTTCTAAGCTGAGCAGTCTCGGATAGCAGAGGATAGATGAAATTTTCGCTGACTAAAAAAGAAAATGCATTCTGTCAACTCATCACTGTACTGTATCAACTCAATTTTCCCAAGAGGATTTCCAAGGTATTTCCAGATCACTTCAGGAAAATGAAGGCTTGTGTTAGCGTGGCAGCTGTCAAGTCATGTATGGAGTGCCCAGCTCGCAGGACACAACAGTCACACGCTTCTTAGGACTATCAGCCAATCAGCACCATTCCTTGACAGACTCTTAGTTCACTCTGCAGAGGGGTAAGACCTCCAGCAGGTGAAGCTCTCACCACTGCTGAGGCACAAGCATTAGCCAGAGACAGGCCTGCAGGCATCACAGTGAGAGAACACCTTGAAGCAGAGATTGGCTCATCTTTGAACCCTTCCTGCCTAGCACAGTGTATGGTCAAAAGCCAGCACTCAATAAATTTCTGTCACATGGATAAAAAGAATGAACAGGAAATAAACCCTAAAATCATAATTAATACTTAAATCTACATCCATCCCCATTTTTTCCTTCTAATCAAATTCTGCTCTTTACCAGAATATACAGGTTACCTATGATGTGACCAATTTCTATCTTTTTAGACTATATTCCCCTATGTTAACTACACCTGCCCACTACTCTCTGTGCTGTTTCTCACCTCTAAGCCTTTGTTTACCCTGTGTGCTCTACTGGGAAAGCCCTCTTTATCTGATTAATATCTACCATCCCCTCTTAAGACTCCCATCATTCCCTTCAGGGAAACTTCTCTGACATTCTCTCTCACCACCTCCCTCACATCTTTGTTAGGTACTCCTTTTGAGGTATTCTCATAAGCCCCTCTACGCAATCCAAAGAATACTTATACTTCTTATGCAGTAGTATAATCTTGAAGTACTTGTAGTCCTGACTGTGAATGCTTAACAGTAGGGACTGTTTCATTCATGCCATGTCCCAGTACAGCTCAGGACTTCATCTACAGAGGATGCTCAAAGTTTGATGACTAAATTAATGATTAGAACTGAAACTGGGAAATCGGAGAATGGAGGTCTCTGCAATCTCTTATGATCCCTGACAAATGCGAATGTTACCGCTCTCATGGGGAGTGAAAGAATCTTCTGATTACTATTGTGAAGTTACCTGATTCAAATATGATGGAACAGAGAAATGTCAGGAAGAAGTGGAGGAGGTGTGCAGGAAGACAATGATGCCATCTCCCCAGTACAGGTACAATTTCCAATTCCAGTTTAAGCACACAGAGAGACATGGAGTCCACTTAAATGGCTTCCAACAGATGCTGCCTCTGTTCATGGGACCATTACTGAGATATCTTCCTTCTAAAATTTTTAAACTCATAGGGATCTTGTCCACTGCAGCACTTTCCTCATTTGACCCTGACCCATGAGGAAAGCAGGGCCCTGTGAGATTAGTGACGTGCCACCTTAGGGGGAAAGGCCAGGTTTCCAGACTGCAAGCCCAGTACCTAACTTGCCTCTCTGCCCTCATCCTGCTTTCCCATCTAGACAGAAGAGGTGCTGTCTTGCTGGGCAGGCATGGCCACGGCGCCCACCACAGCTCACAAACCTGGCCTTGCTGTGGCTGTGCGATGATGATCTGGCCTGGCTGGATGGTGGTTGTGGAGCTGGTGGTCTGCTGGCCTTGCTGCTGCCCCTGGACTTGGACGGCGGTGGGCTGCTGAGCCAGCGTGAAGTAGTACTGGACAGGCTCAGCAGGAGTCACAGACTGGCGCACCTCCTCCTGTGGGGTAGAAGGAGAGGCAGGTAAGAAGAAAAGACCCGACTCAGCAGCCACCACAGTGAATTTCCATTCTTCCCCCAAACTGGCTGGGTGCAGTTGCCTGCTGAATGCTGAGCTCTCCACATTTGAAGCCAAGGGAAAGTAGAATTCGAAGAGACCAGTTGTGCTAAATCAAACTAAAAATAACAGATTCCATAGGCTTCACAAAATATACAGCCAATTTCCTGAAGTACAGAGTAATCACCCATTGCGTGATGAGTTGCAAATGGGCAAATAATTACCATAACTAAAAACCACGCACCAGCAGTGCTTGTCAGTAAATGCTGTCAAAGCCTGCGATCTGAGAACAGTGCTAATTGTGAGCGCTGGGAAGATGCTACCCAAATTTCACGCTCACAGGGCGGCTCCCAATCTCCCGGACAGACTGGGATAAAGCACTCATCTTATTTTGTTCCCACCACCTCAGAGGGAACAAAGCCAGGGAAGCCAGGGAAAGGGAAATAGGGTTTTTCCAGGATTGGAATTTCAAATTCAAATGTCAGGGTCTAGAGCACTGGTGGGCAAGTGCCCAGCTTTTCACAACACACTAAGGGTTCTGAGGTCACTGAGAGCCACCCCTACCCAGCGTCACCTCTGGTTCTGATTGTACTTAGCCACAGAAGTGCAACCCAGAGGGCCTGAGGGACAGTTCTCCGCTGGGGTGCTGCCTTGGCTGACTAGGGAAGTAACATTCTGTCCAATCTGCAGGGTGAAGAGACTGTTCCTTCTTCAGCTGATGTTTTCCATGGCAGAAGGAGTAAACAACCCTCTCCCAGCCACCTTGAGCTCACAGCTGAGAGTGTAGGATGTTTACACACACTACAGCATGGTTACAGCCTGAGGGTCCAGAGCTGGTCAGTCCCTGACCCCTGACGCAGAGGTCGGCGTCTGCTCCAGAGGGCCCAGTGACACAGGTTACCCCTGCCTGGGACAACAAAAACAACAAGAACATACAACCACTTGGGCTGACTAAACAAAAATATCAGCTAAGTTTATGCCCTTGTTCTGGGTTAGGTTTGCCAAGTTCAAGGAAAGAGGAAAAGATACTCTTTGCACTCTGTGGACTGCGTTCAGCTCCCCAAAGTGACATTTACAGAGTTCATACTGACTCCATCCCCTCTCTAGATGAGCTGCCTTGATCTGTACTTCCATAGTTCTTTCCTCATTACACTTTTTGTACTTGCTTATTAAACTCATTGTTTTCCCTGCTAGAATGCAAACCCTGTGAAGGGCAAGCCTAGCTCTTTCTTGCTCCCCAACACCTCTACTATCCACTCCCTTGAAGACACTCAATGAGTGCTTACTGAATGGTGAATGGGTTTATAGAGCCAGACAGACAAGTGGAGTTAAGACAGTACTCTTTTTTTGTAACTCAAGTTGGTAGCAATGACAAGTTTCTTCAGCCCAGTAGCTGTTACAAATAGAAAAGAGTTCCTAAATTCTCTTCGATACTTTTAAGATTCTGAGGTCGCAGTGTAGGGAGAAGCTATTTTCCCCCACAGAACAGAGCTTGCTATTCTTTTGCTTACCTGGTGAATGGGGACCAGGATGCTAAAATGAGCTGATCATACAGTCTTTGAGAAACTTTGATCTCTTGTGTGACAGGTTTCCCCGATCGCCAACCATTCAGCCTGGGCAGACTCTTGTAACATTCTGAGTTTCTAACCCTGCTCTTGCTACCGATCTAAATAGTTTTAACCCTTATGCTAAGAAAGGGTAGTCTGTCTATATCATCTAGGTCTCAGTTTCCAGAACAATTTAATAATAGTGACAATGTCATCTCCATTTCAGCTCTAACTTCTCCCCATTATAAAGGTCAGCCTATCAACTAGCTCTTGGCTATAGCAGACATAAAATTCTGATATCCTCCTTAGCCAAGAAAACAGAACACAGAGACAGCTCTTGTCAAAGCTCTCAAAATAAGTTCAATGTATTTTATTTTCTACTGAGATCTCCCTTCCCAATTCATTAAAGAAAGAAAAATCAAACAATACAGTTCAGAGCTAACTTGAAAAAGCTTTTGGGTGATGAAAGGATAAGGAGGACCAAGACCCCAGAACCAATGTGTGAAAGTCAGACAGCAGGGAGACACTGGCTAGTTCCCAGGCCTGAAGTATCTGTCTCCAGTGATTCCTGACTGTGGCTGATGTGCGAGTGAGTATGTTGTTACCAAACAAAAAGCAAACCTTTTAAATACTCCTCTCAGAAACTAAAACACCCATTGCCAAAACCTATGAGTGCAGCGAAGTCTTCCTCTCATGGCTACTACCCCTCTTGAATTGTGTATCACCTAGGCAGAGCCCAGGACACTATGTATCAAGTAAAGGTACCTAGGTGGTTGTTTTTAGGACAAGCATGACTGTTAGCAATCACTGGAATGGAAGGAATCATCTCTAAGGTCCTTCTATATTACAAAGACTCATTCTGCCAATGGAGATCAAGTTAGCAAGGGAATGATTATGTTTGGTTTAAAGAAATGGGTGAAGAGAAAAATGACATTTCAATGGGCAGGAACTTTCAACTCATAGCTTTAGTGGGGGTAAAAGTCAGGCCTCAGCTACCTTCTGCTTTGCAGTAGTCTTTACTTGCTTCCCTGAAGAACAAGAGAAATTCCCAAGCATCTCTGAGAGGTCAAGGGCCTTAGATCCACAATTCAGTATTTCTTGCTCCTTCCTTTCCCCAGCAGTGGAACATCATCCAAAAAGCTAAGACGATCTCCCAGTGACTGGCCCAACCCAGACTGGGGCACTTGCCCCGTTTTGGTAGTGACCTCCCCGACTAGGGAACTTGCCTTGTAGTAGCCTCAGAAGTGGAGACTAACAGCCACCACTAGCGAAGAGCAGCAGCACCTCCCAGGGCCACCACTACAGTAGTGTGCAGCCAGCCCCAGACTGGAAAAAAGTGCATTTGCTTCAGTAGCAAGAGTGAATTGCTGCCTCCTTCAGAAGGGTGAGTTTTGGAGAGTAGGCGCTTTTAAAAGACTTAAGGAGGTGCCAGGCAATTTGGAGCTTGGGAAAACTTCATGTCTACAGAGGATTAAAAGTGCTATCTTAGAGTTTCAGGCCAGCTTTTAGCAATCTCAACCTTTCAATGGCCAGGCAGCAGCTGTCCTGAATAGGATGCCGATCAATGGCTTGAACACCCACAAAGAACTGAATCCAGGCAGCAAGGAGCTATTTTAGCTAGACACGCTTTAAAAGATGGATCATAACACTCAGGGTAGGATAGAACAAGGAGTTGACACCCTGAGAGAGTCAAGCACTGAGGACTTTGGAGAGAGGGATAGGAAACAACCATTCCTCCCAGCCCGCTGGTTTCATAGGCCTCCCACAGAGAACAAGCAGGAGTTAGCACAAGTGTTGAGCAAGGCCTGATTTTGTCACAAAGCTCACCACTTGGTTTTTAAAAGGAGCTTCTGAAACAAATTCCAACAAGAAGTACAGATGGCTTCATTTGTTTTGAAGGAAGAGAAGAGGTCTGAGTTCTTGTAGTGACTTCTCAGGGAGGAGGAAAGCACCCCAAGAGGAGGAACTGAGCCCGTGGGCACACCCTGCAATGTCTCAAAGGTAATGCACAGCCAGGGACGACCGTGGCAGCCTGCCGCTGTAAACATCCGACTGAAAGCTCCTCTAAACACCTTACAGCTTCCAGTCAAGGATGTTTACAGTAGCAAAGACTGCCCAGAAAGAACGGAGACGCAGGGAGGCATCTGCTCCACTGAGGAGGTGGCAGAGGGTTTGCTAGTGTAAGGCCCCCAGCAGGGTCAGGATCACAAATGTCCTTTAGGGTGCCCACTTCTATATCTCTGACTGGTTATTCATAGAAGACAGCATGGGAGAAAGGTTGTCACTGAATAATTCTAAGGATAATATGCTATGAAATAATTGATTAAAATCGTAGTTGTATTAGCAATAGAAAGCAAGCAGAACAAGGTACAGATTTGTTCCTGCCAGATGGTCACTACTCTCCAGGTGTTTCTACTACTCCTAGTGAGTCATGAAGTCTCCTAAAACAACACGCTCCATAGGACAAGGGTCCACTACAATTCCAGTTCAGAGCTGTTTGCACCCAAGGTGCTGAAAACAGTCAGTGTGGAGAGGGGCAGGCAAAAGAGAGGGAAAGGCGGATAGTCACATTCTTTCTCATGATAGCTTAGAAAACAGCTGAAGTGGTGGTTCTCAAATTTAGATGCACCTGGAAAGCAGCTGGGGAACTTTAAAAAGTACTGATGCCTGGGCCTCTCCCTCACAGACTGATTCGGGTAGTGGAATGGAGCCTGGGCAACAGTATTTTTTAAACCCTAACAGGTGATTTAATGTGTAACCGACACCCTATATAGAGAACCACTATATAGAGAAATTAGAATAAGGAAAGACCAAAGCCCACTCCAAACACCACTGGGCACTCAGAGAAGCCACTTCGTGAAGATCTACACTCTCCAACTCCCTGGGAATACACCCCCAGGCCAGATTAAGGATTCCAACCAACATCCTAAGGTATCTTGAAATGCGCTTCACTTTACTATTCATAACTGAAGTTTTTAATTTTCATTAACATACCACATCAGAGGCAGTGAGTTAAAAGTATCCATAAATGAGCAACAGAAGATGTTAAAGATGGATCTGATCTAGAGAAGGAGAAGCAAAGGGAATAGCAAATGACTGTGCTGAGAGAGGAAAAGGAGCGTATTTGACACCGGTGTGCAAGGTGCTCTTCAGTCAGCAGCAGCAAAATCTTCTCAGCTCACCTGACGCTTTGGAGGTTTCAGTTCATCTCTTGGAACAATATCGATGAGAAAGTCAAACTGATCAAATTTTGTAATTGCCATGGCGATATCATTCCTCTGGAACAAAGAAAAGCATAGTGAAAATTTAGACTGGGGAGAAATGAGTTCACCTGGCTTTATACCTTCCAAATTACAAGTAAGATAAGAGTACGACTTCTAAGCCAAACTGAATATCCGTGGCCAAGTCCATAGCTGAAAAAAAGTCAGAATGAAATGATCAGACGTGATGGGCAGACACCCACAAATAAGGATGCATGGCTCATGCTCTACAAACTGGAGATGAAGCCTCCAACTGCTACTACCTGCTTCAAGGCTGGCCCACAGTTGTTAAGTTACTGTCCTCCTGCTAAATGCACAAATTTAGCAATTGCAGCTGGCAGGTTTTGGGTCGTTCTGTGGTCAGGAAAGCTAGGCTATTGTACAATCTTATAACCTTCTTAAGGTTATAAATATTTTGTATTTTTGTTCAAAAGTAGTATACTTTATTTGGAATCTCTTGGCTGAAATCCTAAATCATTGACTTTTGGAAACATTTCCTAGTCATTAGGTCTATGTACATTAGTTTCCACAAGACTACAATTTTTATCGGAATTTGAAAGCATACTATTACATTTATGATTGTAATCTTTTTAAATGTGATGTGAATATTGTAAATGTGAAGTGACCGGACTACATAAGGGCAGACATGGGTAGAAAACATAGGACTCTGCTGACTAATGATACTGAAACGAAAGTCTGCCTTCTGCTGGCTTCTTTCTAAGAATGGTATTTCCCTGCTTTATAATTTTTAAAAATATATAATAGTTTATTTTTACGTCATTTTGTGCCTTTTCTCATCTCAGTTGTAATCCCAGTGGACTTCCCACCACCGAAATCCAGTGCATTTTGCGCCACCACCCCCCATTTTTTTTTTTTTTTAAAGATTTATTTATTTATTCATACAGAACTGGGGTACAGGCCAGAGGCTCAGGGGCGGTGAGAGGCTTCACCAGAGACAGAGTGGGGAGCAGAACAGGCAGATTGAAGAAGTACACTGCTGAGGGAAGCAGCGGGCGGGCCAGGAGAGGTCTGGCTCGCCATGTGGTCTCCTCCGGGGCAGGCGGCAGGCGGGAATCGAACTCATGCGGAAGTGGCTTCAGATTCTCAGTGCTGCGCTTTAACCCGCTGCGCCACCAGGGAGGGCCCCCCCCCCATTTTTGATCCCATTCCCTACTCCACCCTTGTAAAATATCTCTAGTATATAGTTGTTCATTATTATTATTATTATTATTATTATGATTTCCCCCCGGTCCTTTACACTCCTGCTATGAGTGAAACCATCCAGGATTTTTCCTTTTCTTTCTGGCTTATTTCACTAAGCATGATCCACTCCAGCTCCACCCATGTTGCTGCAAAAGGCATGTGGTTATCTTTTTGATTGCTGAGTAATATTCCACTGTGTGTATGTGCCAAATCTTTTTAATCCAGCCATCTACTTCTGGGTATTTGGGTTGATTCCATGTCTTTCCTATTGTAAATAAATCTGCTTTATAATTTTTTAAAAGACTTCTTATTAAAAACCAAAACATTATGTATACTTAAGATTTGTGTACTTTGCTATATGAAAATCTTAAAGCAAAAGAAAAGAAAGAGGAATAGCGAACTCTAGTGAACAAAATGCATACTGAAGTATTTAAGGGGAATAAACTTTGAGACACATTTAAAAATAGCTTACTTGACAGAGGGACAGATATGGAAAAAAACAAGTAAAATGTTAATAGTAGGCTCTGTCTTGTGAGCCTGTAGGTGTTCACTGTAAATGTTGCTTATGTGTGAAATTTTTCACCAAATGTTGGGGAAAAGTCAACATACTAACAGAAATCCTTAGCAACCTCTACACATCACCTTTTAAGAGAAGGTGACTCATCAGACAAAACAGGAGGGGATGGAAATTTTCTGCTTTTTCCTTCACTTGTCTGATGGCCTCAAGCCACTGAAATGCAAAACTCTAGTCCACCCTTCTTGCCAACCACCAGCTAGATAATAAACCCTCCCAACCGAAGCAGGGCACATCTTAAGGGTGCCAAGACTCTTTTAAGATTAGTACGATATAGTATCACATTCTTGATGATGTCACCTACTCAAGTTATCTAAACGGCTAACTGTAGATGGAATGAGGGGGTAAAAAAAGAAAAAGAAATAATCACCTCCAAACATACATTCAAGTCTTCTACAGTGTTTTGGAAACACAGCTATATTTAAATTGCTATTTTTAACATTTTTATTTTGCCCTTTCCAATGCTAACATTTTACTAAATTACTCATATACAGTAAAATGCAGAAATGTAAAACAAGGCTTAATGTTTAATAAACATTAGCACCCAGGTAGCTACCACCTAGATAAGAAAATAAAGTTTCCTTTCATCCCTTTCCAGTCAGTCAGCTGCTCCCAAATCTGAGGCAACCACAACCCTGATCTATCACCACATCTGTGATGAAGGGTTACAAATTGTCCCTCTGCCTTCTTTTGTTTAACACAGTATTTCTGAGATTCGTCCATGTTGTATGGATCAATCATCTGTTTTTTACTGCTGAGCAGTAATCTATTTTATGAATATATTAATTTGCTTATATCTACCCATTTTGATGGATTTCCAGTTTTTGGCTATTATAAATAAGATTGTCAGCATCCTTCTACACAAGTTCACACCTTGGGGTGAAGACCTCAGTCCCAGAACCTGTATTAGAAAGTGTCAAACAGTCTTCCAAGATACTGGACTTTCCATTCTGACCAGCAATACAAGCTCCAGTCACGCCAGCTCCTCACTGGCAGTGGTGCTGTCCATTTTATTTTACCATTCCCTACTACAGTGAGTATGCTTTTTTTTTTTTTAAAGATTTATTTACTTGTGCATACAGAACTGGGGTACAGGCCAGAGGCTCAGGGGCGGCGAGAGGCTTCGCCAGAGACAGAGTGGGGAGCAGAAAAGGCAGATGGACAAAGTACACTGCTGAGGGGAGCAGCGGGCGAGTCAGGAGAGGTCTGCCTCGCCATGTGGTCACCTCCGGGGCAGGTGGGGATCGAACTCATGCGGAAATGGCTTTAGATTCTCAGTGCTGTGCTTTAACCCGCTGCGCCACCAGGGAGGGCCATGAGTATGCTTTTAATTTGTATTTTCCAGATGATAAATGATGTTGTGCGCCTTTTTATATGCTTGCTTGTTATCTGTGTGTCTTATTTGAAGTTCCTGTCGAAGTATTTTGCCCACTTTATTTTTTAATCTAAACTGATCTTGAAGGAAGTTTTAACTGGATCTCTGTAGATGCATGGACACTTAAGGGAACAGAAAGTCACTTCTCAATGTGTAGCTGAATTAGAATGTAGGTTTCCCAAGGATGGGGACTTTGGTCTATTTTGATTATTAATCCCCCAAATCTAGAACAGTGTTTGGCAAGTTATTAAGTATTCAATGAATATCTGTAGAAGAGTAAATAAGCACATGCATTTTTATTCTTAGGGGTAAAAGGAAACAAGTCAGAAGACTTTCAGATACTGTCATGGCCTTGTACCCGACACACCTTTCCTCTTACATCTGCTCAATCTTTCCCAGAGAGCACGGGTCTGGCTTTTGAAGAGAGGCCCTTTAGAAAGTCAATGACCACAGGATCTTCATGTAATAGGTATGCTGATCTGCTGAATCAAAGTAAAAAAAAAAAAGGAGGGGGGAAAGAGGAAAAGGTCCCCAGGACAGCAGACAGAGTAGGGTGGCTAATGATGTTAGTGAGACTGGTTTTCCTATGACTCTTCTTTCCTGGCATCTCTCAAGGCTTCCTACCGAAAGTTGTTTACATACATAGATAGGTTTATCCTCGGTTTATAGTGAGGGCTTACTAAGTGAGGTTCAGTCACTGAGCTGTGAAAACCATGACAGAGTTAGAAATTAAACTTCTTGGGGAAATACTATCACGGCTGTAAGTATATCTGCTTCCCAATAGACAATTATGAAACAATTTGAAATGAAAAACCTTTGGTCCAAAGCCACACATGAGAAGCAGTCAAAGGCACTTGCTTGCCCAATTTCCCACGTAAGTCTACAACATTACCTGTAGAGTGCGTCGCTTGTTGTCCTCTGTGTGGATCCAGGCTCGAAGAGTCAACTCTGTGATAAAAATCTGGGCTGCCTTGGCAAAGAGCACAGGGGCTTCTGCACTGATCATCTGCAACAGATGTAGGCCCTCCCTGTCAATCACCAGCAAGTAGTTCAAACCAGTCAGTCTGCTCTTGCCTCATGTCCTACCATGGGACTATGGGGCAAGGGCTGGAAAGGTGGTAGCCTTAAGAGATTCCCAGGTAAAACAGATCCGTAAGTAGGGACAAAGTAACTAACAGGTAGAGGAGGGAAGAGGGGAAAAGAATACTTACTAATCTAGCACCTACCATGGATCTCCTTAACCTTGTATTAACCATTCAAAGAAACGGGTTTAGGAGCAATGAAGTGACGTGCCCAAAGAACTGAGCAAGAGGCAGTTTAGGTGCTACTCTACAGAGACAAGGTGGGCAAGATATTAAGTTTGAAAGTAAGTGAATTTAGTTAAAATCCCAGCTTTCCTATCTTTTGGGGCTTTATCTATCACATACTGAGAAAGAAGGTAACTTTCCAGTGTTGAGGGAATCAAAAGAGACAATATACATGTGTAAAAGCACCTAGCACAGAGCCTGGTACATAGTAAATGCTCAAGTAACTGCCTTGCCGGGTCTACTGCAAAGTTCAAGCTCTTGGTAAAACAAGGTTCTGAACCCTTGGTGAGGTGGTCTCTGCAGGACAGAGCTTTGGGAAGAACTGTGAGTCAGGAACAGAAGATGAGGGCTGGGATGGTAAGTCACTTAACTTGTGTCTATTTCCCTATCTATAAAATGGGACTAATAATTTTTCTTATTCTATCAAACCTTGCAGAGGTTCTATAAGGAGGAAGTGAACTAACAATAGGAAGACTGCTATGAACTGTTAGCTTTCTATGCACGTATGAGAGACAATCAACTATGAATGTTAAGGAAAAACAGTTGTTCTTTCTGTGAGTCATAACCACAGGTGGAGGCCTAGAAATACAGACGTGGTCACCCCCAAGTAAATCCTCTCCCAAGCATAATTCAGGTATAAACAACTCACAAGTCAAAAGTTAGAGCATCATTATTAAACCTTTCTTAGAGTTCAGATCAACTAATTAGAAGATGCAATAAGGCACCTATTGATTTGATGACATGTGTTTATAATACATGTTGAAAAGAATCAGTTAATTCAAAACCAAAAACTCAGCATCTAGAAAACAGGGTATCTCAAATTTTCGAAGATGTGCCATATAATAATTAAAACTGTTCCATTTCAGCCTATGTTAACCATATTGGACAACACCCAAATAAAACAGGCATAACTATTTCCATTTTTGTTTAGCCAAACTTTGAGCTAGTCTAGAGAATGAGCAATAGCCTATCCATTGCCTTAGTTTTAATGTGAATAAAAATGAATGTGAATTCACCTTTACGTCTTCATCCAATTTCATAATCTTCTTAATACGAGCCAGTGGGAGCTCCTGTACTCGGAAATCTTTCTGAAATGAGCAACAAGAAGTACATTCATGGTGGGGAAGACCAACAAAACACAATAGGTAGCAGGAAATACACCAACGGGTTAGTTCCCCCTTTTAGAAATACGGCTGGAGAGGAGGTACAGATGAAATGAAGAAAACACAATTTCCAAAACAAAATTTTTCTTCACTAATGCATAACTTCAAATATTAAAGGGTTGTAGGTAAACTTTCACAGCTTGCAATAGTGTCCCCATGAAAAGTAGCCCAGAAACAATATCAGATTCTCTGCCAGGACAATACAAAGGTACCTTGTGGGTGTCTTCCCCCCACAAGAAAGTTTACCAATCTTGCTAATGCAAGTTAAAATAAGACTTTTGCCTCTGTGGGGTTTCTCTAAATTGCCAATTCTTCTGTTCAGGTGTTATGAGGGCAAGTGCCAATAGCACCTGACCACCAAGACTGGCAGCTGTCTTCAGTCAATGGACACTGTCTACTTCTGACAGCAGAAATAAAGAAAGGAGGCTCCTTTCCTATCACAGCAGCAAAGGTCTTGCCTCCAAAATTTGACTTAAGGTAGGGGTAGGAATAGAAGAACATGGAAAATGGCTGAGGGTGAATCAGAATTAATCAGCTGCCTCTTCGGAGCAGCACTAGCACATACTTTTACTGCAGACAGAATTTAGGAAAGAAGCTTTTGACGAGCATGCCTCAGTTATGTGAAATGTAAGACTTTTGTTTTATTTTGATACTATGGTATTTAAACCCATGCCCAATGATGGATGCAATTCTAGAAATAAAAATCAATTCTGAGTTTCAGAGATGCAATGAAGAGAAAAGTGCAACGGCAGATTAGCTAAAATCAGCAAAATCTCTACTGGGACTAGGTGTCAAATGATTGATTCTATAAGTGGTCTGAAATGTGACTCACCAAATCCAATAAGCTCACCTGGGAATTTGCATCATCACATTATTGAAGGAGCAGCTACTACTTGAGATTTGGTATAATTAATATGCACCATTAACTTTCCCTTCCAAAGCCAACAGAACTCCTTAACTCTATGTCAAGGGTGGCAATGGGACATTTTGGAAAAACACTGCAAGTCTTCCCAGAACCCACTTATTGATTACACAAAGAAAAGCAGCCACTAGGACGGAACGTACACACACATCTCATTTCTCCATGCATTTCCAGTAAGTTGTCTAGTTAATCAACTCTACAAACTTTCCAATTTTTTACCTCCCCTTTTCCAAATTAGCAATTAACATTTTCTGTGAAGCCTCTTTTAAAATCAATCTTGCAATGGAGAGCTTTAATTAAGTATAGTTTGTTAAAATCTCACCAAAGGGGCAGTAGGGCATATTCTTTCTAGTCTTATTTTCTCCTCCTCTTTAATGTAGTCATCATGCAACTCAACTGATAGTAAATGCACATACCTACCACTATGTGAAAGATGCTTATCTATTTTTATCTTTGAACAGCTTGTAGTTTAATTGTTAAGAGTCTGTCACATTAAACACTGTAATCCCTGATCCTATACTAGAGTAGGGTTATAAAATCCCATGGGGACACAAAGAAGAGAAAAACCAGCTGGCAATGGGGAGGTTGAAGAGAATGAGAAGAGTTGGCAAATGTTCCACAAAGGGGCTGCCATCTGAACTGGGTCTAAGTGACGCTACAAATTTGCTTGTTGGGGAAGTATAAGAATGCTATTCAGATCATGGGAACAGCATATGCAGAAGCACAGAAATACAAAAATTAGGATCTGTATAGTAAGTTTTAAATATATGACCTGATTACAGATGGGAGCAGCAGAAAAGGAAATGCTGGAGTGGGGCCATACCTTAGAGGGATTTAAAAAAAAAGCTTAACCACAGGAATCAGTCACAGGTCTTCCTTCTTGCATGGCATATCACACAAAATAATACCGCTAAATATAAATGTCAAAGAGAATACTAGGGATGATAATTCCTTTGGAAGGTCTCTGAGGATGATATATACTATTATATACAGCACAACATTAGAACCCCAAGATTTAGTTCTCCTGCCAGTGTGCTTTCATTTGCCTTGATTTTTTAATATAATTTCTGTAAGAATGTTCTAAAATGACTTAACCGAAGTGCAAAGCTGACTAAAAAAAAAAGACTTCTCCAATTTGAAAGAGTAAAATATTACTTTTAGAATTTCTATCATACTATTTCTTAATTAAGCAACAAGGGATCAAAGATAAAGAGATTATATCATTCTCACCCTGGAAAGGTATTGGAAAGGTATAAAAAAGAGGTAGAACTTCACAAAAAGCTCTATTCTAAGCCTCACTCCCAACCTTTTCTTTTGTGCGAAACTTTCTCACAACCCCCAAACCTCAGAATCTCATGAGACAGTGTGTGAAAAGTGGATCTTTAGATGTGGATAACGGTGAGTGTGTGTTTCATTCTTATTGACAGTAGCCCAGTTTTCTATAATCTCATCCTGGCTTTCCAGTCACACATAAGGGTTTATAGTAAGGGCTACTGGAGAGGGGAGCCCTTTCACTATCAGCAGTTTGAGGTCCACTAACTTGGCTTTTAATTCAATGCTCCTCTTGTCACTGGCAACTATGCAACTGATGTAATATTTAACTTCTGATGCTGATCTAAGTGGAGGAACAATGGACACATAACTGACTTTCTTTTTACTCTTGGAAGTGATATCAACAAGGTGAAAGAGTGGGTCCTCTTTCAGAACATTCTAGTGTTCCTGACCACATTCAAAGAGCTACATTAAAAATGCTGCCATCTGAAACTGCCAAGTTTCAAAAAGTCTGAATTTACTCAATGAGAATTCAAGCCAAAGCAAAGTCAATGGGCCTCAGACTGCACTACAGAACATCCGGAGTTTGAAATAATGATGAGAAATCTTTTCTAAGGCACTCTGGCAAAATCAAGATTCTAATCCTCTCCTCTCAAAAGCAGTGATTCTCAACCTTGGCTGAATATTAGAATCACCTAGGAAGCTCTTGAAAAACACGATGGCTCGTTCTACCCCAAACTAACTGAATTGGGAACTCCGGAGAGTGGAGTCCTTGCATCAAATGTGGTCTAAACTCCTCTGATAATTCTGATCTACAGTGAGGGTTAGAACCGCTGCCTTTGATGATCTAAGGCATCACCTGGGAACTCAAAAGAAATGCATACACTCAGGTTCTACTCCAAACTTACATAAATCAGTATCTATATTCTGACAAGACCCCCAAGTGGTTCACAGACACAATCAAGTTAGAGAAGCACTTATCTTCAGGGAGAAACCAACAGCATAGAAACAATCTACCAATGTCCACCACCAAGTTCTTGTTAAAATAACTGCTAATTTGATTGTAATGTTAATGTTAAGTCACTGTTTAATCTGGTGGCACCAAAAATATGTATGACTGGCATTAAAAGAAAGTGACCAAGGCATCAAATTGCAGCTAACTTAATAGCTTCCCTGAATAGGATACAGGAATAGTTAAGGAAGAATTAGTTTTCTTTTCATGAGTCAGCAATGTTGCTGTCCCACCCTCACCACCAGCCCCCTCCTCCCAAAAGACAAAGGTAGCTTTATCTTCCTCACTGTCAAAGAGATCTAGTGGGGTAAAATTAGGAATATGGTTTTCACACAGTCATCCTGAAACACAATCATTTTCATATGAGTTTTAGTAAACTTCATCCCAGCCAACCACCACCTGGACTTACTGTTAGAATTTTTAAGCATGAAGAGTGTGATGAAATGAAAGATAAAGACTGTTTTTGCAGAACTTAGCTCAAAATTACTGGGGTGTTTCCAAACATCATGAAATATATGATCTAGCAAACTTCAATTACTTTTTGAGAACAATTTTTGTCCAAGTCTGAGAGAGACAATAACAGTCTATGCAGTCTCATAAATCACACTTATGTTTGGCTAGTTTGAACATACAAACTTGAAAAAAATCTATTAAGACTTTTTTTTAAAGATTTATTTATTTTTGCATACAGAACTGGGGTACAGGCCAGAGGTGCAGGGGCGGTGAGAGGATTCACCAGAGACAGAGTGGGGAGCAGAACAGGCAACTGACGAAGTACACTGCTGAGGGGAGCAGCGGGCGGGTCAGGGGAAGTCTGCTATGCCATGTGGTCACCTCCAGGGCAGTGATCAAACTCACACTGAAGTGGCTTTAGCTTCTTAGTGTTGCACTTTAACCCGCTGTGCCACCAGTGAGGGCCCATATTAAGACATTTTTAAATGTTAACCTAAAAGGGCCTGACATAACTGAGGGAAGTGTAGTTGTAAGTGTTACTGAGTTATGAAGGGCACTGACTAAATATTAAAGTACCTGGTCATGTTACACGGGCAGAAGTGCAGTCGGTGCCTTCATGTACCACAGGCAGAGAGAAAAATAAATCTTACAAAAAGGAGGGAACTCACCCCAATTTTACTGGGTTGCATTCTCACTCAAACTTGGCCATCATGTTGCTATGCACTAAATCTAAAGGGGAGGGGTTCTGATTCACTCATATACTTATTATGCTTACTTATTAGATATATTAAATATCAATTACAATATGCCAAATATTGTTCTAAGAATATTTTCAAAGACAGGGAGAAAATTTCAGTCATCAATAGAAAAATGATTAAAGACAACTTTCCTCCTTAGAGTTCTTTCTCTTTATTCACCCAACATAAATAAAACTGAATCCCTCAGAGTAATCTACTTTTAACCTATGAAGGACTAGCTGCCTAGGTACTAACAGCTGGTCAGCTTTGTTGGCAATCAAAATGAAAATTAAACCAAGGAGAGTAAAAATCAAAGGCCAGGGTCTCAAAGACATACTTACATATTCACATTCACTGCAGCATTATACATTAGAGCCAAGAAATAGAAACAACCTAAAAGTTCACTGACACACAGATGGAGAAACAAAGAGTGGTATGTTCTCATGTATGTGGAATATCACTAGTTTTAAAAAGAAAGGCAATCTGCCACATGCTACGTGGTGGATGAAACTTGAAGACAGTATTGCTATGTGAAATAAGCTAAAAAAGACAAATACTGTGATTCTCCTTATAGTACTGGACCTCTTACACAGGTCACAGAAACAGTGAGTAGAATGGTGGTTGCCAAGGCCTGTGCTCTAACGCTGGCTTTCTGCTTCAGAGTCATCACTGTGCCTGACTCAGTAAGTATCCTATAAATGGTTACTGAATAAGCGAGTCTGGTTATTAGTACTAGATATAAGCTCCTCAAGAATCAAGGTTGTAAACTTGGTTTTTTTAAGTCAATGGTTCCAACAGGGGATGATTTTAACCCCAAGGGGACATTTGCCAATGTCTGGAGATTGACATTGACTGTCACAGGCTGAGATGGGATGCTACTGGCATCCAGTGAAGAGAGAACAGGGATACTACTAGACATCCTACAATGCCAAGGACAGTCCCCAAACCCACTAATTATTCAGCCCAAAATATCAACAATGCTGCTGTTGAGAAACCCGATCTAAGTGTTATTTTTTTAATACCAGGAACGAGGGCCTGCCTACAACAGATCTGTTTGACCAATAGTTTTGACCAAGTTCTAGAAATGTGGAAGGGCCACTAATTCAGGCCTAAGAAAAGAGTGTCATCTATGAAAGGAAGGTGAAAGCTTTGCTTTTCTGTGTTCTTGAAAAGATACACATCACATTAAACTGGCTCTCAGTCAAAGCAGTCACAACAGGCTACATGCCTAAAAGGGAAACCACAAAGGTATTTTAAAAAAAATCTATGTAGTTACCTTACCTAAATTATATTTTCACTTTCCCACCAAAGGTCAAGAATGACCTGTACCTTAGTAAATGAGCTTAAGAATAAAAAATGTTTTAAATATTCATTACATAGCTCTCTACATTCTTTAAAAGTTTCTCATTCTTTCTTACCACTGTTAAATTCCGGATTTCTTCCATGACACGAGGCCAAAAGGACTGTAGGCTTTGCTGGGCATCACTGCTGCTAGTACCACCAAATCCACCTTCTGTGGACATTTTGACAACTGAAAACAAACAGGACACACATGAAAAATAAGGTCAGACCGTCTGTCCAGGTTAGTTACAGCTTTCCACATGGATGTTTCTGCTCATTCAGTGTCAGTCTAAAAAGGCACAGAATGGTGCCAGAGGCTTTTAACACAGACGTAGCAAAGCAGATGAAGGAAAGTACTCCCTTCTACCACCCAGCTTATACCACTAAGACAATCAAGGAGCTCCAACTAGTAAACTAAAATGGCTAGAAATCCAAGCTAAAATCTTAATTTGAGTCAAGGGCTTTTTTTTTCTTCTCCTCCATGTGGGTCACCTCCAGGGCAGGCGGGGATCGAACTCATGCTAAAGTGGCTTT
The DNA here is from genome assembly GCF_000260355.1 of Condylura cristata. Taxonomy (NCBI): domain Eukaryota; kingdom Metazoa; phylum Chordata; class Mammalia; order Eulipotyphla; family Talpidae; genus Condylura; species Condylura cristata. Next base: position 21,554,391 of record NW_004567109.1, on the reverse strand, counting down.
AGCTTCTGATGCTGCGCCACCAGGGAGGGCCTGAGTCAAGGGCTTTTTAAATGTCTTATGTTGGGGGCGTTATTTGGTTGCCCCAGTCTAGTTCATAATTTTAAATCCTATTCCTCCCCAGAAGTTATCCAAGTTCTGCGTGACTTCTCACACTCCATGCCATAATCTGTAGCAGATACCCAGTGATTAAAACTATGCAGAAATGTAAACCAAATGTCTTTAAAAAAGAGTCAAGGTTATTCTTTTGTTTTAGTACTTGTAGCCTCATTTCTTTTGGGCCACCGATGAATATTATTCTTTGTATTCTCAAACAAATCCATCCTAAGGATACAAAAGCCTAAAACAGAGGTGAATAATTGAATGGGTGGCACAAAGTCTCTGAGCTGAAATAACCCCTCTCCCCCCCTTTCACCTGAACTCTGCTGTTCAGCACAAAGCCATCATGGAAGTTTTAGAGATGGTTGGAAACCAATAGGGAATTAAAGTTTAGATTAAAGAAAGGCAGAACCTGTATTTAGTTACCTGTTTTGTAGTGGGGGAGTCACAAAGATACCCGCGTCAACTGTAACTGTAAATAATACTGTAATGGCTTCAAGAATTTTAGGGGGGAAATAAAAAACTCCAGATGGCTTAAATATTTATTTGGAAAATACTTAAGTGCAAAAACAGTTTAATGAGACACAAGGGAGGAAAAACTTAGTGACACCCTAATAATTTCTATTTTGAGAGATTATTTGAAAAGTGCTAACATGCCAGTAACAGTGACAGGAAACTGGTAGCAAGCTATAGGAGTTACTAAGAACTAGTTCTAAGAAGTTCTTCTCCCTGACTGCTGTCGCCATGCAAGTGTCTCTTTTTCCCTTTTTCTACTAAGCCTCTTCTTCCAAATGTTAAAAAACACACACAAACAAAAAACCCTAATTCTGGAAGACTGAAAGAAAAGGACAAAAGCCAGGAGTCACATGACCAAATGTGTCACTTTTCAGGCTCTGTGGAAATGCACACAGTGTAGAAGGATGGAATGAAAGGCTGCTAAATCTAGATTGTGAGGACAGTTGATTCAATGTTTACCTGTATTTTTCCTAGAGGTCTCTGATTTTTTTTTTTTTTTTTTTAGTTTTCCTTGTAAAGGAAATGACAAGAGGAAAGAAACAGAATGAAAACAAGAATACAATCTTCAAACAGATTTTGTTCTGGTGTAATGACATTAGTGGGTGGTGATGTAATGGGAAAGGTTTGGAGCCAACTTCTGGCGTTAGAGGCCTACAAGGAGCTCTATACATCAACAAAAACTCAACTACTAGGAAGCAATATGATCTTGGAGTTTCTACACAGAATTAAAGTAAGTAGTGTGTTAAATCACAGCTGGAAATGACTAGAAAAAATTTTGAATCCTAAATAACCAAGTAAGGTCCTCTTAGCTCACATGGTATGTGCACTTATCACTATGTACATACAGCCGGTACACTATTCTCATAGTAAATGTACTAAGAATGAATAAATCAAGATGGTCTAGAGTAACAATTTATTTTTAGTAACAAAGTACAAGATACTCTAGACAACAAAGAGGTTCACTCTAACTTTTAAAGTGGGGCAAATAAAGAAATCTAGAAATGAAAACAACTGTCAAAAACTTACCCATGGACAGGGTGGATCTTAGGAAAATCTGCCACGTAAATTGCTATGGTCAAAGCAGGGAGGTGCACAAATACCAGTGTGCTATCTTGCATACTTACTAATGATGACATTTAGTTTGAATTCAAAGGTTTGGGAGATTTAAAAAGGTGGTAACAAGTTTGAACTATCTTCTTATCTCTTATCGTAGACATTAATTACAAAGCTGCACAATTCAAGAAGCACTTGAATTTTTTTTAAAATGTGTTTGTTTTAAAACTTTGAACCGTCCCAACTAAGGATGAGTTGGGCACAGTCACTTCCCAAACATCTGTACAGTCAGGCAACAGATCTTGAATGAGCTTTTTGGCAGGCTCATAAACACATAATGTTAAGATTGCGGGCTGGGTCCAAGTTATGAAATCTTTTTTGGACACAGAAATATATTAAAGGTTAAGTGTTTAACTTGAGAAGCCCATCTGCATTATCACAAATAGATGTGGGAAAATACTAGTCAATATTAATACCCTTTATATTTCATTGCATCACGCAGTTTGGAACTAAAAAAAAGATATCAGGAACCACACAAAACCATTTTTCTAATAAATGCTCACAATTCTACTACAACACCCAGTCCCCTCAATTGCACTCAAAATGGTCTTCAGCTTAAATATGAACTTCTCCTTCTCTAATTCTTTTCTATCTGTGTACTGCTCTGATGATTCTTCTTTACATTAAATTGAATTTATAAGGTTCCTTTTAAGCTTTGGATTTAGAATTATAACCATTAGGACTTTTCCATTCAGATAGCTCATTTTCTAAATTCTAGAATGTCCCATCTCAGTAAGGTCAGAAGACCCTCTCTTGAGGAAAAGAGAGAAAAAGATCTGGAGCATGTTTTCTAGCATCTCTGCACAAGATGATTAGTAGTTAATACTTTCAGTATCTCTTGGAAGAATATAAGTTGCTATTGCAAAGTTCCTAGAAAAGGTGAACACAATCTAAAAAACTTTTCTTTAAGCAGCTCCAGTTTTTTACATGGGCCTTTAAAAACCAGGCCAAATCTCAAGGAACAAATTTTATGAAAATAAGGTGATGTTTTCAGTATTGTCTAAGGCATATCTTAATGTTACAGTAATAAAACCTAATCAGAAACACAAATTTTTCTCACCAAACATCTCAACAAGTTAAAAAAAAAAAGCAAACTTAGTTACTATTATCACTTCTTATTTTTGCTACAGAAGGAACCTATTTGAACAGCTACAGTTCACAGGAAATGCACCAGGTTTATTTTCAAGGATGATGAGAGAATGTAGGTATTTAAAAAAAGGATTTATATTCCAGGATCCTTTTTATTCCATGTTAAACTGCTCTCTCCACCATGGGATAAAGTTGACAAGGATAAAACTGCTTTAAGAGCAAGGCACATTAGCTTAGATCACTCTAATGAAAAATGCAATATAGAATTTCCCATATTTAATTCATTATTAATATCAGATTTATCACTCACATTCATTAATTACTTTATAAATAGTTAAATAAGCCTGCTATTTAAGAATTTAATAAAGACTTAAGAATCAGATGAAGTATTGAATAGTTGTGGCTACAAGTAATTTCAACTCCTAATATCTATTAATTTATCTATTTTTTTTTAATTTTTTGGCGTTTTTTTTTTCCTTCTTTTTTTCTTTTTTTTTTCCATCTCAACTGTAATCCCCGCGGGTTTCCCAAATTTACCTGGTTTTAAAAACAATTTGTTTTCCAAAACTAGAATGGGAAGAATCAAAGTCCATCATGCACACACTATTTCTCTGATGCTCAGTTCAACTGTCATCTTTCCACAAGTCTTTTAAACCTTCTCACCTGGCAGTGGTTACGTTTTCCTGTGATCCTTCAAAGTCCTTAATCTATAACCTCTTTCTCTCCTCACTACATAACCTGTAATGAGGATATACACTATTTATGTGTATATTTTATTATACATCCCCTTCTACAAGCTCCCTGAGGATAGGATATGAATTTGATTAATCTCTGGAATTCTCATAGTTATCTAGCACAAAGTTTGATAAGTAATTACTCATGAATGAAAAAGTAGGAGAGTTGGTGGGTCTGGCTTTTCTGAGAAAAAGACACCTCTTGGTAAGTTTGGCCCTGAAATAGACCTATTGGGATTACTTGAACAACCACCAGAAGTGGTCACACATGCTGTCCTAGAAAGCTCAGAATAAATGAGGTCTCTATGGGTCTTTACAGTAAGAAGGAAATTCATAATCAGAAATCCACCTGAAGCGGACTGCCTGAAGTGAATTTAAGAGAAGGGGTATTAAAGGAAGAACATGAACACAACCCCCACACATACATATGCAGGTACATGGGTCACACACTGTGCTGTAAGTTGCAAGACAGAATGGAAGGCTAGAAACAAGGGTACATACTATTCCTAAGTATAAATCTTTTAAAAGTCAGAACCTTTCTCAAAAGGTAACCAGGACAGAGTAGCAAAATTTGAAAATAACAATGATAAGAAGCACAAGGAGGGCAAATACCTCTGTTTGGCCATCCATTAGTAGGAAGACAGGAGAAAATCATGGAAGAAATGAGATGATTCAGTCACGTCACTCAAAGGTGGATAGCTCTAGCTGTCATTCTAATATCCAGTTATTTTTAATCATTCTTGAAGAAAGAAAAGAGACCTAAGCAGTTTTCAAGCCATCCCAGAAGCAGCTTGCAAGTCCTCCCTTAGTGATAGGCCTAGATGTGGAACAGGAGGCATCAAAACGGTCAACTTCATAATATGCAAAGAAACACAGGGTTCTATTATAATATTCTCTGGTTTCTAAGACACTATACCTTTAGATTTTAAGTTTTCTAAACCCTCTGAGGTAACTAAAACCAGACGTTGACAGAAGATCAGACCTAAAACCTTACATTACAAAGAAAAAGAACACAAGATGTCCCCTAAAATGAAGTATAGTCCTTGACCAATGCTACTTCCTATTAAAGTACTCGAGTTGACCCATGCCAGGCAGACATGTTTTATTTCTTATTGTCCAATGCAAGGGAAGGCAGGGTGACTGAAGAGAAAAGAGGGTTCAAGTCTTTAAGCTCATCTAAGGTTTCTGTTTACTTGAGGAAGTAAAGCATTAGAAAAGTTACTATTTTGAGTTCTAAAGCCTTAACTGACTAGGTATCAGGTGGTCATAATTACCAGCAGGGTATTACTTAGAACCAACTGCTTAAGAATAAATAATGTAGCCTCAGTGGAGACCCCTTTCCCCACCCATAAGTTCAATGTTTGAGAGTAAGTTTATTTCCAGCAGCAGGCTAAGCATGAAGTCACTCCTCAAACTGCCTACTAGAAAAACCATTCTTCCCAAAAGACCAAAGGAGGGAACTTAGTCTGTTAAGTTAGTGCACTGCTGTTCTCCTAAAAGATCTGCTCACAAAGACACATTTTCAAATTGGCAGCATAGATACTCTTTCTTCAAAAGTATGTTTCTGTTTGCTATCTACTACAACATAATCTTACAAATGGGCCAAATCATGAAATAGATGAGTATAACTGGCAAAAAATAAAGACAAAGCAACTGACATAAGCAGTGAAAGTGATAGGAAGGCATGAACACAGTATTTTAAAACCTGTTTCTGCAGAAAAGGAAATGGTATGTTAACATCTTATTCTACACATTTTCTCCCTCGTTCCTTCATAATGGTCATCCCTACATACATAACAGACATACAACTATCAGTATTTGTATGATGTAAGAAGGCCAAATATTTTAGCAAATTTTTGTAAAATAACGTTCTGCTAACCATAGTACACAGGCCAAATCTGGCCCAAAGTCTGAGCTTATGAATCAAATTTTATTAAAGACTGCAACCCTCATTCATTTACATTGTCTATGGCTGCTTTCACTCAGTAAAAGTAGAGCTGGTATTACAACAGAAAGCATACGACCCACACCTAAAAGTAAGATCTGGTCCTTTACACAAAAAGGGTAATTAAGACACACACACACACACAATGAGAAAATATTAAGGCCCCTTCCAAGGCACTCTTTAAGTGTTTTATTTCACTGAAGCTTCCATGACTAGGGGGTAGTGATATCCCTCATTTGCCAAGTGCCAGCAGTTGAGAAGTTTCCCTAGATAACACAACTATTATATGGCTCCCTTACCTGTTCCATTTCCACTGGGAGTCATCTGGGCCAGCCTCCTTTGCCCCACAAAAATATGCTAATCTCTTTAACCCTCCAACCTGACAAGAGTAAATAAATTCTTGCAGGAAGGATAGTTATTAACTGGTTTTTCAGACCAAAGACTGAGAAGGAACTCTCAAATGAGCTACAGCCAGAAGCGTGCCTGTAGCCTTAGTTAAACTGTATCCTAAAATTGTCATTTGCTTACTAGAAACCTTCTGAGATTCAGAAACCCTCAAAAACTCTTAACCAGCCTCTGGTAAGATTCTTCATTTATATGTATCCAACTGTGTTTAAAAAATGTTTCAAAGATGTCAACTTTTGAGTTTTAGAGTTTACAAACTACTTACCAGGTATATAACCCTCAACTTATCTTCATCCAGCTCAGTGACTGATAAAGATCTCAATATTATCTCAATTTTACAGATAAACTGAGGACTGGATATCCTAAGTTACTTGCTCAAGGTCACAATATAGTAAATGGTGAAATTGGAAACAGAAGTTCTAAAATGTTGTTCTTTTAACACATGTTCATTCTCACTTTGTGTACTTTTTTAAAAGATTTATTTATTTATGCATATGGAACTGGGGTACAGACCAGAGGTGCGGGGGCTGTGGGAAGATTCACCAGAGACAGAGTGGGGAGTAAAACAGGCAAAATGACAAAGTACATTGCTGTGGGCAGCAGTCGGCAAGGCAGGAGAGGTCTGCTGCTCCATGTAGACCGCCTCCCTGGCCAGGTACTGAACTTGCTCAGAAGCAGCCACGGCTTTGTAGAGTTGAGACATCAGGGAAGGCCCACCTTTTATACTTTTTAAGGTATGTGTTTATTCAAACTGTTCTGAACAAATGAGCTGTCTCACTAGGATCAACGACTCAGATCCTTAAACCAAAAGATCATTTTTATTCACTTGTTCCCAATATCTCTGTGGCAACCATAGAAGAGAAAATGCAAAGCTTCTCCTATAACATCTTTCTCCTATTTCACTTGGTAGGGCTGTCACTCTTTTCTGTTTTACCCTTCCCCTTTACATGACTCTAGGTCAGTCAGCAGCACCTTTGAATACTTAGCTGCAAACAGCTGGGGGCAGTAAAGTACAGGGTAAACACAAAAAGAAACTATTGGACCTGGAGGACCTCTGGCTACTAACCTGCTATGTTTATTACGTTAGGCAAATCACTTAATTTCTTCAGACCTTAGCTCACCGATACCACCTCACAGCCAGGCAGTTGTAGCACACAATTGGAAGATGCAGTTATAAATAAGACCACAATATAGTTAGAGGGCCTTGAAAAATGCCAAGCATCATCATACAAATGCTAGACGGCCTTATCAACATCGCTGCTCAGAACAAAGTAACATCTACTGGCCTGAAGAGCCCAGACACAGTACCAAGTCTAAAAAACCAATCTTCTTTAGTCACCCAACCTGTTTCCTTCTCTCTTCTAGAGTACTTAATTTTTACCAAGTTTCCTAAGAACCCAGTTTCAGAAGCAAAGAAACAAGTACATGGAAATCTCCCATTTCTTTTATAAACCTGAAATAAATTTTAGAGCTCTTTAAACTATTAAATTTAGAAAGAATGTACTAGTCCCAAATAAGCAAAGAACTCAAGATGGAAGTCATCAAGATTGCTCCAAATTTAAATCCTGGGAACATCAATGGTCTTTTTAGCTACACAATTTTCTCTCCAGATTAATCCAAAAACATTTCAATTCTTAAAACATGCCTCCTTGGATACCTCAGATTCTTCCGTAGGTTAGGAGTGTGTGGATGTTGTGCAGAAGGAATCTTGTCTGGTATTAAAGAACAGGAGTCTAGGCTACATCCCATCCCACCAGATCCCACCAACCAAGTAAAGAGATTCTGTTCTGAAGAGTTAGTTTTGGCAACTTCCATCTCCATTCAAGACCCTGGAGTAAAGAGGAACTTTTGAAACTGTTGTACTTTTCTGAAAATAGCACCACTAAGAAGCTTACTTTTACAGTACAACTGTACTGTCAGAAATAATTACAAGAAACTAAACATACACATTCACTGGTCAGTCACCACTAAATTTTTCTCTACCCAAGAAGTCACTGCTGGCACTCATTAAAATCTATTTTACGATTAGCACCTGTGGCACAAATGTTCTTCAGACATGCTTGTGTGACATATTACTCAGCACATTATTTCTTAAGTCTAAAATTTTCATGCTAGTATTTACTTTTAGTTCTTATATAATTGTCTTTGTTTCTGGCATATCCTCAAGGGAAACATGGCTTGCACATAGCAAGTATTCAACACACATGGACTGAATGAATAGAAGCTTCTGGAAAATTATTTTAAGATCCTATGTATCTACAGCCTCCCTCTGGGTTGTCTTTTAAATGTGTTGACGGGGAAATCTCTTAAGTACCTGTGCTTAGTTATCAATAACCTCTGTGCATTAAATCAATGGAAGAATCAAAAAAGACTGGAGATGGAGAGAAATAGTAAGAAAACTGTACTAGTGATTTAATCCACCTGGAAAAGGTGGGAGTTGGGAGAACAGAGAATTCTCAACCAAAACCTGCAGGGTGTGGTAAGAATGTCAGTATGAGTTTGGCTGTACTGACTTGGCTGTACAGATTCTGTTGATTCACAGACACAATGAATTCTGCCCTCTGATTAGCCCTTAATCCAAAATCCTATAAATTAAGCTGTCTATTCGGGGGTGGGAAGGGTGCAGAGGAAAAGAAAATAAAGAAAGAATGAGAAGAACAAATTCCCCAAGCCAACAAACCCTAAATCTCCCCTTCCAAGTACACAAGGTGTCAGGAACTAAGGCTATAAAGACAAGTTCAAAGAGTGCAAAGCAAATGAGATGGTCATACTGATCCCTTACATTTGTACACAATTTACACTTTGAAAAATTCCTCTACATCATTTCTTTTCTCTTTCTCTCTCTCTCTCTCTTTTTTTGGACAAACAGCACAGGTACTAATAATCCCATCTGACAGACAACAATATTCGATCCTAATAGACAGAGGGACTTGCTCATGTCACAGGGCAAGTACATGATAGAGCTGGAACTGATTCTCAGTTCTGTGCTCTGTTACAAGTTCTCTTCCCTTTTTGGCATTGTTAATTCAATAAAGGACCAAAACATTAAGAACCTGTAGGTGAGTCTTCTCAGCCTACAACATAAATCCATCAAGCTTTTTATCTTTAATTTTCCCCATCATTCTCCTAAGAATGCCACTTCAAAATGTAAGATGTCAGATTCTTTAAAAAGATATATATATATATATTTATGCTTACAGAACTGGGGTACAAGCCCGAGGTGCAGGGGCAGCAAGAGGATTCACCAAAGACAGAGCAGGGAGAACAGGCAGATCGACGAAGTACACTGCTGAGGGGAGCAGCGGGCAAGACAGGAGAGGTCTGCTGTGCCATGTGGGCCACCTTTGGGGCTGGGGATCGAACTGCACTGAAGCCATTGCAGCTGGCTTTCAGTAGTGAGTCCTAACCCGCTGCGCCATCAGGGAGGGCCCAGACGTCAGATTCTTAAACATTTCAAAGTTTAAACAGGAACAGTTAAGGGTTTTTAAGCTTGTGAAAGGACTGGGACTTGGGGCTATCTGTCACCAACCAAGAGCGGCGATGAAATGGTCTGATAGATCATTTGCTTTCTAGAATGACACAATTTTTTTTTTCACTTCGGTTTAAAGAAATAGCCTTAGCCTAGCCCCCTTGTTGGAAATGTTCCCACAGCTACACACTTAACAAGAAGAATGCTCTTGCTAAATTCTATGAGTGATTCAAAATTATAGCTGCTACACTACAGAAATGGTGACATCCATCACTCCAAGAAATCAAGATTCTTTTGTTCTAATTACTTCATTATGGGAAGAGCAAGGATTAGAAATCACAGGTAGGAAATCTAGAGCAACTGATTACTTAAGAACACATGACTCATCTAAAAATTATCACTCTCTGTGGCCCAAGATAAAAACCCCAATCTAGAAGGTGCTCAGTATATACCACAAAGTGTGCATTAGCAAAGCTAAGGAATATCATAGACACAACTATAACTGCACATGTATTGGAAAAAGTCCTTCAACTACTTACTGGACCTTATGAAGATTCATGAAAGACAATTTCTCGATACACTGATAGCACTCATGTGGTACACTATACCTTATTTTGAAAAGAAAGTATCTGTGTTCTCATATGTTGTTTGACTAAAACTTAAAAATAATTCGGGATATTTGCTCCATTTATTTTTTTGTTCCTTTTACGATCAATTTATTAAGCAGTCATATCATCTAAGATTAGGTGAGAACACTGGGGTAGTCCCCCCCTTTTGTTAATGTGTACCTTTACCCTGGGGAAAGAGTAAACAGAGGAAAAAGGGAAATGAAGGTATAGTCCCAATAAAATGGACACAGCTGTAGTTTGTTTTTCATACAAAAGTAACAAGAAGCAGTACAAAGGTTTACATCACTAGACTCTGTCTCTTGTTTCCTCATCCACAAAATAAGGATAATAATCCTCTCTACCAACCTTAAGTAAATACCAAGTATGAATATAAAACCACTCTATTAGCTGTAAAACACTAAGCTTCTTATAAACATTAGATAGTATTGCATTGCTTAACTACTGTCAAGAGCAGCTTCACGGTCATCTGGCCAGGAGAGAATAATCATGGAGTTCAGGGCATAAATAACCAGGTAAGAATGACTGGAAATTTATCACTATTATTTCTTTAGTGAAAAATTGTTACTGCCTTTATTTTAGATTGAAGATAACTGCAACATACTTAGCCTACAAACTAAATATAAGTGCCTTATATTTCCTATCCAAATCCTGGTAATTTCTTGTATGTGCTGCTCATTAGTGTTATCATGATCACATGGCTGTAAATTATTTATTAAGCAAATATTGCCAGATTCCTACATGTGTATTCACAGTTAGCTTAAAGCAGAACAGTACCACTGGAGACTTACAAAGCTAACACCAGTAAGGTTAAGCTCAATCAGAAAAACTCTGTACTGGATAGAGGTGTGAGTGTAGTTAAAGCTTAAGCAAAAAAGCTTGTTACACACACACACACACACGCACGCACACGCACACACACACGTCCAGGAATTACTGGATAACATTTCCAGGAAATATTTGTACATTTTCAGAACAAGTGAAGGCTATCAGATTCTAGGGCAGTATTTCTAATCTTATATATCAAGGCACATAGAGAAAATGTTAATATTAGCTTTTTGAATTTTTAATGTACATATGGGCTAATACTAATGCCCTCACTCACTTGTCACAAGGTCATGTGTTATTCATGATGCTGTAAGTATTCTGTGCACTAAATTGTTAACAGCTTTACTTTGCAAGTGTGCCTGGATAAGAGAAGTTAAACATAATCTCCAATTTTAACTAAACTAATATTCGTAAATAAACAAGTGGCTTTGGGTCTATTCAATACACTAGCGGCTTTTAGAGTAAACAAACTAACTCATATGTAGAAGCTGCATGTTCAGATCACAGCGCTCTACTGTGCTCCCTTCAGGATGTCTTAGTATCAGGGTCTGACTTTTTTTGGGTTCCCATCTTAGCACAAAGCTTATTGTTTTTTATTCTTCTGCCTATTCTCTCCCCTCCCATCCCATCCCCCAAGTTCAGCTATAATCCCTTTGAGCTTAAGTTACAAATACACATTACTAATTCTGTTATTTCTTCAGAGTTCCAGTTCTGCATGTATAGCTGCCTGCTGGAATCTCCAACTGGAAAGTTACCTAGAACTCAATTCTACATGTAAAAATTACACCTATCTATTCCTTCCCCAAAACTACTGCTTCTAACTTCTATTTCTACCTTCCCTTCACTCAGGCTTGAAGTCGCTGTCATTCTGGTTCCATTACCTTCTTTTTCTTCTTCTTACCTTCCTTCATACTGTAACTATCTCACCTCTATGTAATAGTAAAAATAGTAATATTAGCATTTATAATAATTGTTATTAATAATAACAATAATACTCATTTAGCACCACGTGTCAGGTACATTTCTAAGTCCTTTACATTGCTCTGTACATAACTCATATGTTTATACAGTTTCTAGTATTTTCTCATTTCTATACAGTGATACCTAATAAATCTTATAGAAGCACAGCTCTGCTAATGTCACATCAACCTATTACAAAAAGATCTTCAACGGCTCACCAAAGTCAAGAACAGTTCAAATTTCCTAGCCTGGCAGTCCCGGTTCTCTGACATTTGACCCCAACTTACTTTTCCAGACTTCTTGCCTTTACCACTGCTCGTGTCCCTAACATGTCTCCCCTTGAGCTCTAAGCAGAGCTTAACTTTACTGCTCTCTTCAGGCCACACTCTACTTTTTGAACGATGACCTTGCTCCTCCAGTTTTCTATGCCTGGAATACCCTGTCCTCACTTCCCTAAATCTAATACCCAGTTAAACTGCCTTCTTTAACTAGAAAGCCAAGTAAAGGTCTCCTCCTCTGAATTCTAGTCTTTCCACATCAGTTTCGAGTATTTGAAAAACATTGCTTTTCCCTACCAGATTGTTATCACCTGAAATAAAGTTTTATTTGTATATATTTTGTAGGTCTCCACATATAAGACATACATGTATGGTGAACTGATGAAAGGAAATGTAAAGCATCCAACTTTAGTATTTTCTCAAAGAATTATAAGCCTTAAGGAGATATAACTACAGCTATAAGAAAACAACTATTTTCTGTAAGAATTTGATAGGTTAGGTCGATAAAGGGAAAATTCATTATATCCGAGTATTTTCAGTCAAGTAGGTCTTCCCCTTAGGGTTTTCTGTTGTTGTCTCTTTAACATAACTGAAAGTATGGAGACAGACCAAATGGTAGTACTTCCAAGAAAAAAGGATAACCAAGTGAATCAGCACTGTTTGCTATGGTTATTTTAGTCTCTTTACTTCCTTTGAACTAAGGAACACAAGGTCACAAGTTATATTATGCCACTTTAAAGTTAAATATTTACTAGGTGCTTTTTTTTCTCCTTTTGGTGTTTCTTTATACTAGAATTTATCTTCACTTTTATCCTTCAGCTGCCCTTTTTCACTGCAAGATGCAAAACTGTAATTTAATTTGTAGTAAATACTCTAAATAGAGGAAATACTGGGGTCTAGCTTCGAGATGCAATGTGAGAGACAGGAAGGTAATACAAATAAAATCTGATCAAGTTCCAAAGAGCTGGACCCACAGAGGCAGCAGAAAGAATAGACTGATAAGAAAACTAAATTGGGAAATGCAGACATGAGGTAAATACCAACCATATCTATTATAATTTTCAGTCAGCGTATACTTCAGGATTTAAATACAACATAATTCAAGATCTCACTCTTTCAATAATCTGAAACTTCTATATGAAGGTGATGAAAATAAATTTAACCACTGAAGAAAATAATTTAACAATTTAAAGCAGATAATGGTCTATCAGTTAACATGCAAAAAAGCAAAAACCAAATCCCCACAACTACCACACACATGCAGATACACAATACCTCTTTGCAGGTGCAAAGAATACATAAAGTCAGCATAATTAAAATATCACTTTGGGAGCATAAAGACAATGATTTCTATTTCAACCTTATCAAATGTTTAAATCCTGGGATCGTCATTAAATACCGGTTGGCTTAAGGACTCCCTTGAAGAATGAAGCCTAAACTTTGGGAATTAGCTTGTTCTTGAGTGTGTCAACAAAAAATAACAACAAAATACTGGCACGCAGGTGTTATGTTTGCATACCTTAGTTTAACTTCCTGGTAACTCAGAAATGTTACCCAGCTCTCTGGGATACCTCAGCCAGGTGGGCACCACTGACTTCCTGGCTGATACACAACTTCCTGAAAAACAAGGGGCAGAGGCAGGAGAGCTCCAGCTCCAAAGGGACCACAAGCCTGAGGCCACAGCAGACTTCCTAACTACCATTCTCCACATGGAGACTTTGGAACCTTTTTCATTCATCAATTTTCTCTGTTCCTTCTGTCCAAGTAGCAAACCTGTACAGATGTACAGAGAAATACGAGAAAAAAACCCAAAAAACCTAAAGGGACACAAGAAACATGCAATGAACTAACTACATGGCAGTTGAATCTCTGAAGGTACACAGGCCATTCAGTAGGGCTGAAAGATTGGGGTACCTAACTCCTGGGCTCTCAATTTACCTACTTTACAAAAAGGGAACCAGACTTACTCCTTAAATGATTTCCATGGGCCAATCTTAGGGATATTCAAATTCTGTATATATCATTATTAGGGGCAGGGATAGGCAAAAAAAATCTGATTCACAAAGAAGACCACATATCAATGACTAGCTCTAAGAATATTTTTTGTAACTACTGAAGTAGCCACTAAAGTATAAAGTTTCTTTTAAAGGAGACCTCATCTTGTTTGAGGAACAAAAAGTACACAATAACTTTGATGGCTGTTTTCAAACATACACCCCCCTGAAACAGGAATTTTATTTGGAGAATCAAGTGCCAGTATTGCCAAACCTTATGCTGTCTGATATGATTCCTTCAATGCAAGGAAAAGAGACAGGCCTCAAAGCTGACTAACCATGCCCTAGAGGAAATCAAACAGATCACAAAATATCTACCCCACCCTGGGAGGGGGAGGAGGGAGAATAATTCTAAAAATAGACGACACCAAGTAGTAAAATGGGTGAGAGAAACCTCATGGGTTTCTACCATTTATCTTGGAACCGTATCTCACACATTATCAACTGTTAAATTTATGCCAATGTTTATATTTTGATGAGGCCGATCGTCTTTTTTTAACTTTTCATCCCAATATTTACTTGCTTGATACTATTTTGCAAGCTCTAAGTACCCCATAGCTGAAAACCACAGAAAGGAGATTGTGTGACCACAAGGCAAACCAAAAAATGGCTCTAGTTTATATTATAAATATTTGGTATACAAACGAAAAATATAACTTCTGCTTGATAAACATCTGCAGTTACTATACTTTAGCTGAAATACAATGCAAATCTTGGTAGTCTATCAGAATAGGCTCCCAATTTTTATATAGGTTTCTAAATTCAGTAAAGTGGTTTTTGTTTCTGTTTTTTGGTTTTTTTTTTAAGTCACCATTCCTATTTCATCTTATTCTAAGAAGTCCTTAATTTCTGATAAAGGGGTTAAAATTCTTTAATAGGAGTTTTGGCAAAGGATGGATTGATGGGTCTCTATGCATGTATTACATAGGTTAATGTCAGCATAAAAAAGAATATGCAGGTGAAGACATGTGGAACCATTTTAAAAAGATGTGCTGGATTTAAACAAACTTCTCTGTAAACATATTAAAATAATGGCTTTTTTTTCTTTAATATATACTTAGCCTCATAACATTTTAAACATCCTCCTCCTTCTCCCCAAAACTGGGATTAGGAACAACTAATATTTATGGAGCACTTCACAAATTTCAAAGCACTGTGACATACATGGTCTCATTTGAGACTCACCGCTAAATAGGAAGGTGCTATTTTTAGGTCCCATTTTACATGGGAGGAAGCTGACACTAAATGGCTGACTTGCCCAAGCTCACAAAAACTGGTGATAGTGGAGTGAGACATAATCATAGGTCACCTAACTTTAAATGGCCTGCTTTTGCTACTGCACCATGTTGTCTTAAATACAGAGTAAATGCCCAAACCTTAGACCCTATCTAGCCTCTCCCACCTACCCACATCATCTTCAATCTGTTACAGTTAGTTCCAAAAGATCCTTACTCCTTAAGTAAACTTTTCTTCATTTCTCTAGGAAACATTTATCTGGCCAAAGTATTAAAAGAGGAGATCATATAAATACCATTTGACATATACTGGAAAATATCTTAAGTCACTAGGGGTTCTGCATAGACATGTCTCTGTGCATTTTCCCAGGTAGTGGGTCAGATTCTCAGAGCGCATGACCCCAAAAGGTTAAGAACCCAAGCTAGAGGCAGTGAGTGATTAGATAACTTTCCAAGAAGTTAAATCCACAAAGTTTCTAGTATAAAGACTTTCATCTATGCTTCACACTTGTCCCACTTACCTTCTGTCTCCCCTGCTCCAGTCCTTCTCCCAGGGCCAATCTGGTCACTCATTATCTACAACTGTTTCTGAAATCATATTTAAACCTGGAGCAACTGATAAAAATCAGTGACTGATAAAAAGCAAATTTAAAGTACCTGTTAAAATGTAATCCTTAACACACACTCCTTTCTCTTTTGACTTAACATCACAGAATGACTGTTTTCTTACCGTAAGTATTCCTATTCCCCAAAAGAAGTTTCATAAACATAACGACTTTGGACTCCATCAATACCATTCTTCACTATGAACCGTCTACATTACACAGAAGACAAGGCAACATACAAGGAATTCTCAAGTCTGTCAGGCAGTTCTCTCAACTATTACAGCAAAGGATTTAGAAAATTTTTACTGGGGGGAGGAAATGGAGACGAGTGGGAGAGAGAATGAATGCAGCCCTATTGTCTTACAGCTTGAAAACTCCTAATTTGAATCAACAACATATTCCTACTAACCACTCCACTTGAATAGCAGAAGTACAATCTCTTTTCATCTTACATGGAGTTTCAGTCCAAATCTGTATAAACAAACTTTGTCCTTCAATCTTTCAACTCCTAGGCAGTTTTTCAAGGTCACTTTTGCAAGCAACGACAGAGGCCTACATCTAGCAACTTTGACTACTACACCACTCCAATTCAAAGAGTCCAAAAGCAAAGCCCTCTGGATCCTCTTAGGCAAATCCTTTTCTGGAGGGGAAGCAAGGGGAAAGAAAACCAACACCCTCCAAATTTCTCCAATGATAGGGCCTGCTCCCTTCCCCTACCCAGAGACTGAGTGCTGCTGGCTCACTGCTCCACACCGAGTAGGCTGCAGAAATGTTCCAATGACCTTCATTCCATATTTGCAAATAAAAAGAAAACAAAGAATTGCTTTTTAAAGTCAAGAGTATAGATCTTAGTACATGGGATAGAAAATTTCACTATCCACAAGAAGTGGCTGGTTACTGATTTAGCAACCTGCATTAGCTTCTTACCACTAAAGAGGAAAAAAATATATCAAGGGCAAAAGACAGGGTGTCTGACTTTTAACTTTTCTACTCACAAACTGCAGGTACATTAGGATTTCAAATATTTCATACAGAAAATGAAAAACATTTTGCTCATATTTTAAAGAACCAAATCAAATCTGACAAAATGTGCCAAGTTGGTGAAAAAATATATGCTTGTTACTACCAATAGAGCAAATTAGTATGTTTCTAACCAGCATCCTAGGCTAAAATGTGCATTTCAAAAGGAAAATCATTAGTAACTGCTACTTATTTTAATCTAGAGGCAGACAGGTAAATCAAGAAAGTTACGGGAGAATTTCACATTGGTTAAATGGGCCTTCACCATTAGAACCTACACCAGTGCAAATCATATTTCACACAAATTCAACAGCAATAGTGTTGCTTCTATCACTGAAAACACAGATGTCAACAAAGTGCATGGAAATAGGAAGTCGTACAACAACTCAGCTTATTCTGTAGGAAAGCTTCAGTGCACTTGAACAAAGGAAAATTATTTGGAAAACAGTTAAGTTTACCCAATGCAAAGAGAAAGTGCTTTGCTTCTGTGTGCCCCTGAGAAACGACTAGCAATTTCTTCATGTACCTGATCTTGTCCATAGTCAACTAGGAAAAGATATCCTAGTTGAAGGGCATGCAAAATCTAAACAGCAAGGTATTCTAGGTGCACCAAAAGGTATGCATGGAATGTAAAGTGGCCATTTTCTGAAACAGTGCAACTTGTCTATACTCTGAAGCTAAACAGTTTCTATCAGTTTAACACAAAACAAAGAATTAAACTTACCGGGAACTGCATTAATTTTACATGTAGTTATTTATATCTCCTCGAACAGGGAGAATTTAAGTCACTCCTATCCCTCCCCCCCAAAAAAAGGACGGAGGAAACAAAAGGCAGCAGGAGATGAAGAAACCTGAGTCTGGAATGTCCACTCCAGTGAAAACCCGAACAGCTGTTCCCCCAACCCCCCAGTAAACTATTCGCCATTTTTCTTTGTCTTTCAGCTGACCCCTGCCTCAGTGAAAAACTCCGAAGCTCCAGTGAAGCCCTGCAGCCTCCTTCCACTTTAACAGTCAAAGGCATTCAATCTAGCATGCTATTTGACACCAAGCCTTGCCTCCAGAGTGGCCCCATTGGCTAAGCTGCTTTATTGGCTAAGAACACAAAGCCATGATTGGCTGTTCACATCATCAGTTACACCTCCTTTGTACACTTCCTGTTTTAAAGTTACCTTGAGAAGCAGAACAGGGGTCAGATCGACTTCAAACTATGGGGAACTTAGGTTTGGAAATGCATGGCAAATGCACTCAGCGGATACACGAGAGCCTCGTGCACTGCTTAAACTGAGGGTAATGCAAATTTACAATTGGTCTTAAAATCACTAAAAAGGGTTGTTAGACTTCCCACCCAAAGGTTTTCTTATTGGCTGTCAGAGAACCATTTAAAAAAATTTAAGGTAATTTAACTGCTTCTGATTGGTCACCAAAGATGTCTGTAAGATACCAGTACAGTATCCTATGGCAGTAAACCAAAGAAGTAACGTGCACAAGGTCGGCAAGTTGTGACTTAACTATCTTCAGTTTTCAGCTGCGCTTTAGCAGAAGGAAATGAAAACTGGGTGGCCTAATCTAAATGGTGCCAATGAAAATGCACTTTCTTTAACAGTATTATACCAATTGCAGAATATCAATACCAATACCAATTGCAGGATATCTAAAAAACCATCTGTCATTACACCCAGGGTAATTTTAAAAGCACAGTATACTAGGTCAAATCACTTTTTTGGAAACACAAACTAATCTAAACAGGAAATTCTGGGATATTGTATGAAGTTTCAGACACAGACAGCAGTATTTCCAAAAAGTCAAGCCAGGAACCCAAGAGAGAAATATGACAAATGTGTTAAAACTTCATAAAGATGACAAAATCGGTGACTATGACTGTTTAAATGCACACTATAGTTTGATAAGTAATTTAGTTACTATCTTTTAACATTACAGTTTATTATATAAAAGCTAACTTTTCTGTCACATTTTCAAGGTCAAGCATAGGGCTGATCACAGGAGGGATATTTTGAGTAGCATAGTTATCAAAGAAATTCCGGGGTAATGAAGTTTACTGGGGATGGTCAAAGATTGGCTAATGAATTTGGGACCCAACTATTTAGGTTTTAAAAGGGGACTCCTAATATGATTAAAGTCAGTTAACATGTCTTCTTTCTTTTCTTGCAAAATGCTGAAATAAAAACATCTATTACCAGAAGCCTTAACAACCTCCTTAGATCTATTTCCTCCCATCAAAGGTAAGTACCCTAGGATTAAAGAACAGGCTGATACACGAGGTAGATCTTTTCTAGAAAGATCTGAGTTGATCTTGTATGATCTCATTCAAAGATTTGGCAGAGTCCTGTTGCAAGGCAAGCTGTCCAATCACTCTGCCATTTTAACTTCTCTACATGTTATGCCAATCAATTCCCACACTGAAAGAGAGTAATTTCTGAACAGCAACTTACATCACCATACATGTTCTGTGCAGGGTAAATTACAGATTTTACCCCTCTAATCCTCACTTTCCCTTTTCACATGTGAGAAAAGGATGCAGTTCAGAGAAATTAAACCACCACCCCTAACAATACATCCAGAATGCATCAGGTCCTCCCTAGAGTAGTATTTGTTTCACTGCATCACACTGCTTACCAAGAAACACCTCAGGGCATATGCAAGGAAATTCCTGGATGTCACATATATGTATAGATAGCTAAGTCATTACCCAAACTTCATTAATTTAAAATTAAAATTCTGACTGCGCAGTTTGTACTACTAGAGACCTAGCTAGTATGTAACAAAAGAGCACCCTAAAAGTTGATACAAATTCTATTATTAGGAACGTTTAACCAGTAGCAAATTACCTTTAAAATTTATAAGGACTTGAATTAACTAGCAATTACATAATTAAAAAGCACATGTTAAAATAAGTGTATACAAAGTTCACAATGACATCTAAGTAAGAGTACATTTAATGCTAACAGGATCCATCATTATAAGGCACTTTCTGAAGCTACACAGACTTACAGGTCACAAATTCTAAATCACTACCAGCCTAGAAAGCAGAAAAGAGGGAGCAGAGGTCAGTTCTATGCCTTACCTTAAGCCCAACACTGGGTGTTGAGTCAGCTGCAAGGAAGCAAAGATGCTATCGATAATTTGAGGGATGGAAACAAAGGAACACGGACAACATATTCACATCATGACTATTAGTGACACTGTGGCAAAACAACAAAACACTTGGGAGGTGGACAGAGTTAATTTCAAATTCTGACTCATCAACTAATGAATGTTATGACAATGGACTAACCCTGAGCTTCTTCACCTGCAATACACAGATATCACCATCTATAAATGGATCACAGAGCCACTATAAGGAATAAGGAACTGACATATG
Organism: Condylura cristata; assembly: GCF_000260355.1. NCBI lineage: Eukaryota > Metazoa > Chordata > Mammalia > Eulipotyphla > Talpidae > Condylura > Condylura cristata. Next base: position 21,534,039 of record NW_004567109.1, on the reverse strand, counting down.
TAAAATATAATGTACTATTGCCTGAAAGGAGCAACAGAAAGCACTAGAGGTCATCCAATTCAAATGCTTTGTTTTATATAGCGGCTAAGGTTCAGAAAGACCTACTCCTTAAGGCACTAATGCTGCTCTAGTAGAGGGAATGTCGCTCTTCTGCCTCCTTTATACTCTGACCCTGCTACCCAGCAAAAAGCAATTCCTGAGCCATACACTCCAGTGTGAGAGGACTACCAGTTCCTACTAAAAGTATTTTCTGTTTTTATGCTGAATATGGATGCATTTTACCACCAATCCTGGCCAAGATCTGGCTACTATTCCAAAACCCTAACATTTGACTTAGCTTTTTATGTACCAGCTTAAACCCTTGATACTATGTGAAGATCTTTGACATAATTTTTATTAGTTCTTGGCAGGTTGCAAGAAAAACACTTCAACCCTATTTTACGTTAGTAGAATTCAAGCCACTAGTGGGAAGAGCACTATTTCCACCTGGCACCCCAACCCAGTCACTTCCTATAGCTTTCCTTCAGTCTGTCACCATTGTGGACTGAGTGTCATGAGATCTCTAGGATCCCAACTCCCATTCTTCCCTTGCCCTAGATCTCAGTAGCCCTCTGCACCAGTCAACTGCATCCTCTCGTACTAAAAACCCCCAGATCACTGTGAGACAAAACCAGTGTTTCTGGTTACATGGCTCAAGCATTAACGCTTTTAAGAAGGAAAGGTGGGAACTGATGTTCTTGAACAGAACACTGATTTTTTAATCAAAGCTACTACCTCTAGCTCTAAGGCCTTTGCAAAGTTATTTATTTCTGAGCTTACTTTTTCATATGTAAAGGGGGGGGGAGATAACACCCACTCACAGCAGTATTAGGGCTTAAATGAGAACATGAAATCACTCAGAAGTAATACCTGACATGTGACAGATGTTCAATGAATATCTAAACATACACTTGACTGCAGCACTCCCTGCATATTGTACTTTATACTGCTATTACCAAGGAAAGGCTTCTTGAAGGCAAGAACTGTTATTTCCACATACATCCCAGTACGCAATACAGAGATAGAAATCAAATCAAACCTTAGTCACAGTGTCAGTGAAATAACAAGAAGCAGCAGAAGCTGAACAAAGCTGGAGAACACATGTCCATTTAAGGGACAGTTACCACTCGTTCCAACTGCCAGGGCCATGTAGAAATGCTGGTCTGCTGCAGTTTAGAGTTTCAAACTCATAAAAGCAGCAAATACCAGACCCTGGATACAGAAAACCTGATAACAGAACTGCTTATTATCTGGCATCCTAAAGTTGTCTGAAGGACTACAGTTACGTTAGAAGTTGGCCTCAACTACCACAATCCCTGCAAAGGACAGGGTCTTGCTTAGTGCCCCAGATTATCTGATTTTAGAGGTTACACAGTACCATGCAAAGGAAGAGCAATTAAAAAAAAAAAAGCACAACTGGGTGCTTAGATCTGGGCTTTTTATTGATGATGTCCTTAAGGAATCCCTTTAGACCTCAGACTTTAGTAAACGTCGGGCGTAGGGGAAGTGTTCCAGGCAATAAGCTGGGATGGCTGTAATTGGTAGTTTTGTACGGATGTTATAGGTGGGGAGGTTGGGGTTTTGTTTATTTTTAAAGAAAATCTTAAATCTAACCACTCAGAAGCAAATACTATCTGTATTTTGGGTTATATATTTTAGATCTTTTTTCTTATATAACTGATATACAAGACTGAGTTAGTCCCTGTGATAAGAAGTACTATACAAACTGTTCTGTAATCCATTTCTCTTAAATAATAAGAACAATTTTCAATAAAAAATAATATTTTAAACTGAGATGGAAAAATGCACAAAATGATGTAAAAATTAAACTATTATATTATTTTTAAAATAATATTTTAAAGTAGCTGGATTGTATTCTATTAAATGGATGTACCACAATTTTTAACCAGTTTTATACCAGAGATTCATTTCAAAGTACTCAATTTTAAAATACTGTAAACAGCAGAAAACATCCAATATGCCCGTGTTTTTTATATATATATGTGTGTGTGTGTATATATATACACACACACATATATATACACACACACATACACATATAAAATAGTTTACTTTTACATTATTTTGTGCATTTTTCCATCTCATTTGCAATCCCCTTGGGCTTCCCATCACCAAATCATCCATGTGCCATCACCACAGTCCAGTGCATTTCCCTCCCCCCAACTGTTTTTGATCCCATTCCCCACTCAACCCCCACAAAATGTCTCTGGTATATAGCTGTTCATCATTATCATTATTTTCTCACCTGTTCCGTTACAATCCTGCTATGAGAGAAACCATCCGGTATTTTCCCTTTTTTTCTGCCAATATGCCCATTTCTTATACCACTAAACTCGTTATTTCTTCCAAAACAATTGTAGTGACTTCAGAAATATTATTTTGTCAGGTTTTTAAATAAAACAACTGAAGGCGGGAGTGTTTTATTGCTAAATCTTTCCATTTCAATTTTTGTGGTTTTTTTTTAATAATATGTAGATCAAAGAAAACTGCCAAATGATAACTCAGTTACTCATATCCTTCACCTGAACAACTATTAGCTAACTATTTCCCTAATCAAATCCACTGTCAAGGTTAAAAGAAAACTGTCAACATATTTGAAAAGCATCCCCAAAAAAGTCCCAGAAACATCTGAGCAATACATTTACTAGAATAAAGAACACTATGCTGATGCTCAATAAAATTAATGGATAAAATAAACTAATAAATGAAACCATAAGCAGACCATAAATTTTCCATTTTTAAAACAAATTAGATCCTCTAAAGCATAAATTAAGGCCAATGGATGGAAATCTATTCTAGAGGGAACTATTTCAGCTCTCGGCTGTCTAAAGATGGCACAAACTGCTTCAGAAGCTATGGATGGGGTTGTTAGCACAGGCTGTTAGAACACTTGACAGGAATATGCAAAGGCAAGATGAAAAAGAGCAGCCATGTGAGAAGCAATGGGGGAAAAACCAACTCTTTGCAACTAGAGAGATTTAGATTCCAATCCCTAGCTACCTCCTTTTAGTTCAATGACCTCAGTCTAGTTACTTAAGTGCACTGAGGTCAATTTCTTAAACAGTAGAACATTCTGCAAGGTTGTAAGGATTAAGGAAGGATATTCCATTCATTCAAACAAATAGTATGTGTAGGCCCCAACAAAACAGTCCCAGTACTCAGGGAGATTAAAGTCTATTTTAACAAAGAGATAAGTTGATAGGCAATACAATGTTGTGTATTAAGCATTAGAATATTACAGTTCCAGGGCACCAAACCAACAGTTTCTTTTTTTTGGGGGGGGGGGAGAAATTTAAAATACTAAGGAAAACAAGAACTTAAAAGATAAAGTACACTGCATGTACAAAGGCCTCAAGCTGACAGGAATATTACATTCCTGAGAGAGTTATAGTCTGGTATGACAGTGCTCCTTTGAGCAGGAGGCTGTAAGCTAGAAAAGTAAACAGGGCTGGACAATGCTAATGCACTGGAACTTTATTCTGAGGACAACAGTGAACATTGTTTTAAGCATAGAGTCGACATCATCAGAATTACCTACTGAAAAGATCATTTTTGGTTCAGTATAGTAAATAAGCTAAAGAAGAGCACAGTGGGGGAGGCTGGCTGCACTTTAGACAATAACAGGGAAAACAGGGCACCGTAGTGATCTAGTTACTGGAAAATGTAATAGTGGAGGTGCTGAAAAGCAGACAAAGTGCAAAATATTAAGAACATAAAAAAATCATTAAGACCAGTGATTATTAATGCATATGGAATAACAACACTGTGCCTGATAAACAGCTGTGCTCCAAAAATGGTTGCCACTACTATGATTGTGGTCGCTGTTTGCCATGATGTTGGCATCACATTCATCCCCAAGAGTCTATGCTACTCTGGACACATGGAAGTGCCCAGAAAAGTTCTTTCTCGTTATTGGCCAACCTATACACAATTATTGCGTATATGCAATTATTCATTTAACTTGAACCTATTCCTAAAAATATTCAAATCCAAAGGTTAGACTAGTCACTAAACTCTCAGGCTCTCTCTAAACTGCACCTGAATGCTTTCCATTAGAAAACCCTCAGCATAAAAGAATAAACACGGGAATTGGACATAATATGCCAGTAGTCTGCAAATAAGAACTTAATCCAAAATGAAAACTACAACTCCCATGCTGAAAATACAGGTGCTGCCTACTGCTATCAGGCAGATCACTGCTAAAATAGGGAGAAGTGTGGAAAGGGTGAGCAAATTTTGCAACTTGGCAAAAAAAAATCTGCAGGCCGAGACAATATTGCCTTCTTGCTTCCTTCAAACAAAATGTTGTCCAGATAACTATAAACCAAACCAACAGCTCCACTTCACTCACAATTTCTATAACTAGAAAAACTTTTAATGGCTATAATGCAAACATCTTTCTATACAGAAGAAAAAATCTAGTTTTCTGATTTCAATAATCATTGCCATCTGGCAAATATGAAAGTTTCATCTCATCAGAATCATTGCCACTGGGCATGTTGGGGATTAACACAGTTAAACAAGAGACAAACTAACTCTGAAACAAAAAGGCTAGTGACTTCACACTAGTCCACTGTAAATCAGCTCCTAAACCACAACAGCACAATTAAACTAGGTTCTTTCAACTTACGTGGTTATACCCCATGGAGAAATCATATTGTATATATCAGATAGTTATAAAAGATCTCCTCAGCCCTCCCTGGTGGCGCAGCGGGTTGGAGCACAGCACTGAGAATCTGGAGCCGCTTCCGCATGAGTTCGATTCCCGCCTGCCCCGGAGGTGACCACATGGCGTGGCAGACCTCTCCTGACCCGCCCCGCTGCTCCCCTCAGCAGTGTGCTTCGTCGATCTGCCTGTTCTGTTCCCCACTCTGTCTCTGGTGAAGGCTTTCGCCGCCCCTGAGCCTCTGGCCTGTACCCCAGTTCTGTATGCACAAATAAATAAATCTTTAAAAAAAAAAAAAAAGATCTCCTCATCAGGGAAGCTCTAACTGGCTACTGGGATAAATTTTAAGCTTTCTAAAAAGAATGTGATAATGTTCGCATCTATTAAGGTCCAATAAGTGACAGATACCTACCATATGCTACTGTGTGTGTTTGTTCGTTTTTTCCATATCATTCTATGAGCTAGGTTATTATTACCACTACTTTACATAGGAAGAAACTAAGGCTCAGAGAGTTTAAGAATCTGACCCAGGCCCTCCCTGGTGGCCCAACGGGTAAGGACCCAGCACTGCAAGCTGGCTGCAGCCACTTCAGTGAGAGTTCAATCCCTGGTCCTAGCCCTGGCGGTGATCTACATGGTGCAGCAGACCTCTCCTGACCTGCCCACTGCTCCCCTCAAGCAGTGTATTTCGTCAATCTGCCTGTTCTGCTCCCCACTCTGGCTATAGTGAATCCTCTCACCCACCCTGCACCTCTGGCCTGTACCCCAGTTCTGCGTGCATAAAAAATAAATCTTAAAAAAAAAAAAAGAATCTGACCCCAGCTCACACAGAGGGTAAATGTACTGCAGAGAAAGAATTCTTTCCCAGGTTTGACTCCAAAGTCAGCAGCTACATTGCCCCTTGCCAAAGGCACTTTTAAGTATTTTAAATCTATTTCCTCCTACAATTAATCTACTTAAATTAGGTTAGTTGCTTTGAGTCTCTGTGGGAAAACATTAAAATGACCTTGTAGCCTTCCTAACTAGTCACAGTGCGCGCATGAGAAACAATAAACAAAATGAAAAGAGACACTATAAGACATCAGATAACTCACAACCAGTTTGCTTTCAACACAAGAAATAGCATGGAAAAGAACAACTTGCTGGCTAAGGAATGTTCTTAAGTTGTATGCCGTAGGCTGGAATGAACCTTAAGAAGGTCACCTGTGGCCCTCCCTGGTGGCGCAGCGGGTTAAAGCACAGCACTGAGAATCTAAAGCCGCTTCCGCATGAGTTCGATTCCCGCCTGCCCCGGAGGTGACCACATGGCGTGGCAGACCTCTCCTGACCCGCCCGCTGCTCCCCTCAGCAGTGTACTTCGTCGATCTGCCTGTTCTGCTCCCCACTCTGTCTCTGGTGAATCCTCTCACCCTCCGCATCTCTGGCCTGTACCCCAGTTCTGTATGAATAAATAAATAAATCTTTAAAAAAAAAAAAAGGTCATCTGTGACCCCAATAATGTCCTTTGCCATTTTCACTCCTGTGCATGCAGCAAACTTGTCAAAACACAGAAGGTGGCTTAATGTTACCTCTGCCACAAGCCAATGCTCCCACAGTAAAGGCAACATTATCCAGCAGAATGACCAATGGTCTAAAAATCCAGCGATCTAGGCTAGATTTGGCTATGCCTTGGTACAGCTAAGTGACCTTTTCAAGGTCATCACACTATTTAGGCCATCTTACAAAGGACATGTTTGGCAAAACGGAAGTTACTACTTCCTGAGTAAAAGGCAAGGATTTTTCCATTCTCCAAATACTCTATGTCAAGAAAAGTGTTTAAGAGTAAGGGTACCACAAAAGTATGTAAGAATTAAAAATTACAGATCTATGTTTGAGTTTGGGCTTTGCCATTTACTGTCTATGTAAAACTTGACTCCTGTTTCCCTAAAGCAACTAAGACTTCCAATTTACTAGTATACCCTTAAAAACTCAATTATTTAAGTTTCCATGTTACATTGGTATTGCCAAGTACTTTTGTCATCTGGAAATTTTTTTTTTTTTGTCACATCCAGTTTGCATATTCGAGATAAGCATACCTTAGAATCATTATTCCTTTGGATAGGCCTCAGTGTTAGGTGATGTTTGAGAAGGTTCACTTAACAAGCTCTTTACACAATGTACTTGGTAATTCCTCACTGCTTGTCATTAATCACTTCCATATACAGAAAGACTATTATTCCATATACAGAAAGACTAGGTTTTAAAGAATGCAGATTCTTACACTTTCTGTGCATATTTTCCCTTATTTGTCTACCTGAGTTCAGAAAAACCGCAGAATAAATCTTTCCCTCCATGATAGGCAACCACTCCATGTGACTTAAATGCCTAAGTAAAGAACTCATATTCTATATGGTTACTATTCTGTGTTCTGAATCTTTGAAGCAGAACAAGTTTCTATTCATTGTATTTTCTCACCCATATATCAAAGACAGCCATATATAAAAGACTGTATATACTTTCAAATATATAACTGGGAACTACGGCTAGTCAGGTTCGTGCAATTAGCGTGACATAGCATATAAAAACTTTAGGCTCTGGCATCAGGCAATAGGTTTGAATGACACTGAATAAACTACTTAATCTCGCCTCAATTTTCTCTTCTGCAACAGGGAGATGAGAATGTCTACCTAACAGGAATGTGGTGTTAAATGTGCCCCCCAAATATCAACTCCTTTCCTCTTCTCTCTAGAAAATTTACTTTCACATAAAATGACCAAGTTTGAAAATAAGTTTCCTAAAATTAGAACAGAAGCCAGAAGCATCCCCTTAAAGCTAGAAAGGCATTAGGCCTAACTTCCATAATCCCCAAACCTTGAGGAAGCAAATGTAAACACAACCCAAGTCATTTTGATTCAATGAAAAAGGTACCCCCAACAAGCTAACTCTCCTAGAACAAAAGCTTTTGAAATATATGAACCACAAAGTGCTGACAGGTTGTTACTTAAGGGAAAATGCAAGAAGCTATGCAGTAAGTTTACTTTCATTCCCGGATGCTTAATTAAAAAAAAAAAATTAAGTGCACAGGAGGTTCAATGCATTTTCTGGGCACATAAAAAAGGAAATAAATGAGCCAAGACTAAGGGTGTCTGTCAAGCTCTCTTCCACTAAAGAGGAACATAACAATACTCATATAACAAGTAGTTTACCAAGTATCTGATATTTGTAGAAAGTGTAAACTTCGGGAACTCAGCCCTGATACTGAGCAGGAAATTTCTCATATAGAACATCTCAAAATTAGCTGCATGATCCAATAAGTTACAGTTGCTTTTATTTATTTCCCATGTGAATGTTCCCCCAAATGCTGTGCATTTTCTCACTCCTATACATGTCTCCCTTCATAATGCTGTGCCTTCTAGGACGGGCATTCAGTTATTTGGACTGGTCACACATATCCAGAGAGAGTTCTCTCTTGGCCTGAGTCTATATACCTCCTCCTAATGCCCTAGGGCTAATGCCCTTTCTTCTACCCCATGCCCTCAGACCTGGACTCCAAGGACTTCACAGCCACTTCCACGCTGCATCACCTCCAAGCCTAGCACCTCTGATCTCGCTGATCGTCTCAGCCTGTAACCCTTGGGGGCTTGCAAGCCCCCCTATCCTGAGGCAAGCAAGTTCCAAGAAGAGTACCTCTGGAAGTAGGAGCGCGCCTACTCGGAGCCATGCACAGGCTACCCCCAAAAGAAGTGCCAAACCACCCTCCCTCACTAAGGCCTCCACGATGGCACCCCACCCCGGCCCCCCACGCCTGCGCCGTAAGGGGTCAACACCCAGCAGCCCCAGCCCCAACGCGCGCATCCCCGCAACCTCGGATTCCTTTATCACCCCCCAGGCCGGAGCCAGCGCGACCAATAAGGTGCCAGGTCCGCGGCCTCCCCGCCACCGACCAATCACGAGCGAGCCCCCCCGCCGTCGCCTTCCGCCAATGGGAGAAAGCCCGCAGGCCGGCCCGACAAGGCGCACGGACCCCACGAGCGCAGCGGCGATAACAGCGGCGGGCCCGGCGAGAACACAACATGGCGGCAGGCAGACCGAACTACAGCAGCGGCCGCGAGAGGGAAGTGAGGTCTCCGCCGAAGGCGGGAAGTGCTGCCCCACCCCCCGGTGCCGCCGCCGCCGCTCACCTCACTCTCCCTCCCAAAGGCGCTCCCACACTCACACACCTCTGCTCAGGAGTCCAGGGAAGAGCTGGAGTCGCTCCTGCTAAGTCGAGCAATGCAGGGCCCTGGACACTGCGGAGGGGAGGGGGAAGTGTGCGTCACGGAGAACGGAGCGCGCGCGAAGCGGGGGTACAAACAAGATGGCGGCCACGCCGTTTGCACCGTCTCCCCCCTCTTCCCCTCCCCCCTCCCTTGGCTCCCTGACTCTCAGTGTCTTGTAATGCGCAGAAGCTGAGTCGTTTCAAGTCTCGCGAGAATTGAGAAGGCTCCGAGAGACTGAAGTGGAATAAGATCCCTGAGCTTTCTGGCCCCGCCCTCTTTCAGGGGGATCGGGAGGCGCTCCCTGGTCACCTCCGTAGGGCGTTGTCTTTGTGGTTCTGTGTTGTGGTCTGCACACTTGATTTTTAAGGGATAAGTAGTGTCCAGTTTTTTATCTGGGTGGTTGGGGGGGAGGGGAGAGAGTTGGGGGACAAAGGACAACGTGGGGATGTCAGATCAAATGCACCGTTAAAGAAGATAGCTTTCAGTCCTGTGAAAGGGGAGTTAACTAAAGTGATAGGGGTCAGAATAGAGAGCGTCACTTCCCAAGGCGATCCACTTGTAATCGTAGGTCGACAGAGACAGTAGTTCTCATTTGAATGCAGGGTTTAAAACTTTATCAGAGACAATTACAAGCCACAATAATTCAGCATTGTCTTTTCCATACGTTCATCTTCATCACAGCTTAGGCTGAAGGCATTAGTACTGTTTCTGTTTTACAGGTATTAAAACCGAAGCTCAAAAGAAAGTAACTTTATCAAGGCTCTACTGTTAGTAACTTCTAGATAAGTTCATCAAATGTATTAATGTAATTTTCATGATATGGTGCATTAAGCAGAAAACAGAAATGAGGCTGCTGCTGGTGGTTATCTTGAATTCTTACAAGAAACCTTGGAGCCTTTCTGAGACTTGTTTCAGGGGACTCCAGCAATATAATCAACATATTATTTCCTCCCTTTGAGCTTACGATCTTGGTATAATGGTAGTTGAGAATAGTGAAATAAACTTTTATTTTAAATTCTGGGAACACTTTTCAAATCCAACCTTAATAAATCTCATTTCAGACACTCAATAAATATTTAATAAATGAACACTAACTAGCTATACCACACCTCACTTCATTGACTCTCAATATATTCATCTGTAAAATGATCTATACCTACCTCCTGGGACAGTTGAGGAGATTGCATGAAATCGTATTAGGGAGAGTGTTTTGTAAATTGAAAAAGTGTTAGAAGAAAGAAATAATGATGGGCCCCCTCAAGGTGCAGGTGTTAAAGACAGGCTTTGAAGCAATCACCAGCCACTGTAACAAGTGTTTGATTCCAGGCAGGGGAGCTGACCCACATGGCACAGCAGAACTCTCCCATCATCTGCTGCTCCCCTCAGCAGGGTATTTCAGTAGATCCACCTGTTCTGCTCCCCACTCTGTCTCTAGTGTAATCCTCTTACCCTCTGCCACACACCTCACACCTACACCCCAGTTCTTGTATGCATAAATAAATCTTTTTTTAAAAAAGTAATAACATTTTCAGACATGAGAAATGGCAAAAATATTTAAAACAGGAAAACCCCAAATAAATACTACATTGAGGTAGTAAAGAGAGAGCTAGTGGGGCAAAGGTAGATAAGTTTACAAATATTTATTGAACAATTATTGTGAATACTGTGTTTGCAATAGATGTAAAAATGTGTAGGATGCAACACAAATTAACATTACTCGTTATTGTAATTCTTGTCCACATAGGTGCTGCAGCAGGTTCATTTCCAAGAGCCTGACAACTACATTGCCCTTAGAATTAAATGAATACAAATCACATAGTTGAGGAAATCATTTTGTAAATAGTAGGCGCCAGAGACTCATAGGGGAGAGCAGCTGTCAGGGACAGAAGCAATTTACCAATCAGGACAAAATATTTCTCTATTTTAATAGTGCATATTGTAACTGATAACAGTCATACTGGTGCACAGAGGCTGATAGTAGTAGCCCTGCCTAAAAACCATTATCAGTATTCTCTGCCCTCCCTTTTTTTAAGCCCTTCCTAGTCGGCCTGTCCCTAAGAGATTATTTCTCATCTTAATGTCATCAAGCTTGTCCTTGCTTTGATCAGTGAAATGGCATGAACCACTTTTGAGCAGAAATATGTGGGCCCTTTCATGATTCTGCCATTTTATTTTTTCCTCCACTGTGAGAACAGCATGTCCCAAGTTGAGCTGCTTCCTGTTTTGGTGTCAGAAGGAAGATGTAAAGAGCCACAACTGGTAAACATTGCACATCATGTAAAGTGAGTAAGAAATGCACGTTTTCCCCACGGTCCAAAAGTTGATGTTTCCATTTGTTATGATTTGTTGAGTTATTTTGGGGGTCTGGGAATAATTATATGAAAAATAAAATTGAGCATTCCCAGACTCCAAATTCCTCTACCAAATCATAACAAATAGGAACATCCTACTTTAAGAAGGGTGAAAACGTGTAAATTTTTCTGTAAGCCACTCACATTGCTTTAGTTGTTTATTACTACAGCATAACCAATCCAGCTTTGAAATTAAATTAAAGTTCTTTTGCCAAGAACTTGTCTAAAGTATGACCAAAAAACAAACTAAACTATGATCCAAAGCATACGGGAGATATCTCAAGAGGCAGATGTAATTGTAACTTAATAAATGGAAACCTAATCAATCTTACCAACTAATCACCTTTTTCCTGCTAGGAAAAAGAGTCTGTGGACCAAAGGATTTAACCAACCATAATAGCCCCAAGCAAGGCAAACACTAGCATTGCCTACTAACTTCTGTCTCAGTCAAGCCAACCTGAGCTATAGGATTTACTAGTCTGTATTATCACTATAAGTGGGTGAGAATATTCCAGGCTCTCTCAGGTAAGAAATGCTTCATGCTTTTCTGGTGTGATTCTATGATTGCATGATAGTGACCTAGCACCTGGAGGACTCCTCCTCCTTGAAAAATACAAGGCCCAGCCCTCACACATACTCTGACCCCTACCCCCTCCCCCTCAGATGGGTAACCCTTTGCTTACTATTAAGATCAGGCTTCTGAGTTTACAAGGTTGAAGACCAGTGCTGGGATAACAGTAAATTCCTTATAGTTTTAGCACTGTCCCTATCTCATTGCAAAAGAAAAACAGTTAAGTATTAAAAAGAGATACAACCCATGTGCTATAGAGTTCAAAAAAGGGAGAGATTTTGTTCACCTAGTATGAAACAGAGGAGTTCAGGAAAGATTATTGACATGGTTTTACAACTGTCACCACCATGGAGCTCCACACTGTGTCGCCTTCCTGTGCTGAAACTGTACCCACAAATAACTCTTCACCTCTCCTCCACTGGCTCCTGGGGACCTCTGTGCTAGCTTCTCTCTCTGAATTTGACTACCTTTGGTACCTCCTCTAAGTGGTATCACAGGGTATTTGGCCTTCTGTGTCTGGTATGTGTTACTTAGCATGTTTTCAAGCTTCATCCATGTTGTAGCATGCACCAAAATTTCATTTCCTTTTATTGCTGAATATAATATTCCATTCTGAATAGCACATTTTGTGAACATTTATCTAGTCATCAATCAATGGCTATTTGGCTTGTTTCTAATTTTTGGTTACTATGAGTAATGCTGCTGTGAACATTGGTGAAGAAATATCTTGTTGAGTTCCTGCTTTCAGTTCTTTGAGGTAGGTACCCAGAAGTGAAGCTGCTAGAGCACAGAGAATTATGTTTAATTTTTTTAAGTAACCACCATACAGTTTTCTACAATAACTCCATTATTTTCCATTCCCAATGACAAATTTTTACAAAGGGAATGACATAGTCAAAACTATGTTTAAAAGACAATATGGCAGAGAAAATAGGATGGAGTAGGACTTCAGAATACCTGTTGGATACTTCCATACTTTGTCTAGGCAAGATGCCATGCGAGCATGAGCACGTCAGTAACAAGACCAGAGGGGAGAGGATACACATGCAGAGGCCGTACCACCAATGTGGGATGGAAGGAGTGGACTGGCTCTTGCAGGGGTGAGGAGCAAGCGAACTAAAGGTGTTTAATATTACTCCCGGGTTTCATGCTTAGGAGGATGGTAATCTCCTAATGAAGACCTCTGAACTCTCCAGAGCATAGAGGAGTCCTGAGTTCAGGTTTGGCCAGGTAGAGAGTGAATTCCAGGGGGACCCTCTGAGCTGCGGGGTGGACACTGGCTGTCATGTTCGGCACCCTGCCCTTTCAGCTGGCAGTGGCACTCTTCTTTCTCTTCAGAATGTGGAATCATTCTTCACCTGCATGCAGTACTGGCTGGGAGGGTGTGTGACCATGACAATGTACTCCAAATGGGGGAGTGTAATTCATGCGTCATCAGCTCAAACCACTGAGCTCTGAAATCTATGCTAAGCTCTGAAATTCACTGTCCTTCACATCCACGCCACAGTTCTCCAAGGCTGCTCCTGGACATCAACTGGGCATAGCTGGGATTTTAGGACAAGCTTTTTCCTGAGATAAATGATGCTCTTCTCATGGATGACTTGGGCTCAAAGATTCCTCAGTGACCTTGCCCAGATTTCCTTAGAACTTAATTCAGTCTAAGACACTTTTACCTCTAACTCTCAGCGCATGTCTCCTTCACTTAGAATAATACCTGCCTGCCTCACTCTCTGAGGTTCTCTTTGTCTCCCCCAGCTCCTTTTCTCTCACAGATGTTTCCGTAATAAATTCCTTGCATTTAATCTGTGGTGTTGTTGAGGACCTGAACTATCCTGAGGGGAGGGCGAATGGGATACTTCCATTCATGTTTCCTCCTACAACCCATGAGCCATAGGAGTAAGCAGGTGACCCAGTATGACAAATCATAATGATACCCATATCCCAGCCCTGTGCTTTTTGAGCATCTATCAGTGATACTTGGGTCCCAGGCCATTAGCTACTTAGCCCACCTCAGCCACAGACATGACTAACCAGCTCTGAGAGAGGCCTCACAGTTTTGTTGCCTGAGTTCTTCCGGCTACAAACACTGACTGCAGACTTCCAGACCCTGACACCCAGATCTCTCAATATGTTATCTGACTCCCTGAGCAACTGCTGAAGGGGCCAGTGAAACCACCTAGACATACACAAGATTTAACTACCAATAGGGCCAACTGAATAATGGACAAGAGACAAGAAGAAGCAGAATAGAACAACCCATTCTTCATCCTCCCTTCTGATGGGCTGGATCTAATTTCTCCGCCCAGTCTGCCCAGAGACATTCCACATGGCAAGTGGACACACACATCAGACAAGCCGTGAATCTTCATGGCTTGTGAAGATACAGTGCGAACATCTCTTGCCTTGCTGCCTCAGCTTTTCATGCTTTCCTTCCCTTTACTCTCACTGCACAAGATTGTGCACCTTGTCTTTCCTTCTTCAGGCCTTGTCTGCTAGGAAATCTTGGTAAGACAGGTCACAAGTTCTGAGCACATGGCCCAAATTAAGGCTTCCTAAATTGTGAACTACAGAAGAAACAGGAAATTTTTTTGGAGCTCTTGAGCCTCAGGGTCCAGGGGTAGCCATCATTCCTTTTTTGCAAGTTTCAAATCATTTTACTTGTTTGCTCTGAGCTTCATTCTAGCCTTTCCTCTCTCTGCTTCAGTGCTGGATCCTGAAAACTACATTTCCCAGACACCCCTTTGCTAGCAGGCGCCTGTCAGATTCAGCCAATGGGAAATACAGGTGGGAAAATATATGAATGGAGACAGGCTAGCAACAGGAGAGGCAAAGGCAGTTTTCTTCTGCATTTGCTGGAGACTGGTAGCATCTGGTGGTCATGGATTCAGAGATGGTCAGCATTTCCAGCAGTGATGGGCCCCACCACTGGCCCCAGCGGGGTCAGCAGTACTGGAGGCGCAGCGATGAGTAGCTGTAGATGCCAGTGGTCTCTGCAGCTCTGCCAACAGCTTCATTTCAAAAACAATGCTCCAGTAGTGTCTGCAGTAAGTGCACTTATGGTTTAATGACACTTTCATTTGACCCAACTACTCATTTCTATTCTGCCTCACTTTACCCGTTTGTTCATTCCAAGCATATTTTCTGTTTGCATATGTATGTTCCTCCCCACCCAGCACACAGGAGAAGCTGATTGCCCTGACTAACTTCCCAGTGGTGCTGTTTGCAGTCCTGTGGTTGTTGGGCTGAGTGAGACCACAAGCTCTCTGCTTGGGCATTGACAAAGAAGCGAGGGCCAAGAAAACACAGACACAGCTTCTTCCTCCCTTTGGATCCTACTCTATTCCCAACTATTAAACGGTGTGATGAAGCACCCACGACTGGCTTCCTGAGATAACTTGACTCCAAGTCGTGACCTTGTGACTGGGAGGGATGGGCTCTGGAGTGACCAGATGAGAAACCTCAATAAGCACAGAGGGGCTGGGAAAGATGTCCCTATTGGCTCAGGGAGTTTAGGAAGGGAGGAGGGACAGAGACTATTAGCCCTGCTTCTTCCTTTTTAGAGGTGCTTAAAGACAAATGAGTCTCAACCTTGCCTGTCTTACCACTAAGTGCTCTATAATAAAAACAAGAAAATTAACTCTCACAGTGCCATTTATCTTGGCTGACACCCAAGCAACAGTTCTTAAGCCCTTCCATCTAAGCTGGTTTGTTTCTGTGGGCTCTTGGTGCTACCCAAGCACGGTGGGACAGGCACGTCTATAGCCACCAGAGGTCTAAGGTTGTGAATGATTCCTGGGGCCTCCAACGGGCAGCAGTGCCAAAACACCTCTTCTCTCAGAGGTTCCTTAGCATGGCCAGTATTTTTGCAAAGTGGTGCACATCATACTCACCTTTGATCCAAGACTGGAAACTTTCTAGATTCAGCTCAGCCGTTAACTTGCTCTGTGATCTTTGGCAAGTCACTTAATCAAGCTCAGTCTCAATATTTCCATCTGTTTAAACAAAAGCAAAAGGGTAACTTTTGTAATTTTTAAAAAATTGTTTTAAGGGTGGGAGAAATAATAGGTATTATCCTCCACCCCTCCTTTGCACTCATCTTCCCTGGATTTCTGTGAGTATCAAATAAGATAATAAGCATGAAAACGCTCTAAAAAGAACAAAGCACTATAAAAATGCAAGAAAGTATTATTATCAACCTAGTTGTTAGCTTAGAGGATGAAGGCAGGGCACAGGCTGAGAGCCAAACAGCTGGAAGGCAGGAAATCTTAACACCAAAGAAAAAACTTTCTTTGTTCAGATTCTTGCTGGAGGGACACTTTCCAGAGCAGACCTGGCACTGGAATCCTCTGAAATGCTGAAGGAGGCTCAAGAAAGTGTTAAAGGGCAGGCGGGCATTTAGCAGCCAAAAGACTTAGAGAAACACCAGTCCTGGCTCCTCAGTTCCTTTGTGATGAACAAAGGCTGCGATGGAAGGGGGAGGAGGGTTGTAACAGCAGGGTTCAGGTTCAAAGCCAGGTGTGCGTTGGATCCTCCCACCCGCTCTTTAACCAGTCACCAAGCTATTCTGGGAGCCAGGATGTTATGGCACTCTGTAACTAACACTGAACTCAGTTGCCAACAACCTAAAAAATATTCTCTCTATTCAGTGTTCAAAGAGAACACTGACCTGGGGAGAAGCTTAGAGACTCTAGTCAAACTGAGGGCCGGAGGGGCAGACTCTTGCCAACATAACAAGTAGAGTCAGGCTCCCTGGGCCACAGGGAACAGAAACCTCTCAGTCCAGCTCAGAGAACGGCGTTTCTTGGAAGAAGTGGGGTGGAAACACAGGCAGGAACCAGGCAGGTCTGGGGCCCTTCCGCTAAGCCCTTCTCCCTTTCTGCACACCCTCCCATCTCAGGCCAGGATACTTCTCTCTTACCAACATGCTTCTGCTTTTGGTCTCTGCTCCCTCTTAGCTCACACCACGTACTGACCAAGGAGCGCTTGATTCTTGACATCTGACAACGTTCTGTGCCATGGTTCAAGGCTCGCTGTAGTTGGCCTGCCTTGAATTGTTGAGCGAGGCCATTAGTTGAGCTCACCAGCCAATATGCCAGATGGTAACCTTTGACATGGTTGGCTCCTCCTGCCCAAGTCTACAAGGTAGAAGGGAGTCTGAAGTTCGGCCCCCGCAGGCTTTGTGGTCCAGGCAGCTTTCCTTCAAAGTGCACGTGGGTCAGGCAGGCACCAGTCCTTCCCCGGGACCACGTGACTGGAGCCCAAGGCTCCAGATTTCCTGCTCAGAATAGCTGGATCCTCTGTCTTCATTTATGCAGCAGACATGTCTTGCTATCTATTAACTATCATTCATGAACATCTTCTTCCTCTTCCTTCTCCTCCCCCTCACCTCCCTACCCCAAGGAGATTATGGTATAGTGAAGATAAAGGCAGGGGAAGAATTAGAATACAAGAGTGCTTTAGAAAACTATGAGCCGTGTGATAGCAGCTATCACTGGCTGGTGCCCAGTGTCCGCCACGGCTGTCCCTTCCATACCTTTCCCATTTAATCCTTTCGGCTCCCTGTGAAGCACTAACGCATGTGAGAACAGACTCAGAGACTGTGTCCCCCGCCCCCCCGTAAAGGGTACAGCAGGCTCTGATACCAAAGCCTGCTCCACTGTGCTTTTACACAGCTGTTAGAGCCTGGGTCACCGGGGAGAGCGGGAGCCTTCCAGGAGGAGATGATGTTGGGGCTGAGCCCGACCAGGCCAATGTGGGGAGGGGACTGGACAGCAAGAGGAGCCCACTAGCACAGGAAAGGCTGCAGTGGGGTGTGAGCAGGGCGCAGGATGGGAAGCACACTTCAGGCCCCTAAGAGTGTGTCTCCCTGCATTTGTGTTCTGCGCCTCATTTGCCTAGCCCTCCAGGGCTTCCTGGCCCCTGAACATGTGGGCACTGACCTGGGCAGCTTGAGAAGAGCCCCCTAGTTGTGCTAAGCAGCAGGGAGTGTGGAACATGCCCCAGTTTGCAATTCTGTATAATTTTGGTGTGTGTGTGTATGTGTTTAGGGTGACGGGGTAGGGTGATTTGACTGATGTCTGTCACATGGGGGTTATGTTCTGTTTTGCTCATCATCGTGTCCTTAGTACTTGACACATAACAATACTGATCAGGGGCCCTCCCTGGTGGCACAATAAGTTAAAGTGCAGCACTGTGAAACTAGCAGCAGCCTGCAGCATGAGTTTGATCCCCTGCCAGGGAGGTGACCCACATGGCACGGCAGACCTCTCCTGACCCGCCCGCTGAGGGTGTATTTCAGTGGATCCACCTGTTCTGCTCCCTTCTCTGTTTCTGATGAATCCTCTCATCACCTTCCCCACCCTCCCCACCTTTTTCTCCCCCCTGCACCTCTGACCTATACTCCAGTGCTTCTATGCAAAAATAAATAACTCTTTTTAAAAAATAGAGTAGGATCAGGAGTTGGACATTAAATCTTGATCCTACTTCTTAGAGATTAGACAAGGCCAATCTCAGTTTTCTCGTCTGTGAAATGGAGATGATAATACAGTAGACCTAAAACAGTTATTGGGAAGACCAAATGAAATATTCCGTTACGTATTTAGTACAATGCGTGGAACGTGGTTAGTTCTAGAAAATTTTTTGTTATTTATTTTAAGAAAAAATTCCTCCCTTAACCTGGGGAAGCTTCACTAGGCTGGACGAGAGTTGCAGTTCCCAGGACGGCCGCTCGAGGGGAGCGGTGAGCAGCCTGCAGGCCGACTCTCGCTGCGCGAAGACACCTGCTGTGGACCCAGATGGCCCGGCTGGGATTTCCGGGGCTTCCCGGCCCCTGAACAGGTGGAAGCTGGCCAGGGCAGCTCCGGCGAGCCTCTGTCACGGGCTGAGCTTGGCTGATTCCTACAGTCCCAGCCTGGTCTGTTCTCAACCTGGGGGAGAGGCAGGCAGCCAGAGGAGGCAACTATGGTGGGCAAGTGGGGATTTATACTCTCCTGTTGGTCACTTGTTTTCAAACATAAGTATGGCCACTTGTCTATAAGTTTTCTATAGTTGATCGATGTTTTCCCTTTGGCTTCTAGGTTTATGCCTAAAAAGTCTTTTCCTTTTCCACACTTACTAAAACGTGTATTCATCTTTTCTTCTGGTACACTATGGTGTTATTTAAATATGTGCTCCACCTGGAATTTATTTCGATGTCGCCTAAGGACATAGCTTCCTTTTATTTCCCCAAATGACTTGACAGTTATTCCACCCATTTTTTGAAAGGCGTATATTCTTCCCCCACCCCCAGTGTGTCGTTATCGTACAATGAATTCCCTTGCGTGGTTAGATCCATTTCTGTATTTCATTTTGTTCCACTCAATGATCTAGTTCTGCTTTAGCACCACACTGCTTTAAATATGCTGGTTTATAATATGTTTTCATATCAGATAAAGCAAATTCCTTTCCATCAATCTTTTTCTAGATTTTTAAATTCCATATGCTTATTCTTCCACATATCCTCAAGCAAGAATCAATTGCAAACCACCCAATCCTTCCCAAAGCCAATATGGTGGCCTGAAGTCCCTGAAATTATATGCAAAGTGTACATTTGCACATTTCTGCAGGGCAAGTCCGAGTTTTCCTGCGATGTGCAAAGGGACCATGATTCCAGAGGGAGTTCTGTTTACATGTCTCGTGATGGGATGAATGAGAGGAACACAGGACAACCCTGACTCCTCCCTCCCTCTCCACATCCTCACAGTTTCTGCTGTCCCCTAGTTCCACCAGCTACTTCCCTTGTTTCCATCCTGACTCCTCTAATCTAATCCTCCTGCTGTTCCAGAGCAACTGTTTTATAATACACAGTCTAGTTCTAGAACTGAGGTAGAGCAGATAATAACAAATGTTTTATTAATCAGTTAATAAAATTATGAGTCCCAGTTCCACTCAGGGTCCCCACATTGTTGAGTCTTCAGTTTACCCATCTCACAAGGCCAGTGAAAAGGGGTATGATAGAATAAGTAGAAGATTACAGCGAGTAGCACCAGAGGGGTCATTTAGCCTCAATAATTTTCATTTTCCTCCAAACCTTTCCACTCTCATTCACATTTTAATCCAAACTCTCAGCTGGGAGATTACATATCTCACCAGCCTCTAGTAAACACATCGGAAGACAAATATCACCAATATTGTCCTTCTGTTAATGAACAAAATTAAAAACACAGGAACCCCAACATGGAATTGACTGACTAACCAGGGTTAAACACAGAAAGATGGAGCAGGCATGACACTAGGCAAGACTTTATAGCATCCCTTGAAGTCTCAGGCTGCCAAGGAACCCAAGAGACCCCATTTGTAAGTTCATTTAGGGAGATGCCAGATCGTAGAACAGAGTTTCTCAACTTTGGCACTATTAATATTTTGCACGTAATAATTCTTTGGTGAGGGGGCTTACCTGTGCGTTGCAGGATATTTTGCAGCATCCCTGGTCTCTTCTCACTAGATATCAGTAGTAACCCCCTGTTATGACAACCAAAGATGTCTCCAGACATTGTCAAATGTTCCGTGGAGGACAAAATTGCCCCATGTTGAAAACTCCTGCTCTAGAAGTGAAGAGGGCAGGGGAAGGAGGTTAACTTGGGTCTCTACTCTTTGCCCTTTGTCTAAAAGGGGCATCAGACACTATTCTTCATTGTAGGGATTTTCGCAAGTCTTTTCTCCTTTCTGTGCTCCAGTGATGTTTATAAATCATTCCCCCTTCTTTCACCACCTGACGTTCTAGGATCTGGTCTAGGGTGAGGCAGGGGTACTGCAATGCCAGTGAAGTCGTGGGAGGTGGCCCCCAAATAAGGAAGGATGTAAAAGAACAGAGGAGGTGGTGGTAGTGGGCTCTAGTTGGAATGGGACTTAAGCATTCTCCAGGGACCTTCCTTTTTCTAGGGACTCCGCCCCTTCTAGGCCTTATTAGTTTAGAAGGCCCCCATCCAGGCAAATCCAGACCTCCCTATTCCCCTAGGCCACGCCCACCACCGGAGGCCCTGCCCCCGTTGACCCCGCCTCTTCCAGTGGCCCCTCCCCCCACAGGGGCCCCGCCCTCGTCAGGGTCCGCCTCCTTCTTCGCCTCCCGCCAGCCGGGGCTTAGGCTTTGCACCCCGCGGCGGCTGAGAACGGTGGCGGCTGCAGAGCCGGCAGTGCAGGCGGGCGGAGCAGAGCTGCCCGGCCCGGTGGCGGGCGATGCCCCCGTGAGCCTCTCTCGCCGCCCCTCCCCGCCCCGCGTCCCTACCTCTTAGGAGTCAGCCACTCGCCAGGGACCGGGCCGCGCCTACCGCCGGGTCCGCGGGGCGGGGTCGCGGGGCAGCACCTGCCCCGCCTTGAGGCGCCGCTTCGGCCCCAGAGACCCCTCCCTGTCTGGACCGCGACCCCACCTCGGGGTAAGTCTGTAGGCCTTGCATGCCTAGGAGTGGGTGTGGGGAGGGGGCTGCG
>NW_004567109.1:21497354-21512562 GCF_000260355.1 Condylura cristata | reverse complement strand
GGGGACCCCCCCCAGGCTCGGGGGATGGGCATAGGGTGTATCATGGCTCTGGGGTGGGGGGCTGAGGTATGGGAGGGGTTCTAGGGTGGGGAATATGTTTGGGGAAGCCTGGAAAATGGGGTTGGGAGCCCCAGTCTTGAGTTCTTTGCTAATGCTCACAGCACCTGGGGCCCTGGGCTTCAACAGCTTTGCCTCGCATGGCATTTTTGGAAAGTGCTTAAAATCCCTCCTGGAAAGGGAGCTGGAAAGCAGCCTGCCTTCCTCCCTCCTGCCCATGCCCTGGTTGAAAAGCAGCCACTCTTTCCTACCAATGTGACATTATTGTGGTGCCAGAGGACCCCCCACCCTATGATAAAAAAGGGGTGGTGCTCACTCCAGCCCTAGGGTGGGAGGGGAGGGTTTCTAAGAAGCTGGGAACGGCAGTTGGTCAATCCCCAGTGGGGAGTCCAGGTTTAGGGAGACTTAGGAACACATGGGTGGGCAACCTCTCCTCCAGGGGGAAGACTCGCCTCTAGACTGCCTGAACCCATGTCGCCATCATCTTCTCTGGACAACCCAGCCCCTGAGGAGTGGGTTTTGTCCCAGTATCCTGGATTTGGAAATTCAGGGAAGGCCCGTAGCTCCTGTGGTCCTCAATGGAGTGGGCAATGCTGTACCTAAGGCCAGATAACAAAGGTTGCTGGCAGTGTCACCCACCTCGGGCTGTTTGGATTTGGCCCTTTAGGGCTGGGGAGCCTGGGTGAATGCAGGTGTTCAATTGCAGTCCCAGGGATGTTGTCTGGATGTGGGAAGAAATGCCGCTGCCCCTTTGATCTTGTCCTCTGTGATGACTTCTTAAGTCTAAGTTCATTGGCTTTAGGCCCTGAAGTACTGGAGAGGGTTTTTCTAGGATAGACCTGGTCACCAAGGGGTTAACTAACTAGCCCCTCAGTTGCTGCCAGCCACCCATTAGTCTGTAGTCAGCCAGCTGTCAACTGTCCCTGGGGGTGTGTGGACAGCTAATGGGGCATTTTTGGGGGGGGAGGGAGATATCAGGGAGGGGTTTGTGAAACCTGTGTTTAAACCAACCATGCCCTTCAGAGGTCCTTTAGGGCTCACAGACCTCTTCCCTGCCCTCTGTGCCTGGCTTAAGGACCTCCAGCCCTGGACTTCTACACCTACCTAGTCATCTGCATGATGGGAAGCCCTGAGTCCAGTGAACTTGGCTTCAGACTCAGCCTCTGCCACTTTCTGGCTGTGTGATATTCAGCACATCTCTTCCCTCTCTGAGCCTCCTTTAGTAAAACAGACCTACCTTCTAGGTCTGCAGGGAGGAGTAAATGAATTGGGGGATTTGGTCTGCCTAGCACAGTGCCTGGACCTCAGGGGAGCGCAGTAGGTAACTGCTGAACACATGAGTAACCTCCATGCCATGAACTTGAGGGAAAGGCAGGCAGGAGCCAGGCTGAGGACCCACCGGGATGGAGGATCTCTTCCCTCAGGGCATGTGGTCTCTGTGGGCCATGCACTGTGTGTCTTAACTCTTTTATCCCCCTCCCTCCTTGCTCGCAGACACTTCTGGTCTCTGGACATTAAGTGGGTATTACTCTATGGAACCCAGGGCCAAGCTGCTACTTTTCTGGGCTCCCTCTATCCCAACCAGGTGCTAAGCTCTATGGGGTCTAGTCGTGCCTGTAGTTGCAACAGAAGCTGGCCCTTTAAGGAGGGAAGAAAACAATTATCTGGCCTGGGCATTGCATCAGCTGGAGCCTGGAGGGTCCCTGGGGAGGGGGAGGGCAGGCTGGTGGTTGATTTCATTAGTGCCATGTGAGAACTCTCACCCGAGTATGCCCCACTCCGGCTGCAGGGCTGCAGCATTCTCCCCGAGGCAGCCAGCGGCAGCAATCCCAGCGCCTGCCCCCCACCCCATCCGGGGAACACTGCCTTGCCTTGGGCGATTCGGTCTGTGTCTTCCAACCCATGTCACTGGGCCCAGGTAGAGCTGGGTATTGAGAAGAGTCTCTCACTGGTCTCTTGCTGACTTGGGGTGCAGGGCAAGCTTCCTGTCCAAGCATTTGGCTGACAACAGGGGTATCTCCCACTTCAGTGTTTGGCATGTCTGCCACCCTGGCATTCTGTTGGCCTACGGGAGGGGTGACTTCTACACTGGCCTCTGGCTGGCATGGAGCTATCTCCTTCCCTGGTGTTTTGCTGACCTGGCAGGGCATCTGGGCTGCCTGGGGTATGTGTAAATGAGGACACAGGTTAGAAACAAGTGCACTGTCCGGGTATGGTGACTCATGGGGTAGAGAGGACCCAGATACTTGGGCATCAGACTTGAGTTCAAATCCCACACCTTCCCCTTCCAGGCTCTATTACCTCTTAAGATAGGTGCAGGAAGAAACTGCACACTGAATGATGATTCTCATCCCTTGCAAGGGCTCTTCACTCCTGGAGCTGCAGATACCTGGGCAAGAAAAAGAGAGTTGGGCAGGACTGGAGAGAAGGGGAGAGCATTGCCTCTGCAGCAGGAGGTGCATGCAGCCTCTAGGCACTTGATGTACTTGATGCTGCTCTAGGAGCCAGGCAGCCCCTGCCCCCAGGGCACTTACATTCCAGGCGGGAGAAGGCTGGGAGCAGTGAGACACTGCATTCCGAGGGCTGGGGCTAGGAAGCCAAGGGCAGGGCGGCAAGGTGTGGGGAGGGAACAACATCTACTACAGCCTTGGTGAAAGCGGGTTCAGGCCTGTGGTGGGGGAGGGCAGAGATGGGAGAGTGGGCAGCAGGGCCAGGCCTGGCCTCCCTGTTCTGGCAGGCTGCTAAGACTTGTGAGTTGCCCTGCAGCTCGCGGCAGCCCCTGTAAGGCTCGAAGCAGAGGAGACTGGGTCTTAATTCTAGAGTGTGTCTCCAGGCCTGTGGCCCTCAGGTAGTGCTTTCTCAGGGGTGACCTTTCGCCCTCGCCAGCCCTTCTCTCTGCAGCAGCCCTGGTGCCCAGGGAACCAGTTGTTTGCGTGGCTTGTCCCAGAGGGAGGGGCCACTCCCAGTCACTACTGCTCTCTCTCTGGGCTGCTGCCTTGTTGACACAGTTGGCCCCTTAGGGCCAAGTTCTCCCAACTTCCCTGGGGAACCAGAGGGCACAAGGCAGGTCTTGGGCACCAGGCTGGCCTGTGTTCACCTCCCAGCTCTGCAGCTCATGAGGTGGTGAGCTCTAGCAGGTCACACCTGTCTTGGAACTTCACCATCCTCAATTATATAAAGCCAGGGTGATGTTTTTTCTCTATGGGAAGGATAAAATGAAGTTCCAGATGGTAATCTGGAACCCTTTCAACATCAGTTGGCATTTTTACTCTATCGCAGGGAGATTGACACCTGCTCTGGGCCAGGCGAGGCTCTCACCCAGCCTGGGATGGGGGCAGAGCTGGTGGCTCGGGTGTTTTGTTGCAAGGACACTGTGTCTAGAAGGACCCCACACCTGGCCTGACATCGTGCGGTCACCATCTTGGCATTCTTAATAAATTTGAAATAATTCTTACAAATAAAGGAGGCCTGCATTTCAGCCAGCACTGGGCCCAGCCTATTGTACAGCCCCATGAACTGGTGCAGTCTAGGAAGAGGCAGGGAGGCACAGACCTGCAGCTACTTCCCAAGTGGAGGAGGCATAGGTGGAGGGCATGACTAACTGTCCAGAGGTGGGCGGGACATTATTAATAGTAACGTTTATTTAGTACGTACTGTGTGCTGGGTTCTCTGTTGAGCACTTCACAAGCTCATCTTCAAATAGCCCTATGAGGTAGGTACTTAAGTCACTCCCACTGTATAGACGAGGAAAGCATGGCTCTGTTTCTTGGCCAAAGTGACATAGCTATCAGGGGTAGTGGAGCTGGGATTCAAACCCGCTAAGACCTGGGATGCCCCCACTAGGAGGGGCCCCCTGAGCTGGCCTGAGGGTGACTTGGTTTCTGAGGAGGAGGAGGAAGGTGACGTGGGGAAGGAGGTGGCCTCCCATCTGGGCAGTGCAGTGCAGTGAGGCTCCGCCAGGGGAGGTGGAGTCTAAGCCTCGGCCTGAGAGAAGTAGCCTTTGCTTTTCACAGTCCTGCTTACTCCTGCCTCCAGGCCTTCCTGCTACCCTGATTCTTCAGAGCTGCCCATCCCCTCTTTGTGGCCCCCAGGCTCCCCCTCCCTTGATCTCAGTCACTCCCTCCACCTTCTCTCTTCTGGGCTCCATGCGCAGCCTCCTGCTTCCCAGACCACACTGACTCACGACCAGCCTCCATCCACATCCCGGCTCTGCCGCCAGTGTCCCCAGCTCCTCTCTGCCTCCACCCACCCACTGCTCAAGCTGGAAAGCTGGAAGTTCTCCTGGACACCTCCCACTCCTTCACCCCCACATCCTGTAGCCAGCCCTCTGCGGGTCCTGTTCGTGGTCCTGAATCTGTCCCAGCCACGGCCACCTCCAGGCCGTCGCTGACCACCCCAAACCCAGCGCCCGACCACCTGCCCATGGCCTCCCCCACTGGCCGTCTCTACTTTCCCTTCGTGTCCCATTTCCTTTCCTTTTTCACACTGCAGCCAGAGCGATCTTCTAAAGAGAGACGTTGGATGGTGCCGTTTCTCGGCTCAAGATCCTCCCCACACTTCTTGGAATAAACGTCAGCTCTGCCTCGGTCTAGCAGGCTCTGTGGGGTCTGCTCCTTGCCTACCTTTTGGTACCATCTTCTGCCTCAGCAGTAGGACTGAATGCAGCTTGTTCCCGTCCTGGGTGCACTCCTCCTCCTCGTGCCTGTGAATTCCTGCTTAGCCCTCAGGTAGTCTCCGCTCGAGCATCCTTTCCACAGAGAAGCCTGTAGACCAGAAATTAACACCCCCCTCCCTCGTACCTTGTACTTCTGCCTGAGGCTCATCCCACGCAAACTGCTTTACCTCATGCATCTTTCTGACTAGACTGCGCTCCGTGAGGTCAGGGAACCTGTTTGGCTCGGCCCCAGCACATAGTAGGTGCAGAGCGAGTTGTTCAGCGAGTGGAAGGAATAGATGTACCACTGCGGCAGCATCTTAATCGGTCGTCCTGCGCCGTGGGCCATCTCCGGTCCTTTCCCTGTACAGCCTGGGGCGATCCTTCTAACACACAGAACTGACCCTGTCACCCCCTGCTACTTAAAATACTTCAATAGCTCCCCACTGCCGACAGGAAAAGGCCTCAGCTTCTTAGCATGGTATTCAAAGCCCTTTGTGCTCTGCACCTGATTGCCTGTCCAGCCTGTCCCCCTGCTCCCCACCACGCTTTGAACTGGTGGCAGCCCCTCGAACACAGCAGGCTTTGCGTCTGCACCTCTGCACTCGCCGTTCCCTCTGCCTGTGATAGCTCCCCACCCCTGCTTGGTCTCCCCTGAGAACAGAGAACGTCCTTCATCCTTCAAAACCAGCTCAGCTGCCTCCTTTGCTGAGAAGCCGCTGCACAACCCTCGCAGCTCTCCGGACAGTTAGCCCACCCTCCCTCGGCTGCGTCCTTGGGGAGTTTACATTGCCCCCCCCCCCGCCATTAAACTGCTGGTCCAGTGCAGGCAGTGGAGATGTTTCTTTAGGATTGTTCGTTTTTGAGCCTCCAGTTCCCAGCTTCTCCCCTGTCCTAATTAGGTCTTTGCTTGTATACAGAAGCCTGCTCAAGCCAGCTTCAATAATAAAGGGTTTATTACGAGGACACAAGGGATTCCTGGGAACTGAGGGGCAGAAAACTGTTAGCCTCTGGGAGGCGGAACCTAGACAGCCAGGAGAAATGGAAGCAGCAGTTCTCCGTGGCTTGCTGGCCGTCTTCACCCTTCTGTCTCCACAGGCCTTTCCCAACACTGAGCCTCCTATAGTGCCTGCACTGTGTCCCTTTGTCCCAGCTACATTCAGAGATAAATGAAGGGCCTGGCGATTCCGCCTACAGTCTCAGGAGAGGAGCTGATTGGCTCTGAATGGCCCTGGTACCACCCTGGTCCAATCAGCTGACGCCGCCGGGAAGGTCACTAAGTCAGCCATGCAGGTGTGGCTCTTGATGCCCCCAGAGAAAGGGGGTCTCTGGTCCCTGGGCAAGTACTTGAAAAGACATCTGCTGGAATTTAGAGTCCCAGGGTGGGCCTGGCCCCTAGCCTTGCGCTTGGGTAGCACCTGCTTTGTGACTTCAAGGAGGGTTTTATCCTGGGGCAGCCATGCCTGGGTTCTACAAAACCTATCTAATGTCATTTAGGAGCCCAAGCAGAGAGAGAGAGAGAGTGGATTTCTCACCTTCCTTTCTAGGAGGGAGTGAGGCAAGGAGGAGGCACAAGCAGTGAGGACTACATGCCTCACCAAGACCTTGTGCTTCCTTGAAGATAACGCAGCGAGGAGCCACGCCAGGCTTTGTCCCATTAGGGTGTTTTTGCCCACACTGATCCTGTTCTTCCCTAATCATATATGTTTTTTTAAGCACTTATTCTGCACCAGAATGTACCTGTATTATACACATACATTATTTTCTTCAATCCTCACAGTCTGTAAGACAGATTCTGTTATTATTCCTATTTCACAGACAAGGAAACTGGGGTTAGCGAGGTGTCACAGCCTAGTGACACACCCAGTGTAAAAGTTACTTTATTTATTTATTTGTCTTAACATTTATTTATTTGTGTACACAGAACTGGGGTATAAGCCAGAGGTTCAGGGGCGGTGAGAGGATTCACCAGAGACAGAGTGGGAAGCGGAACAGGCTGACTGACGAAGTACACTGCTGAGGGGAGCAGCGGGCGGGTCAGGAGAAGTCTGCCTCATCATGTGGATCATCTCTGGGGCAGGCGGAGATCGAACTCATGCCGAAGTGGCTTTAGCTTCTTAGTGCTGCGCCACCAGGGAGGGCCCAAAGTTACTTTTACTTGAGTAAAAATTCTTAACCTCAGTTACTTATTCATTTGCCTATTTGTGGATTGAGAGGGTCTCAGGTAGACACCTCCTTCTACTTCCCACTGCCCAGCGTGGGCCCAGCCCAGTCCCAGAATGGACTGGAATGAGGTCAGTAGAAGAGAAAAGGCCTCTGGGTGGGACCTGAGGATCTCATACTTGTGGACCAACCCCATGTGAATGCATGCCTCTGGAAAAGTCTCTCCCTTCCAGAGACTCCTTTTTCTCATTCAGAAATGGGAATGATAATTCGTCCTGTGAGGCTTGTCTTCAATGCTGGGTATAAAGACAATCAGTAAAAAGCAAAGAAGTGAGCAATTTCTAAGAATGTCATTTACAGAATGAACTGTGGCAATGGAGTGCCAGCTGGCCACATGCCCAAGATCCCCTGGGAGGCAGGCAAGCCTTGAGCCTTCTGCCCTGGAGGGTGGCACCCTTTGGGATCCGAGGTGGCTTTCAGTGGCTTGTGGCCTGCCACTCATCTCTTTGGTTCCTATAGTAAGAAAGTGGGTTTCTTTTCAAGCAAGATTGTCCCAAGGAGAAAGCATCAGTGCAGTGCCAGTGTGTCTTTAGCAACTTTCTGACACTTGCCAAGAGATCTTGGTTGATAGCTCCATGTAGCTAGCATTTAATAATACAGATGTACCTCAGAGATACTGGGGGTTCGGTTCCAGAGAGCTCCATAGCGCAAGCATCAGCCATCAATGTTTGTTTCCCAGTTGCGTATAAAAGTTATGCTTATTCTAAACCGTGGCGTATTAAGTGTGTGATAGCGTTATGTCTTATGAAAACAATGTTCATACCTTAATCTAAGAAATACTTTGTTTAAAATATAGAAATCAACAGGCAACTAGAAACCAGAGGCATTCTGCAGGGGGGAGAGGGGTGTAGGAGCAAAATAGGGGTGGAAAGAGCACAAGAGACTATGGTGATGGCACATGGGTGAATTGGTGGTGGGGATTTCATGGGGACTATACCCGAGATGAGAAAGTGCACACTGCACAAAAATGAAAAATGATGTAAAAAGTATATACATAATAAAAAAAGACTTTGTCGCTGAAAAAAAAAAAAAAAGCTACCCAGTGACCCCAGCCTTCAGCGACTCGTGATCTCTTTGTCTTTGTCACAGTTTAAATCTGCCTTCGTTCTGTAAGAGCCGTGACATGTGACACGGGAAAAGCAGAGCACACAGGAGAGGTGCCTGCCCAGCGTCATCTACACTGTGTTTATCTTACGTGATGCTGGCTTTCCATTTATAGTAGTAACGCGAAGTTTACATTTAAATAGATGGATTTAAGTGAAAAGTGCCCATTTAAACAAACAATGAGCAGTATAGGAATATGAGGTCTGGCAAAGATGCTTGAGGGGCCACACCATGCTGTGGTACAGAGGTCAGAAATGTGAGCCACTGGCCTTCCACCTACCTGGAAAATGTGGGGGTCTCTCCCTGCTGTGCGGGCCTCTCCCCTGTCCTCACTTTGTACCCTGGCTGGAGTTTCTTTCAGAGAATCCTGCCACAACTGTCCTACAGACAGGAGAATGAGCCGCTGCCCCTCAGCCTGCTTGAGACTTGGAGTTGGGGAGTCTGGATGGGGGTAGAATGATGCCTTGTCATGAGTTGGGACTTGAGTGCTTCTGGGGGAGCAGGAGCTGCAGACTGCTTAGTTCTTGTGCTCCCTGTGGATCACATGGCTCTCGGGGGCCAGAGGCTGTGGGAGCCCCAGGTGAGGGCAAGGCTCTTCTAGAGCCTCCTGCCCAAGAGCTTGGGGCCCAGGGGCAGTGAAGCTGAAGCAGGGAGATTTCTAAGCCTCCCCTCTGCTCCTTCTTTTCTCACTTCTTTGTGCAGTTGACTGCCTGCCTCTGGGATGTGGCATGGGCCATAGGAGACCTCAGAGGACACCTGGATTTATTCATGGGTATAAGGCTGGAGCTAGATAGGAGAAAGCGAAACGCTGCCAGGCTCTTCCCAGCCCCACACCCACATGGGAGGGTAGTTTCTGGGCTCCAGGGGGTGGGGGAACTAGCTATAGTGAAGTGTGTGCTTGTGTAGCCATGGCAAATGTCTGAAGGCCTCTGCAGGTACAGTGTGTGGGGGGGCAGAGTTTAAGGCTGTATTACATGTGCATATGATGTGTATGTGTCACGAACATGGCTCTGAGAGATAAGTCTGAGGTTCTGAAAGAGCAAGTGTGTGTGTGTGTGCACAATGTGTGGTGTGTCTGCTGGAAAGGAACTTCATGTGATGTACTCGGGGTGAGGGTGTGTTGTGTAGTGTGTGCGAGTGTGGCAGTGTGTGTGTGAGGTGACTGCATGGCCACATCCCGTGTGCCTGAGACATAGTGTGTATGCATGTGCTGGCTGCATGCGGGGTCTGGGTAGCTTGCCTGGGTGTGGTGTGTGCCTCTTGCTTGGTGTGTGCTGGCCTTTTGTGCTGCGTGTGACTGGGTAGGTGGTGTGTCTGCATGGCCACGTGAAGGTGTGAGGCCTGCAAGCAGGTCTTTGTGCCTGAGAAGGGTCGGGGCTGTGGCGGCAAAGGGGTGAGCTGGTAAGGCACTAACTCTGAGAGCGGCCTCCGTCTGGGCTGGGGCTGCGGGCATGCCGGGCTCCTGAGGAGGAGGGTCCCGGGCTGCAGCAGCGAGCAAGTGCAGACGGCGCCTTCCGGCTTGGCGCGGGCAAGTAACCAGAGCCCCTTCCCCCCATGAAATATTGATTGGCCTAGCGGGCTGGGAGCGTGTGCTGCTGGCCGCTGTCCGTGGTGCTGCTGCGTCTCTCCAGGCGGGAGCGCACTGTGCTCTGGCTGGGGCAGGGCAGGAGGGGGTGGAGATTTCTCACACTCACACCCTCAGGGGGGCCCCTGAGTCCGAGGATGAGCTTGCCTGTCCCAGTGCCCCCTCCCCACTCCAGCTAGAAAGGGGTAACCTGCCAATGAGTTATTTCGTCAGGATCCAGAGTCCCCTGGGTTGGGTGACTAACAACAGGCTATGTTTACCTGGGATGGTTCTAATTTATACCTGCTGTCCTGGTGAAATTGTTGGTAGTGTTGCTGCTCACTCTCAAAAGTGTCATGGGTATATGATAAATTACGTACTCAACAGCAAGAAGGCTTTGCTCCAAAGACCACTTCCCTGGGGGTTCTCTAACTCTCTGGGTGCGCACGTGCAAGTGTGTTTGGGGGCAGAGAATTTGTCAAAACTGGTTTTGGATTGAGCTGAAATAAGTGCTTAGGAGCCTGGGACCCTTGGGGGCGCTGTTCCAGTCCAGGCCCACCCAGGAATCCAGCCTTTTCCATCCAGCCAAATTTTGCTATCTCTTCAGGTGATGCTCTTCACGAGGCCCAGACTTTCCCTATTCCCCAGGAGAAAGAAGAGTGTCTCACTGGCCTCCCTCCTGCATCTCAAGCTGGGCAGGCCTCTCCTTGGTCAGGGAGGGGTAGGACCTCCAGACTGGCATCTGTGCACTCCTGACATCTCTGAGTTCCCCTGATTCTTTACCACTGATTCTCCCTCCTTCACTGAGTTCCATTTCCTCCCATTCCTAACCTGTGAGAATTACCTCTCATCCTTTCCTCATTCAGTATTCTGCTCTGGCCCTATCCCACTTTTCCCTCTGGTGAACACACCCAAATCCTGCCCACTTACACCAGTCTCTTGAGCTCCAGTGCTCTGCTTTCCTGGCCAATGCCAACATGTGGGAGTTGCTATATAATCTCACACTCATCATATCTAAAATGGGGATTAACTTCCCTTCAGCCAGCTGTTTCCCCAGGACCTCAAACTTTGATGGCACCCGTCAGCCCCCACTCTTCCTGTAAACCGTCCTGGCTGGCTTCTGCCTTTTTGCTCTCACCAACCATGTCCCATTATTGACTCACAGCAGCACCTGCGACGCGCGGACGCTCCTCCCCCCTGCCCCCCCCCCCAGCAGTGTGTTCTTTCCCACCTGCCCCTGACTGCTCTTCCTGCTGTCAGGCTTCCTTCTGATTCTGCACTTAGTGTCAGATTGATCTCTGTAGAACACTACATCTAAGTCATGTCACATTTCACTCCCTACAGGATTAAAGCCAAGTGTTTTAGCTCTGCATTCAGGCTTCAACGGCTATTCCCAAACGACCTCTCCGGCCCTCTCCTCCACTCACCTTGCTCTGGAGCCACATCTTTCTGAACGGTCACAGGCAGTTTCCACCTCTCTCCTGCCATCTCTGCCTCCCAAATCTCACTTGTCTTCCAAGGTACTCTGCAGCACCCTTCCCGGCAATGCCTTCTTCAGTCTTTCTGGCTTCAAGTGCTCTTTCCTGCTGCAGAACAGCCCGAGCCTTTTCTCTGCACCCCTCGACACGCTGGGCAGCAGGGCATCACCTGCAGTTGTTAGAAATGCAGATTCTCAGGTCCCGCTTGCAACTGGGGAATTCTACAGAATTCTTCACATTTCAGCCAGATGTCTAAGTGATGTGTGTGCACATTCTGAGAAGCACTGGACACTACATTCATTGAGGGTAGGGCCTTGCTTCTGTGTGGGGGTGACCTCTGGCCCAGACTAGGATTTTCAAGCTTCAGGTCTAAGAGCCCCATCAAGTGGCAGGTGCTGCCTTTAGTCAGATCCCATGAGCTATGAGAGCAGCGGATGGTAGTGATGGCCGGGGAGGACCATCATGCCCTCAAGGTCCCAGAGCTCACGCTTTGTACACCTGACTCTGGAAAGCACTCCTGTGACACGAGGTAGAATCGATCAGTTAAAAGGCAGTTACCCCAGCATGAAACAGAACTTTCCCCTTTTCACTAAAAACACTTTGGTAGGAATATGTTTAATATATGTTTTGAACAGAAATAATATTTAAAATTTTATCTCTATTATAACATTAAGACAGTTTCTAAAGTGGTTAACTTTAGAAAACACAGCAGGTCACATGAAGACAATGAAAATGACTCACAATTCTACTATCCAGTTATAAATAGTTAAGTTTAATGTTTATTTAAATTGTCATTTATTTATTCAACAAATATTTACAGAGTCCTACTATATGCAGACGTGGGCCAGGCACTGGGGATTGAGTGTGAAGGATGACATGGTTCCTATTTTTAAGCAGCTCACAGTCAGCGGGTGGGGTGTGGGGTGTGGGAGACAGGCACCGAACAATGTAGGAACCACAGTGTATTAGTTTCCTAGGGTAGCTGTAACAACGTACCACACGCTAGATTAATTTAAAAAAAGAAAAAGAAGAAGAAGAAATTTATCGTAGCAGGTTCTGGAGGCTGGAAGTCTGAGAGCAAGGTTCTGGCAGGTCGGCTCCTTCTGAGAGAGCCTGTTTCATGACCTTTTCTGGCTCCTGGGGCAGCCAGCCAGCCAGGGCGTTCCTTGGCCTGTCGCTGCAGCCCTCCAGTCTCTGCCTCTGCGGTCACATGGCTTCTCCCTGTGTGTCTGTCTTCACATGGACATCTTCCAAGTACACCAGTCCTCTTGGGACCCATCCTACTCGGTAAGCCCTCAACTCATCGGCAGTGGGCAGCAGAGTCAGGGGAGCACAAAGGGTGGGCAGGGGGCACAAGCACATCTGTGAGGCTCTTCTAGGAAATTACATTCAAACTGGCACTGAGTGGTGAGTTGGGATTCACCAGGCAAAGGTTCCCCAGAACATGACGTGGGAAGAGCATTCCAGCAGGTGAAGTGGTGCTGGAGGAGTGAGGAGAAGGCCAGTGTGCTGGGCACATGCTCGGGGTGGGGGGGGGGTCACTTGACTGAGGACCTTGGTGAGGGGTTGCTTTCTCGGGAGGAGAGGGAGAGCTAAGGGAGGCTGTCACGCAGGCATGATTCATGCTGCTTTGTGAGCTGTCTCCTCACAAAACTGAGCAGACTGAAGGCTGCGTTATTTTTCTATGTCCCCAGTTCTGAGGGAGATGCATGGTCATGTCCTCAGGAGCCCCCTGACTGAGAGAGGACACACGGTGGCCCCACCTGAGGAAGCAAGGCATGGCTGTGCCACCAGCAGCCTCAAGTCCAGGTGGCAGAACAAGCTCCGTCCTCAGAAGCTTGTTCTGACAGGAGACAGGGATCACCCAGCTCTAGGTCACCCTTGCTCTTGGGTGTCCTGAGTCCTTAGCGTCTGGAGGACTCAGATTTAGGACAGCCACCTCCCTCTCTTCCCTGCAGTGAGCACTGTCTCCAGGGAAGGCGCATGACCCTTGTGGGTCCCTGAGACCAGAGGCTCTGGTGCTGGGGAGACTAGGTTTGCAGGGACCACATCCCAGTACCCTGCTCCCTCAAGGGATGTCTGACCGTTGCCTTCCTGTGCATGAACTGTCCTGTCTGGTACTCAGCCCATCCCTTACCACACGCCCGAAGGGCTGCCACCACTCTATGTGATGGGAATGGGTGCCCCTGTCCAAAGCTGCCTGTGCCCCCTTGCCCGGGCTGGATGGAGAAGTGGGTCAGCTCCGTAGTCATGGTGACAGCAGCTGCTCCCTGCCAGCCTTCTAGCGTCTCACCACAAACCTCACCGATGAGCTCCTTTGTCCAGCCTTCGGGGATGGGGGGCCAGGAGGATGAAAGAAAGGGAGAGGAGGAGAGAGAGAGAGGGAGAGAGGGAGAGAGAGAGAGAGAGAGAGAGTGTGTGTGTGTGTGTGTGTGTTCAAGCACACAAGTGCCTGCACAGAGCTGGTGTGTGTGCCTAGCTCAGGGAACCCACAGAGGCAGGTAAGATTCTGTCCACTTCCTGCCCTCTGAAGGGCTAGCACTCTTCCTGCCTCTCTGGGTCAGGCAACTGCCAAGGGGGGAGTGAGTGTGTGTGTGTGCGTGTGTGTGGTCACGCGCACACCCGGGCATGCATGCACAGATGCGTGTGGAGGCCTGTGGCTGTCGGTGCAGCTGCTTCTGCGCGCCTTTGTGTGGATGAGCGTCCGGGAGGTTTGCTACCTTTATGCACATGTGTCTTTAGTTGTGTGTCATCTGGGTGGGTGTGTATGTTTGTGATGACACAGTGGCAATTCTGTGTCCTTTGTCTCTCCCCTCGTATGTATAATGTATGTATGAGCCAGGTTTGAGGAAGGTAAAGGTGGCACGAGCAGGGGGGGAGCTGGCAGAATGCTCCCCACTTGGGCCGGCTGTGCTCCCTCAGTCCTGCCTACCTCCTCTGCGGCCTACCAACCCTGGAGCCCACTCATTTCTCCTTTAGTGGAAAAAGAAAAGGTAGAGCCAAGGGGACCTTCTCCTGCTCTGTGATGCAGGCTGTGGCCTCTGCCATGGGCACAGACTGGCACCGGCAATGTGGCAGGCAGCCCTGGCACTGGATAGGGGTTGGAGCAGGGGTCTCCGAGGCCAGACCCAGCATCCAGAGTGGGCCAGGGGCTGGGAGGCAGCAGGAAAGAGCCCAGCCTCACATACCGGGTGCCATCTCCACTAAGAGATGCAGGGACCCAGACTCCACTTACCTGGGCTCTGGCCGGAAGCTGCAGCACTGAAGTGGGCGGTGACGCTGCTGAGCTGGAGCCCACTGTGAAGTGTTTGCACCTGTGTGTGAGCCCGACCACGAAGCACCAACACCTGTGCCGCCCTGGCCCCTTCTCAAAGGCACCAGAATGGCAGTGGTAATTGTCCTGGCACCCAGCTGTGTGCAGTGAGCACATGTATGTTTCATACATACATATTATTGTGTAATCATTCATCTCAGAACCCTAAAGCTGGCATTATCACCCTACTTTAGAGACGAGGAGTGGTACTCAGGATGTGGGAGCGTGGTAAGGAAGTTGGCCCGCATCCTGAGGCATGCGCGGTGTCTGCCTCCAGAATCTGCGCTGGTAATCAGTGTGCCTTCTGGCCCCTGATAGCACAACTGGACAGTCAGGGTGGGCCCAGGGAGCAGAAACAAGGTTTTATGCCAGAGGAGATACAGATTCAGAGACACTCGGGGTCAGGGGTGCCCCCTCCTACCTTCCTGGTTGCTGGGCACGTCACAGTGTGCCTGGAGAGGGACACGGACCCTGTAATCAGGAAGGACAGAGGAAGATTAGGATGCAGCGCTCCTTAGCAGCTGGACCTGGCTAAGCCCCCTGTGTCAAAACTCTTAAAGTTGAGACTGGCTTCAGCACTAGCAGGTTGACACCAAACTGCCTACATGCCAATCAGGGGCCCAGGAGTTAGGACAGTTTTACACAGGAGGAGACAGAGACTCAGAGTTTAAATGATTTGCTCAAGATCTTGTAGCTATTTCTTAAAAATTACCCCACGAGCGGCCCTCCCTGGTGGCGCAGCGGGTTAAAGCACTGCACTGAGAAGCTAAAGCCACTTCCGCATGAGTTCGATTCCCGCCTGCCCCGGAGTTGAC
>NW_004567109.1:21459056-21497169 GCF_000260355.1 Condylura cristata | reverse complement strand
AAAAAAAAAAAAGCTTTAAAAAAAAAAATTACCCCACAAGCTCCTGGGAGTTGTGAGGACAGTTGTCTTCTGTAGCTCCTCTAAGCCTCCCTCTTTCCTTCCAGACTCTCGTCACATCACTTCCTCCTGGGAGCTACCCTGATTGCCTTCACCTCCTTTCTTGAAAACTGGGCTCTCAGCAGAGGGGCCTGAAGCCGTGAGTTAGTGCCCTAGTGGCCTGCTGCTGAGAGGGGCAAGCCCCCTGGGATGCAGAACACCACACTCAGAGTCATCCGATTGGTGAGTTTGGTTTTCGTCAGCTGAGACGTGGGAAGCAGAACTGGCAGGTGTTGTGGGACCTGGAAGCTAGGAGATTTGGGCTGGAACTTGGGTTTGCCACCAGGTGTCCCTTGCCTGTTCTAGACCTTGACTTCCTACTCTGCAAAATCAAAGATTCAGGCTGGAATAGGCACACAAGTCGGTGTTGACTCCTCGTTTTGGGAATTTTCTTTACATTTTAAAAGGATGGGTTTATTAGGAAAAGGAGAACGAAAAAGAGAAGCCCCTGCAGAGTGGGTGGGAGAGCTGCCTGGTTTTAACTCTTGAGCTGGAGCTTCTCCGTTGGTGCCAGGGCAGTGTGTGGAGAAGTCCGAGGTTAGGTCTGGCTTCAGTGGGAAAGCCAGACGGACCAGTGCCGTCTGCTGCAGGTGGCGGCTGGGGAGGTCATTTCCACCTCTTCCAGCCTAGCAGTTCATCCCGTGGGACAGATTCCTTGTTTTTCCCAGTTGAAAGGCAGCTGGGTTCATCTTGGCCTCACTGCCTTTCATCAAAGGCTCCCATCTGGTTAGACATGTGGTCAAGGGGCCGAGGGGCCCAGGATAGCTGGGGGGCCAGGCCCCTGCCGTTGTCAGGACTCAAGAGGTTTGGAGAGCCCTTGGGCTGCTGTAACCCCAGAGTGGAAGCCAAACATTGAGGGCTAGCAAGAAAATCCTAGGCTTATCCTTGGGGAGCTTGGGAGGTATCTGTGGGCAGTCAGCTCTGGGGGGGCGGGGGGGGGACTGTGCCCTCCTCCCCTGGTGATGGGCATCTGCAGGGAGGACCTCAGAGGGAGGTGCCTGAGCCAGTGAGATCACAGCTCGCAGCAGCGATTCCTCCTTGGGGTGCCACAATGGGCTGGGAAAGGGTCCTGTTTGGAGGCCAGGAATTACTGAACTGTCTTGTGAAGAGGATGCAGCTTGTGCAGCGCTACTTTAAGACTACCCGTGTGAGGTGCTGCTCTGGTCCTGCTGCCCCTTGCCCTCTCTCCTGGCCCTGCGGCTGTCCTCTCAGTGCTCATGCTGGTGGGCTGCTGGCTCACTGGGTGCTGGACACCCCTGCTCCTAGCGGCAGGTCGGCTCTGTCCCCACGTCTCGTCCCTGAGCTCGACTGGCCACCATGAAGCAGCTGGGACCCCCCCCAGTCTGAGTCTGCTGCCCCACTATGTGCTTGGAGCCTTCTCTCCCGGTTCAAAGGACTTTCCCAGTCAGCTCATCCGACCCTTCGTTTCACACAGAGATGAGCAGCCCAGAGCGCAGAGCGGTGCCACAAGCCGCCTGCACGGTTAGAGACGGAGCTGGCCGGCACACAGCCCTGGATTTCAGAGGCTCTGTTTGTCAGGCTGCCTTCATTATTAATGAGGGAACATGAGCCCCCGGTTGGCAGGGTCAGGGATTGTGTCCCTTTCCCTGTTCCCATCTACTCACCCCTGGGAACGGTGTTCTAGGGCTTCCCGTAGGCCGCACCGGGGAAGCATGTGCTTCTCCAGATGTGCTCTGTTGTGTCTGCTGTGGCTTAGATACTCACACCAGTGCAGAAGGTGGGCTGGTCTCCTTGCCGTTGTCTGTGTTCGCAAAGAGCCCAGGGGCCCAGGGCAAAGCCAGAGCAGCGGGCGTGGGCTCCTCTGGGTGAGCTCGGGGCGGATGGGGGGGGGAGGGGGAAAAGGGTTGGGCTCGGAGTGTCTGTCTCTGTGGAAACAGGAGGTGTGGGTTTGAGTCCATGTGCCACTTCTTTTTTTTTTATAACAAATTTTTAAAAAAATTATTTTTATGCCTACAAAACTGGGGTACAGGCCAGAGGCATGGGGCAATGAGGATTCACCAGAGACAGAGTGGGGAGCAGAACAGGCAGATGTAGTGAAATACACTGCTGAGGGGAGCAGTGGGTGGGTCATGAGTGATCTGTGGTACCATGTGGGTCAGCTCCTTGGCCAGCATCGAACTCAGGCTGCAGTGCCCATGGACAGCTTCATAGTGCTGTGCTTTAACCTGTTGTGCCACCAGGGAGGGTGCCACTTGGCACTTCTTAACTGAGTGGGATGGACAAGGCCTTTGATACTGAGACTCAGTTTTCTCACCTGCCAGACAGAGACATTTACACTTGCGGCAGAAATGCTTTAAAGGGTACATTAGGCTTATACTGTAGCTGATTCAGAGGATCAGATGAGACCTCTCCCACCATTCACCAAAAGACCAGGCAGCTACCCTCCAAAACCACACAAACTGGCACTGGAGTTGGAAACTAAAGAGACGAGATCATAGGCCCAAGTCCAGGGGGACTTTCCATTAGCTACGAGGTTGACGGGGAAGGATGGAGAAATACAATCCGGGGCTCTGCACACGTCACAGGGTGAGCAAGAACAGTCCAGACAGCCACAGAGAAGGCAAAACACAGCTTTGACTCATCCCCACTGCCAGCCCTAACTTGCTAGGCTGACCTGGAGACGAGGCTGCCAGCCACGGAACTGCTCGCCACCATTCCCCTCATGAGTTGAGCTGGCCTAGGGCCTTCCATTTCACCACCTCCATTTTCCCTCCTTTCTGTGTCCTCTTGAAAAGTCAGATTCCCTAGGTCACAGCAAAGTGCCTGTGCCCTGGGGTGGCATGTGCACTGGACCGGGACGGTGGGAAGAGCTGGTGGGTGCACCCCCCGGCTGGAGCGTGGTCTTCCCGGAGGAGGAGAAGGGCTGCCTGCCACACAGAGCCTTCGGCGAGTCCAGGGGCCGACAGCAGGAGGCCCACCTGACGAGACAGAGCCGAAGACCTGCTGTCTCACTCCCCAAGAGTAGCTTTCAGCACCCTCTGTCCTCTTCCCTGGACTCATCGAAAGATTCATTAAATATTAATTGCATAATTAGTTATTTACTGTCTGTCTCTCCTCCTGGAGTGGAGGCTTTGGGAGGGCAGGACCAAGCTGGCCCAGCTCACTGTCATCTCCTTGGTTTTTAGCACAGACCTTGAAATTTTAAATGTTTGTTGATTGCTGCTTTGAAAAGGAATTTGGCAATCAATATTATTCCAAGAATCAAAAATAATGTTTATGCCCTCAGTATCAGGTAGGATACTCTTGGGTGTAACAAAACCCTGGTTCAGGCTGGCTTAAGGAATGGAAAACACATTATCTCACATAGCTGGAAGACCAGAGAAAGGCAGGCTCCAGCTGTGGCCTGAGGTTCTTTGTGTCTGGGTTGGACTGCCCTCAGCAACACTGGCTTGCTCTGAGGGCTCGGCCCTCACTTGGGGAGGGTGGGGAGGGAAAGCAGGGAGGGGGAGAGAGAAAGAAAAGGAGAGAGAGAGAGAGATGGAAAGGGGGGAGGAGGAGAGAGAACAGCGACTACTGTGTAAGCATGGGGTTCAAACCTTCCCCCTAAGCAGAATCAGGCCACCTCAGTCACGTGCCCTCCCTTGCACCAGCAGCAAGTTGCCAAGGGGAATGCCCCACACGACTAGCGTAACCCACTCAAGATCCGCCCCTCAAACAAGGGATGGGGTGGCACCTGGATGAGACCACTGCTCTGCCAGGAAGGGAGAATGGGTGTTGGGGATGCCACCAGAAGTGTCCACACCCCTGGCTTGCCCCCCCATTTCTGGGAATCCATCATGAAGAAATAAGCAGATAAAATCAGTGCAGAAGGATGTTTATTGCAGTGTTGTTTAAAGGACAGGAGACAGAGAAGCAGTGACAGAGGCAGAGAGAAGAAAGTCAGACCTGACCGAAGAGGTAACAGTATTGAATTATTTAAGTCAATTCTGCTACCTGCATGTGATGGACTATTAGGGTGGCATTAAAACATTTATACAAAGTGTTGATTACATTGGGAAATGCTCGTAATAAATTAAATGAGAAAATAGTAGGATGTGAAATTGTATTTGCAGTATGACTTCAATTACTTTTTTAAGTGCACAGCAAAGAGACTGGGAAGAAATAGTTTAAAATGTCTATAGAGGCTGCCTCTCAGTGGTGTGATTAAGGGAGATTTTTGCTGGCTTCTCTAGGTTTTCCTGTACTTGCCCTTTCAAGCACGACTCCTTGCACAGCCGAGTGGGCTGGAGACAGTTTTGTTCTGCCTGTTCTTCTTCTGGGCTGTGAATTAGCAATCACACTTACTGAATATTTACTCTCTGCCTGATGCTGCTCTGGGCACCTTACACACACCTTCTAACTTCATCCTTACAATACTGTGAGTTAAGTGCTTTTATTTTTCGTTTTGCTGAGACAGTCACTGAAATTTCAAGCTGTTCAGTCAAGGTCACGCAGCTGGTATGGAGAGCCCCTTGGAATTCAAGAGTGGCCTTTATGACTCACAGCTTTGTCTTCACCACCAGACCAGCCACTTGCCTGGGCAGCTGTGTGTGGACAAGAACAGCCTCATTGATGGAACCAGTCTGCATATCTTTTTGGCTTATTTGTTCACTTAGTCCTCACCACCTCAGAGAGGCTGAGTGACTTGCCCAAGGTCACACAGCTAGGAAGTGATGGGTCTCTGGAGAGTGTCCCAGGGCTCCCTCTGATGTGGGCTCCCTCTGTCTCTTCCCCTCCCTCACAGAGTTGCCTGAAACCCCGCCACCCCACAGACCATGTTTAACGGGGAGCCGGGTCCAGCCTCGGCTGCGGCCTCCAGGAGCGTGGTGAGGAGCTCCAGCATCAGCGGGGAGATCTGCGGATCCCAGCAGTCTGGGGGTGGGCCCGGGACCACCACAGCCAAGAAGCGCCGCAGCAGCCTTGGGGCCAAGATGGTGGCCATCGTGGGCCTGACGCAGTGGAGCAAGAGCTCGCTCCCACTTCCGCAGCCTGGTGAGGCGACTGTGGGGGGCGGCACCTGGAAGTAACGGGGAGCCCGGCACTCTCTGAATGGCACCCCACAAGTGCTGAGGCAGCACTTACCACACGCCAGGTGTGGTTTGGGCCCAGTGCAAGTCCTGACTCACTGAGTCTGCACAGAGCTCCTGGGGCCCTTCAGGAAGCACAGGGCAGGGAGGAGGAGGCCCCAGCTGCGCTGCTAGCAGGTGCTGGAGCCTGATTCAGATCCTGGCAGCAGCTTCGGAGCTCATGCTCCTCACCTTTACATGCTGCCACCTCCATGCACAGACTTACACAATAATCAGCAATTATTTATTAACAGCCACTGTGTTCCTAGTACAGTGCTAGGTGACACCACCACTTTACAGATACACCTGCACGGGTCAGTCTCGCTGTCGTCTCTGGGTTTCCTAAGAACAGCCACACAAATGTACCTGCAGTCACACACACACACATTACAAAGACACATGCCTTGTGTGCTCACATACACCACATGTTCCATCCCTCAGGAAAGCTCCTCACTGCCAGGAAAGAACAGGGCAGCCATTCCCGCCGCGCGTGGCCACAAACAAAGCACCTGACATAGACACAGTCCTCTGAGTACAGATGCATAGACCCAGGGCAGTGTGTGTGTGTGCGCGTGCACACACGCACATGCATGTGCACACACACACATGCATGCGTATACACACTCCCTGCGCTCACTGAAGCCCGCGGCACACATGTCTTCCTGTACCCTACAGAGCCACACTTTTGCATGCACTTTAAGCAGCTGTATCTTGATCAGTGGATGCTACTTCTAGACACCTAGTTATATGGCGTCACCATCAGACTGGCAGAGACCCACCTCGTCACACAGTCACACCCGGACCCCAGTTCACAAAGGCGCCAGCCCTCCTCACGTTGTGGCATCAGCCCAGACACCAGCTGGTTTTGTTTTAAAATCTCTTCCTGCTTATTTTGCTCAGAGTAACAACTTCCCCCAAGAAACCTTCAAATAGGCAGCTGGATGGGGGTGGTGAGGGGGCGGGGGCACCGGAGGATCTGGGGAGAATGCTCATCAAGACTTCCAGTTGGGGCTGGGGGTGGGGGACTTTTCCAGGCCTTAAAATAGATTTTTACAAAGCCCTCCACAGGAGCATGTAGGATGGTCTTTTCCAGCAATCAAGCTGTGACGTGGTATCTGGCTCAGGGAAATGTTAGGTGGGGACGGGGCTTGAGGTTATCGGTGTCATGGGGTGCGTATGGCCTCTGAATGGGCAGTATAGACCTGGCACTAGGGAGTCGGGCAGGATCCCCAGGCATTGGGGATCATGGGACTCGGCTGCTATTGGGTCAGGGATTAAGATTAGGGTGAGGAGGAGCTGGGCCTTGGGAGTCTGACCAAGGTATCAGGTTGATTCAGAATCAGACCCCGAGGCTTCTCCAGCCCAAGTGATGTGGAAGGACAGTTTTCCAAGAGCACAGGAGAGACTGAGTCACTGGGAGACAGCCCATTGATCTGCCGGGACTGTCACCTACCTGACTCCACAGCCAGCAGACAGAGACTGCCACAGACACCAGGAAGACCGTCCTTTCTTGTTGAGTGAGGAGAGATGAGTGAGTTCTGGGTCCCTTGTTTCTGTGGTATGGAAGGGTGTGGCCGAGGGCCTGGAGCCAGAAGAATTGCCTAAATATCCTTCTAATAAAAGATCTCTGTGAAACAGTGAATCACCAAATGTCAGATCAGGAAGGGCCTCTTGAGACCTTCTAGTCCAGGTACTTAAACAACTTCAAGTTGTTCTTCAGTGACCACATCCTTTCATTCCCAACTGGTGACTCAGGGCAAGCTTCTTCACTTCTCTGAGCCTGCTTCCTAGTCTGTAGCAATGAACATGCAGAGTTATCTCAGGGGCTAAATCACCCAGCTTTCTGCCTGCCACAAAATAAACCCTCGGTAAACTGTCGGGGCTACTACTCACCATTACACGGGGCTACAAACAGAAGTGACTTCTGACTTACATAGCTTGCCATACTTTTTTTATCTCGAATTCCTTCTGACTTTTTCTCCTGGACCTGGAGGAGCCCCATCCTGGGTGGGAGAGTCAGGCCTCAGAGGGATGTGTGGGGCTGACTCACAGTGGGCAGTGGGCCTGGAAATTCTGTTCTGGGGAAAGATCCTAGCAGGGTGCCCCCACTGCCCAGGATGGGTAGGTTCCTCCTCGATACTAGTTTATCTGTGCCCTGCATTGGCCTCAGTCCTTCCGGTTCAAAACCTCTGCCTTAGCCCAGGAGATATAGTTTGGACATTGCACCAACCTCCTCTCTTTATCCTGTTTCCTGTCTCACCCCATCTACATTACTCCTTACATTGCCCTAGCATGGCCTTCCAAATCCCACCCTGAAACTTTAGAGGACTAGGCCTGGCTCTATAACGCTCCATGGGACTTTGGGAACGTGACTTTCTCCTTGGGCCTCAGTTTTCTCTTCTGTAAAATAGAACTAGCTTCCTTCTAAATATAGCATTCTCTAAGCTTTGGGTGCTGTGAAGAAGGTGGGGTGAGAGTTTTGGGCTCCCAGGACCCAAGTGGGTTCTGGCCTGACCTTAGCTGGGTTTACACACTATCCTGCCCAAATGAAGCTCCTCTTTTTCAGCACCAGGGACAGCAGCTCTTCCCTCCTGGGCTCTGGCTGTAGGTCAGGGTTATGGAGGGCACAGGACCAATCCAGGAGATGCCCTAGGGAATGCAGTTGGAGGCTGTGACTGCCTCTCCCTTGTGTGATGGGACAGATGAAATGGTTCCCGGAGTCTTTCGG
Organism: Condylura cristata; assembly: GCF_000260355.1. Lineage (NCBI taxonomy): Eukaryota > Metazoa > Chordata > Mammalia > Eulipotyphla > Talpidae > Condylura > Condylura cristata. The sequence goes on along the minus strand of NW_004567109.1, from coordinate 21,489,279 downwards.
TCTCCAGGGACCACAAAATTACTGCAAGCAAATTGGCCCAGTTTCTAGAGAGAGGTTACATAAAGTCACTCCCTAGATCAGCAGAGTTCAGAGACTGGACAGGTATTAAGCCAGTAGACTTTTCTCTGAGATTGCAAGAACTTTCCTCCCAACTAGAGAAATGGGATTCAACGCCACTGAATCACATTTCAAGCCAATGTAGAGTTGACGGAGGGGAGTAAGCAATAGCATGTCAGGGTCTAGGGGCCTGGGGTCTAGTCCCAACTCTGTAGGGGCCTGGACTTTAAGCTTGCTATTTGTGAAATGTCAGGAGTAGGGGCTAGCTGCGGTGTCTCCAGGATTCAGTGGCTCCCCAATCCATGGGCTCTCAGTGGCCTGGGCAGGTCCTGATCAAAGGTGAATTTTGTGCCAAGTGGGTCAAGTTTTCCCACAGTCTGGAAAGGTTGGGATCATGTGATCAATCCCACCTCAGGGTTTGTGTTGTGGGGATATTTCAGGGTAGGGAGGGTAAAGTACAACCCCCATAGACCCGTCTGTCTTCTCACTGGGTTAGAGGATGCGACAGTCAGGAGCCAGGACAAGACAACCTCCCCTCCTCCCATACTGCCCAGCACGCTCTGTGTGGTGGGTCACGTACATTTGTAGGTTTGTGTCTACATTTTTGATTGAATGGATGGGTTCCACTCCAAGTATTAGGGGTGAGGGTCTCACCTACATGACAGACAGAGGATGCCATGTGCATGTATAACTGAGACCTGGTAGGACCATATGTGATTGCCAGCACTTGAGTGTGTCTGCTTGTGCCTGTCTATGTGAAAGAAATATGTATCAGCCAATGTGACTGTGTGGAGAGTCAGGCAGAGAGGTATTGATGATTTCATTGATTCCTAGATAGCTAGCTATTCCAATATCCCAGAAGCTGGGATGGTTTCAGAGAAGACAATTCTTCCTCACCTACCACCCCCTCATGCACTGCAGGGAGGCTAGCCAGCCCTCTCAGCCTTTTCTCCTCCAGTGGGACTTCTGAAAAATGAGCAGAGTGAAACAGGATAATAAAATTCCCTTTTCCCAGGCTGGAGTCTTGAACATCCCCTTCCTGACCCTCCATAAGTACAGGTAGGAATTGCCAGAGTGATAACCAGCGCCCCCTTTAGGGGGCTGTGTTCCTGCCCCACCCAGCCTCTTCCTATCCCATGGGTAACTCCATTCTTAATTTGCTGGTCCCCTAACCCGTGACAGAAATGACTCCTTTGGTACAGTCCCATTTGGATGGAACTCCACCTGCTCCATGGCAGCCCAGCTTCAGCAGGGAAGTCCCTCTAAACGCTCAACCTGTGTTCAGTTCTCCTCTCCCATCCCAGGAGGAGAGGGTGTCTGGAGGGACCACACTGCAATGCTGAGGAGGTTGCCATGGAAACCCAAGCAGGATGGTGCACTGCCTGGAGAGGGAAAGCGCCCCGTGTTCGGCTTGGGGAGGAGGCGGGTAGAGAGCCCACAGGAGGTACAGACATGGGGTGAGCCCTGCTCAGTTTCTGGGGAGCTCCTGCAGACCTCTGTCCAAGCCAAAGTCAATCAGAGTTAATTCAGGTCACCTTGCTCCCAGAGGCCTCCCTCCCCTCCACCGCCCTCCCCACGCTCAGACCCACCTTGAGGATGCTCATTATTTTGAGTGTGGCCAGGCTTCATGAGATTTCTTACAGGCCCTGTGGAGGGCTCAGGCTGGCAGGTGGAGGGGCCTATGTGTGATAAGGTTTGTGAGGGCACCTGGAAGAGGGAAAGCGAGTGGGGGTGCCGGAGAAGGTTCACTTTAGGAGAGGGGGAACAGTAACTGTGGAGTAAGGGCTTTAACGGAGTGGGAAGCTGGACGGCTGCAAGGCTGCGCCAGGCGACTGGCCCCCGCTGGGGTCTCCTTGGTCCTGACTCTGCTTTCAGCCATCTTTCGAGCCTTCTTCCGTTAAGTTCAGGCGCCAGCAGGACCAGGGGTCTCGCCGATCCGCTCTCCTCACCTCAGCCCTGCCTCCAGTCAGAGCCCCGTCAGGGTGAATCTGGCCGCGCTCTCAGAGCAGCCTCATGCCTGATCTGACTGCGTTCCTTCTCTGGGCTTTCCGGGGGCGCCGGTCGCAGAAGGGGCCAGCAAGAAGCTGCGCAGCAACATCCGGCGGAGCACCGAGACCGGCATCGCTGTGGAGATGCGGAGCCGCGTCACGCGCCAGGGCAGCCGGGAGTCCACCGACGGGAGCACCAACAGCAACAGCTCGGAGGGCGCGTGCGTGCAGCCCCCAGGCGAGGCGGGGGCGGGTGGGGGGCTTCCGTTTTGTTTTCCAGCCCGGGCTGGGTTCCTTTGCGCTTCTCCTCCCCCTGCCCTACTCAGGCCGTCCAGAGCTTCCTCTGGCTCTGTCCTTAGGCCCAAGGGCAGTCCGTCCCTTCCTCAGGCTGTCTCCCACCCCGGTGTCTACACGATGGCCTGCTCCGCAGGGGCGAGACTGACAGGAGTGTGGTCCTCAGTCCTTTCTTGTTTGGAGCCTCGTGAGGGCGCAGACAAGCGGGGTTCATGCAAGCAAGCCGCCTGTCTGGGAGCTTGGAGCCAGGAGGGGGATGGTCGAACTAGTTTAGTGTATTTCAAATGGTGCGCGGTCACTTGGAGCCAAGAAGTAAAATCCGTTTGGTGGGCCAAAACCAGTATAGAAAAATGAAAAGTAGCCTACCTCATGAGGAGGAATCACTTGTCGCCTTTTTGTTTATAGATAGATGTGCATAGTCAATGGTGAGGGTATTGGTTTCATTAAATGTGGAATGCAACCAAAAATTTGAATGTCACCTGGTTAGATAATGGAGCTCTTTTCAATCTATGAATCTGTGGATTTTCTGATTTGCTTCCACAAGGCCCGGTGGCTCCGTTGTGTAAGGTCCCATGGCCATGGCCTCATCACTGTGCCTGCCCCCAGAGTGTGAGCAGCATGTAACCTCTACTGCTCTGACTCTATGCAGGGCCTCCCTGGGTACTTCCAATCAGCGCTTCTCACCCTGGGGTCCGCCAGCCACCATCAGGCCAAAAACACGATCTTCTGTAACACTCAGCAGTTCCAAGGGCTGTTGGTCCTGCTGTCATCTCCACTTTACCAGTGCAGAAACTGAGGCAAGGGGGAAGGCGAGGCCACACCAGGAGATGGTGGAGAAGTCCGCATTTGAATTAAGGCCACTTGACAATACAACCTTTGTTCGCAGCCTCCACACGCTGCACCAAGCTCCCACAGGTGGTGACCTCCAAGAGTCTTCATTTCTTACTTAATCTTTCAGACTGTAGTCTTCTAAGCTTCTAAGCTATTGCTGCCTGTTGCCAGTTACAATGGCTGGGTCCTGAAGTCCCTTTTTGGGGAGTAGAGACTGACTTTTTTGGGGGAGACACACAGGCTTCTCCCAACAAGCTCATGTAGCTGTTCTTCCCTCCTGGCCTGTCACTAAGGCCAAACTGTCCAACAGGGGCCTTGTTCTTGGAAAGCCTTTGACCCTCTACTCAGGAGCCTGGGCTATTCTAGGGAATCTCAGAACTGACCGGCCCATCATAGCCCTGATCCCACCCAAACATCTAGGCCAGTGGGGGTCTCCCGGCTTGGTAACTGCAATAGCAGTGCCAACTGCCACGTACCTTTCTGTTGTCTGGAATCTCTCTGCACTGTTTACTCTGATCTTCACCCTGACCCCTGAGGTAGGCATCATCTCTGTGTTGCAGGAGAGGCAGGTCTCTCAGCAGTGCGGCCTCTGCATTTTCATCTGTAAAACTGGACAATGGCCGCAGCCACAGAGTGGCTGCCAGGGTGAAATGGTCAGCTGAGTGCCCTGTGGGGCCTGGCCAACTGTCAGCGCTGTCAGTTTTTCCTGTTACTATTCCCAGGGCCCCATAGCCACAGGCCTCCCACCACCCCTTGCCATTAATCCCAATCCTCTGTGTGTCCTATTTTGGTCTCCGTTGCTGTTTCCTGGGCACCACCTCATATTGTGGATTTGGATTTCAAATTTAGGGTGAACTCAACCTTAGTTTCTGGAATTCGCTCCAGGTATTAGACTCTCCAGCCTATCTCTCTAACTGTTGGCATTAGCATCCCCTCTGAAGACACAGGAATCCAGCTAACCCTGCCCTTGAAGGGTCATCTAGGAAATCCCTAGTGTTTGAGGAGTAAATCTTCAACTTTGTTTGTCTCTTGGGTGACAGAATTTTCTTTAATGTACAGAGATAAACAGTTGTCAGTCTCCAGCCAAAGCAGTGCATCTATACTACACAGAGGGGAAACTGAGGCACGGAGGAATGTCCATTGTCCCAGGGCAGAACCATGGATTCCCACACCACCCAGACGCCCTCACTTGCCACTCTGCCTCCTCCTCCAGGTTCATCTTCCCCACCACCCGGCTGGGGGCTGAAAGCCAGTTCAGTGATTTCCTGGATGGGCTGGGACCAGCCCAGATTGTGGGCCGACAGACACTGGCCACGCCACCCATGGGTAAGTGGTCTTGAGTGCAAGTGGGTGGGACAGCAAGCAGCAGGAAGGGCAAATGCTGCAGTTCTGGAAGCAGGAAGGGGCCTTCCTTGGACTTCTGTCCTGACCAGGAGTTAGCACAGCGCTCTTCAGGCCCTCCTCCCTCAGAGAGGGGGCCAGCTCTTCTCTGCCAACTGCCCTGCAGCAGCTTTCATAGAGCCCCCTCCCTCCCATCACCACCCACTCACCCACCTACTGTGCGCCCCGCAGTGCCAGCTGCCCAGCTTAAAATGGTGAACGGAAATCATCACGGCATTGACTTCCACGGAGTCTGTGCTGTCCCCAACTCTCTGTGACCTTGGGCAAGTCGCTTCCCTTTGGCGAGCCTCAGTGGGTGAAATGGGAATGACGCCCGCCCTGGTTCCACAGTCCCGCAACAATGTGTGTTCCCGGTCCATGCTTAGAAACTGACTTACTTCACTGGGTATTTCTAACAGTGTCTGGGGACTGGACGCTTTTCCGTCATTTTCTCACCCCCGTTCCCTGCAGATTAAGAGTACTTCTCTAGTCCTCTTATCTGCAGCTCTGGCGCCCTCCCACCCCGGCCCTCTCTCCCTTAAATACTGACTGTATTGGCTGCAAGCACCTTTCCCCCCAACCCCCAGACCCAGCTTCCCTAGGGATGTTGCCTCACCTCCAACCCCTTTCCCCATCATTCTGACCTAAGCAGTGTCTGACCCAGACAACTGCACCCAGCCTCTGTCCTCCTGGCTGCTCAGCTGCTGGGCACTGAGTGTCCTGCTGCAGGCCGCAGCGGATTCCAGGCAGGAACTCTCCCCACCTCTGTCCTGACTTCCTCAGCAGTCCTCACGCAGGAGCCTCCGTCTGGAAGAGGGGTCTGCTGGGGCCCTCAGAGGGTGAGCCTCAGCTCTCACCTGGCTCTTGGGTTAGATTTGGCTAATTCCAAGACTTTATTTTCAGGCTTTTGAAAGCCTGGTGAGTCCCTTTCCAGCCCTAGGCTGAGCCCAGCCACTCCTCAAGGCTAATGCGCCACCACAGCCTAGAACTTTTGTATGTAGTGCCCCCTGCTGTCCAAACTCCAAGGGCTTTGCATTGGCTCATCCCGTTAGGGATGTTGAGAGGCCTTCTTCCCCCACGCCCTCCCTCATGGGGAGGACAGGAATAGCTGGTGGGAGGAGGCTGAATTCCAGAATGACTCCTGAAAGAAATAAATCCCATCTTTCCAAGTGTGCAAATACAAACAACTGCACAATGGCAGAGAATATGAATTGGGTAGCTTGAACCCAAAGTCTGGCCCATTTTAATTTTTCTACATCAGGCTTCTGATTGTGTACTGCTCTGAAGGATGGTCCAAGTGACGAATGCATCATTTCAAATTCTGCTAACCCAGCTTGAAAAAAGCTAAGCATTCTAGAAATCGGATAAGTGACATGATCACCTTGCCCAGTGGGATAATCTATTTCATGGGGACACAGTGAGGGCTTCTTAATTCTACTCCCAGAAATTCTGCCAGCCCGCCCTCCATCCTTTGGCGAGGGTACAAGCAGGCCCTCATTGCCTGGGAGTTAGTGCCTCGTGTTCTCTGCAGACTCCTATCTGCATCTCTTCAAACTGCTGTTCTTTAAATACTTGTTTGACATATGTTTAGGGAGTGGCTGCAGGCTGCTGAACAGGGGAAGGTGAAGAACCACTGAGCCCACACATGGGAAGCTCTATCCCCTAACTTGCCTGTTCTGCTCAGTAAAACAAGCCCCCTACTTGAGCTGACTTAGACAACAGGCTGGCAGCCATGTGCTGTTTCTCAAGCCTATCTCTTGGGGGGTCCTCCCTCACCCCACTCCAAGAGACCCGCCAAAGCATTTCTCAGCTGTTTTGAAGTGGTTCCAAAGTTCCAGTGCAGGCAGTCTTCTCCCCCTTGTGCCCTTCCTGGGCGTCCTCTGCAGAGTGCGTTGTGCGGCCACTGGACAGCCTGTCCTGTGGTCTGCCTCTGCCTGGACTCTCCCTCTTGTCCCTCCAGGGGACGTGCACATTGCCATCATGGACCGGAGCGGCCAGCTGCAGGTGGAAGTGATCGAAGCTCGGGGCCTGACCTCCAAGCCAGGCTCTAAATCCCTTCCAGGTGAGGCAGAGCAGCTGGGGGAGGGATTTTGGAAATGGGGTTCTGTCAGGAAAGGGCATACAGCTGAGCGTGGGTCTGTAGGGCTCTCGTTCCCATTGGCCTAAATCAGTATTCTCAACCTTAGAGTCACTGTGACCTGGAAGGCCCATGAACAGGGCTGAGGGCAGAGAGTGCGAGGGTCAAGGTTTGAATCAGTTCCTTCCATCTGTCCAGCTCATCCAGGCCACCCTGCTAACCTCTAGAACCACCTGGAGGTTAGGAGGTGAGGCAGACCAGAGCAGTCTCTCCTGAACATCTTTCCATTCTGCTTTCTGTCCCCTCCCAGCCACCTATATCAAGGTTTACCTGCTTGAGAATGGAGCCTGCTTGGCCAAGAAGAAGACAAAGGTAGCCAAGAAGACCTGTGACCCCCTGTACCAGCAGGCTCTGCTCTTTGACGAGGGGCCCCAGGGCAAGGTGCTACAGGTGAGTGTTCTGGGCCAGGGGCAGGGCAGACTGTCAAAGACATCAAGTTTTAATTTACATATTTACATATTTTTTGTGATTATGATTTATCCCATACCAGGCCCATTAATATGCCTTACCTATTTTCATAACCCAGTAAGCTGTTACTGCCCCGGGTTGATGCAAGGCCAGATGGGGGTGGGGGGTGTGACCCCAGGTTGCATACCTGGCAGGTAGAAGCAGGGCTTGCTTGGCCTCCTCCTCCCACTTGGTGCTGTCTTGTGCTTTGGCTCCCTCAGGCTCCAGGTTAGGTGCTTCCCACTCCTGATCTTGTTTCTCCTGTGACAGAGGGATAAATCCTCCCCTTTTGACAAATGAAAGTTTGGGTCTCAGAAGAGTGAAATGACTTGGTGGAGGTTTCCGCTAGCCACTTGCTGAGTTGAGCCCAGGCCAGGGGACTCGCCCTGTCCTCAGAGTGGCGAGGAAAGCCCTTCACAACTGTGCTGGAGGGAGGCCACTTGCTGCTTAGAAGAAGGACTAAATAAAGGCCTGTGAAGGTTGAAAGCAGACAGGGCGTGGTGACTGGTCTCTGGGTTCAGTCCTGGGTTTGAGTTCCAGCTCAGTCACTTCCAGTGAGGAAGAGGACATGCCGGGTGTGTGCAGAGGGTCTCTTGGTGCCTGGCACACGGCCAGCTGCTCAGCAGGAGCAGTGCTGCTGGGGTTGGCCTGGGGGTCACAGGGCCGTCCCTGCTGCGTGAATTCCCATCTCGAGCTGTCCCCCCAGGCTGAGGTGGTGCCAGGGCAGGGGCCCTTGGGTTGCAAACTGCAAGACCCGTGGAGCCCCAGGGTTCTGTGGGAACAGGGGTGACCTAGGGTGTCTCTTCATATGTATATATGGATTTGTTTCCAAAAAGGTTTCACTGGTAGGAACGAGTTTAAAAATTACGGAGTTCCCAGTTTGATGGATGGGAGCAGCAAAGTCCAGGCGGCTGGCGCCTTGCCCAACCCCACAGTGGGCCAGCATAGAGCTGTGACCTGCCCTTCCAGGGGAAGGCTGTGGGGGGCTGGGAGCCTCTGGAACTCAGACTTAGGTTCTAACGCCAGTGTCACAAGTTAATTACCACGCGCTTTTGGGCTTGTTCACCCGCTTGAGCTGGACTTTTCTGTATGTGGAAAGAATAGCACTGAGGACCCTACCTAGGTGACTGTCACAGTTGGGAGAACAGGATTGAGCGGGCACACCTCAGTGCCCAGTCGTTGCCGGAACTCAGACTGGGTTTGGCTCCCTCTGCCCCCTCCGTGCCCTGTGAAACTTGGGGGTCCTTGAACCACACCAGCCCTGAGCCCGAGGTGGCTCAGCTCCCCTCCGCCTCCGCAGGTGATCGTCTGGGGAGACTACGGCCGCATGGACCACAAGTGCTTCATGGGCATGGCCCAGATCATGCTGGACGAGCTGGACCTGAGCGCCGCCGTTGCCGGCTGGTACAAACTCTTCCCCACGTCCTCAGTGGCAGACTCTACCCTCGGATCCCTCACCAGGCGCCTGTCCCAGTCCTCCCTGGAGAGTGCCACCAGCCCCTCTTGCTCCTAAGGACCTCAGGAAGAGGAGGGATGCGGTGTAGGAAGGGGTGCCTGCAGGCGCCCCCCTCTTCCCTGTACATAGTCTAAATGTCTCTCTGAACCCCTTGCCCCGCTGCATGCCTGTTGGCTACTGGGCCCGTCCCGGTTGGCAGTGGAGACTGTAGTGTGTGTGTGTGTGTGTGTGTGTGTGTGTGCACGCGCGCGTGCGTGCGTGTCTGTGTGTGTCTCTGTGTGCCCATGTTATGTCCGTCCATTTGTCTGGGTATAGTCAGTCTTGGTGACTACATGGTTGCAATCTATGTCTGTGTCTCATTGAAAAGAAACCCAAAGGCGTGTTGTGTAGACACGACCCCCCGAGCCCGGGGGTGGAAGTGGGGTGTGGCCGTGGGTTCTCCCTGCCTGGTCCTGTGCCCAGAGCAGAGCCCCCAGCCCGCCCCCCGCCTCCTCTTGGCAGTCTGCTTAGTCTTCTGTGTAGTCCTTTGTTCCACCCTTTGCCTCTCCCAGCACTGCTGCTCTTTTTGAGGAATGTAGCGTCCACTGCAGCTGGCCACTTCGAGGCCCCTCTGGGAACCCCAGCACCCTTCTTCCCCACCTGAATGCTGTGACTGCTCCTCTCACTGGAAACATCTGCAGCATGTAGCATGCACCTCTAGTGCCCTGGCCAGGGCCCGGGAGCAGCAGATGCCGGGAGAGCTGAGGCTTGAGATTACTTTCTCTCTGGGCCTACAGCCAGCACCTCCCTACAAGGAAAACACACAGGAGGTCTTAACCCCCAGGGCTGCTGGCCTGATAGCTTAGAAGGACGTGACAGTGCCTCCTTTAGCATTGTTCTTCGACCTGTTCCTCCCTCCAGGCATCTGAGCCTCCCACCTGCCAAAGGCGCTCTCCCACTGGCCACTGGAGGTGGAGACCAGAGCTCTTGACATCTGGCTGCCTCAGGCAGCCAGACCCTAGAGGCACTCATGTCCTCCCTGGGCTCTGAAGGTGGCCCTGTCCCCTTCCAGGTTTGTACTGGCAGAGTCTGGGCTGAGGAGTGCTGAGGACCGGGGCTGTGCTAGATGAGGAGGGAAGTGGAGACTCCTGTCTGACCTCTGGGGATCAGCTGCATGACATCTGTCATGTGGGGCTCTATTGTTTTGCTCATTTCCAGACCAGGCCTGTTGTCTGGGAGCTTAGATGGCCTGGGCTCTGGCCTCCTGGCTCTGTGGACAGCTCTGCTCTAGACTGCCAGCGTCACCAGCTTGTACAAGCAATACTTACCCTCTTGCCTCCCTGCCTTCTTGTACTCCACCGCTGCCCTCTGGAAGTGGCTCCAGCCACCTCACCTGCCTCTGCTTCTTTCTACCCTTGTCTGGTTGGAGCTTCCCAAAGCCACGTAAAACCCTGATGTGATTTGACAGCTGGGCCCTGTTGAGGGCCCTTGCTAGGAGGACCTCTGCTAGGCATCCTGAAGGCTGGTTTAGCAATGCCTAAATCTGTTTCTCCTCCGGTCTAGGGTGAAAGACAAGAGGCTGCCTGGAAGGTGAACACAGCAGCCCTTGGGTCTGGGGCTGTGGAGAAGGAAGTAGCAGCAGGCGGGGTCAAGGTATGGGGAAAGAGCTGCATCTGCTTTTGAGGAGCGGGTCCGGCCCACATGCTAGAGACAGGGCCCATGACAGGGCTGGCAGAGGAGAGGTCTCAGGGCTGAGCGCTTGGACTCCACTCCTAACCAAAGCTGATGAGCATGGAAGTGGGTTCTGAGGTGGTGGCTGTCCAGAGAGAAAGCCCTCTCCTCCCAAAGGGCCTCCTTCCTGGAGGGAACCCACTAGGCTGAAGTCACAGCCTCTCCCTTCCCTCCCAGGAAAACCAGGGGAAGAGCCAGGACCCCACCGGTGCTGCCCACAGACAAAAAGTGGGCAAGAACAATAAGGAAGTGAACAGAGTACACACTGGGGGCCTGTCCCTGGCCTGAGCTCTGTGCATGTGTCACCACAGATGAGCAGTCACATGGAGGAGAGAGAGGAGCCAGCTGGGCTGGGTTTTCTTGTTATGCAGAGATTCTCTGCCACCTCTGAGCTGGGCAACGCGTGCATTTCTCCTGTTTCTAAAAATGATGCAAAGGGCTCTCTACTCTGACTCCAGAGTAGAGGTGGGAAACTCACGTGCAAGAAGGTATTTTTATGTCCTGTCTGATTAATTCTCCTTGAGAGCAGTCACTCTAAGATGGTGTGAAATGTGCAGTTGGAGGGGTGCGGTTATGAGCAAGTGGAGATGTTTGCCAATGTGGCACTGAGCGGTGATACTTAGACCATGAAGTCAGGCTCTGCTGAATGGGGGGCTATCAATGAGGAGCTCACCCTCGCTTCTCTAGGGACCCCCAAGACAGAGCAAGCAGGTAGGAAGCTGCCAGCAGAAGCCACTGCTGGTGTGGTGCAGGCTATGGGCTCTGCCCCTTGCCTCCAGGCTGACTTAGTGAGCACAGGGGAGGTTCTAGCTGATGTGTTGGTGACCTGAGCCGAGTTGCCTGCAGTCCACAGCTCCAGAACTCCCCAGGAATTGGACACTCCAGTCTTCACCTCTCTTCCCCCTAAGCTCACCCTGTACCTGTTTTTGAGGCTCTGCACCAAATAAGTTACTAACCCCACAAGGGTATAGTCTTGAGGCTGGTGCATATGTAATAGTTGGATTTGATGGTCTGGTTCCTGCTCTGGCATCCTGGATGCAGGGACTTGTCCAAGGCGGCTTCTGGAACTTGTCTTTCCCAGGAGAGTAGAGAGCCTAAGTGTGACACTTTACCTTTCCTGGGTAGGGAGTGTCTGTGCTTTGAAGATGGGGGAAGAAGGAATGAGATCCCTCTAGAATTCTCCCTAACTTGGGGCCAACACTCTTGGCTCCAAATGCCCCAGGTGAAACTCAGAGCCGACGACAGGACAGGACTCCGTCACTCTGCCTTCCTCTGCTCAGCAAGGATTCGTGTGAGATGTGTCCCTGCAGCGATGCAGAGCTGTGGGCAGGGACCGTGATGGGTGACTCAGAGCATCTGCCTGCGTGTTCTGCTCTGTTCAGTGTGTCCCACTTCCTTCCCAGACCACTTCCCTACATGGAGGCCTGGATGGGCCTCCGGTGTGAGCCAGGCACCAGTCACTGGGTCTGATGAGGACATTTTGAGCCTTCAGGGAAGAACCATCTCCAAAATTACTCTCACCTAGTCTCTCCTGCCACCCAGCTCTCCTAGGAAAGGAGCACTTGGCAGGCTCTCAGGGTCCAGCAAGTCCCAGGTGATGATGCCTTCGTTTTCTGGAGCTGAGGCAGAACCAAGGCGCTCCAGAGTGAGGGCACCATGTAGCTCATTACTTGTAGGGTCACTGCCAGCTGGAGTACTGGGGCAGCCAGTTCTCCCAAGGGCGTAACACGCACTGGACCTAGGACGCCTGAGCTCTTCTCTACTGCCAACCTGGAAGAGAACAGGATGCCCCTGCCCCCGACTTAAAGACAATAGAGACCTCCAAGGGTACTTTAGAAATGAAATGTAGCACATTCCCAGACGGCTTTATCCGGAGCCCTGGCTGCACCCAGGCTTCTTGCTGCATATCCTCCTGCCCAGGATCCACCGAGCTCCCCCATCTCGGGGCTCCATGGCCTCCAGTACCTTCAACTCCCCCATCTTCCACCAAGGAAGCAGCAGGGCTTCAGCAAGGCTGCTCTTTGATTGCTTCCTGCACTGTGCAAACTCCATGCAAGGAATCTCTGCCTTTACTTCACCTGGTAGACGAATTGTCCACCCGAGTGGAGGGACAGGCACCTCCTTCAGGGCCAGGAGGTTGAGTGGCAGTGATCCTGCAGTGACTGCAAGGAGATGGAAAAGAAGAGGGCTTCTTCCCTGCTGATTCCTGCCTTGCCCTTCCCTCTCCTCAGCGGTTTCCTCTCCAATATCCTGACACGTGAAGAGATTCTTTAAAATGCTGCTTCCCATACTGGATTACCTTTCACTGAGCGGTCAGGAAGGAGATGGGAATGTCCCCTGCTTTCTCCCAGCAAAGATTGGGACTGAACCAAACCACCAGGACTGAAGGGCAGGGGAGCCCCGCCCAATCAGGTGAGGCCTGATGGGGGCTGGACTGGCCAGGACTGGCCAGGACTGGCTGGGAAAGGGTAATTTTGAACGTATGCCTGAGCATCTCAGAGCAATGTCAGCGATGCCAAAGAGAGTGACTCGGCCTCCTTGGGCACCGGCTCTGCCTGGAGCCTGAGTGTGGTTCAGGTGTTGGTATGCCCCATGGTGGGGCCTTGTTCTCTGACAAAGGGCTTATTCTTTCCATGTAGCAAAGCAACTCCCCCTCCCCCCAACCCTGAGCATGGGCTTTTGTGGGCCCAGAATGGCTGTGCCTGTGAGGGAAACCATACCAGTGAGAGAAGCTTGCGTTCCCTCAGCAGCCTAGACTGGCTTGAGGCAAGAGCTCACTGAAGGGCATGAGTGTTAGTGCTTTAGGAAAACCTCCAGGGTTCTGGCTGGAAACTCAGCCAGTGAATGACAGGGGCCTTGTGCCCATCAAGGTGTTTCCAATGCGGCCAGAAAGTGTCCCTGGGACAGGCGTCCAGAGAGCTTGGCTAACAGAATGGGCCCTGGGAATTCCAGGGGCCACAGAGCATTTGCCCCATTGGCCAATGGCCTGGACAGCTGGCTACTGAGAATCAAAGGCTGTTTTATGAAGTTTTGCCAGACTGTGACCTCCGCAAGACTCTTCAATTGGCTGGGCCTGAGCTTCCTTATCTGCAAAATCAGAGCTTTTTGCTGGTTGCTCCTTAGTTCCTCCAGGTTTTTAAAGTCTGATCTGGAGCCGATGAGGATAGAGAACCTGGTGCACTTGGCACCTGGCCCACGGGCTGGTTTCTTCCACCCTTGGGTGCCTGCACTGGGTTCAGGTCCTCGTCCGGCCCATGCCCTGATGCTGCTTCTGACAAGAACTCTGGGAATCCTCACATACTCTGCTTTCACCTCCTCACGGTTGATTCTCCCTCTTTTATTCTTGCATAATGATGAGAAATAATTAAGGGTTGTCTACAGTGGACAGTGTTCAAGGTGCTGATGTGAAGTCACAATCTCACCTGCATCCTGAGGAAGTCAGTGTCCCCACCAGCAGATGAGGCTGGGTCCGTCTTCATTTCTGCTTCTGGAATGACATGCATGGGAGGGTTGAGCATCTGAGAATTTTAAAGGCGATATTCTCTGATGGGAGGAAAGGGGACTTATCTCCCTTCAAAGTATTTTACTTTTCACAAAACCACTCCTCTCCCCAGAATGTCTTCTACAAGACATCATCTCAGAAGGCAGTGGCTGCTGCTTTAGGAAAACTTGGCCTGATTGTTCCATCGACTCCTTTAGAATGTAAATTCGCAGGAGGCAGGAGCCCCTTTTTTAGACTTTCCAAATGCATCCTGCAAAGAAAGAGATAGCTGACAGGGACTGACAAGCACACTGTTTAGATAAGAAGCAATTAGCCTTTTATATCTGTGCTCTATACATTTTCTATGTGCAGCATCTTTCCAAACTTCTCGTGGCTCCTGGGCGGCAGGTGGACAGCTGGGAAGGACTGCCGGCTGTTTCATACAATTCTTGCCAATTCCCTTAGGGAGAAAATTCTTCACATGGCTTCTGCATGTACAGTATTTGGGCAGCAAACAATGATTAAAGTCATTTTGAAAATGGTTTCATGCGTTGCTTTCTGAAGATAGCTCATTAATTCTAGGAGAGAGAAAACAGGGTTCCAGGTGACTAAAAGGAGGATGCCTGGGCTGAAAGTTAGGAAGAAACGGTATACCTCAGAAAAAGGCCTGCAAGCTCTTACCTGGGCCTCTGACGCCTGCTGGGAACTCTGTTCCAGTAGGGCCTTGGACTCTGACTGCCCCAGCCAGCCTCCCAGCTGTCTCCCACGGTTTCTGCTTACAGGTCCTCAAAGCCTTCTATTCACAGATTCCACAGGGGATGTCCAGAGTCAAAAGAGGGGAATGGAACGAGCTAAGGCTACTGATTTCAACCACTGTTCATTTCTTTCTAAGCTTTTGGGTCTGTCCAGCAGCTCTGCTCAGGCAATGGCTGGGACAGGCTCACTGTTTCAGCACGTCTGACAGACTCATTGACCACTGGTGCATCCCTTCCCCTCCCTGCTCAGGGAGGGACCAAAGGTGTGTTCACGTTTTCGTGACCTCTGTGAAGGGGTGCAGCAATCATGGCACACGTTTTCTGGGAGGAAACTGGCACCCTCCACCCCAGGAGCCCTCCAGGGTGACCTCCACTGCCTTGGCATGGACCCTTGGCCTTGTAGTTCCATGTCTACTATCTCCTGAGAGTGGGCTCACGAGACCAACATGTGCGTCTGGTGTTCCCTCAGGGCTTGTTTTTTTCCTCTTCCTCTCCTGTTCTCCCTGAGAGGTCACACGCAGTCTCGTGACTCCAGCCAGCAAACCCTGCCCCGCACAAGGGACAGATAATAAGAACTGAGGTCTAAAGAAAGAAATTCTACAGGATCTATTTCAGACAGAAGGAATACAAGGGTTACTAGGGGATTAAAATGAGGTAATATGTTCAAACTGTCCAGAACAGTAGTACAGTGTCTGGCAGGTAGTAATTATTGTTTGCTGTTACTAAGGTAAGTGATCCTAGAGAAAAGGAAAAGTGTGCCCAAAAAGATGTAAAAATTGTGTTAATGTACACATAAAACTATAGCAACATTCTGTTTGTAAAATTAAGGAATATAAGCACAAACCAGTACAGGACAATGGTGGTATGTAAGTCGGTCCCTGGAATGTTCTTGTGGAGGCTAAAGGCACTGAGGAGCCTCAGTCTTCCTTAAGTAACCTCAACTCTAGACTAAATACAAAGAAAACTGAATCCAGTAATTATAAAAATCCAAAATCCAAACAATGAAATACAACTGTATATTAAAAAATAATACATCATAATCAAGTGATGTTACTCCAGGAATGCAAGTATGGCCCATTATTAGAAAGATTCATCACTGTAACTCAACACACTGACTAAAGTAAAACCACCACCCTCATGTAGAAAAGTCATAAGATTTAACCCATTCATAATTAAAAACTCTTTGCAAATCATAGGTAACTTTTTAATTTGATAAAAGTCAAAGTCGTATACCAAAAAACCTACAGCAAGTATTATGTTAATAGAACATTATGGATACACTCCCTTTAAGATCAATATAAAGAGACCCACTACCATTGCTGCCATTTAACATAGTTCTAGAAATCTTGCACAGTGACATAAAGGGAAAAAGTATAGGGATCAAAAGAAAAGAGATACAACTATCATTTACAGGTAATTCAATGACTACCTAATTTGTAAAAGACAATTAAAATTAGTAAGAGAAGTCAACAAGTTTTCTAGAGGAAATATCCCTTACAAAAATCAACTATATTTTTATATAAAGGTAAAAGCAAATAAACAAATGAAATATTATCCACTGTAGTGATTAAAATTAGGGATTATTTAAGAGTATATAAAATTTCCATGGAGAGAACGGTCAAATTCTAGTAAAACACTTGTAGGCCAGAATAAGTGAAGAGACAATTCCTGTTTCTGGATGAGAATATTTAATATAAATATATTAACTCCCCCCCTTAATATATAAATTCAGTACAATCTAAAAGTTTCAATTGGTATGGTAAGAGGTATATACTCTGTGAAACTTATTAGTGTACATACTGTTAAGTCCACGAAAGGGTTAAATCAACTGTTTAACGAAAACTCAAAGATTAACACATGTATATCTGTATGACAAAGAGGGCACTTTAAAACAATGGGAAATGGATTGTTTAAAATATCTAGTTCACTATCTAAACTAAAAAAAAAAAAAAAAGTATCACCATGGAAGCCAAGAGGCAAAGATAAGCCCTACATAGTTTAATAGATCCCAGATTGAAAGTTAAATGTAAAGTTATGAAAAAAGAGAACATTTTTATGAACTAGGAGCAAAAAGGAACTTTTAATATTTCAAACGCACAGTTTACACATTGCAAACTGTGTAATATAATTACATTAAAAGTAAAGTCTATTTAATGAATGACATCATGGACAAAAATTCATAAACAGATTACAGAATGGTCATCAACAATGTCCAAAATGGCAAGGGATTACCAGCTAGAATATACAAGGAAGTCCTGCACATCAACAAGAAAAAGACAACAACTTCAAAGAACAAGTGGGCAGCGGAAGTGAACAGACAAACACCAAAAGCAGACAGCTGTATGAAAATAGCGTTGTAGTCATTATATTCGGAATGCAAGTTAAAACAATGATATGTCACTTTATACTTATTATACAGCCTGTCAAAAATGGTAAAACTAGATAATGCCGAGTGATGGCAGGGACATGGAGACAATCTGTGCAGACGTCTTGACATTATCTGGCCCAACTACATGCAGATTCTGTAACCAGTAAATTGGTACATGGGTCCATTAAATGGACACACAGGTGCGAACTCAAACACTGCTGGCAGATGCTCAGAAGAATAATGCCCACATCCTAATCCCCGGAGCCTTGAATATGTTCACTCACATGGCAAAAGGGGGCTTGTAGCTATGATTAAACTAAAGATTTTGAGAAAAGGAGATTTTCCTGGATGATCTGGGATGATCTAATCACACAGGTCTTTAAAGTTTCTGACTGTTCAAAGGGAGAAGTGATCAGAGTTACAGTGTAAGAAAAGTTAAATCAGATGGAGAGTTTGTCATGTCACTTTGATGGATTAAAAGACATGATATTGCTAATTGGCCAGTTGCCCCCAAATTTATCTCCAGATTTGATGACCTTCTGTTAAAAATCTTAGCAGGATTCCTTTAACATTTTGGAAACTCATTTCCAGTTCTAGAATTAACCAGAATTTTTTTAATCAAATAAAATATTTTTACTATAAAGATGATAATTAGAATTTCAAGTTTTTTATTAAAAAAAATCTTAGCAGCGGCCTCCCTGGTGGCGCAGCGGGTTAAAGCACTGCACTAAGAAGCTTAAGCCACTTCCACATGAGTTCGATCCCTGCCTGCCCCGGAGGTGACCACATGGCGTGGCAGACCTCTCCTGACCTGCCCGCTGCTCCTCTCAGCAGTGTACTTCCTCGATCTGTCTGTTCTGCTCCCCAGTCTGTCCCTGGTGAATCCTGTTACCCTCCGCATCTCTGGCCGGTACCCCAGTTCTGTATGAATAAATAAATAAACCTTTAAAAAAATCTAAAAGTAAATTTTAGTATCTGTAGAAATTGACATGCTGATACTAAAATTTACTTTTAAATGAGGACCTTGACTCACTGAAGCAATTTCAGAAAAGAAGAACCAAATTGGAAGAATTATGTTACCTGATTACAAGACTTACTATAAACCCATGGTCTGCGCTTGAGGTTAGACATACGGTGAATCCTCACTGCAGGTCACTGACAGGTTCTTGAAAACTTCTGACTTTAAGTGAGGGGACATAAAATGAAAGCAGGCCCTTGAATAATGTCATTTTGTTCAATAAAGGGAGATTGTTTTCTTGACATAATGAAACATTCTAGGACCTGTTGTACAGGTTGATGGAACAGAATAGAGTACAGGAAGACATGTAGGCAACCAACTTTTCGCAAAGCTGCTAAAGGAATTCAAGAAAACTTCAATAAACCATGTTGTGACAACTAGACATTAAGCAGAAAAATATGAGCCTTGACCCTTCACATTATATCCATAAAAATTAACTCAAAACAGGGCCCTCCCCAGTGATGCAAAGGGTAAATAAAGATGCAGCACTATGAAGCTCTCCACAGTCACTGAAACAGGAGTTCGGTCCCTGATCCTGGCCAGGGAGGTGACCCACAGGGTGCAGCAGACCTCTCCTGTTTCACCAGCTGCTCCCCTCAGCAGTATATTTCAGTCGATCTGCCTACTCTGCTCCCCACTCTGTCTCTGGTGAATCCTCTTGCCCCCCACATCTTGGCCTGCACCCCAGCTCTTGTATGCATAAATAAATAAAACTTTAAAAAAAAACTCAAATAGATGATAGACCTAAATCTAAAGCTTCTAAAAGAAAAAATCTTCACAACCTTATGGAAAGTAATGGTTTCTTAGAACATACAAAACACTAACCCTAAAATAAAAACTTTAATTGGATTTCATCTACATTAAAGTCTTCTCTTTGAAAAACACCATTAGGATTCACACTTCACACTGACAACTCAGTAAGGTGACCCAAGTAAAATGGATAGAAACCTTGAAGAGACATCACGAAAGAAAAGATACACATTGCAATAAGCAGGTGAAAAGCTACTCGTGACCATTATGGACAGGGAGCTGAATGCCTGCAATTAAAAGTCTGGCAATATCAAGCATTAAGGCAGGGATGAAGCAGCATTTTTGATGGAAATAAAATATAAAGAGGCAGAACCACTTTGGAAAACATATTTTGACATCTCTTGGTCCAGCAATTCTACTCTTTGCTGTTTAGGAGGGAAAAATGAAAATTGGTTCACCCTGAGACCAGAAGGCTCACGGCAGCTGTATTCCTAACAGCCCCCAACTAGAAACAGTACAAATGTCTAACGAACACATCAGGGTTCAGTCAGATGACAGAACAAGACACGTTAATGTTAAGAACTCCAGTAGGGGTATAACTGTGAAGGTATAAAGAGGGGCGCTACAGAAAATTCTAAGGCTGACAGAGTAACCAAAAAAGGAACAAATTGAAGGAGGCTTCTCTCCCTCAAGCTGGGATTCAAACCTTATTGAAAAACATCTAATATGTGACGTGTGCTGATGGCCGACAATCTGGACAGCGGAAAACAACCTTATGGAGCTGGTGGCTGGAATGTGGGGTACCTGTGGGAGAGTCCTAGCCACTTATCAACTTTCCAGCACAGTGGGAAGCCTGGGATGTAAATGCCCATGTCTGGTGGGCCATGGGAAAGGCCCCACCTGGCAGGCTGACCGTGGCAGGCTGCCACACATGGGAGGCAGGGTGCCAGGAACCAGTGCACTAGCAGTCCTAAAGGTGTGCGAGTGAAGGGGATACTGGGCTAGGCCTGGGGCTGTGGACCCCAAGCACTGTGTGCTCTGGCTGCACAGCCAGGCCTTGGATGGTAATGGGTATCCTTACCCACACGCCCGCGGGAGCAGTGCGGTCCCAGCAGGGAAGCACGCAGGACCCAGGGGGCGGTGCTTCCTCCTGTGACGGCTCTCCAGCGCCATCTACTGACAAAGCTCAATATAGTTCTCACCGCAGAGGGAAAGTGCTTAAAGGCGCTATCCCGCCATTGCTGAGCAGGTTATGAAGGACCGAATTAGAGCTGAGAGGTAACAAACTGACATTACAGATTATTCTGCATCATTCCTGGGACACAGATGAAATGCTGCGCTTGGTAGGAAGTTATTCAGGAGACTTCAGTCATGACCTCTCAGAGAGTAGGTCCTCGCATTCTCCCTCGTCTTTTGTGATTTGGCCACAGGTGATGTGCAACGACAACTGAAATCTAGAGCGGGATACATTTGAAAATTTAACATGTAGCCCACAAATAACATCACGTATTTTGCAAAACACATATAAAAATATTTTGAGAGTTTTATAAATGATAGGGATGTACATGAGATATGAGCATGAAATAGTGGGTTGTCAAAACAGAAAAAAAAAGGTGTCATGACTTGTTCAACAACCCAATAAAATGTCATACTCGCCAAATGATAAAAGCACGTTAGGAGCTCAGTAGAATAAGTAACTAAGCCTTCAGCTCCTGAGGTTAAAACAAAGTTTCCTCATTGAAGACAAAGGTATTCTATGACCCAGCGGATCTCAACTGATCAACACTGTGTAGATGCAAAGTGACCCATAGAGGAAACACTATATAAAAAAATCACTGGCTTCAGAAAGAAAAGGAAAAATACTGGATGGTTTCACTCACAGCAGGAATATAAAGGACGAGGGGAGAAAATAATAATATTAATGAACAACTATATACCAGAAACAAGGGGTACATAGTTTTACAGGGGTGGAATGGGAAGTGGGATAAAAAATGGGGGGAGGGGCGTGCATGGGACTATGGTGATGGCACACGGGTGATTTGGTGAGGGAAGCCCATGGGCATTACAGCTGAGATGGAAAAAGGCACAAAATGCTATAAAAATAAACTATTATATTATTTTTTTAAAAATCACTGGCTTCTCATCAGACCTGAAATGACATCTTTAGAGCACTAAAGACCAAGAGGGGGAAACAGCTTATGTGCCATCAACAAACAAGTGGATGAGAAGATGAAGACAGGCACACAACTGACCACTCAGCTATAAAAACAAAACCAAAAACCAGGTGAAATCCTGCCGTTGCAGCAAGATGGATCAACCTAGAGGGATTTATGCTTAGTGAAATAAAGCAGATGGGAAAGACACATTCTGATTTCACTCTTACGTGCTACATAAAGAGACAAAACAAACACACAAAACAAAACAAAACAAGCTTTTATAAGACCAAACGGGTGGTTACCAGAAGAAAGGGAGTGAGATGCACACAGTGGGCAAAAGAAGCCCACTGCATGGTGAAGAGCAGGGAAGGACCTTTGCGGTGAGCTTGATGCAGCACAGACCACAGTTCTTAAGGATGAGCAACTTAAAATTTATACAATGTTAAAATACAATGTTACTTCAATAAAATGACTTTAATAGTAATGATAATAAAAGCAGGAAACTGAGAGCTCTAGACCAAGTTTTTCTGAGCCTTGCATTTGGGTGCTGACCTTTCTACAGGGTTATGGGGACCGGGAACCACCTGGCGGGATGGCGCACATCAGTGGGCCCATGACTTAAGTGTTAAGATTAATAGGGATAGTTAAAACTCAAAGCCCACTTGCAGTTTCCCTAAGGTTCACTCCCTGTAGAGTTTCTTCTGTGAGAAGAATAAGATCTTGAGTCAGATCTTTATTTTTGTAAGGAATGACAAAGGAGGCATACACGAACCTTAGGCTGCAAGATACCCAGGACATGGGCTGGTGCAGGGTGGGGGCTGCAGTTGCTGAGAACCCCATTTTGGAAAAGAGGCCCGAGGGGGTGCCCCTCTAGATCGATGCCTGCTAGTCATCTTCTGGCATCTCTGTGTCAACAGACAGGAGGGTGCTACGTATGCAGTCCCACGAGTTCTGGGTTGAGCCAGTGCCCGCTTCCAGGGACACAGACCTCCATGATGGAGTGTGGGTATCATCAGGGCTGGTTGGGGCAGATGTCCAAAGCAGGAGCAGAGGAGTCCTATCTGAGCCCACGACCCATGCAGGTGGGGGACGATGGAGGGTAAGGAGGGGGGGTAGGAGTCAGGGAGGGGTGTGAGAGAAGAGGGGCGCCAGTCAGAAGGGGTGCCGGATAGAAGGGAGAGGGAGAGGAGGAAGGCGGCTGGTAGGGGGAGTAAGGGGACAGGCAAGGGTAGAGGTGACCCAGGCAGGGAGATGGGAAGGCGAGGGGAGGAAGGTGGCCTGGGCACAGGGTAGGAAGAGGGCCAGGTTGGTCCAAGTAACAAGTGGCTGAGGCAGGCACAGGGCGAAGAGACAGGGAAGTCATAGGGACAAGAGGCAGGACGGGGGGGGGGGGGGGGGGGGAGTGGAGAGTCCAGGCGGGGAAGGGGAGGCATGGAGAGGAGGTTGAGCAGGAAAGAGACGGGCATCTTCCTCTGCATGGCCCTCCGCTGAGAAATGAGGGCCTCTGTAATGGGGTCAGTGTTCTGTATCTGTTCTTTGCTCAATTTCATTATGAGTCAGATTCTACTCAAAGAGATTCCAAGATTCTGTAACATTTTGACTTGGAAGTTAACATAGATATTCTTTGTTCTCCAAGAGGGCTGCCCAAGGCCACCCAGTAGGCATTATGGGACAATATCCAAATCCAGAGCTTATGAAAACAATTCTGGGTTGACTGGGCAGGGGTGAAGATGCAGGTCCCTCCCCAGTAGAGGCTATAAGGGTGGCCCAGAGAGTGACACTGGAGGTGGCCAGGCCCTATCCTGTAAGGAGCTCTGAATGGCACCTTCTAGCCCTGTCTAGCCACTGCCAGAACCTGCACTAAGCCCCTTTTCTCTCTGCATGAGAAGCTCCCTGTATGCGGCCAAAACAAGCACCAACCTTGACCTGCTCAAAGCCAGGCCTTGGGTGGACACATGGGGAAGAAGGCGCTGGAGCAGGGAAGGGATCACGGAGTGTAGTCACTGTATTAGACCTGCCATTCTCACTGTTCCTCTCATTAGAAGTTCACAAGAAAGGGAAGGCGTCTCCATTATAAGGGGAAGAAACTGTGGGTAGGAGCAGACACTTGTTCAGCCACACAGGACCAGAATTCCTGGCACTTGATTCCATACTCTTTCCATTAAGTGATTCTGCTGGGAAATGGAACGGGAGCAGAGGAGACACGATGTAATGACGGCAGCTACCATCACCCCTCCAACCTCAAGTGTTCTCTTGCTCTAAGCGCTTCTCTTGCCCAATATTCCGCCTTCCTGGTGCTGGGCCCATGGTCCCCTAGGTACCCATCTCAGGCCCTGGAGTCCCTCAATAGTGGGGAAGGCAGAGGAATAGTCATCCTGTTGGGCAGGTTATGGTGTACAGTAAACACTGGAATCTCCGTGGCTTAGTGCAATAAAGGTTTACTTCTCATTCGTGTCACGCTCCAGTGGAGGTCGGCACTCTTCACAAGCAGAGATACTTGCTGTGCCTAAGCCCTAGGGGACACACAGCTTCCAAGGTCACTGATAAGGGGAAGAAACAGCTGGGGGCTTTCATAGGAGACATTAGTTCTATGTCCTCCTAAAAGTGTCTGAAAACACTTTCTAATCAACAGGCATGTGAACTTACCAATACACTTTGTTTTTTCTTTATTACTACTTTTGGTATCCAACTTATCCCTCTTAGATTAATCTTCTACCCTCCCTAATCATTCATTCAGAGAGGTCTACGGGTGAAAATGTTTATTTCTGCCTCCCTCCTGGAATGAGTTGGTTGAGAATAGGGTTTTAGAGTTAACATCACTTTCTTTCAGAAAATTGAAGATAGAGCTCCACTGTATTTTAAAATTGAAGTAACATTGCATTCTAACTTTTACCAGTTTCAGGTGTTCATTGTTGAGAAACAACAGACAATATGTAGGGTCACCACTGAGTCCAGATTTATCCTTCACGGTATCAAAGTCTCTTTTTTCCCTGATAAACCAACCCCCAGCCTTTCCCTCTGGTAACCATTAATTGGTCTTATAGTTCAAAAGGTTGTTTGTTTGTTTGTTTTAGTTCATCTGTTTGCTTTCTCTATATACCACATGTGAGCGAAAGCATCACTATCTTTTTTCTGACTTTTTTCAATAAGCATACTTTCCTCCAGGTTCATCTATTTCATTTAAGTTGTTGTGAGTGATGAGATTTTCATATTATATATGTATATACACATACACACATACATATTCAACTAATATATGTATATTAGTTTTACAGTATTTTTGCAACAGTGTTGAAGATAAAAACTCTGAGATCAACTTGACCCATATTCCATTCATAGAGAACTAACTAAAGAAATATTATTAAAAACTTAATCTGAAATAATAGCAGCATGAATGAAGGTCAAGATGAGATCATTGAGCTGGAAGATTAAGTCAAGGAAATTTTCCAAATGTACCCGGCAAACAGAAAATGCACACACAGTTTCATAGGGAAATTAAGAGGTCGAGAAATTCCTATATTCACGAAGCAGAAGTCCCAGAAGAAACTGGAGAAGAGAGAGAGAAAAAAAAAAACTGGAGATGAGAGACTGCTCAAAGCAGTTCTCAAAGGAATTTGCCATTTCTGATAAAACTTTCCAACAGATTGGAGGTTCCTCAAACTGCTAAACATGAAGCTTCCCTACAACGCAGCAATCCCACTCCTAGGCATCTACCCAAAAGACACAAAAACACTGATTCAAAAAGATACCTGCACCCCCATGTTTATTGCTGCCTTATATACAATTGGAAAGACACGAAAACAGCCCAAACGCCCAAAAGTAGATGACTGGATTAAAAAGATGTGGTACAGATACACAACGGAATATTACTCAGCAATCAAAAAATACATAAACACATGCCTTTTGCATGTGTTAGATGTGGTACAGATATACAATGGAATATTACTCAGCAATCAAAAAATAAACACATGCCTTTTGCAGCAACCTGGATGGAGCTGGAAAAGATCACGCTTAGTGAAATAAGCCAGAAAGAAAAGGAAAAATACTGGATGGTTTCTCCCATAGCAGGAGTATAACAGACCAGGTGAGAAAATAATAACGAACAGCTATATACCACAGACATTTTGAGGGGGTGGAGTGGGGAATGGGATCAAAAACAGTGGGGGGAGGGAAATGCACTGGACTATGGTGATGGCACATGGGTGATTTGGTGACGGGAAGCCCAGGGGGATTACAACTGAGATAGAAAAATGCACAAATTGATGTAAAAATAAACTATTATATTATTTTTTAAAAAGCATTTCGTTGTTTTGGAATTGATAATCTAGACCCTGCTCTATGTCTTCCTTTCCAATTCTGTGTAGAGAATTTCAGTCGGTCTGCCTGTTCTGCTCCCCACTCTGTCTCTGGTGTATTCTTTCACCCCCACAACTCTGGCCTGTGACCTAGTTCTTATATGCATAAATAAATAAATCTTTTTAAAAATAAAAGGAGAACACCAAAGGGGGAAAAAAAAACCTTTCAAACAGAAAGATTACACCCAAGACTTAGCAAAATGTATGGAAAAAGGAATATTTTAGTGAAATTTCAGAAGTGAAGGATTAAGGGGGAAAAGAGGCTAAAATCATCCAATTAGTTCTTTAAAGTCTCTGGCACTCAGTTCAACCCTCCCCCAATGAAGGAGGGACAAAGAACCTCCCATTTTTATCAAGATTCCACCATTATAACAGGATTATCCTTATCTTATCTAATAAGATAAGGATCAGGATTAGAGGAATCAATGCATATAAAGCACTTAGCATAGTACCTAGCACATAATAAGCTCTATGTTAGTATGATTATTATAAAAACTCAACTGGTAAAATATTAAATGTAGCACTATTGCAGTAGAAAAATGTTAAGTTTCTGATCATATTCCTTTCCAAGAATATCTACTATCATACCCATGTCTATATTGTTGGGCATTTAGAGTTTTTCTCCTATTTTCTGTTAAGTTTACTGAAATTATTAAGTTTACTGGATTTTTAAATCATCTGTTTGGTGCCAGGCACAGTTCTATGCATAAGTGATACAGCATTAGACAAAATAGAGTAAGAGCTTCACCACTACAGAGCTGACATTCTTGTTGTTTGTTAAAAACTGTACATTTTACACTTTTATGTTTTGGTGTCAAAATGTACATCTTTCTAAAAAATTAATTTACTTATGGGGTACAGGTCAGAGGTGCAGGAGCAGTGAGGTGTTTCACCAGAGGTAGAGTGGGGAGCAGAACAGGCAGACTGATGAAGCACACTGCTGAGGGGAGCAGCAGGAGGGTCAGGAGAGGTCTGCTGCGCGCTGTGGGTCACTTCCAGGGCAGGGATCAAGCTCACACTGAAGTGGCTGCAGCTAGCTTGCAGTGCTGCGTCCTAACCTGTTGCGCCACCAGGGAGGGCCCAGAACTGACATTGTAGGGTATGATGACAGCTCGTCTGTAAAGGTAGGCACTATGCTGCTCCTACTTTACCAATGAGGAGAAGACATGGAGAAGTGAAGTGATCTGGGCTGTACTCCCAAAGGTCACAGAGGAGTGGCAGAGCCAGGATACGAACTTCCAACTCTAGAGGGGAGCTCCGGGCCTCATGGCATACCCCTGGTTTCCCAGAGGTACCATCTTTCAGGGCAGGCTTTTATTTCATAAAGATTTCCAAAGGCATTGCAGGTTCACATTCCCACTTTCTCTTTAGCCTTCCTAGATGCTGGGAATCCAGCAGGTAACAAGGTAGACAGAGTCCTTGGTTACAAAATAATTATCATCTAATGAGGACACTAGTAAGCAAACTCTCATTAGAGACCATGTGACCAGTGCTGACCAGGTAGGCATTGGTGCCATGGAAACAGAGAGAAGGGTGCCCATGCCGGGCTTGGTGGTTCGGGAAGGGAAGAAACTTCTCAGGGCATACTTGTAGGAATTGGTAGCAAGCTGGTTCCATGACCCAGGAGGGAAGCTGAATAAGGCTGGCCACAGCACCCAGGCCTGCCTTTTTTTTTTTTATCAATTAATTTACCAGTATAAACATTAATTTAAAATTAATAACTTAATAACTTAATATCAGGCACTGAACATTTTTCCAACAGTCATTTGAAGTAGTGACAAAATGGCAGAATCTATACTTAAATCCAGATCAGATCCCAAGACTACATTGCTTGCACGTGTTAGGACATTAAAAATACAGTTGTCTCGCTATTACATCTTAGGAGTTATTTTTCTTCTCTAAGCATAAACCAAAAAATAAACTTTAATCACTAATAATGCACCTTTAACCTAACATTTCAAAAGTGATATTAAATTCCTTTCACTCACTGTGGCTGGGGCGTGGGGTGCGGGGGTGGGGGCCGCACGAGTCACAAGGCTGCAGAATACACCACCCCACTCTCTTTCCCTTCCTGCTTGCCCCACACTGACCATCTTATCCACAGAGTACATTTGTTTGTTTTTTTAAAACAAGACAAGTATTAGCAAGCAGTTGATGAGATTTTAGAGGAGGCAAATGTAACATGAGAGGATGAAAATAGGCAAGTAATTGGAATTTTCTGTCCAAATGGTTTTGTTTTTCCATGTTTGTTTCTTTTTTATTATTTTTCCATGCTAATTTAGTGATTTTTGTAGTGGATACACCTACCATTCCATCAATAAACTGTAACTTGTATGGTTTTCCTTTTTAGCAAATTAATATACACTATTTATAGGAAATTTAAAAAGTATAAATATAGCTCTGAAAACTTTACAACCAAAAGGCTGAGAGAGCCCAGAGGGGAGAAGGGAGGGTTAACTCAGGTAGAGGGAGAGAGCACGGAATGAGTAACCCCAAAGACCTGGTAGCCAGAGAGCAATGGGGGTGCAGCTGAGTTTACAGCTCATAAGAAGTGAGTTTTGGGGGTCTCCACAGGACACGCTGCTGGAGAGCTGAGCAGCTAGCTCCCCGGGGAAGGCTTTATCAGCCGCCCAAGAGGATGCACTTCATTCTGTAGAGGGCGGAGAAATGTGAAAACTTTTAAGACACAGAAAAACGTATTTAGGATCATGTTATGGAAACAACATCCTGACCCCATGTGGAGCTGCGACTGGGCCCAGCAGCGCCCTGACTCAGCGGTCAGAGCTGCCGCAGAGGGGCCTCAGCTGCCCTGGCTGAGAGAACTCGAGTTTCTGGCTTAGGAAACAGTGGATGGGGACTTCTGGGGGAGCAGGCTTGACTGAGAGGGAAAGAATGAGAAGGTGATGGGGTCCTGGTTTTGACCTCTTCAAAAATCAAGGGCATTATGCCTGCCAGAATCTCAGGAGATACGAAATATAAACGTTGAGTTGGGACACCTGCAGAAACACAACCTTTAGAAGCTGTGTGGAGCGAGAAGGGACAGCACCTAGGACCAAGGAGTAACATGATGGCCCAATACAGACTGAGGAGCCCACAAAGAGGACTGGAAATGAGCAACTGAAGGAGGAGGATATCCAAGGGCCTGGTTGTCATGGAACCCAAGGGGACAGTAACTTAAGGTGAAGGAAGCAATCAGAATGATTTAAAAAAAAAAAAAAGATGAGTTTTTGCATTTAACTAAAGGATGGTGAGTGAAATTAATCTGGTCAGGGGCTGGAGTAACATGTTTAATAACTCCCCAAAAATACCTGCCATCTTGTAGCTTGCTAAGGAGCTGAGACATGTCCCCTTCTACTGGAACCCACCCTACTTAGGGGGATTAAAGGAAATCAATGCAGAGAAGGGCTAATCCATTGAGCTACCCACCCTCCCGGGCATGCTTTGGAGGTTTGGAGGAAACCCATAATGGAATCAAGGTGATTGGATGATCAGGGTGTAACTCAATCCAGGAACTCCCTAGAGGAGAACATAACTAGAGGGTGCCCAACACAGATTTAGTTCTGGAGAAAACAGCCCTGGGAGTGACCACCATCTCTGCAAGCCAGCCGGCAGAGTTTCCCTGCTCTGGTGAGTCTCACCTGGAGGAAGGGCCTTCCCTCCCTGGCATCCCCCCTAACTGCACATCTTTGCTGTCTTAGGCATGAGATATCTTCAACTTTCATGGTTATCATCTATCTGGGTTGAATGAATTCAGTCTGAACTGTACTGAAGTGGGAGGTTTCTCTAGTTGGGTGAAGAGAATAAGCAGGAAAGAAGTATTGGAAGTCCTGGTGGTGGTAATTGCTCATCAGAGACCTCCAGAGAAGCAAGGTGCTACTCATCTACCTGCTTTGCAACTAAGACTACTGCAGACACCCCTGGTTTGCAACCCAAAGTATAGGACTGGAACCTGACAACGTCCGATGCTCTTGGTGATTCTACCAACAGCTCGGGTAGAGGGCAAGGCATCCAATCTCAGCAGCCTCCGAGTGAGGCCGGGAAGGCAGCCAGGGAGAGGCTCCCCAGTTGCTCCTCACCATGCCTCCTGTTTTGTGCAGTTTCCTCAAGACTGAAGGGCACAGGGCTAATGGAGTTCCAGGCTAGATGCCCAAATAGCAGACCGGGTATGGGTGGAGAGGTGTGAGACCCCCACCTAGTCCTCTCCCTGACATCTCTCTCCCTCCCTTCCTCTTAATTTATCCTAGCAAACAAACCAATTCAGTAAAATCTTTGCTTTCTTCAAAAACAGAAAGAAGCATTGCTTTTCTGCCTGTTGACTCTGTAGAATGAACCTGGAGAAAGTCCGTATGTCAAAATCAGGACCTCCCAAGGTGCCAGAACAGCAGCGGAAGCTCTTTGTTGGAGGTCTGAGCTTGCAAACAACAGCTAAAAGTCTGCAAAGCCATTTTGCAAAATGGGGGAAAGTAACAGATTCTGTGATCATAAGAGATCCAGACACCCATCGGTCCAGAGGCTTTGGGTTTGTCACTTACGCCACAGTGGAGGAGATGAATACAGCCATGAAGGCAGGTCCACAGCAGGTGGACGGGAGAGCTGTGGTACTCAAGAAAGCAGTGCCAAAAGAAGAGTCTCAAAGATCCAGTGCCCTCTTGACTGTGAGAAAGATTTTTGTCGGTGGCATCAAAGAAAACACTGAAGAACATCACCTAAGAGATTATTTTCAGCAATATGGGGAAATCCAAATGATTAAAATCATGACTGATCAAGGGAGTGGCAGGAAGAGAGGCTTTGCTTTTGTGACCTTTGATGACCAGGATTCTGTAGACAAGATCATCTCTCAGGAATACCACACTGTGAATGGTCACAAGTGCACAGTGAGGAAAGCCCTTCCTAGGGGAGGGATGACCAGCACTCCACCCAGCCAGAGGGGAGGAATCAGCTCTGGAAACGGTGCTGTTCCTCGTGGAGGACACTCCAGTGGTCAAGGTGGGTCCAGAGGTGGAATCAGCTCTGGAAACGGTGCTGCTCCTCGTGGAGGAC
>NW_004567109.1:21455632-21458956 GCF_000260355.1 Condylura cristata | reverse complement strand
CTCCAGTGGTCAAGGTGGGTCCAGAGGTGGAATCAGCTCTGGAAACGGTGCTGCTCCTCGTGCAGGACACTCCAGTGGTCAAGGTGGGTCTAGTGGGTCTGGATGGCTATGGCAGATCTGATATGAAGGAAGCAGCTTGGGAAGGGGTGGGTGCTACAATGAAGTTGCTGATTACACCAGTACAATCGACTTCTGGACTAATGAAAGGAGGAAATTTGGAGGCAGCTCTGACATTATGAGGTTGAGGGCCAATACTTTACCATACGAGGAAACTAAGCTGGCTATGGAGGTCCCAGCTGCAGTAGCTATGGAAGTGGTAGACTTAGTGAACTGCCAGGAAACAAAGCAGGGGAAGAGAGCCAGAGAAGCAATGGGGAAGCTACAGGTTAAGACAGGTTTGTTATATATTTGTTCTTGGCCCAGCCAAGAAGGTTGGCTAAGGCCTCTCTGATCCAAAGAGAATTTTATGCAGTACTCATGTGTATAGGCAAAAATCTGAGAGTCACTGTATTTGTGACTAATTGTGTTAACAAGTTATTTTCATTTCAGTTTTATGTGGAAAGTGTCAAGCTTTCTAATTATGGGATTTAATGTTTTGTGTTTTTGTTTTGCATCCATGCTGTTGATTGCTAAATAGTCTGACCGCTGATGCTGAACAGATTGTAAAACAAGAAAATGAAGTAAAACAAAACAAGGTTTTTGAGGACTGTCTTTTGCTGAAGAGTCCCAGGAGGACAGCAATACAGCAATGAACAGAAGTGACATTAGAAGCTCTGGACTTAGCAGTGGGGGAATGAAAATTGTACATTCTAAAGGTACTAAGAATAAAGGTGGTTTTGAAATGTTAAACCCGTGGTCCTTTTATACACAGATATTAATGAGAAATATTAACAGTGAGATTATGAAGATTTGCCAGCTGGCAGGCAGGAGAGGATGGTGTCCTGATCAAGTGGGAACAGGCTAGATACCAGAGCCTTTCCTTACTTCAAGTGAGTTCTGTGAATTGTATCTTAAAGTTGGATCCCTAACTGTTGCCCAAAATCTATTTAAAGAGATTCCACTCTGCCAGAAAGCACTGAGGTGAGTTTACAATAATAGCAACAATAATTATGGCTACCACTTATGTGCCAGCTATAAGTGAGATGCTGTGCTTACGACTTAACTTTTATTAAATAGGTGTTTTTCCTCCCAGGAACCCCACAGGGAGATGTTGGGTCTCTTCTCTCCCTCTCCATACTTCAAAGACTGCCAAGGGAATTTGGGTTGAGGAAGTGTTTGGTTTCTTTTTATGAATGTTTTAAAACAGCTGCATGTTTCCTTCCAAACGGCTAAGAAACCAGGAAAGGAAATGAGGTCTTTGAAGTCTTGGAATGGGGAGTTGGCAAGGATATTTTGATTGAACAGAGGAAGAACACCAGTATAGCTGCCAGCACACAGGTACCTTTGGTGGCAGGAGAAGACTTTCCTTTCTGTTTGCCTTATTCTTTCAATAATATGAGGCAACATCAAATCAATGAGATGAGATGCCCCCAGTTTCCCCACATTTTCTAAGGAAATGGCTCTCATGCCTTTTCTGGTACAAAACCTTCAGTGATAACTCATTCACTGCTTTGAGTCACAGATTTCAACCTAACCATACTTTATCCTGATATTCCTAAGTGCCTCCCATGAAATCTGAGTTCCAGTTCCTCATAGAAGGATAAAGGGAATCGTATTCTAACTCATCTCAATGATGACCTCAAATATACCAAGTTTTCCCCCTCCCTGCTCCCTCAGTATATTTGTTTTTAACTCATTTGCCTCTGATTCCCTTACTCAAATATATTTAACTTCTGAGAAATATCACCAAAGTTTTCCTGAGCCATTAAAATGTTGATGTCCAGTAGTTTGTGAAAGATTTTTGCACAGTTGACGTGTCTGTTACATGAAGGTTCAATGTTTTGCTCTGAGTCCCTCTTCTGTCACATTCTACAACTCTATTGAGGATTTTGTTCTTGTGTCCGATCTTTAATTTTGTACATGTTTTAAAGTGAGGATATATTTTCAACTTGTAGCTGCTGGTGTGCAGGGAACTGTTATGAGGGGTGGTAGTATATTTAAGATGACTGGGGCAGTAGGTCTCAGGCTCACCTCAAGAAGACCAGGATTTGAAATTCCTGTTGTGATGTAGTTCTTTGCAGTGTGGTGGGTGGGAGTGGTGAGAGTTGCAGATCTCGGCCAGGGGTCAGAGTGGCAGTGCAGTGTCTCAGCCTGGGGGTGCCAGATGTTTCAGATGCCACAGCCATGTATGAAATTCAGCTTCAAGCCAGTGGTCTAGCGCCCCCACACCCACAGCAATGACAGCTGCCACTGGGTGTGCCTCCTTATCCAGTGTAGTGCCTGGTCTCAGGAGCCCTGCCACTGGCCGAGTCCAAGCCGTAGCTTGGCTCTGTACCACAGTCACAACCCAGGGGGGCGGGGGTATTACTCTGGTATTACGTTAAATAAAGTCCACTTGGGGCTTTTCCGTCCTCTTTCATTAGGGCTTATGCTCCTATTTGCAGACACTAATACTTTTTCCCTCAGGGGCTTTTGATTTTGTTTTGGTTCATTTTTGTTGTTTGTGTCTGGAGGAGGCAAGCCCAGCATCTTCACTCCACTACCAAACTTGCTGGACTTCCCCAAAACAACAGTTCTCATTAACATTCCAGAGTGCTTGAGTGACATAGTACTGGCCAACTTTGGCAAACTCACAGAGAGGACAGCATTTCCAGTCCACAGGGGCATTTGGTGGAGGGGTGAGGAGGCCAGCGTTCACACACGGGCTGCCTGGCACAGGACCAGCACTCAACGATTGCTTCCAAAACGAATGAATGACTTTCAATGCAGGGATATTTATCCAATTAGAATGTCAAGGACAATCTGTGGTTGAATTTAAGTTAATTTTAATGGCTAAGTGAAGTTCTGGAAATTTAAAGCAAGTGAGCAAAGTGGTTCTAAAGACTTTATGGCTGGAAGGTTAACTATTTTGAATGAAATGAATATCAGGATTATACAGATTCATTTTGAGGTTCACAATTCATTAAACAAGAACAATATGACTAAAAGAAGCAAAACCTGGCTCTCTATCCCAAAGGTATAGAGGTGCTAAAATTGGGATTGAAAAGCTGAGAGAGCCAGAAACTTGACAGTACGAAAACTACCTTCTATGTACTATTTTTCTCTAGTCATACCATTTTTTTATTAAAAAGTTTATTTTTACATCATTTTGTACATTTTTTTTTTCATCTCAATTGTAATCCCCACGGGTTTCCCATCACCAAGTCACCCCTGTGCCACCACCAT
>NW_004567109.1:21441549-21448332 GCF_000260355.1 Condylura cristata | reverse complement strand
ACTTCCAGGGGCCCGGGTTTTCCCGGGAGTTCCCTTCTGGGAACTACCCAGTCCCCGATTCCCTGGCAGTTATCTACCTTCTAGTGAGTCCAGGGTGTTTTCGTTTGGGTTAAAACTTGTAGTAAGTGAGTCTATAGTCTGTCTTCAGTCCTCAATTCCTATGCCCTAGTCATACCATTTTTTAAAAAGACTTATTTATGCATACAAGATCTGGGGTGCAGGCCAAAGGTGAGAAGTGAGAGGATTCACCAGAGACAATGGGGAGCAGAACAGGCAGATCGACTAAAGTACACTGTGAGGGGAGCAGTGGTCAGGAGAGGTCTGCTGCGCCATGTGGGTCACCTCCCTGGCCGGGATCTTCCCATACTGCAGTGGCTGCCAATAGCTTCATAGTGCTGAGACTTAACCCCTGGCCTCACCAGGGAGGACACTGGTTATACCATTTCTAAAAGATTATTGTCTCCATTGAGCATCTTTGAATTAAGCCATGGTCATCATTGATGTCTACATGAAAGAGCTTGTGGTCAGAAGAGCTTGTGGTCATGTCATCCCAGGGCTTAGGGATTAATTTGACAAGGTTTAACAGGAATCAAGATTTTTAAAAGATTTCCTATTTCATAGGAAAGTTTAAGATGGAAGAAAGGTTTAATCAAAAAATTGCATGAGCTACTGATGGGTGAAACTGCCGAGTGTGCTTTGGGGTTCCAGAGGTTCAGATTAGCAGAAGGAATCAGAAGCTGGTAAAGGGGATGGTTTATCCTTTTGTTCTATGACATTCACACATGGACTGAAAAACTTAGTTGCTTAATATATTGTTAAAATAAAGTTTTATGTGTTGGGGTGCAATGGACCCTGGTTTCAGCAAAATCATGGCTTTAGAGGTCTTGAAATGTCATCAAACAGAGTGGACACAGTAGCCCTTGCCCATGACAAGTAGAATTATTTTTAGTCTCTCTGCTCTTCAGCTCTGGCAGAATCAGCCACCTGCTCCTTATTGAACTCTATTGAACATCCTTGAAAAAGTATCAGAACCCCATTTGAAGATTACCAAAAAGAAGCTGGAAGGTGGTGCTCTGGCTCAGTTGACTCCCTCGTTCCTATGGTAACATGTTGGAAAAGGGGGGGGGGGGACTTAGTTATCACAGGACCAACAGCTTTTAGTTATAGAACAAAATGTTCCAGCACCAGAAAGATTTTTCAGTGAGGAACCGCTGACAAGTGCAAAATTATTTTTATATTCTTTAAACAGCACTTGTGGAACATTTTCATCAGCCCTAAGGCAGAGTCATCAGAGATTGCTTTAACAACTCAACTTTTCATTGCCTGACCACTCTCACAAACGGAAGCCCTCTTCTCTTCTGGTTCCTTTACCTCCCTTAATAATACCTCAGAAAATGCTGTGTCAGTATTTTAATGGCATGTTCCAGGCCCCACTTTAGCTGCATGACCAAGATACCAAGCTCACCAGCCTCAAGAAAGTCTAGGTTCCCCTTAGAAATGGAATTAAAGTAGTAGTTCCCAGACATGGATCAGAAGTGCTGAATCAAGCCTGCTGAGTAGAACCCAAGATAACGATACTTTTAACAAATAGTGGGGGTGATTCTGATGACCATGTGGGTGAAATACATGCTTATACCACTCCAGGTACAGCACATCAGCCAAAGCCAAACACAGCCAAGATGACTTCAGCGACAGGCTGAAATGATGCAGATGTTTCTTATTATATCATAGCTTTGGGGGTGATTGATTTTTTTTCACTGAGGATGACTTAACTTTTATTCTATGCTAATACAGGACTGAAAAACCAGGAATCTGGCTTTTATTTTTCATATGTAATAGATATGTACCAGATTCCAGATTTTATCAAGTTCTATAACTTATACCAAGTCCTATGTGAGTTTAATGTTTAGAAGCTTTAAAAGTAACATTACTTAGATGCCACTTAGCTGTGGCCACTTATCCCCTTTAGTTTGCCATCACCCCTATTGAGGGTGACACCAGATTAATGCCACTAATTGACATTTCCTTGGACCAGTGATGTGTATATTCAGTGGATTCATCCCATTAGCCAAAGTGCAAAGTAAGATTTGATTTTTTTTCTTTGGCAAACATCCCATTCAGCAGTAGTTCTCTGGCTTTAATGCACATAATAACCACCTATGGGGAGGAAAAGCTTCTACAAAGGCAAATTCTAGGTCCCCACAGCCACAAACTGTTAAGTAGATATGGGATGAGGCTCAGGGGTCTGCATTTGTATATGTCCCACAGACAATTATGAACACTGAAGTTTTTGTGTACTAAATACCCAAGTATTATTTACATCCTAACACCCTCTTCTGCTGTGTTCTCAAACCAGACTCTGAGATAAGAATACCCTAGGAAAAAAAGAAAAAGAATACTCTAAGAAATGTTAAAGGAGAAAGTTTCAGACATCACAAGATAAACTTCACACAATGCAGACACCATTACCCAAGAGAAGCAGCGTTGCGGGCCTAACTCTTGGTTCTTGGCAGCATCTTGTACCCCTACATGAGTCATTTTCAAAGTGTCATGAAGGGCCCAGGATCTCCCACAGTGATCATTCTTTTTAATTCCACTCACTGCTTTTTCACAAATAGAATCTTTCAGTAAACCCTACATTTTATAACACCTGACAGATAATATTGTCATTTGAATTTTTCTTAGGCTATTGTATGGTTTATTCCTTATGTGCAATCCCATTATGGATTTCTAAGATTCTCAGTAAACTTCTTAAAACATTGTCACCTTTATGTAGGTGTCTCTTTGGCTTGTAACTTGCAGTTTGGCAGTCCTCATTATTACTATGATAAAGGATTCTCTTCTGTGAAGAGAGAGTGAGTGCTCCCTTTCCAACTGACGGCCATATCACTCATTCAGAGCAGTCTGATCTTGTGTGGATTCTTTGACAGATGTGAAGTTCCGAAGCCTAAAGTTGAGCACTCACTACATTTATTGCATTTATAAAGGTTTTTCTCGCTTTTGGACTATCTGACTTGGGCTCTCCAAGTTTTGTATGCAGAAAAATTCTTACCACACTTAACATACTGGTATTCTTTCTGTCTTGAATGGAGGGCATAATGAAGAATAGCACCTTTACTATACTCATCACATAGACATGGGTTTCTCTCCCATGCAGTTTCATAAAATAGGAATATAAAAGTCATCCATTGATATTATTAACACATTAGTGTATTCCTTTTGATTTTTTTCCCTCTGTGTATCACATACACATATGCATTTTCTAAAGTATTATTAGATCCTGAAACATAATTGTTCTTGCTGGAGAACAACATATTATAAAAATATATAGAAAAAAACATTAACTTTTGAAATACTGACCTTTTTAAAAAACAGTCGGGGGACTCCCTGGTGGCACAGGGGTTAAGTCTTAGCACTATCAGGCAATCCACAGCCATTTGCAGCACAAGTTCAATCCCCCACCAGGGAGCTGACCCACATGGTGCCGTAGACCTCTCTTGTCTCACCTGCTGCTCCCCATGTATTTCAATAGATTTACCTGTTCTGCTTCTCACTCTGTCTCTGGTGAATCCTCTCACCCCCTTCACCTCTGTCTTACATCCCAGATCTTACATGCAGAAATAAAAAAACTTAAAAAAAAAAAAACAGCAGATATAACTGTTTGATAATATAGACCTTTTACACATTTACCTATTTCCTTAACATACATTCTTAGATGTAAAAGTTCAGTCACTTGGCTCATATATTGCTAAGCTGTGGTTTTGGAAGTGATGGTAACAGTATTTAGAGGAAATTTAATTCACTGAGATGTATTAGAAAACAAGAATGGCTAAATATAAATATTCTCTAATCATGTAACTCAAGACATTAAGGGAAAAAAGTTTGGAAAGTAAGAAAGCTAACAAATCAGAAAATAGCAATCAGAAACACAAATGTGTCCTGATTATAAACAAACCCACACCTAAATACAGGTAGTCAAAGGGCAGAACACTTTTCTGCCTTTCAGGATTTATAAAACCTCTTTAAATAAAGAGATAGTCTTAAATCTTAAACTCAGCTGATAGAAAGACAAAAACAGACTGCCTGAAAGGGAATAATAAGAATAAGAACAGAGTTTTCAATAACAATGTCAAGAATTGCTGAGGAAAAGAAAAAGTGAAGTTAGGATTCTATATCCAGCTATAATTCATGAGTAAGGGAAAAATAAAGGATTTATTATTTGCAGGCACAATTGCTAAAAAAAACCCTACTGAATCTTTTCTTTTTTTTTTTAATAAGTAAGCCTGTTATAAGACATAGTATGTGCCAGGCATTATTTTAACCATTTTACAAATATTAACTTATTTGATCCTAATTACAGCATCATGAAGGAAGTAACATTGCCAGCTCCATTTTCCAGACTTCCTTTGAAGGTCAAAGGAATTAAGTAATCTGCTTAAGGTACCATAGCTAGAGACCAACAGAGCTAGATAACAGACTCAGGCAGTCTGGCTGCCGAGCTGGTGCTTGTGACCATAATACAAGTTGCATCTTGTTCTCAGGGCTGGGGAAACAAAACTCAGAAGGAAGGGGGGCACGCAAGAATCGGAAAGTGACAAATGTGCAGGTTCACTCAAACTTGCATTGGTTATTTGCAATAATAATGATGATCATGATGATAGTGGCAGATCTGACAATGTGCTGAAAACATTTTTAAAATTAAAACCATGCACTGAAACCATGAGTCAGGGCCCCCAAAACCTGAAAAGGTAATCAATTCTCCCTAAGAGCCTTTAGAAGGAATGCAGCTCACCTGACACCTTCATTTTACCAGATAGCTCATTTTGAATCTTACTTCCAGAATTATCAGATGATATATTTGTGTTGTTTAAAAATAAACATATACAATCACATGTACATGGGTAAAGGAGTGTAGTTAAAGTGTCCTGTTATATCCCTGTTAGAAGGGGTATAATAAAGACTTTATTAAGTTAATATAATACAAAAGAGATAAAATTTAGCTACTAAATCACTAGGGAAATAAAGGGATAATAAAATACCATCCAACAGAAGGGATAAAAGGAGTGAAAAAAGGAAAGCTAACTCTAAACAGATTTTTCAAGGATTTAGACAAGCTGGTCCTATAACTTATGAAAAAATAAAGAGCCTTAAATAACCAGGACAATTTCAATAGAGCTCCAGTATCTAAAAATGCATCTCTGGCACAGGGATATACAAAAACTGTTTTGAAAGGAATAGCTATTTGAGAGGTTAGAATATGACCAAAGTGAAAGTCCATCAATTAATTTTAAAACACCAACATTAAAAAAAAAATCTCAAAGAAGAAATGTTCAGTGAATAAAACTAATTTAAAATGCCATAGCTATACAAGTAATAAAAAACCCTGTATATTCCCTATCAGCAACGTTAGCATCATAGCATCATGGTTACCTCTGATTAGAAGTAACAGGAAAAAAAAGACAGAGCATGAGGCTTTAGTCACGTTATTTTTTCATTAACAAAACATATCTGAATCTAAGATGGTATAATTTTTTGACATTTCAGAGGTGAGAACACAGTTGCTATATTTTCTGAACATCTCTGTATGTCTAAAATATCTTTTACTTAAATGTTTTTAGATCTGAAACCTGAAAATAACGAGGGAAGACAGAGGAAAATCTGAGGAAGAAAAAAAGAAACTAAGAAAATTTCGTTCAGTGATATGTGAGCGCCTCCTGAGTGCCTCTTTCCATTACAGTGCTCTGGAGCCAATGGCCCCTGTTCCCTGACAGCTCAACTGGCAGTCTTCCAGAGCCCCAAAGCCTTTCCAGTCATGGATCTCCTTTCCTCAAGAAGCAGTTGCTTAGTGGGGACACGGTAGAGCATACTTGTCTTAGGATTTCGTGGAAATGTTGACACTTTCTGCCCTACCCAGATTTAGTGCTGAAATGGTTCACTGGCCTCTTCTTAACTTTTCCTGGCCCAGGTCTCCTCTCTTCATTACCAGGCTCCCAAGCTCTGTCCTCTGACAATGCTTGCTTCCTGCTGGAGATCAGCCTTATTTCTCCTTCAGATGTGATTCTTCCTGTCACTGGAAGGATAACAACCCACCTGCTTGGGTCACTGGGGAAACAGTTGCCTCCCCAGGCCTCTCACAGCCGCTTCTTTGGCTGATGCTAGTGGGGTCCATCTCTACCTGCCATAGACTACGCTCCAGTCCACACAGACCCCCCAGGCGGAGCGCTGGGCTGGGGCTCACTTGCTAGAGAAGCCTTCTCCACTATACCACAGCCTACTTCCTAGACACTCCTTTTCCTTCTAACCATTCCCAAACCTTTCAGACTTGCTTTCCTTTCCTCCCTCCAACTCCTTTTCATTAGCCCTGGCCCTGTCTCTTTCTTTAAACAGGGTCTCTTCTACAGACACTAACCCTGAAGATGCCTCACGGAATGTCTACAGTCATGGGGTGAGGCATCCAGCAGCCTGGGGACATGATGAATGAGGAGAGTCTCTCATGAGTTCAGAAGATTTGCAGCCTAAAAGGGCGCTTTGCTAGGTGGAAAGTGTAGCCATTGGTACTGGACAACTCATTGGCTATATCTCATAAAACACTTCTTTGCACTTAAATATAAAACAAAGAAAATTAGCTATTGTTACCAGATGGGGTGGAGGTGGTCACCCTCTTGGAGGTGCTCAGTCCAGAGCTTAATACATAATTTCATTTAGGGCATTCACAGGAATAAAAAAGAGATACACGGCCCTCCCTGGTGGTGCAGCAGGTTAAAGCACAGCACTGAGAAGCTA
>NW_004567109.1:21434291-21441379 GCF_000260355.1 Condylura cristata | reverse complement strand
TCGCCACCCCTGAGCCTCTGGCCTGTACCCCAGTTCTGTATGCACAAATAAATAAATCTTAAAAAAAAAAAGAGATACACATTTTAATACAAGTACTTTTTACAATGGATACATTTTGGGGTGAGGATTCTTTTGTTGAAGATGTTTTATTTCTTGTTTTTGTTTTATTAAACTACACCAATTTAATAATCTGAATTCTTAATTCTGATTAAGTCCATTACTATATCATTGGGTTAACAGGATTGCTCTCCTGCAGGGATCACTAACTCAAGGTCAAACCAACTTGTGATCTGACTGAAATCTTTACCCACAATATAGTTTTGGAAAAGGTTTTATGTATAGACCTTGATGCCCTGGCCACAGACACCACAAGAACAGGGGTTCTCTTCCACATGCATGTTCCCTCAATATTTACTGAGTATCCACTCCGCCAGGCGCTGTCCGAGGTGCTGGGGACACAATGTGGACAAAGCACGCAGAGCTGTGGGGCTCTGAGGGCTGCGGGAGAAAGACTGGTAAAGGGGTCTAGGCATGCACCTAGCAGAAGTCCTGGCTGTGCTGCCACACATGCAGGGCTTGTTTTCATTGTGAAATCTGACGGATGTAAAAATTTAGACTGTTGTCCTGCAGAGGATTTCTACCATGAGTGGACACTAACGACCAGGGTGCTTATATTGTAATAGCAGGCCTTCCTCAGGCATCACATTGAAAGGTCTTTCTCCTCTGTAAACTCTGAGAGAGGAGATCTGTGTTCCAAATAGAACCCAAAGTTAAACACTAAGCATCCACAGTTTTTAACAAGTAAACCAACATTCTCCAAAGAGTAGATGAACTTACCTACTGAGACAACATTGCTATAGGCCTCCAGCATCACCTCTTGTACAAAGCCTTTGGTGCATGGTCTAGTTGCCCCCCCCCTTCTCCTCCGTGAAGTCCATGGCCACATCCTGAAAGTAACAGGATCCTAAAACACCAATGAACAGAAGAAATTCCTTCTCAGTGAGCAAGCATCTTCACCAATGTTTGTGGCATACAGGAGTATACACTTGGCAACAACAAAGTAGATAGAATAAAAGGC
Organism: Condylura cristata; assembly: GCF_000260355.1. Classification (NCBI taxonomy): domain Eukaryota; kingdom Metazoa; phylum Chordata; class Mammalia; order Eulipotyphla; family Talpidae; genus Condylura; species Condylura cristata. The sequence continues at coordinate 21,440,301 of NW_004567109.1, read as the reverse complement.
ACATCACAGTTCTGTCTCAAGCCACAGAACAGTTCAAAAGACAATTAAAAAAATTAACAACTATATATATAGATATAGATATATGTCTACATCTCTCTATATATTCAGATCTTACACAGAGGCTCACTAACCCTAAGAATAACAGAGAGCTCTTAAAAATCAGTAAGATAAAAGATGTTCAAGTTAAAAATGGACAAATGGGGCCCTCCCTGGTGGCGTAGCAGGTTAAAGCACTGTACTAAGAAGCTTAAGCCACTTCAGCATGAGTTCGATCCCCACTTGCCCAGGAGGAGATCCACATGACGCAGCAGACCTCTCCTGACCCGCCCACTGCTCCCCTCAGCAGTGTACTTCATCCATCTGCCTGTTCTGCTCCATGCTCTGACTCTGGTGAATCCTCTCACCCACCGCATCTCTGGCTTTGTACCCCAGTTCTGTGTGAGTAAATAAATAAATCTTTAAAAAATATAAAAATAAACAATTTTTTTTTAAAAAGGACAAGTGGGGGCTCTCCCTGGTGGTACAATGGGCTAAACCACTGCATTACAAAGCTCTCCAAAGCCACTGCAGCACAAGTTCAATCCCCAGCCAGGAAGCTGACCCACATGGCGCGGCAGACCTCTTCTGACCCTCCCACTGCTCCCCTCAGCAGTGTACTTCATCGATCTGCCTGTTCTGCTCCCCACTCTGTCTCTGGTGAATCCTGTCACTGCCCCTGCACCTTCGGCCTGTACCCCCCCGTTCTGTAAACATAAATAAGTCTTTTTTTAAAATGGACAAATGGAAAACAACTGAATAATTCCTAGAGGGGAAAAAAGGTTAAACACAGGAAAAGATAGGCTGCCTCACAAATTATTTTTAAAATGGGCTTTCAGATAACAATGCCACATCAATTTTCTTCAGTGGGCAAAGACGAGGTCTTACCTGGTCATTACTAGTGAGGATATGAAGAAACAGGGACCCTCATATACTTTTGAAAGGACAATAAATTGACATAACGTTTTCAGAAGAGGAATTTGGCAGGATTTACCAAAATATCCTTTGACCCACCAATTCCAATTCTAGAAATTCATCCTAAAAAAGCTTAATGACATTCTTGCTGATAAATCTAATATTGAGTTCTCAACATGTTTTAATGCTTAACTTCTGATGTTATTTGGCCCTGAGGACCACATGATTTCCTTAAAACTCCTCCTAGAGAACATCACGATAACCTCTCCTTCCTCTGTTGACTCTTCCATCACCTTCTCTGGTGTACCTGTGTTGAGTTGGATGCTAGGCTTTTTTCCTGCTCTGCATATGCAATCTCACCTATTCTGATAGCTTCAAATGCCACATGAATGGTGACATGTCTCATGGGTACACTGGCAATCAAGACCTAGAATTCTAGGCCTGATTATCTACTTGATGAATACCTAGTGTGACACACAGAACCTAATCTACAGGGGGTAATCAACAAATAGTAACCAAATGAAATATTCACTTAGATGTCTAAAAATCATCTAACTCAACGTGCTCAATTCTGGCTTTCTTTCCCTTTCTAAATTAACTTTTTTTCAATGTTTCCTAACTGAAGAAACCACACCCACATGTATCCTCAAGGTTCTTTCTAGCTATTTTCTTTTTCTTCTCTTATTTATATCAATTGGATGAAATCAACCAAGCTCAAAGCTTTACTGACCATACATTTGGTGACGACTCATAAATTCATATCTTTAACCTGGATCTGTCTAGACTTTAATATCTAAACTGGCTCCTAGACTCCTTTAATTGTATATCCCATAGGCACTTGAAGTTGTCTTCTAACTCACCCCTAACCACACGCACATGTACACACACACACAGCTCCCATCTCCTCTGTTCCTTATCTTTGAGAAGAGTATCAACCTCCACACAAAAGTTGTGTTTAAGCCACAACTAATCCTCTTTCCCTCACTCCCCACAACTGTACATGGACCAATGTTGCAACGATTTTTGATATGTACTTGGAAATGTCCATTTTCTTTATACACTTGCTTATATGAACAACTTTCCTTTGAACGTTATTTTTTTTTTTAAGATTTTATTTTATTTGTGCATACAGAACTGGGATACAGCCAGAGATGTGGAGGGTGAGAGAATTCACCAGAGACATTGGGGAGCAGAACTGGCAGATCTACTGAAATACACTGCTGAGGGGAGCAGTGGGTGGGTCAGGAGAGTGTGGGTCACCTCCGGGGCAGGCGGGAATTGAACTCATGAGGAAGCGGCTTTAGATTCTCAGTGCTGTGCTTTAACCCGCTGCGCCACCAGGGAGGGCCCTGAACGTAATTTTTAAATGTCAAGTTCACTGAACACTGCCAAAGTAGGCATGTAACTGGTCGCTTTGTTATTAAACAAATCCAAGGATGCTGATCTAATGTACTTTTTATTGATAGTAACTCAGCATGAAAATTCCTATGTCTAGGGAATTTTTCACCTTATGAATCTGTGTCCTCAACACAGAAATCAGAAACTTGATTGCTACTGCACCTTGTAACTTGGTAGCCAGTCAGATAGACTTGCACTTCTTTATTTCAGAAGCTGGTGGCTGGAAATGGTTAAGGATGGCAGCAGTGGAAGCAAATGTTTCAGGGTGGTGGCTAGTACTCCTGCCCTGGTCAACAGTGCAAACTGAGGTCCCGGGCCAGTAGTAATGATCTCTCCAGGGATGGGCCAACTGTGGGATTTGGACATTGTTCCAAACGGTGGCCTTGAGGAGATTCTGTGAGCTACCAAATATCCTTCCAAAAATTACTTTTATTTAGAATAGGTTTGGTTATCTGAAGACTTACACAGTTAGCATTAGAATATACACAATCATAACAAATGAAAGAGGAAAATCCACAAAACTTTTTCATAGGATGACAAAATACCATGTAACAAATGGGAAGCCCGTGGGGATTACAATGGAGATGAAAAAAAAATTTTGCAAATTGTTTTAAAATTAACTTTTAAAAAAAATACCATGTAACAAAATAATTAGTGTCTCATTTAAAAAATATTTACAAGGTATTGGTATAGGTGCTTGGGAAATAAACTGTAAAACTAAATGAGAATAACAAATATCAATAGCAATAAGAAAAATTTAAAACATTAACCATTTGCATTAAAGTACCTCAAACCACAGTTTTTAATGCTCAACTCGAGATTTTATTCCAGTAAGTAAAGAAGCAACAAATCAGACATTTGGTTTGAAGATAAGTTCCAGGGGGTAGAGTGGAAGGAGTAGCTCTCGTGGAAACAGCATGATGTTACAGAAACCCTAGTCAGCCACCAGAAACCCTAGTCAGCCACGGGGAAGAGATGGCACCGGACATATCCTAGTCTGCAAAGTCGTTATGCTCTGGAGCTCAGGGACAACACAGTGTTGTCAAGGGTACTCCCCCAGCTGGTTGAGGCGGGAGGCATAATTCAAGCAACTCCACCAGTAACAGGTCAATTGTAACATTTTCCGCTCCTTGCTGAGCTCCTGAGAGACTACATTAACTTTCTTGCCATCGCCCAAGCTGCCTTGGACCAGCTTGTATGAAGCATGGCACCGCTGGCAGGATGCTCAGGCCACGTGGCAGAAAAGGAGGGAGGCTGCCATCAGCTGCTGTGGGGTTAAGTTGACAAGCTGCCATTCCTTGGCAAGAAATGAAATGGTAGAACGGGAGTCTCAGGTAACTCCATATGAAAGGGACTTTGAAAGGATTGATACAGTTTGAGAAAGAGAAACCCAAGGGCTTCAAAAACCATGTGGTCAAGAACCTTAAGACATTCCTACATTCACAACAGCATCTGGCAAAGCACCTAATGGAGGCCATCTCCTAATGGAACAAGGACACCAAAGTCCAAGTGCCTATTTTTATGCACTGTCCTCCTCCACTTCTGCTGGACCCCATTATTATATCCTACCTCACCTGGACTCCATCTTTTCCTTCTTGCTTCCATGCTCAAGCTGTTCCCAGAGCCTCTAACCATGACTTCATATAGTTCCTGTACATATTTTCTTACCTGAGAACAAGTTCTTGATTTAAGCAAAAGACTTACCATCGGTGGTAATGGGGTAGAATATTGAATATACAACCCTGTATATGGGGTAGAATACTGATATAAATATACAATATTTATATCAAAAGGAATAGAAAAATAAATACATTTTATTTTTTGCAGTCCTACACTGGGAGTGCCAAAGGCCTCCCTCCATTCGTTTTCAGGATGTGGTTAAGAACTGGGGCGGCCCTCCCTGGTGGCGCAGCGGGTTAAAGCATAGCACTGAGAATCTAAAGCCACTTCCCCATGAGTTCGATTCCCGACTGCCCCGGAGGGTGACCACATGGCGTGGCAGACCTCTCCTGACCTGCCCACTGCTCCCCTCAGCAGTGTACTTCGTTGATCTACCTGTTCTGTTCTCCATTCTGTCTCTGGTGAAGTCTCTCACCACCCCTGAGCCTCTGGCCTGTACCCCAATTCTGTATGCACAAATAAATAAATCTTTAAAAAAAAAAAAAAAGAACTGGGGCTAACATTTTCTGTTGATACCATGTAAAGATTATGTAATAAAAGGGTTTTTTTTAAATTTTAAACAGACAAAAAATTAAAATGTATAGTAGTATACATCACATCACTAGTAACTGCACTAAATGCAAACAGACAAAGCTTCCAGTCAAAAAAACAGAGATGATCATATTCAAAGGGAGAAAGAGTTAAGCTAACAAGAGATACACTTGAAGAGGAATTAATCTTCATCCTCAAGACTAGAAACTTTCTGGAAAACTGAAAACTTCATCTCACCTGGGAACTGGTCATCCCTTTTCCTCTTGAGCAAGGTCAGGGTGTTAAGGAAGCACAGATGAGGAAAAAGAAGCTATGAGAGACCAAGCCTTCCCTCTAGCAAACAGAGTGGCCAGCTTGCCTTGCCTGAACCATTCTTGCCACCATCCTGCCCTCTGGTGTTTTGTCTCTTCCACCCGACAGAGAGTTCACTACCTCAGCTACGTTGTTGCCTCTTTAGTCTGAGTCAAAACCCTCATGGTCTCTACTTGTCCTCTGAAAATGATCCCTTGACCCAAGTCTGCTAAGTAACCCCTGCAGCCCGGCAGCTCTTTCCTCCCGGACTCGTCACATCACCTACATCCTCTGTAGCCCCTCAATATGGGTCCCAGCTGCTTGCAACCTTCATTCTTTAGACTGTGACTTGCCCCTAAGGGCTCAGGAATAGCTTTTCCTTAGCTGGCATCTTTCTGCTGGGCCCCGAATCCCTGTACCCTCAGCGAGGATCCCACAGGTAGAAACCCAGCCCAGCTCAATGTTGCACTAAGCACATCCCAGAATACCTATCTGGAGACACTCAAGTTAGGGGCTTCTGACACTGGCACTGTAAAGTCCATGACCAAAAACTCCGAGAGAAATCTGAGGCCCATATGATGGGGTCTACGTGAGGGGGACACGCCACTGGTCCGTCACTACCACTGTTCTGGGTTCATGGCTTCAGCCTGGGGTGCACAGCTGGGGGCAGAGGGATACGATGTGTCTGAGCAAAGGATGGAGTCTGAGGAGAAAAGTATCCAGGAGTCATTTGGGCAGCAGATTCCACAGACACGGGGAGTCTGAGGTGATCACAGCTGGGGGAAGTGACTATGTTAGTGAAGCTGGAAGGATTCAACTCTCCACAGCCAAATCTCGAGCGTCCATTGCAACCGGAACCCTAGATTTGAGGCCTCAAGCCCCCGCATTCCACTTTCACTTTGATCCCCTAATTTTCATCCTCCGGTAGACCCACGGTACCCTCCAGACCCTGGTCTTGACGCGAGTCAATGTAGGTGCAGCGAAGCTGCCCAGGCTCACCTGCTGCACACCCAAACGCGAGACGAAGCCACGACGCCCCGCACCTGCGCAGAGCCAGCCCGCCGCCTCCCATAAGGCCCTGCACCAGCCACCTCCCATAAGGCCCTGCACCAGCCACCTCCCATAAGGCCCTGCACCAGCCACCTCCCATAAGGCCCTG
>NW_004567109.1:21400655-21433532 GCF_000260355.1 Condylura cristata | reverse complement strand
GGATGGGACTAGATGAAGGTGATAACGAACTGGGCCTTACATCAAGGACACAGCGATGAGTCACCCCTTTGAAATCTAGCTTAGGACCTATATGAGACCCTTCCCCCTTATTGAGTTGGCAGTAGCTGAGGACCCCACTCTAGGTCTCAGCTGCTGTCCCAGAGCAATAAACACTGCTTGCTCAGCCTTTCTGCGTCCTGCCTTCCTTTCTTGCCGGTCACAGAAGTTGGGACAAAACAGAAATGAAGTTTCTTTGGGGGGAAACGCCAGTCTACCACTTATGTATGAAATGAGATAAAAGACATCTGTGTTTGCTTTTGGTAGAGTTAGAGAGAATCGCAAGGTATGACAAACTCTGAGAGGTGGGGGGAGAGGGAGAGAAAATCAAGGGATTTATCACCTAAATTGTGAGTGGCTGTTTCAGACTATGGGGAGTTTTGGGAATACAAGATATTTGGACGGAGTTAAGCTTAGTTTCTTCCCCAAAGGGATGCCAGAAGACAAAGGCTCACTCAATGGCATATCTGACCGGGGCTGGAAATGTAGTTTATTCTACTGTATTCCTTCTACTTAAGAGAAAAAGTTAACTTTGGGACCCAGATACATGCTCCCTGATACACAGTTAAAGCCCTTTCCACTCCTTAGTCCCAGAGCAGACCACTGTATGTCCTGTCACCTTGACCTCACAGTTGCTCTTCCAAAGGGACCGCACATCATGCTGACAGCGGCGGAGACCCTACTCTTAAAGTGTGTCCTCTTCCCTGTAGTCTTAAGGTAGGAAATGTGGGGCTAGCAGCTGATCCTGAAGACAATTCCAAAAGATAGAAGGTTCGGGGAACGTTTGTAGTGACTACAAAATGGGAACTAGCATGTAGCCTCCTAAATTAACTTGGAAAATATTATAGAAAGAAGGTATTTTTAAAAGATACTCAATGACAGTTTTTATAGATGGGAAAGCAGGCTTTATTGAGGACTATCAGCAGTATCACGACCACTGCAATGGAATTTTGATGTGTGGGAGAGATTGGGCTCAATTCTGAATACATAAGAGGCAAGTGGGAATTCATAGCCAAGGGGCAGGATGAATCAATGGCTGGAAAATTAACTAAAACAAAACACTGTGGGTAAGAGGGATTCTGGCTAAATAAACCTAGCAGGATTTCTGTTAAAGACAGGCCAGGGTGATGGGGGTGCTTGGTTAAACTGTTAGCAGGGTTCTTGCTAAACTATTTTACAAGTGTACAGCAAGGTCTAGAAGATTCAGGAACTTGATCAAAGTTTGGTTAAGCAGAGAATCTTTAATACACAAGACTTAATTTAGCTTCTTGAGTTATCTTTATTCAAAAATAACTATTCTTCAAAAAACAGGTTAAAAGAGAGACAATGTGATGTAGTTTTTGGAGATGAGTTTGGAGTATGAGGTCCTTGGGTTCATGAGAAAGTTTTCCCTGGAGCTCCTCTTTCAGCAGCATGTGGTGAGTTTCTCCACAGCACAGAGATGTCAGTTATATTTAAAGAGCAGGGTTATTTGGACAAGGGGACAGAAGAATAAAGGAAACTTGCTTAGACCTACAAGCGGGCAAAGAGCCGCCCCAAAAGGGATAGGTTTGCTGAGAGAGGACTTCCTGGTTGTCGCAGGGAGCAGCTTTGAGGAGAGCTGCCTCTGCCGAGGGAGGTCAGTGAGAGAAGCCCTAGCATGGCACGGATCATGGGCAGGTAGGAGGCTGCTGCCCTGCAGCAGGAGAGAGCTGGTTCCAAGCACCTGCATAGTCTCAGGTGCTTTTCTCTGGGAGGGACTCATTCCTTTGTGGAGTGGCCTGTTTGCTGCTGATTTTGGATAACTGTGGAATCTGGACCAGATAACTGTGGAATCTGGACCAGAGATTCCACAATGGACCAAATCTCTATATCCTTACCCTCAGGTCTGTGCTCCAGACATTCCCTACAGCAGCCTGATACTGGTTTGGGCTTTCTGCCTTGTGGTAAAAGCTGGAGCCTGAGGATCTGATTTCTGTAGCTGGGTTAATGGCTATTTAATCCCCTCTACCTCTCCCTCCTTGTGTGAGTCAGGTTTGTTTTACTCCTGTGATGCCTCCTTTTTCTATTCTTTCCTCCATCAAATGCAACATAGTTGTCATCAAATTTAAGGAAAAGGCTATCTGAATTTAGGTTCAAACTGATTTGTCACCCACCACTCAAGGCTTTTTGACATTATCAAGGAATATGGTGGACAACAATAAAATCTTTAGCTTAAATACTAATTTATTTTAAGGGACTATGTGGAATTTAGAAAATGTCACATTGCAAAGTGAAGTTGCTAAGCAGAAAAACTTGCTCTTTTCACTGTGAGCAATGCTTATGTTGACATAGAAAACATTCCAGGCACCTGGTAACTTAACCTGTATGAATTTCTACAAAATGTGAAAAACAACCCACAAAAGCTACTCCCTGCAAGTTGCAAAGTATCAGGACACAGTTCTCTAATCAAATACAGAGGATTCCCTAGCAGTTAACTTCTAAGTGAAATGAACTTACAGCTTATGCAGATACACCAGTGAAAAAGGATGAATATTTGAAGTGCAAATGTTTTATTTCATTTTAACTTAAATACTTATTTTCCTCAACTCAATATAGTTGTTTTGCCAGCCCCCTCCACCCCCATTGTTATCTTTTTAATTTTTTTCTTGTGTTTACATACATAGGAAAATATCTTTAAAACAAATTTTATCATTAAGAGAATGCCATTAAAAGTGTCAGCAAATGGTTAAAATACTGAAATTCATACTATATCTTAAACCAGATTTCCTCACTGCAAGTTGTTAGGATTGGTAGAAAAAATGGTGATATTTATTCCAGAAACCTAATGGGTGTACTTTAATGCATACAATTTAATGTATAGATAAAACACACTCATACTTGCATAATTATATAGTTTATTATAAAATTTTACAAAATTGGGCCCTCCCTGGTGGTGCAGTGGGTTAAAGCCAGCACTGCAAGTAAGCCATAGCCACTTCAGCACGAGTTCGATCCCTGTCCCATAAGTGACCCACATGGCACAGCAGACCTCTCCTGTTTTGCCTGCTGCTCCCCTCAGCAGTATACTTCATTGATTTGCCTGTTCTGCTCCCCACTCTGTCTCTGGTGAATTCTCACCCTCCGCACCTCTGGCCTGTACCATAGTTCTGTATGAATCAATAAATAAATCTTTAAAAAAATTTTTTAAACCAGGGTTGGTATATAGTTCTTACTATGTGCTTGATTTAATGTGTTTACTTTCCAGTGACTTATTACTTACAGTTCAGTGCTTTCTGTGATCTTTCCTGTAAAATTTGTTACAAGTTTCAGAATTGACTGGCGTTATATTTTACAAGCATCTACTCTTCCAAATTCATCTAAACGGTTGGATTTCTCCTCACCATGTTACTTAATCAGATTTCTCTAATACTGAAGGCTTTCTCATAAAGTGAATATTATGTATGAATTTTCTGATGTACAAGAAGATTTGACTTCTGGGAAAATGCTTTATCACACCTATCACATTCATAGGGCTTTTCTCCTGTATGAGTTACCTGATGTCTAAGGAGATGAGACTTCTTGATGAAGGCTTTGCCACATTCCATACATCCGTAAGGTTTCTCTCCCGTATGAATTCTTTGATGTGTAACAAGCACAGACGTGTTGCCGAAGGCTTTGCCACACACAATACACTGGTAGGGTTTCTCTCCTGTATGAAATCTAGAATGTTTATAAAGGGATGAACTATACCTGAAGGTTTTCCCACATTCCTTACATTTAAATGAGTTCTCCAGTGTGTGAGATTTCACATGCTGAGTGAAGGAGGAGTGCCAAGTGAAAGACTTCCCGCACTGGCTGCACTCATAAGGTTTCTCTCCCGTGTGAAGTCTCTGGTGGACCACGAGTTGCGCTTTGTGCATAAAAGCTTTCCCACATTCACTGCACACAAAGGGTCTCTGGCCATTATGAATTTTCTGATGAGTTGCAAGGTGTGCCCGCCTGCTGTAGGCTTTCCCACAGTCACCGCATTCAAAGGGTTTTTTCCTCATATGATTTTTTTCATGCCTAATGAAATGAAACTTCTTTTTGAAGGCCTTCCCACATTCATTGCATTTATAAGCATCTTCCCCAGGATAATCTATATTATAATTAAGTTCATCTAAAGCAGGTTGTAAAGTCTTCCCATATGACTTACATATATATGATTTTTTTCTTGCAGGATTAAGAATTGTGTTCATAGTATAACCATGGAGTCTCTCCGTAGTCAGAATTTTATTGAATGTGAACAAAACTGAATTTAAAAAATTGCCTTTGTTTCCCTGGTGCTGCTCTGATTCATCAATATGTGGGCAGTCAGCTTCTAAAAAGAAGTACAATAAAACACTCCTGGTTAATTTTTCATTAACATATTATAGAGAGACACTTCTATGATTCCAAATCTAGTGTGTTATTCTAAAATAAATCTTGTATTTGCTTTAAGCTAGAGCTTTAAATATCAAACTGCTAAAGAGGAAATTTGAGCAAATGAATGACAATGATAATAGATGCTTAACTTGTGACCTGTGGAAAGACAGTAAAATAGGCATAAGTAAAATGAGTAGGGTACGAGGGATGTCAAAAGGGCTGCGTGGCTGGCTCACAGCATGAAGAGCGTGCACTGTGGAAGTCTGATTAGTGGATAGGAGAAGAGGCGTCTGGGGCAAAAATCAGAGGGTAGGTCTAAAAAAGGCTGATGACAATCAGAGTCTGCATTACCTATTTCCTATGTTACGCTGGTAGAACAAATCATTTTCCTCATTCATGTCCTTTTTTCCTTTTTACCATCTAAGGAAAATGTCTATTCACTCAGTAATACTTTTTTTATTTCCAGTCTTTTAACCCCATCCAAACCACAGCTGAGACATCTGTACTTCATTCTTACCAATAAGTTCAGAAACATAAATATCTGGCAGGTCACTTGGCGGAAGTTCATCCTTAGCCCAGGCAGATTCTGTCTGCTTATTTTCATTCTGGCTAAGTTTCTATATGTAACACCCAATTGTCATATTTCTATTTGACAAGTGTTATTCTTATATACTAAATAGTCCCCAGAAAGCGGCTTTGCTCCTGAAGTCACATTTTTTTTTAACTTCTAGCCTTAAAATTCTATAAATTCAAAAACTACACTAAAAAAAATAAGAGGGCCTCCTTGGTGGCACAAGGGATTAAAGCTCAGCACTATAAAGCTATCTGTAGCCACTGCAGCAAGAGTTTGATTTCTAACCAGGGTGGTGACCCACATGATGCAGCAGACCTATCCTGACCTGCCCGCTACTCCTCTCAACAGTGTGTGTTCTGTCAGTCTGCCTGTTCTGTTCCCCACTCCGTCTCTGGTGAATTCTCTCACCCCCTCCTCACCTCTAGCCTATACCCCAGTTTTTGTATGCATAAATAAATGTTTTTTAAAAATTAGGAAGAAGTTATAATTTCTGTGTTTTCTTCCACACGGTTTTAATGCAACATCCTTAGTCTTACTCCACCCTTTATCCTTCTCTGCAAAGCTGCACTGAGCAGTGGGCTACAGCCACTAGTAAATATTTCTTTATAGAGTGAGTCTAAGTATGGAGATTTAGTTTCTTTCTTCTTTCCTCTCTATTCCAACCAACTAGAAGCAGCACTGTGTTACCTCAACCAATAACAACTAAATGAAAAATCCAGAATGATCAGCTTGGTAAACAAAACTAGGCAATATGATGAATTCACTCATGGTTCTTAAGCATGCCTTTCACTAGTCTTCAACAAATATCCTCTGTTCCAAGGATTCTGGCCTCTACATAACTACAGTCTTTTGCTCACATACCTTTTGCACCTTAGCTTGCCCTCCCCCAACTCCTCTAATTCTAACTAGTTTGCATATATTTTCAGGAAGGAGCTATCAAGATCTCAAAAAAAAAAAAAAGGTAAGAATCTTTGTATACCTTAAACTTTAAGATCCATTTTCTCTAACTTCTAAGCTAGTCACTGCAGTTGCCTAAACCATTCATTCTATTAACTAGAACAAAACTAAAATGTTGTACATTGAACAAATTTTCCATGCTCATCAAAGTTTAAAATAATTTTTATGCCTATGTTTTGCCTTTTCAACTGCAATTTACATATATGGAAATAAAACAGTTTTTAGTTTTCTTTGAATCCTTCTCAGGAAACATATTTAATAGCATGTTGGTTTTAATTAAATGGAACATAGTAGAATCAAAAGAACTGATGCAGAGAAGAAAATTGTGTACAGAGGATATTAAAGAGCTCAATTGCCATAGGAAAAAGATGAAAAATTCTGGATAAAAAAGCTGGAAGCACATAACAGGAGACCTAAAAATCCATTTAAATATGATAGCACAGGTTTTAAAGTAGTATTTATGTTTGTTAGGAGAGTGACAAGAAAAATGAATTAATTTAGATAAACCTTGCAAGAACATTCAAGATTAACTATAAAATAGAGTGGAACTGGGAACACAGTAACATGAACAGCCTAGATATAGTATCAGGAGTTAAAATTCATCTGATTTATATCAGTAGAATTGGGGTTCAGGGAATCCCTGGTGTCTAAATCATTTGGCATATACTTCTTTTATGGGTTCTGTGCAAGGGAAGATTTTATTTTAAATTGGTCTAACAGTTGAAATCAAAGGTATTAAGTCACAGTAGTATTGAAGGAGAAACTCATCAAAGAGTTAAGACAAAACGCTTACCACAGTGATTTTGAGTTTGCAAAGCAGTCATTATGCTTCACTGTAACATAAAGATAGAGGGGAAGCTTAAAGAATATTGGTTACTATGAAAAACAAACAATAAGGCTAAGTGAGGTAAAATTCTTGGAATGGAAAGTTGAAGAAGGCAAAGATGCTGGTGAAAGCATGAGCAAGCAAGTTTAGTTTTTAGAGCAATGAGGTTTCTGAGGAAGTTGCTATGAAGAGAAGTTCTGGAGATGGAAGAAAAGGAAAGAAGCAAAAAGTGAATAAGCAGTAACAAAGGGTGAGGACAGATTAGCAATGAACCAACTCAAAGTTAGAAGGAACTTCCAACATAGCAATAATACCAAGTGCAGCAGAAAGATGTACTAGAAAGAAAATAACTCATTAGCAGAAAACTAAAGATGAGCAAGGTGGGGTATAAGGCTCAAGAAAAGGAACAAGTTGGGTTTTTTTTTTTAAAGGGGTAACATCATGTGCTGAAAAGTTAGTGTTTGCCCTATGTGAAGGGTTTTGCATGTATTAATGCATTATAATCTTTATAATAAGCCTCAGGTAAATGTTAACACTCTCCATTCACACAATCTGACTATACCATAAGAACGAGCTGTATGGAAAAGAGCTAGGGTCATGCTGATGTGTAGAGCAGAATGAGGGTTTTAGGAACTAAGAAAACAAAGCCAGGACCTAGATGAAACAGGCAGTGTGAGAAGCCAGAGCAGAGGAATGGGATATCCCTTCACACAAGAACTGAGTAAATACCAAGAGCAGCTACATGAGGAGAGCAAAAGTGGAAGCAACATCTGGGGTTCTGCTGCTGTTATGTAAGGTGTACCCAGTCATTTCTAAAGGTGTACATGGCTTTTAAGAGGTGCTTCTCGAAAAATATTCAAAGATGCCTGTCTTTGGCCAATTGTGAACTCTATTCCAAACACTCCTGCCTACCTGTTTTCTCTCACTCACCTGGATAGTTCCAACATGCGTTCTCTCCCTCTGCCATCCATGGCTCCTGTCCTCGCTCCACCTTCAAGGTCACTTTTGTTTTAGTAATTGGAGCCCCTGTTTATGGGAAATAACACAGAACTGAAAGACAAAAGTGCCAAAGACAAACAACTACCTCACAACTCAGCTCGGTCTCCTTGACTCTCAGGGCCTACAATGGATGACAAATGGGATTTTAGAAAAGATCCTTTGCCTCCATTTTGGAAACATAAGCATAAGCTGATCCCTAAAGGGGATTAGGAGATTGACTACTAGAATTTAGGGCCAAACTTAATGCTTCAGAAAGTTCACAGCTTTCAAAAGTCTTAAAAGGATAGAGAGCACTACTGTACAATGTGCATGACACTGAGGAATCGCCTCCCATCGTCCTTACCCACTGAGATGAGGTTTCTGAAGTTCTCCAGCATCACATCCCAATATAAGGTCCTCTGGTCACAGTCAAGCAGCTGCCACTCCTCTGTGGTGAAGTCCACTGCCACGTCCTGGAACACCACTGATTCCTGAAATAGCACATGCATCTTCAAACTTAAGAGTGCTAGGGTCGGGGACTTGCAGGAGAATCATGGCAATCAAGGTATGGTATTATAATATCACGTTCCCTGGTGAGTTTTCAGAAAGTCATAGATGATAACTGTTGTACATGTGATTCAAAAAATACCTGATGATAAAAATACAAATGATATTGAAATTTTCAACTAGAGACAGGACAATTCAATGATGGAAAATGAAGTTGGGTTCCCTCAGCCTCACCTCATATATTAAAATGGATCAGAGACCAGAATGTAAGGGCTAGAACTATAAAATTCTTAGAACAAAGCATAGGCATAAATATCTGTGACTTTGGATTAGGCAATGCTTTCTTAATACTGAACATAGTGTGACAAAAGATAAATTAGAATTCATTAAAATTTTTGATACCATAAGAAAGTGCAAATACACAGCCTGTGAAAAATACACAGAGTGGGAAGAAATTTTACAAATCATATATCTGGTAATCCCTGGTCAGGGAGCTGACCCACATGGCTTGGCAGACCTCTCCTGATCCACCTGCTTCTCCCCTCAGCAGTAATATCTGTCTGTTCTGTTCCCCATCTGTCTCTGGTGAATCCTCTCCACCTCTGACCCATATCCCAGTTCTTGTAAGCATAAATAAATACATCTTTAGTTAAAAAAAAAAAAAAGTTCAACATCATTAGTCATTAGTAAAATGCAAATCAACACAATGAGGTACCACTTCACACAAAGATGGGTAACGTTACAGATAAATAGTTACAAGCGTGGAGAAACTGAAACTTGTAAACTGCTGGTGGGACTGTAAAGTGGTACAGGAAGCATGGAAAACAGTTTGTCAGTTTATCAAAACATTCAACATAGAGTCACCCAACACTTCCTTTTAGATATGAACCTAAGAGAGTAGAAAAAATGTCTACACAAATGTCCATATACAAATGGATTTTTTAAAACGTGATGAAACTATTTGGCACTTTAAAAAATTGAATATGTACTGCTTATCCCAGGAATGCAAAGATAGCTCACGACTGGGAAATATAACAGAAATTCTCTAAACTTTTATATTTAGACAAAATATAGGATTTTTTGACAGGACGAACATGAGAAAAATGTTCTCATCTTATAAAGACAATCCTCACAAGCTAAAAATCCGTAAGTTGATTAAAAACAAAATCAAAACAAAAAGGTAACAGTGAGACACTGGGAGAATTCCTATTAAAATAAGAACAACAGACATTTTTGCCTAACAATTACATTAAAAACGTAATCATTAAAAGCCCTGGTCACTGCAACCAGACAAGGAAAAAAGAAAAGACATAAAAACTGGCTAGTAATTGACAAAGCACCATTTGAAGAGTGTGTGACTTGGACTTAATAGTTCTATAAGTTGATATGAATTCAAATGAGTTAATTCACACTTTCCCTTAGAACAGCCAATCAGAAATTACAAAGACTCCATCCCATTACCAATAGCAAATTAAAACATGTTAGAATAAACATAGTAAAAATGTACAAGAATTATAATAAACTGACAGAACTGTAATGAAGGACCTATAAGAAAAGTTTAATAAATGGAAAACTTATTGAAAATGTTTGAATTCTCTCCAAATTAATCTAAAGTTTAATGGAATCAAATAAAAAATACCTAACATCTTCTTTTATGGACCCTGACAAGCTGGTTTTAAAACTGTTCAAGAATTTAAAAAAAAATTACTGGAGACACTACAAAAGTCTAAGGTGTACTTAAGGATCCAGATAACATTACAAAGGCTAAGTACCTGGACTTGAGAACTGAGTTCAGACAGTTCTGGTTGGCACTATGTTCTAAGGAAGTCATAAGAACTTCCTTATGTTGTATCTAGCACAGTGTTGTTGCTATAAATATTATTCCTAACATTATCTCTATGGAAATCCATGAGAAGATATTTTCTTCTCAGAATTGTGCCAAGAAAAAAGTTATCTAGAGAATTATTTTGCTTTATGCTCATGGGCAACACCAATACTTTAATTGGTTGGCTAACCATTTTCTATGATCATCAGAAAGACTGGCCATACATTTATTTGTTCAAATTTATTTCAACTATATGGCAACTCTATAACCTGTCTATAACTTAACAATTTTACACTTTTCTAAAATTTCCTTTTGGACATCGTCTAGTCAATGTACATTTCTCCTGACTACACATTTCCTTTTAAAATGGATTTTGAGAAATTAAAATGTACAAATGGTTGCCTTACCTGGAAGTTGATCATTGTCTGCACCTCTTGCATAGAATCTGAGTAGATGGGGAGCAGAAAGACATGAGAAACCAGGTCTGCAAAGTAGAACCCTGCTGTATCAGAAGAGAAGCACCCTCATGTCAGACTCAGAAAATGCCACTTAGTAGGATAATGCTTGTAGCAAGTCATATATTTTTTAAGCATTAATCCTTCTCTGCTCATGACTGTTATGATTATATAAAATTTAGATAAGGATGCACATTTCTGTCCTTCTGATATAACAAGTTAACCCCTGAATCAGTGATAGTAATTTTCCCCCAGCAATGTATCTTTTTTGCCCTTCATTAAAAAATGAGTTAAAAGCCTTGATTCTGAAGCTCAGTATATCACATTCCCTTCTGTAATTCTCTGGTATACATTGACTGGTATCTACTGTTTTAGACGCCACATCTCTCTCTTTGGAAACTTAGAGGCCAGATCTGGGCTTTCTGAAATTATAAACAGCACTTGCTGGGTTCCTTGAAAGGTTAACATGTGCAAGAGAGATTCACGATTTTATTTATAGTTTTCACTGGGAAGATCTGCAGACTCCCTGACTCAAAAATAAAATCACAAAACTTAAGTCAGCATTTAATGCTCAAATATTTTAAAAGAAGAAATCGACTTTTTTCTCTTTTTGTAAGGTGCTTGCAAATACAGTTTGAAGACGACTCGTCTAGGTTTGAATTTCAGCTATTCCACTTACTAAGCTGTGTGTATTGAGGCAAGTATTTTCATCTGTCAGCTTCAGTTAAGTCACGTGCAAAACAGAAAATACTTATTTCAGAAGACCGGGAATGCAAAGCAGTTTCTCTAAAATGCTTTCTTCCTAGTTTCTTGACAGGCTTAAAATTCTCAGTTGCAGGCTTTGGTCGGGATAACGTTGCTTCTGCAATCGACAAAAGAGTTGGATGCAGACTCCTACACGGTGACCTGTCTGTAAACTGAACCTGACCCCAGCCTCACCAGGATCTGGGGACCCACTGAGTGGCAGTCGAAATCCAGCTCCTACTGTCTCCGGACGACTCCAGAGGTAGAAAGGGCCCAGGCACCCAAACACAAAGCCATTACACGTGGGGACTGTGAAGTTTTATCTTCGGCAGGATAAATCAACAAACCGGTACCTATCTTTCTCTCTGTCCTTCCCTCACGTCCCCCAAATCCCAGAGAGTCATACCTGCCACCCTTTCACTGCCACGCTCCCAGTCTGACTCTAAACCGAAGATCAGGTTACAGAGCCAGCCACAAACTCCCGGGAAGCCCCCGCCCACACGTCCCCAGGCGCACGCTGGAAGATTACAGAATCCAGGCTAGCGACCCACGGCGCCTGTGCGGAAGTAACTGCCCGCCTAGAATTCCCAGGCTCCCCCGCGGTGAAGGCAAGTCACCCGAGACTACATTTCCCACAAGGCCTCAAGAGCCTGTTTCCGGAGCGCGTCAGAGGTGCTGCCTTTCTTAGGGGGCGAGTCTGGCGTTGGGATCTGTGGGGCTACCCTGAGATCAATGCTCACTTTGAAGGGGGCAGTGTGTTTATCACTTTCGCTTAAAGAAAATGAGGCATCAGAATTTTTGATACTGGAAAATCTAAACCTTAATGTTAAGAGGATAATTTACCTAGTGGGATTTCTTTTAAAAAGAAATATACTAGTCTAAGTCGGGGAGATGAGTGGAACTAGCAAGGGAGACTGAGAAGGAATAATCTGTGAGGATAATGGAAAAGTGGGAGACTTGGATTGTCAAAATCAAGAGGAGATGCAGTTTCCAGAAGTGGAAGTGAAGTGAACCACGGGCTTCAGTAGTGTTGATAGGTCAAGTAAGATGAGAATTTAAGACTTGACCATGGTAGTCAGCAACGTGGAGGTTGTTGAAATGTGCAGTTTTGTCAAATGTCAAATGTGGAAGTCTGATAAGTGTTTGTAACAGTCGGATGAAATAGGAGAGGAAGTGGTGAAAGCAAATATGGACTTTTTTTTAAGTTTTGCTTTTTAAAGATAGCAAAAACCACATCTGTAACTGCATGTAGGTTTTTGGCCAGGATTCTTTTCAATTTGGAAGAAATCACAGTATGTTTATATTGCTATTTAAATGACACAGTAGAGAGGGGATAATTGCAATATAGGAGAGACAGTGCAGTTGCAGGAGGAAAGTTCTTGAGAAGATTGAAATCCAGTATGTGTCTGGAACGATCATTTCCAAGTAGGTCTAGACAATCCAGCCACTGACATAATAGGGTGTGCGGAGTTTTGAGGCACAGATGCAGATAGACACACATATTTGCTGTTGGTGAAAGGTGGTTGTCATTTTCTAAGTGCTTCTGTTTTCTCAGACGGAAAGCTGAAAGTAGGAAGAGGTTTCAGAAGTGAAAAGATAAGGAAAACATCATTACCTTGACTTTTTTTTTCATATTTCAACATCTGTGAAACTGCTCTTGCGAACTATGGTATACCATAGTTTAATAGGCAGCATTTTTTTCCCTCTTACTATGTAAAATAATGATGTATCTTACAAGTCATGTGAGATTCTAATGTTACTTGGAAGAGTGAGTAGATTAAGGAAATGTACTGTTATGTAGCAGCAGTAGAACCCACTGGAAGGCCCTCCCTGGTGGCACAAGTTAAGCTGCAGTAATATAAGGCTGTCCACAGCCACTGACCCACATTGCACAGCAGACCCCTCCTGCCTCACTGGCCGCTCCCCTCAGCAGTGTATTTCAGTCAATCTCCCTGTTACATTCCGCACTCAATCTCTGGTGAAACCTCTCAGCCCTCTGTATCTCTGGCCTTCACCCCAGCTTTTGTGTGCATAAATAAATCAATCTTTAAAAAGAACTCACAATACTAGGAACCACTGACTTTACTGGCATTTTCAGGGACATAAAGACATATGTATATCCCATGCTTTAAAAGTCCCTTCTTGACCTTATGCTGTCACTATGCAGTGTCAGAATCAAGTTGAATTGTAGGATACCTAGTGTCAGAGAATTGCTTGGGGATGGTGAAAAAACCCACACATCAGAATTAGTGTAAGCAAAATCTTAGCTCTGTGCAGGGCTGTGTCTCCAGAGCCAGGCATATATAATAAGGGTCAATAATTACTTTTGAGTATCAAATAAAGTTGAACTAGTCTTACTTCCATAGTTTCACTTCCACAACTGCATCATGGAACTTGTTTGGTTTGGGGTTTTTTATCTACAGGGCAATTTGGGGAAACAAGCATCTTAATAATACTGCATATTCCAGTCCATGAATAAATGAAGCACAGTGTATCTCATTTATTTGGGTCTGCTGTAAATAGACCTAAGCTATAATTCTCTCGGCAATGTTTTCGTTTTTGTTGTTCAAATTTTGCAATTTTTGGTCATACTTATCCCTAAGTATTTCATATTTTCAGTACTTAAATTTCTTATTTTGTTGTGACAATGCAGAAACAAAATTTATTTTTTAATATTGACCTAGAAGCTTTTAAAGAGTTTCCACAAGATGATCATGATATATGCAAGTAATTTTTTTTCCTTTCCAATCTGGATGCCTTTTATGATTTCCTTTACTCAATGTGCTAAATGTACTGACCATTTACAATGAATAAAAATGATAAAAGCAACATAACTGCCCTTTCCTGAACTTGGGGGGAATTCTGTCTTTCACCATTAAGTGAGCTGTTGACTGTAGAGATTTTGTAGATGGTCTTTATGAAGCTGAGGAAGTTCCCTTTTAATTTTCCAGTAGTTTTTAAGAAGAATGAGTGGTGTGTTTTATCAAAAGTTTTTCATCACAGAATTATATGGCTTTTCACTTTTGTTACAGTGCTAATGTGAATTATGCTGATCTTAAAAATGTTAAGCCAATCTTGCATTCTTTGGGAGAATTTCACTTGGGAATGGTATATTGCTCTTTTTCTATACTGTGGGGTCAAATTTACTAAAATTAAATTTTTCGCATCTGTCTTCATGGGTTATACTTGTCTATGGTTTTTGTGTATAATATCTGGTCTGGTTATCAAAATCTCATTGGAATTATAGAATGAATAGAGAATTTTCCCTCCTCTTTCTTTTTCTGGAAGTTTGTGAGCCTTTGCTATTACTTTTTCCTTAAAGAATTCAGCCCATAATTCATCTGGGATTGGAGTTTTGAGGAAAGGTCTTTAGCAAACTTCTTTATTAGATATACTACTTAGGTTGTTTCTTTGAGTAAGCTTTGGTGGCTTGTATCTTTCAAGGAATTTATCTATTTCATCTAAGTTGTCAAATGAATTGGCATAAAGCTGCTTGTCTTTCCTTACTAGTCCTTATTAGTATCTGTCGTAGCTGTAGTGCTGACACCTCTCTTACCCCTGCCACTGGTCGCCTGCCTGTACTTTTTATTTCCTGAGTGGTCTAGCTACAACTTTTCAGTTTTATTGAAAAACAATCAGCTTTTGAGTTAATCAATTTTCTCTTTGTGTTCTATTGCATGGTGGCAGCTATATTTTATTTTTAATGTTTCCGCTGGGTTTCATTTTCTTTTTTAGTTTAAGGTGGACACTGAGGTCAGTAATTGGAGAGCTTTCTTCAATTCATAAAATACAAATTACCAAAAAATAAAGGATATTCATCTTCCCAGGTTAATCTAAATAGCACAAACTTTAGTATTATTACTAAAGTTAAGATATTATTCATCACATTGGCACAATTTAAGAATTATTGTAATACTAGGTCAGGGTGTGGAAGCACATACTTTTACATACCATTTTTTTTAAAAACGATGAGTCAAGTTATCCAATACTATGGCAAGTACGAACAGTTCTTGCTTTGAGGGAATCATAGAGTCTAAAAGATGCATTCCTGCAGGGTAATGTGGATCAAGATGTATTCTAAATGTGATCTTACATCCCCAGATTTCTAGGCTGAAGGAGGAAAATCAGAAAATATTTAGAATATCTATGTAGGCTATAAACATTTATGTCTCTACATCTAACCCTTTCAGTATGGCTAACAGAGGAGAGTTAATCAAATGATTCTATTAACAGAGGAGAGTTAATTAAATGATTATATTACACAATATATTACTGGGAAACAATTTATTATCAGCTGTTAATACATGAAAATATATACCCTATAAAATTTGACTGATACAAACATGTTACAGAAGATTTGTGTCCAATCATATACACTCCAATGCACACATATTTGTTTTATACTTTAGTATGCTCACATACCCATAAAAACATTTTGAAAAAAAAAGAAAACAAAAACATTTTGAAGAATCTTATTGATTTCCTATAAATGATTATCTTGGCGTTCAGATTTAGTAGATGTGTTTGTGAGAGTAATATTTAGTTTCTACTGTATATACACAGTGTTTGTAGTAAAAAAAAAAGATAAAAAGTAACCTAAGTACATAGAGACCTGTTTAGATAAACAACAATCTATATATGCAATGGAATACTTTTTCATTGCTAAAAAAAATGAGGGGTGATGTCAACGTCATACCTTCTTCGGGCCTCTTTGTTGATATTTGCAGGTAAGGGCTCCACTGCCTACTGAGACAGACCAGCATTCCTCTCCATTATCCTTACATTTTTCTGAAGGTTACTTTTGACTTTATAAAAAGGTTACTATATGTAACCTCTGGAGATTGCTTTTTTATTTTTTGTTGTGGTAAGAGTTATCCATATTGTTGCATGTCATTGCAGCTTATCTGTCCACAGTATATCATACCCCTCTTCTGAGGCTGGGCATCTAGGTAGTTCTTGGTTTGGGATTTGCTATTGTGAAAGAGCTATAAAGTATATTCTTGTTCATATTTCCTGTTGAATAAGAATTCCCTGTTGTATCTGTATAAGCATTGATATTACTAGATTACACAGTGTATAAATGACACAGGTTAATTCATTTATCGTATTTTCATGGCTAATAATTTCATGTTTTATATCTTACTGTTGCTACTTTATTTTCCTTTATTTCTTTGTACACATTGATTATGTTTAAATGCTTGGTCAGTCATCCCATTAATTTTGCTTTAGAAATGTGTTTATGTATATATGTAAAAGCTTGGAATAACACATATGCAACTATTTATAGTGGGTGTCTTTGAAGGTGTAAAATCATTTAAAAAGCCATCAGTTCAAATGACTTGGGCAGCATTTCATTTTGTGTAATTACATAAAACAAAGACTTGCTTGAGAAAAAAGTAGGAAGGAGACTTCTCAGAAACTAAAGAATCTTTTTAGGAAAACAATGATTGTGGAAGGATACCTTATCCCCAGTCATGATGATCATCTGTCATCTTGTCAACCAATGATGAAGTTCCAGGGATAGTAGAATCCCAGATCTTCCCCCTTATCCCTGACTCTTAGTCCTGGATTTGTGTGGTTAGAAGGTGAAGAAATTTGAATGGAAGCCAAGCTCAGAAAATGAGCTCTTTAACTCTGCTGAGTACACTAAAGAGATCCAAATCTCTGAAGGCATACCTTCTGCTCATTTGGCTTTTTTGGCTTGAGGCTCTACGGTGGAGCTGAGCGCCCAGCCACCCTTCTTCCACTCACAGATATCTGCATAGCTACATGTCTGGCACTTCCACGCCTCTTCCACATCAACCCCTTGAGGTTCTCGGTGGCCCACCCAATAAGCCATCTGGTGCTGCACCTTGCTCCTCACCTCCTCCTCTTCAAAGACCACAATCTCTGTACCCAGCAGAGTGGCAGTCTCTTGGTGGATATACTCGATCTTTAGGTTATCGATAACTGGGAGGTCAGACAATGTCAGAGACAAGAAGACCAGCTCCATGAGGTCACCCAAGGAGTTCACAGAAAAGCCTCCCTGCTTGGCATGTCTCAGCACTGAGGGCCCCAGTGGTTTTTCTGGATGCAGTTTTGCATGGCGGACTAGGCTAGCAGCGGTCACTTTCCCTTGTACCATGGCATCAAAGATGTATTTATATAGGCTGACCTGAAAACAGTCTTTCTTTTTCTGTGCTTCCACAGGAAGCACAGGGCGCCTCCGTGTCTTGAGTTCAGCCAATTCCAGCTCCCCCTTGTCTGTATAGTGCAGCTCATCAATCACTCCAACAAGCAGCACGCCCTCTACTTCTCCAAACACTGGGAACTCTCTGATGCGACCTTCTGACTGCAGGGTAGGAATCATTGATAATATGTTCAGAAACTTAACTGCCCAAGAATCCTCTTTACTGGTGATGGAAATAGTCACAAGATCATGAACTTCTAGTTCTCTAGCTAGGTGGATGCTGACACCAGTGTTTAAGACAGCAGCCTTCTCGGGTGCCAAGAAACCAGGAAGCTCCTTCTTATATACCATTTGCTGTTCACACCAATCCTGGGTAGACAGATCAGTGACATACAAATATTTAAGGTGGAATCGCTCCATGGGTGATGAGATACCCTGTTCTCTTTTCCTCTTTGGTAAGTCGGCGAACTTGTCATCCTTCCCAGGGAGTTCAGAAGAAGGGCCAGGTTTGCTAAGTGAAGAACTTGATTCTTGGGTATCTTCCAGGTCCACAAAGTCTAGAAATTCTGAATCACTGAAGTCGGAGAACCCTGAGGCCTCTGCTGACACTGATTGCTCTTCCCCAGCCTCAGTCATAGCACTGATGTGGGTTGGGAGAGAGCCCTGCATATCATGTTAAATGTATTATCCAAATAAAATATTTCCCAAAAGCACTTTCAAATTCCAATGAGATAAGAATCATGACTAATTATTTACATTCTGTAAGGAAGCTTATTTATTAACAGTTAGTGGTACAGCTACACTTTATAATAGCTTCTGTGTGACCACTGGGCAAAACTTTCAAAGTGAAAAATGGTTAACACCCAATATCTCACTGCTCCCCCATGGGACAGGCAGGTACTTTGTATTTAAAGTTGTTACTGTGAAAAATTGCAAACATACAGAGACATAGAAAGACTAGAACACTAAACACCTATACACACATCATGTGGATAAATGATTACTTCACATTTTACTGTATTATATGCTTCCTTTGTGCATGCATTTTTTGGCTAAACTACAATAGTTTAAGTTATCGATGTTGTAACCCTTCAAATATAAATGCTTAGCATACATTTCCAAATAAATATATTCTCCTACCTTGACTATAGTACTATTACCATAGCTAACAAAATTAATAATTCCCTAACACTCCACTCTATATTCAAATTTTCCCAATAGTTCTGAAGATGTCTTAGCTTTTCTTGGATTCAGAAACAAAGATTAATATATATGTTCAACTATTTTGTCTCACAAGCATTTCTAATCTCAAGAAAGTAAGCAAATGATCTGTGAAGATATTCTTTTAAGTGTTCCTCCTAAGCTCACATATCATACCTTCCATAGGGAGAAAACAAAACAAGGTTTGCTCAGTCCACTAGTATTTTACTTTGGGTGCCAGAAAAAGAAATAACTTGACACACAATTTAAGGTGTCTGAGGTTAACCACCAGCCAAGTTTCCTCCTTGCTATTCTAATAAGCAATGAATAAGCTGGACATAATAACACCCATCTTAGAAAGCTTAAAACTAATGCTTTGAGAATACTAATCTAAGTTATGACTGTACTTAACGAATTTTTAGTGTTAAACATTACTATTGAAAGAAAATATAGATAGCTAGAAGAAAAGTTATTTTCATGAACAAAAGTAATATAATGTTCAGACTTTTGCTTATCCCTATATTGTTTTGGAAGAGACTAGAGTAGCAACAGAACACAGGACTGTACTTTTGCACAGGGGTCTTAAATTGTAAATATACAATAAATGACGACAGTTTCAAAGTAAGTAATTTCATGTGAACTATAAAATCCCTGAGTGTTGGAGAATCTTTAGTTCCCACCAACAAACTAAAGCCAAATGGTAATTAACTTGTGCACCTCTGTTGTTGCTTTTTCCCACTGGGAGGAGATCACTAAATCCAAATCACTTGATCCTGATAATATT
The DNA here is from genome assembly GCF_000260355.1 of Condylura cristata. Classification (NCBI taxonomy): domain Eukaryota; kingdom Metazoa; phylum Chordata; class Mammalia; order Eulipotyphla; family Talpidae; genus Condylura; species Condylura cristata. The sequence goes on along the minus strand of NW_004567109.1, from coordinate 21,414,091 downwards.
TTATTTCCAATGTCTACATCTGGGTTGTCCAAATATAACCACTACCCACATGTGACTTTAATTTTAATTAAATAAAATTTTAAATTCTTTTTCTCAGTTGCACTAGCCACATTTCAAGTGCTCAGTCGCTACATGTAGCTAGTAGGGACATAATAAGGCACAGACATAGGACATTTCCCTGGCCAGGGACAGTGCTATTTAATAATACTGACTTAGATTATTTCACATGTATATGTTAGCTCTTGTAAACTCTGAGAAGATACGGACTCTCTACTTGTTTTATACATAATATTAAGAATATGGCAGCCCTAACCAATGAAATATCTTGTTGAGAAGACATAATAGTAGTCATTCCCTAGGGGAAAGAGTCATCTAAAAGAAGAAAATATTCTAGGGATGGGCAATTTTTACATGGATGTGTTGCCTGGACTTTCCTGTAGACAAAATCCAGCTTGAGCATGATGCAGTGACACAAGCTATGCAACGTCTATCGTCTGACAGATTCCAGGTAGATCGGGAAAAGCTCTGAAAAATCGGACTTTCCACTGCTAACTTACGTTATGACCTACCTTTTTTGTATAATCGTAATATCAAAATATTCTGAGCAACTTTCAGCTTACAATTGGATTGCCTCAGCTGTATAAGGCCTGTCTGCCCTGACAAGCAAGCATTGCACCAGGGTGAAAAATTCCCCTGAAGTCAAGTGACTTGACTACTGACTGATAAATAAACGCATAAGGCCTGTTTTTGCAAAGTCTCTCTCACTGCAGGATGGATGGAGGAAAACCCAAATCTTATCATTCTATTATCTCATCTAGCCCTCTATTCAGCTTCTAAAGAATTACTCAAACTTCCTATTGTCTGGCCTTTAGATGTGGAAATTCATGCAGGTTGCCTGTTTTGAAACTAGTCAAGTTTTCCACCTGCTACACCTTGAAGGAACCCACAAAAGTCTTCTGGCTAGTCTTTCAGGATTCTGCTATGTAGTCTTCAGATAAGGAAATTCACCTATGTCTCCTTTTCAGAGATTTGATTAGCAAGGAATTTCCTCTTCTGCCTCCCAGGATGACCCAGGTAGAAAAACAAAAACCCATTAAGTAGTAGATAAGGTTTAAGGGACTTCTATCTTAGTTGATCTCCACTATAGTTAATATTAGTCATAAACTTTGTGCACCTATGTACCTATTTTTAACCTTGATTGATTTTAGAATGTTATATCTCAGCTAAAGGGCAATACGACCCTAAACTGTTCTTAGAAAAAAAAGATGATTGTAATCTCTCAGCCCAGTTCGTGTGCTGATGTCATCCCACTGCTTACTCCTAATGTATAAAATAAACCTCTGCTGAAGGCAGAGCAGGAAGACTTGCACCCAACTCTGACTCCTGTGTCTTCCTCGCCCCTCCTTTCCCTTTTTTCTCCTTCTCCCCTTTTTAGGAATCTCCGCTCACCGATGCCTTCCCACCTTAGGGTCCCGCCTGTCTTGCCTCCAGGCACCTCATAGTTGGAGCTGGTCTCCAACAAGGCAGCCCATTATCCCAAATTGCAGTGTATTAGTGATACAAAATGATTTTACATGGTACACGGACCAACATTTTTAGTGGTACCTTGAATAATATAAAGCTGTCAGCATGTCCACCACACACATAATTTCATAGTTAGTGTTTCTGAGAATGTTTTCTCTTTAAATAAATGTGAGAAAATAAAAATAAGAGAATAACAATGTAGGTAATACACAAGAGCAAAAATCATTAAGTGGTAAATGAGAGAGATGTTTTGGAAAGACCAGCATGCTACAGATCTGGGTTCTGAACTTACTTCTGACTAGTTTAGTATTATTACAAATAGTAGCACATTAATTGCCCTATGAATATTCTTAGGCAAGTTTTTAGTTTTCCTGAGGCAACTAACACATCGCTGAAATGAGAGTATTCCTTCCAAAGCACTCAGCTATCCAAAAACTCAGCCACCCTAACAATCAGTGATAAAACATACATATTATTAGCATTCCACAAATGTAGCTGTCCTCTCCCTTTCCCAAGGAAGATATGAAACAGTGTATCTATTTCCTCTGATAAATAACATCAAGTTTTAGGAAAGGAAACTTTTACTCGCCTGGAATTTGGTTGATCTTCCTCTTCACAGGGATAGGCAGAATGCTGAAATAGTAAGACTTGGGAAGGAGAAAGGAGCTCTGAAAGCCTATGTCTGCACCGAAGAATCCAGATCAACAGCTCTGGGACTTGCTGTGATAAAATGGGGGAACTTTTGGTCCTTTCTCACCTACCTCCTCACTTACACAGAGGCGTTACCTCCTCTCTCATCCACACAACATCATCGGTTGCCCACCCTAGATCCTCGGTAATGCTCGCCTCTCTCCAGGGGCAAATTCTCCATGATTTCATTTCCCCCATAGTCTGGATGCAGTTACTTGATCCAACCCCTGCTCCCTGCAAGTAAAGGATCAAAAATAACCAAGGTCCCCAAAGAGATCTCTGATCAGTTCCCTCTCCCAGCCCCATCCTCAGCCAGAAGTTCGGGCAGAGTCCTCAATTGGGAAACAGTTCATCTGATGGGTTCCTACTGTCTGCAGAACTGCCACCACCTTCACCCTTAACATCCCATTTGTTCGGTACTGCCAGGATTTGTGGGTTCCAAGAACTACTGCCTTAGGCGGGGACTTTTCCACTAGTTCCAAACCACTCTTCCTCCCGAGCTCCGCGTAAGCCCTAAAGTTTACTAAGCACTGCCTACAATGTCCAGGAGGAGCCAGCAAGGAGAACAAGGAGTCTCAGCCTCGGGATGAAGCCCCAGCTTACCGCAGGGTCTTACAAGGGCGAAAAATCCAGAGTCCACAGGACCGGGGTCTGCACGGGAGCCGCTCTCTCACAGCGGGAGGGGGTCGGAGCCGGCAAAGGCGAGACCGAACCCCGCGCTCCCTCACTTCATCTATCTTCACTCTCCAGCCTCTCCCTAACTGTTGATGCGCCAGCGAACCCCGGACCCCCTCGGCTCCTCCATCAACTCGGGGTTGCTTCTGGCTTCTGCCCCTACCAGCAGAGACAGACTCCGGGCCCCGCCTTAGCGTGCGGACGCCGGGAGATCCAGCCCAGAATGCACAGCGGCCCCAAGCCCCGCCCCCTCCCAAGGCCTCGGCGGCGCGGGGCAGTCCCGGAAGCCGGCTGCACCTCCCACCTTCTGGCTGCGGGTGGGACCCTGGTCTACCTCCCGGCAGGCTCGCCCGGGGCTCTGCTGGCTGCGCCCGTGGGCTAGACCCGCCCCGGAGGGCTGTCCCGGTACCACCAGGCCTGCTCGAGGGGCGTCGTTTTCCCGGTTTCCCGGAAATTATGGAGAATTTGCCCCAGGAGAGAGCCATCAGTGCTGCATCCTGGCGTTCCCACCTTGGGTTCTGTGTGTATCCGGCTCTTGCCAGCTGGCGTCAGCTTTCCCAGCTGAGAGGACAACCTCGAACTCACTTTTCAGAGCGCGCGCTCGTCAGTGCATTATTTTTTTCTCCTATTTGCTTATTGTTGAGAAACCTAAAATTACATATGGAAGTATAAAATATAGTAAGCACTGAATAGACTAGTCACTGGAGCAAAAGTAGAAAAGTATCAGAACCTTCTTTGCTTTATTTTCATTTTATCACATACCAGGTGATAGAAACTGAAATCTGGAGCTGAAGGTAACCATAATTTGCAATGAGGTGTTTAAAGCAAACATAAAATCAAAATGAAGAAAACAAAGTAGAGGTGAGAGATGGGAGAGAAAATTGCCAAGGTTTTCCAAAATGCATCAGGTTCCTGGTCCTGCTCCTTGAGAAATCACAAAGGATCTTAACTACTGAGCTTTGGTTTATCACTGGAGTCCGACTGGTCTAGGGGAAATGTATCAATATTTCACAGAATCACTAAAACTTTTTAATAAAACATTGCCAGATTGAAAAAGAAACATGAACAAAACCACTGTGGTCCTGGTCTTGTTCAGTTTTTACAACACACCATGCAACATTGACTAATAAATGCCCATTCACTCATGTTTATTAATTATGTCATGTCCGTCCTCTATTCTGTCTCCTTGGGCATTAACTGTCAAAAGCTGGCATAACCATCCTATAAATTGTTATGATTAGTCAGCCATTCAATGCAGTACCATGATTCAACAGTCAGTTTTCCTTTGTTTCAATCAAAAGGGTTGCAGCTGAAATGATACTTGCTAAAAAGCAAGTGGATCAGCCTCTTTAAAGGGATTGTCAGTCATCAGAGTTCCATCCTCAGAAATCAGGGATGGAGGTGGAAGTGTCACCTCTAGAATTCTCCAGCTGAAATTTTGGTGGGCCTGGCTATTTGACAAGATTCAGATTCTTTCTGTCTCCAGGGATGGCAACTGCTACTTCTGAGGATGTGGGTCAGCTGGTATTTCTAATTGGTCATTGAAACAAGCTGGTCCTTCCTTGATAGCTGATAGGGCTGCTGGCCGAGTGGACACTTCAGCACTGGATTCCGTTACCTATCTTGCTGTTGGGAAAAGAAATTGATCCAACCACTGAGGGTCAATTTGGTAAATATCCACCATCCAAATGTTTATACCCTCTAGCTAAGAAATTCCAGTTGCAGGAAATTAAAATGTATGAACTAGTAAAACACTGTACCAACAGAAGATTGAAATGCCAAAAGTCCATCCATAGTGAGCCAACTAAAAGAAGTACATGCAAACCAAGGAGTATTCCACAGCTGTTATAAAGAAATGAATAGCACTGTATCTACTGTGCTGGGAAGACCTCCATGATATATTATAGCATTAATTGGTAAAAGTCATGTTGCAGATTTATTTATGCAGGAAGCTGTCATAATAGTTACAAAGAAAAACTATGTTTATATTATCTTGGCTATAAATAGAAATATTTCCCCAAAAAAATAGTTATAAAAATGGTTATACCGGGCCCTCCCTGGTGGCACAAGGGGTTAAAGCTCAGCACTATGAAGCTATCTGCAGCCTGGCCAGGGAGCTGACCTACATGGCGCAGCAGACCTCTCCTGTCTCACCCGCTGCTCCCCTTACCAGTATATTTCAGTCATTCTCCCTGTTCTGCTCCCCACTCTGCTTCTGGTGAATCCTCTTAGCTCCATCAACCCTGTGCCTCTGGCCTGTGCCCCAGTTCTTGTATGCATAATAAGTAAATCTTAGGAACAAAATGGTTGTACCTCTCTTTCATAGGTTTTATGGTGACATGGGAAGCAGTAAGGATGCTTTTTACTTACACAACTGCCTTTTGAACTTTATACCGTGTGACAGTTTTGCCCATTAAAAATTTTTCGATTAGAAAAAGAGGTGGTGATATTTCAAACAACAGTTCCCATAACACTAGCCTGTAAATCAATGAATGCCCATGAAGATTAATTTACTAATCCACCAAGAAAACAAAAGGAAAATGTGTGAATTTTCCACATTGTTGAATTTAATTTGAAGGGCCATCCTTTCTTTCTTTTATTAAGTAGAAAGTGAAGAGATAGTAATTATAAATGTAGTGTTTATTTATACAATGGGAAAAATTATAAGTTGGGATTACATCAATTCCTCAAATTTATAGTGCTTAAAATTTAAAGCACAAGAACCCTACTTTAGACTTGGCTTTTGTTTTCATGTCCAAAAATGTCCTTACACATTGTTTCGAAAGGGGTTCCTCCTGTGTATTTCATGGTGCCGACTAAGTGATGAATTATAGCTGAAGGATTTTCCACATTCATTACACTCATAAGGTTTTTCTCCAGTGTGATGTCTCTGATGTTTCTTAAAGGACGAGTCATGCCTATAGGCCTTCCCACAGCGGTTGCACTCATATGCTTTTACTCCAGTATGCACAGTTTTGTGGTTGCTGAGGTGTATCCTCTGCCTAAAGGCTTTCCCACATTCCTTACATTTGTAGGGTCTCTCCCCAGTGTGGATTCTCTGGTGATGTGTTAGATATGCCCTATGACTGAAGGTTTTGCAGCATGCATTGCAGGCATAGGGTTTCTCCCCAGTATGAATCCTTATATGTTCGCTAAGGTGTCTAATCTGTCGGAAGGTTTTCCCACATTCATTGCACGTAAAGGGTTTCTCTCCAGAATGAGTTCTCAAATGTTGGATCAAGCTAATGTTCTGGCTGAAAGCTTTCTGACATTTATCACAAACATAAGGTTTCTCCCCAGTGTGGGTTCTATGATGCTGATTGAGAGATGAGCGGTGTCTGAAGGCTTTGCCACATTCTTCACATTCAAAGGGCTTCTCCCCAGTGTGGATCCTCTGATGTGTGGTAAGGGATGCGCTTTGACTAAAAGCCCTTCCACATTCTTTACATCTGAAAGGCTTCTCACCAGTATGTATTCTCATGTGTTCAGTGAGGTGAATGGGTTGTTTGAAGATTTTTTCACATATATTACATTCATAGGTTTTTGTTCGTATGTAACTTGTTGGATGACTAATCAAGTCTAGTTTGTATTTGTTCCTCTTTTTAGGTGTGTTACACTTATGGTGCCTTTGTTCTATAATAAGATTTGAACTCACAATATTCTCAAATTCATTACTTTCATGGTCTCTCCCGTTGTGGGTCAAGATAGCTTGTCTCACATCTCTTCCATGGGTCTCCTGGTGTCTTTCTAACTCACAGTCATATTTGGAGATTTTTCTCAATGTGGAGTAAATCACATCATCCTTTACAAATCTCTCCATCATATCATGATAGAACTGCTCTTGCAAAATGCCACTCATTGCAGTTGGTTCATTTGTTTCTGCTTTACTCCTCAAGTCTAAAACAAATGGAAAAAATACAAACAACTCATACTCATATGCTTTCAAAAATATTGCAGTGAATATGGAATAGAGATTTAGAGAACAATACATATAAAACATACAAGATTTCTTTATTTACACATGGTTATGCAATCTGGAGAGGAAATAGGAAATTATATTAAGAAATAGTAAACAAGGTAAGAACAGGTTTTAAAGAGTAAATTTGAACATTTTAGTATTATTCTTTTTAATAATACTAAATAATAAAATTCAAAGCTATAGATCAAGAATATCTTTTTGTATTGGCAGTTACTTTTGGAAAACAATCTTGGCAAAGTTAAAAGATGTTCCTCTCCCCACTCACACAATAGTAGGCAAGAGAACTCAGAATAATTTATAAGAACATTAATCTTTTACTGAAAATTATACAAATATTTGTGCATTTTTGTTTTCATCCTTAATAGTCTACCCTAGAAGTATTATTTATACAATAACCCAGATTATGATGTTACTGTTGGTATGTTCTATGGAAAGATCCTTTAATCTTTAAACTCTGTGTGTGTGTGTGTGTGTGTGTGTAATTTGATGCCCTCATGTATTTTGTACAGTAAAGTAAGAGGCTAAAAATGAGCAGGACAAATTTGAAGAATTAAGTTGAAGAACTACCTCTAACTGATATTGTGTCTCACTGTGAAACACAGCAGTTAAGACAGCCTGGCACTAGAGAGAAAAATAAAAACATGGAATAGAGAGAACCTAGCAACAGACCCATGCATACAAGAAGTCTGATGAGGGACAGAGTAGCATTAACTATTAAATAAATGCTTCCTGGTTGATTATACTCATGGACAGAGTTAAACTAGATCCTCACTGCACAGATCAAACATACGTATAATAAGCAGAACTTCAAAATATAGGATGCTATTTTGTCTATAAGTCTTTAAAAAGAAAAGTAAGCAAAGAATAAGAACATGTAATTTACAGAATAGGAATCCCAGATAGATGGTTTATAAATATGAAAAATATGTTCCCTTAATAGTATTCGGAAAACAAAAGACGCAAAATACTATGTATACCCAGTACACCCAATGTCAAGTGTTGACAAAGACACTGAGTTCTGGAAACTCAAAACCTCTTGACTGCAGTGTACAAACTGGTACAACTGATCTGAAAAGCAATTTGCTAAGACCAAGCAAATGAAGGTGCCTATACTTCACATACAATTTTGCTTCTACCAGCTATCTCAGAGAAACACTCCTATATGTACCCAAGAAGATTAATACACAAAGATATATTGCAGCATCTTTTTAAGCCCCCAAAATTAGAAACTGGAAAAATAGATAAATTGCAGTCTTTTAATTCAATGGAACTGTATGAACTAGAACAACATGGATAAATATCAACAGCATGGAATGAGAAAAGCAAATGAAGAAGTATACGTGCCATTTATATATGTAAAGAATAAGAGCATACAAAGCAAAGCTATACATTGTTTAAAGATATGCACTTATTATAAAAGTATGAAGACACATATGGGAATAACTCAGAAAAGTTAGAGGGGAACAAAAGGAAAGACTTGGGCATCCTGGCCTACTCCTACCTACACACTCATCTTGGCACTCTGTCTTGTTCTCACCTGCACTGGAATCTCCCAGACCTTCTTTCTCCATCATCCAAGGCTCTTCGCCTTTCTCCAGCTGGGAAATCACACTAGGTTTGGAAAGTTGATAACCTGTTTAAGGAGTTAAAAAAAAAAAAAAAAAAAGAATGTTTCTGTTGAGCTCTAACAACCATCATCAGAATTTAGTTCTAGCTCTCTGGTATTTAGGGTCTCTGGAAGTGGAAAGGATGCCACAGTGTGTCTTTCTATTCTAGCTTCACAATGTAAAGTTGTTCCCCCAGGAAGGAGAATCAGATATGCCCCACTTTGGTTTTCAAAGGAATGCAACATCTCCAATATGGAACCTAACACAAGCTCCAGGGAATCCACATTTCACCATTTGTAACTAATGACTCTCCAGGAGTGGGCAGGTTTCTATATGCTTAGCCCCCAACCTTACCCACTGACACCAGGTTCCCGTAGTTCTCCAGCATCACCTCCCGGTACAGATTCCGGTGTGCAGGGGCCAGGTGCCCCCACTCCTCCTGGGTAAAATCCACAGAGATGTCCTTGAAGGTCAACAGGTCCTACAACAGCAGATATATCCCTTGTCAGCCAGGTACAAAGTGTTCTTACTGTATTCTAAATGCTGGGTAACTCTAAGCTGGTTAGGAGCCTCCTCTGAATCTGTTTGGAGACTCTCTAAAGATAAAATATTTTAATACATAGGAAGAAATATGATATTAAGCATGTAAGGAAAATATTAAGCAGGATAAGGAAAACAGGAAGAGCCATAGTGAGGACAGGGAGCATATTTTATGTAGATGGTTAGGAAAAGTCTTTCTAAAACAAACCAGAGACATGAATTCATCAAGGAAGAGCTGCATGGAAATCTAAGGAAAGAGGGTTCCAGGCAGATAGAATGGAGCTAAGGCAGAGCTGCTTTGGTTTGCCTGAGGCATATGAGTCTAAACAGTAAGGCTGGAGGCAGGTTAGGGAAGGACACTTCTCCAAAGAGGAAATGCAGATGGCCAACAAGCATACGAAAAAATGTTCAACATCACTTGTATTAAGGGAGATGCAAATTAAAGCCACAATGAGATACCACCTCACCCCAGTGAGAATGGCACATCTTAAAACAACAAGCAACAACAAATGTTGGTGAAGTTGTGGAGAAAAAGGAACTCTCCTGCACTGCTGGTGGGAACGCAAACTAGTACAACCACTATGGAAAACTGTTTGGAGGTTCCTCAAACTGTTAACAATGGAGCTGCCATACAACCCAGCAATCCCACTCTTAGGTATCTACCCAAAAGACACAAAAACACTGATTCAAAAAGACACCTGCAACCCCCACATTAATAGAGAGGACATGGAATCAACCCAAATGCCCAAAAGTAGATGGTGGGTTAAAAAGATGTGGTATATATACACAATGGAATATTACTCATGACTTTTTCAGCAACATGGATGGAGCTGGAAGGGATCATGCTTAGTGAAATAAGCCAGAAAGAAAAAGAAAAGTACCAGATGGTTTCACTCATAGCAGGATCATAAAGGACAAGTGGGGGGGGATAATAATGAACAACTATATACCAGAGACATTTTATAGGGGTGAAGTAGGGAATGGAATAAAAAATGGTGGGAAGGGGGGAGAGTACATGGGACTATGGTGATGGCACACAGGTGAATTGGTGATGGGGAGGCCACAGGAATTATAATTGAGATGGGAAAAGGCACAAAATGATGTAAAAATAAACTATTATAATAAAAAACACCCCCCCAAAACTTAGACATATCTTACATCCCAAGAGCTATCTGTTGGTGTTTAGGGGTTAGAATTATATCACTTACTTTTCTTTTTCTATAGAAATCAGCACAATGTTAGGTCCAGAGACTGGTTGGAAACAGTATTATGTGGAGATTAGTCATAATGGGCCTGGCATTTGCCACCACTTACAACCCCTTTGGAGAACACTGACCTGTACCGAGCTCCCTAGGTTGAATCTGTTAGTATCAACATTCACCCTCCCTCAAAAGGGCAAGTAATAGCCTTAAAAATCAAGGAGCCCCAGGCCCTCCCTGGTGGCGCAGCGGCTTAAAGCACAGCACTGAGAAGCTTAAGCCACTTCCACATGAGTTCGATTCCCGCCTGCCCCGGAGGAGATCCACATGGCGAGGCAGACCTCTCCTGACCCGCCCACTGCTCCCCTCAGCAGTGTACTTCGTTGATCTGCCTGTTCTGTTCTGTCTCTGGTGAATCTTCTCACCCTCCAGCATCTCTGGCCTGTACCCCAGCTCTATATGAATAAATAAATAAATCTTAAGAAAAAAAAAAAAAAGCCAAGGAGCCCCATGAGGATTACAACTGAGATGGAAAAAAGAACAAAATGTTGTAAAAATAAACTATTATATTATTAAAAATAAATAAATAAAACCAAGGAGCACGTCAAGAAAATAAGAGAAAATTTCAACCCACCTGAGGTTCTGCTATCAGAGGTCCAGGAATTACTGCATTCAATAAACTTTCTCCTTGGGCCTCATCAGCATCTTTAGATAGCAGAGCTAGAGAAGGCAAAGAGTCACGATTTGCGTTTCCCCAAATCCCAAGAGGAAAACAGCCTGCAGACACACCGCGCCTGGCTCCTCTCTCAGTACGGTCACCTGAGTGGCACTCAGAGCAACTCAAAGAGCCTGAAGCTCCTGCAGACCCACAGTGCACTGGCTGGGTGTTACCACTTCCCAGTGGCCACTGCTGCTCCAAAAGCACAGTTCTGCCAGATCACTCCTTTGCTCAAAGGTTGCAGAAAAAAAAGAAAAATCCCAGCACTTCCCATAGACTTCAAGGTATCTACAGTCTACCTGCAGTATAGTTCCCATCACTGGCGTCCTCCAAGAGGGGTCCTCCAGTGTTTCCTCTCCCAGCTTTCCCTTCAAAAGGCTCAGGAGTAGATCCCCAATCCCTGCTTCCCCCCACCTTCCTCCTTAAAAGACCACCGTGCTGAAGTGTCTACCTGTCCTTTCACACACAAATGTGACCCTCTTTTCCCCCACCCATAGCAGTGTATTCTCACCTTCTCTTTCAAACAACTTAGTCACATCCTCCCACAGAGGTGCCCCCTCCTTGGCCTTGTTGGGGTGGTGCAGCTTCACCCAGGTGCCGGCCTCTGCGGGCAGGGTGATGAGGAGACGCTGCAGCATGGCGCCCGCCTGCTTGGGCTGGTCTGCTTCTGGCGAAGAAACTGTCAGCACCCTGATGACAGGCTTCACCGTTGTGTGATCCTTCTCTGACCATAGACCTCTGCCAGCTGGACTTGGGTGGGTCCTTGAGGCACCAAATCTGGGGGCTCCTGAAGGATGGTGTGACTTAACCGCTCGAAAATCTGGCTCCCCTCTTAGATGAAGTACTGCCTCCTTGGAAGATAGTCCTTGAGTAGCATGGAGTGCATGCCTCTACGTCCTAGAAGAGTAAAAGGCAGAAGAGGAGGGAAGCAGAACCCCCGCCATACCATCAAAACTCCAGAACCTGCAGAAAAGATTCAAAACTGCAAACGGGGCCCTCCCTGGTGGCCCAGAGACTTAAAGGGCAGCACTGTAAGCTGGCTGCAGCTGCTTCAGTGCGAGTTTGATCCCCAGCCCCATAGGTGACCTACATGGTGTGGCAGACCTCTCCTGACACGCCCACTGCTCCCCTCAGCAGTGTACTTCGTCGATCTGCCTGTTCTGCTCCCCACTCTGTCTCTGGTGAAGCCTCTCACCGCCCCTGAGCCTCTGGCCTGTACCCCAGTTCTGTATGCATAAATAAATAAATCTTTAAAAAAAATAAAACAAAACTACCAAACATCCAGGAACAATGACTTGGCCTCAATGTGGGGATAAGTACAATCAGTGTTCTTGAATGTGGCTCATTTTCCCAGTTCACATATGCACACTGCCAAAGACACACAATCGCTAAAGACAAGGACGCACAGCTATTGCCTGATGCCTGACACTTGCATTTGAAATGTCTAAGGCAAGTCAGCTCGCTGAGCTTCCATTTCTTCATGTATTAAATAGGGATAGTAATTGAACTTCATAGGGTTGTAGTGTATGTACTGAACTCTTCATCAGAGTAAATATCTTTTAATCTCATGCTGCATCATAATCTTTTAAAGTTATTTTAAAAGCAACTGGAGATTTGAGTTTAGAGTTCAAGTATCCCAACAGACAACAATCACATAGGTGTGTTTTCACACAGGCAGGATGCACTCTGGTTTCAGAAATGTAAAAATTGGGGGAAATACATTACTTCAACTATAAAGAGGACTATGCAGGGCTGATTGTAACAGGCAAATCTGGAAACAATTCCAACCAGCTCTCTCATCCAACCCCTTTCCATCTGCCCTCCACTGCCACCAGGTCAGGGTATCGGAGCCCCCAACACAGTCCTAGCTTCAGGGAGGGGGCCAGTCACCTTCACTTAAGTTTGTGGGTAAGGGCCAGTGGCTTATGGGCTTCTTTTTTTTTTTTTTTTCTTTCCCACTCTGACAACTCCAGGGAAAGGAGCTGCCTCCAGTGGTTTGCAGCTTGGGGAAAACAGTCTGGCCCTGCACATAGGAAAAGTAAAAGTCTCGTTAGCCAAGTGGGGAAACTTTCGAGTCCGACATAGGAAACCTTACTGAATGCCCAGCGCTGTATTGCTAAGACGCGCCTCCGGGGTCTCTGCGCCCGCAGACGCAGGCGGTCGTTCCACTCACCAGCTCCGCCCGGACGCAGGTGAAGAGCAGAGACGCGGGCGTGAGCGCGCTCGCGCTGAGGCTGTCAGCTCCAGAGTGTCTGTCTCCTTAGAGAAGGGCGGGTGCTCACGGACTGCGTTCCTTCCCAGCCTTTTACAGGCAGCCCGCACCCCGATCACGCAGTACAAAGCGTTTCCTAAAACGTCTCCCCCACGTCTCCGAAGCCCGCACGACCCCAGCCTCCCCACCGGGTCTTTTCAAATTCCCAACGAGGCGGCCTAGGGCGGTGCTGCAGCTCCGATCCAACCCACCCATCCGTTCTCGGCGGCCTTTCCAGTCGCACCCAAAGGAG
>NW_004567109.1:21362834-21400335 GCF_000260355.1 Condylura cristata | reverse complement strand
ACGCCCGGTGCCGGCTCCGCCCACGAGGGGCGGCCGCGGGGCGCGTCCTCTGGGGGAAGCCCGGTGCACCCGAAAACCCGGAGCCCGGAAGTCGCGGCCCTGCTCCCCTGGATCTGCCACCCCCCACCCACACCCGGACAGCGACCACCCAGCACCCCACCCGCGTTTCTTGACGGCGGCCCCAGAGGCCACGTGGCGAGCCGGCGCTTCCGGCGAGAAAGGCTTTTCTGTTTTTCATTCAGGCATCACAGCTTAGTGCCCACCATCTGCCGCCCGCTGAGACAGACGCTTGAGGATACAGCAGTTACCCAAAGCGCAGTCCTGCATTTTTTTTTTAATTTCGGTGAAATTAAATGGACAGTGATAAGTAGAAAAATAAATAGGACACACCTCAGATGATAGTAATGGCTTTGAGGAGAAAGGAAGAAGTCTGTGAAGACAGGGAGAGAGGATGACGTTCCCCTTTCTGATAATAGCGGATTGGGGTATTGGTCAACTTGGAAGACAATAACACTTTAAAAATTAAAGTCATTATTGTCAATGTTCTCAAAGTCGTGTATGAGCTTGCTAGGGCTGTTATAACAAAATGCCATGAACTGGGTGACTTAGAAGAAATTTTTGGTCTCACAGTTGTGAAGGCTAAAAACCCAGTATTCAGGTATCAAGGGGACTGGTCCTGAAGTCTTTCTTCTTGACTGGCAAGTGGCTGCCTTCTCTCTATGGCTTAGTCTTTTCTCTGTAATTGCATGCTCCTGGTTTCTGTGTGTGCAAATTTCTTCATCTGTCATATTGGAATAGAGCATATTCTAATGCCTGAGTTTAACTTAGCCACATCTTAAAAGTGATTAGCCTTAAAGATGTGATTAAATACAGACACATACTGAGATACTGGGGGTCTGGGGTTTGACATTTATTTGCAGGGGGTTGGGGGCTGCTTGGGGTGGAGGGTACAGGGAGTTGCAATTCAGCCTGTAATAAGGTGTCTAAGATAAGATAGTAGGAAATTACCAGACCTTTTAAAAGTATGAAGGTAACTCAACTTGGAAGATAAGTCTGCCCCCTTGCCAGTCACTAACTTGAAACGATCTTCCTTTTGCACCTCAAAGAAGAAAAAATGAATACAACACAATGTTAGGGAGTGAAATAGAAGGCCTCCAAACAATAACTGGGACCCCAAGGACTACAACCCCAAGATGTAGATGCATTGGAAGTGGAGTGCTTTAGAAGAATTTAAGGACTGAGGTCAAGTCTTGATCTTGGTTAAGGTGGTTGGTCTTTGATTGTGATGCCAGCAAATGCATGGCAAAAAAGCAAATGTAAATCCTCTCTGGATGAAAACATTGTAATTGTAGGTCTTAATCCTACACTCAAGTTTTCATAGAAAATGCAAATTTTTAAAAATCCGTTAAGCGTAACAGAAAATAAAGATATTTTCAAGCAAACAAAAATTTAGTTTGCCACCAGCTGACTGCAGGCGAGGAAATTCTGAAGATTGAACTTCAGGTAGAAAGAAAATTATTTCAGGAAAAAAAAAGTGATGTGGAAAAGGAAAGAACAACACAGCAAACATGTGACTAAATCTAAACATTCCTTCACAGTTGAAAAAATTTTATAATTAGTGAAGTTATTTCCTACCCTTCATGAGTTTCCATTTACCTCCATTTCTTACTCCTAGTCTCTACTGTGTGTGATATTGCTTCCAGAACAACTCTGGTCCTTCTCAGATAATAAACCTCTAGTTTCCTTTGGGGTGAGGGGAGGTGGTGATGGAACAGAGAAAGGCATGAGTGGGAGGAATGTGTAGATATCTTAATATTGAACTACACAATTTCAACCAATCTGAGTTTTCAGTCCCTGATCTTCCTGATGCCCAGCTGTCCTCAAAGCTTCAACTTTCCCAAGACCTTCTCTGATGGGTATACTCTGGTGTAGTGTCTGCTCAATTATTAGCCACTTTATTTTTTTCACTGCCCAAAATGTGTTGACATTTCCAATATGCTGCCTATTCTCCCCTGTGTTGTTTTGTTCTCCCCTAATTTTAAAAATAAATTTACCTCTACAAAACAAAGATAAAATTATTGTTAATCAACCACATTTAACTTTACTTGTAGCAAATTAATTTAAAATTAGGTCTTCTATCTTAAAAGTATGTGTTATGATTCATAGTTCTTAAATGCCTATACATTCTGGTCTATTTCCAAAGATTGAAAAAAAAAAAAGCAGACAGATTTTCCCATTTATGAAATCTAAGTAAGTATAGGGATAACCTTTCTCTGTTTTCATCATGGAAACATAATTCAATTCAGTTCAAACCAAAACAGTTCAACAAATGTTTATTGAGTCCCCACTGTATTCCAGGCACTGTTCTAGGCACTTGTGATACATCAGAAGACAAAATGATCCCTGCCTTCATGGAGTTTACATACTCGTGGGGGGAAAATAATAAGCATAATAAATATGTAAAGTATCTAGTAGGTTAGGTGATAAATGGAAAAAGTACAGTAAATTAAGGGGCTCAGAATGTTAGAGTGAGAGGGTAAGGGACAGTTACAGTACTAACTAGCACTGTTCACAGGCTTCAGTGGAAAAGCAAAGTAAAGTGAACAAAGATCAGAAGATAAGGGTGTAGGAAATCTGAAGGAACAGCTAGTGCAGGAATATGGCTGGGAGTCAGGATGCAAGTCAGCTGGAGATGCAGATATGGCAGTTACATACAGACAGCATTTTTAAGCCACAGACCATGTAGGATCACTAAGGCAGGGGTTGTTCGTAAAAAAAGGATAGTTATGCCTTCTGCTAGAAGAATAAGTTAGAGATGGTTTCACTTAGATGAAGAACATAGAGAAACCAAACAAAAACTTAGTAAATGTTTCTAGCTGATCTGAAGTATACGCAGGGGAGAGGGAAGGAGAGGAGTCAAAACAGGGTAGAGCACAAGGGACTGTGATGAAGGAGCACGGGGGCTATGGTGGTGGGAGAACTATGGGGATTACACCCGAGGGGAAAACTCCAAGTGCTGTCTAAAAATAAGCAAAAATGTAAGAAAGTAAATTAAACGGTTAAAAAAAATCAATCAGAGAAACCCAAGTTCATGGAAAATCGAAGGCATAGAATGTATACACAAGTGTATACACCCCTGGTCTTTCTGCCCATCAAAGTCATACAAGAACTTAAAAGTGTGAGACCAGTTTGTGTTTTTTTTTTTAAGGAAATAATAAGGGGAAAATCCAGATGACAATGATACACACAAATGAATTTACAGCTTTACTTTTGATAGACTGCACAATGACCAGACAATTCAACTTTTTGTTCTGCACATGAGAGTAAGCCATTAAACTTGGCCTACCTCCAGTTATGCCTGGAAGGATGGAGGACATCCAGTGAAGTGCTAAGGTCTATTCTGACTTCTTCTCATATTTCCCTGCCTCAATATGGCTTCTGTAGTCACCTTCTTCTTGGTCCTCTTTGGTAAGGCTCTAGTGTGCCGTCTGGGATTATCTTAAAAAGCCTTCTACTCAACATAAACCACATTTTCTAACCTATAACTGTATGCTTGGCAAAGATAATTTAAAAGTAATCAATATGAGAGCCACCAATATTTATTAAGAAATTATGGACTAATTTTTAGGTAACATATTAGCATTGAGGTTATCTTTTAAAAGTGCTGAACTTTTAGATCTATAGCCAAAAGTATTTATAAACATAAAAAGCATTAGGGACTGACGTTTATATAAATATATCCACAAAATATGCCTAGTTTTCCAGAACAGCATATAGTGTTTTAAATTCTTGCAACAAAATACCAAATAATTGATAAGGAAATAAGACTACTTAAAAACATACCAGTAACAAAAGTGATATTCTATTGCCATTATTAACCATTTTAAGTATTCTGTAAATTGGCAATGATAGCCCTTAGGTTAAATGTAATCCAACACCTGCATTTAAATGAAGTTTATAGGAACATAGCTACATCCATTTGTTTATGTCAGTGGTTCTCAACTAAAGCAAATACTGCCAAGTAGGGGATATATGAGCATGTCTAGAGACATTTCTGGTTGTCACCGATGGCTGGAGTTACTACTGGTGTTCTGTTGCAAGGGATGCTCTGAAACACCCTACTATGCACGGAGCAGCTTGCTCACTCATTAAGTATCAGCTCAAAATATCAGCAGTGCCAAGGCTGAGAGGCTCTGATTTATGTATTGTCTGGACATTTCTGCCCTAAAATGGAAGCGTTCTGACTGAGAACATATCATAGATAACACTTAATATATTTATTGTCTGGCCCTTTATAGAAGAAAGTTGCTAATTCTTCCCTACAGGAAGCCATAAAAAATAAGTATCTTATGTATAATAAGCAGTTTTTGAAATCTCCCTTTAACATATTTCTGAGAAATGAGCCAAGGGATATTTTATTAACTCTTCTAGCCATAGGAAGGCTATAGTAAAATATTAAATTTTATTCTGATGTATTAGTTAATCGTTATATCACGACCTGTCATGATGAAGTTCTCATTGGCCCTCAGTGAAATGAGAAAAATAAAGACAAATTTAGGAGATTTTTCAAACAGCTGACTTAATTCAAAGTAAAGAGCTATCTTTTGGTAATATCCTTTCACTATTTTTAAGTACCAAAATATCCTTTCTTTTAAAATATGGTAAAAGTTTTAACATTTGATCAAACCATTAAAAAATTACTGACCCTTGAAATCTAAGTCAAAAAAAACAGAGAGGCTTTTGCTTAAAGATGCGGACTTCTTGCTGTTTGAACACAGTTTATGGGTCATTGCTGAAGGTATTTCTTAAGTGTGTCTTGCAATGTCTAATAAGTGATGAACTACAGCTGAAGGCTTTTCCACATTCATTACAATCATAAGGTTTTTCTCCAGTATGAATTCTCTGATGTTTAGCGAAGGATGAATCATGCCTAAAAGATTTCCCACAATGACCACATTCATAAGGTTTCACTCCAGTGTGGACTCGCTGGTGGATAGAAAGATGTATTCTCTGGCTAAAGGCTTTCCCACATTCCTTACATTTATAAGGTCTTTCCCCAGTATGAGTCCTCTGGTGTTGAGTTAGGTACGTGCTATGGCTAAAGGTTTTACTGCACACATTACAAATGTAGGGTTTCAAACCAGAATGAATAATTTCATGTTGCCGAAGGTGTCTAATCTGGAAAAAAGCTTTCCCACAGTCTTTGCATGTAAAAGGTTTCTCTCTAACATGAGTTCTCAAGTGCTGGATCAACCCAATGCTCTGGCTGAATGCCTTCTCACATACACCACATTCATAGGGCTTCTCACCAGTATGAATTCTAACATGTTGAGTTAGAGATGATGGATGTCTGAAGGTTTTCCCACATTCCTTACATTCATAGGGTTTCTCACCAGTATGGATTCTTTGATGTGGAATAAGTGATGAACTTTGGCTAAAGGCTTTTCCACATTCTTTACATCTGAAAGGTTTCTCTCCAGTATGAATTCTCATATGTTCTGTAAGGTGAATGAGTTGTTTGAATATTTTTTCACAAATATTACATTCAAAGGTTTTCATTCTTGTGTAACGCCTTGAACAATTAATCATATCTAGATTGTATCTACCATTCTTCCCAGGTATGGCATATTTGTGGTCTCTTTTTCTTGAAGACCCTACTGGCTCTGGAACAACTTTTGAGCTCATATTAATACTTTTCTCAAATCTGTTAGATTCTAGGCTACTTTCCTGAGTGGGCATTTTCTTGTGGTTCAAGGAGACATGCCCTTCACCCATGCCTTGGTTATTCTGGTGATTTTCTAAGATGTCATGTTTGGAAATTCTTTCCAATGTGGAACTGAAGGTGTTTCCTCTTGTGGGCCTTTCCATTATCAGGCCATGGTGTAATTCTTCCCAAGAAATGCCATTCTTTATGGTTGATTCTTTGGTTTCTGTTTTGTCCCCCAATTCTGAAAAAAAAAAAAAATATATATATATATATATATATATTTGCCTTAAAAAAGAAATGGCATTAGTATGAACAGAAGTGGGTAAACAACATGTACTAGGTACAGGAGACCTGGACTGTCATTAAAGGTGATCTTGAGGTTTAGCTGATATAAAAGGAAATGAAGAAGTGGTCAAAAGAAAGAAGATGTTAAAAGTATATGAAGTGACTGAGAAATTGGGCGAAGCTCATCTAAGTAAATTTCAAGAATAAATAGACTATGAAGTGAGCGTGGGTTATAAAGACAATAGCAAGCTGTAACATTAAGGAATACAAGATTCTAATACTGTATCGCCTCAAACCAATATTTCTATCACAAAACCAGGCTCTCCCTGGTGGTGCAACAGGTTAAAGCACTACATTATAAAGCTCTCCAGAGCCATTGCAGCACAAGTGTGATTCCTGGCCAGGGAGCTGACCCACATGGAATGGCAGACCTCTTCTGATCCGCCTGCTGCTCCCCTCAGCAGTGTATTTCAGTGGATCTCCCCGTTCCATTCCCCACTCTGATTCTGGTGAATCCTCTCCCCCCATCCCACCCCACCCTCCACAACTCTGGCTTGTTCTGTAAGCATAAATAAATAAATCTTAAAAAATTTTTTTTGAAATATTTATCTCAAAAACCTATTAACCACTAAATCATAACGAATTCACAAAAAGAGACAAGCTCTCTTTATTTCATCCATATTCCCCATAGCACTAATACTTTGGAAGGCATCCATTCAGTCTGTCTGTCTACTTACCTGCATTTATATAATAACAAACATTCATACCTAAAAAAGGGACTGTGGTGTGTACATAGGTATTTCTGTATCTACTGTGTTAACTCCATTGTATCTTTTGGGTCCCCTTTTGTGTCTACACCTTTAGATTTACTTCATTCTTTAATAGCTGCATTAGATCCCATTTATGGACATTTCATAATTTGAATTTATTCAAATTATGCTGAAAACAGATAGGTTTTTTACCTCGTCATTACATATCAATTTAGTTCACACCTATCAGTACTTCGGAGGATTTACTAAAGAGGAATATTGAGTTATGTGTATGTGTACTTTCAGTGAATGTGGGTTTCCCTGCAAGTGCCTCACATTTTTATCTTTCTTCATAATTTTTCCCTCTGAATAAGGTGGAATATGGTTTTTTAATTTGTGACAAACTATTAACTATATTGTAAAATCTTAAAGGATAGAGGCTGTGTAAATTATCTAGATTTACACATTATCTAAATTATACATGGCACATCTGTGGATGAGAGAATTTTCCTGATTTTCATTTTTTTCTGTTCCTATCCATCCATTCTGGACCCTCCCATCCTAAAGTGCCAATATTTCCCATCACAGTAAAATCTTATTCCCTAGGATTTCTAACCTCACTTTAGTAATAACACTCAGTAGTGCTCAATAGTGGTTGGATAAATTTTGGAATGAACACAAAAAAGCAAGCAGAAATGTTTAGAATATGAAGTTGATTAACTTTTCTTTTTAGGATAAGAACAAGATAAATTTCACATACCAAGTTGCCAAATCTGTAACCTTCAAAAGCATTTGGAAAGAGAAAATAAGACGTCAATAAATGCAATTGAAAATTACAGTAATAGTCATGAGATGATGGGAACTTGGCTTAGCACTGTATCAACAGATATAAAGAGTTGAATGGTTCTAACAGAAAATACCAAAAAAGAAAGTGAAAAATTGAGGGAAAAAAACCACAACACATTCTTGCTGATACCCTGATTTCTATCTTAGAGAGACTAAAAGGCCAGAACAAAATTTAGAAGACGGCTTCTGTTCAGGAAGTACTGGGTTTGAAGTGATAACAACCTATCTGTGTAAAAATATCCTAAACGTAAGAGGAGAGTTCCTATGATATGTAAGACAGACATATATGGACAATATAGGTGTCAACTGGGTAGCTGAAATTATGGGATGCATATGTGGGAGTTTGTAAAGACAGAACCACAATGTAAAAAAACAGAGGTCCAGGGGCCTGTCTGGTAATGTAGGGTTAAGTCTCAGTGCAATCACACTTACCCACCCCTGTGGCCTAAGTTCCATCCCCAGCCAGGAAGCTGACCTCATGGTGCAGCTGCCCCCTCCTGTCTCCCCCACTGCTCCCCTCAGCAGTGTGTTTCAGTCAATCTGCCTGTTCTGCTCCCCACTCTGTCTCTGGTGATCCTCTTACCACCATGCACCTCTGGCCTGTATCCAGTTCTTATATGCATAAATCAATAAAACCTTAAATAAGAAAAGACAAAAGCCCTTCAGGGGTTATGGGAGATACTGCTGGCTGTTCCTTGAAATCTGTTCTACTCATTTTGGAACACACAATTTTAACAACAGTATGTTTTCTAATCTTCCTTCAACATGATTGAATGAGAAGACAAGGGACTCCCTCATTTAATGAACAAGTGTGAAAAGGATGGCCCATAAATACTCACAAATGTGCTCTTTTTCTATTTTTGGCTAAATTTAGATGACGGAGGTCCTAGAAACTAGTGAGAGCACCATGTGGGAGGAATCTCAGTCCCTGCGTTACAAGATAGAAAATAACTATCCTTTAGGCCATGAAATTCCCCTAGACCAGTATATGAGTAAGAAGTTTCTATTTTGAGTCAAATTCTAGAAATTTGCTACAGTTGTTTAGCAAGTCCTAACAAAGGTGGAAATAATATATTTGCATTAAAGAGGACATTGCATTAAAGAGAAGCAATGAAAAAGAAACGAGATAGAGGAGACAAAAATTATTAAAGTAGCTGGAGAAGAAAGGGATATCAAGAAGGAGACAAAGCCTGTATAAGCCAATGCTGTTGCATAAATAACCCCGTAAGAATACAAATTCTGCCATCAGAATAATTAGAATGCAGTACTGACTCTAGTGACTAGTAGCAAAGTGACCCCGTACAAGTTTCTTAACCCATGGGTTTCTTTTTTTTCATGTTTAAGATGAAGCAAATTCAGCTACAGGAATGACAGAGGCCAGCTTGGTAAACAGCTGCCATTACTACCTTTCTTAGAAAATGAAAATGACTGTTAAAGTCATGGATATGGTAAGAAGGAATTATATAGTGAGTTCTCAAAGTTCCTCAAAAATAAATTACCCTCCCCTTCAAAAAACATTTTAAATTACACTGGTTAAAAAAGAGAATCAGAAGTGAAGCTGAGATCCAGAATAAGATTAAGGAAAAAATCTAAATGGAATCTTAAGAGAAAGTAAAATATACGATAAAAGGACATGAGAAGGGTAACACACGAAGAGATCCATGAATGTATAGGAGAAGGACATTATGGTCAGAGTAAGGTTTAGAATGTTGGAGAAAGCAAGAAAACAGTGAAATCAGGTCAGTGAAACAGTAAAAGCTAACCACAATACAGAGGTATCGCTTCGTCTCATGCCAAAGAAACCAACATCAGAACAGGATGGGGTGACAGAGTGGTAATCAGGTTTCTTGCGGTCCCACGCAGATGGCTTCAGCCTTCCCAACATCCTGGAGCAACCTGAAGTAGAAACACAACTAAGGAGAGACACTGTCTCTCCTCTCTTACCTGCACTTGGACCTCCTGCAATAGTGTTTTCAATCAGCCATGGTTCTTCTCCTTTCTCCAACTGTGCAATCACACCAGGTTTGGAAAACTGATATCCTGCTCAGAGAGAAGAAAAGACTATATGTACTGAAGTCAAAGAGCCAAACCAAGGATTTAAAGATAGTTTCTTGGTATTCAGGCCTTCTCAAGAGCATAGCATAAAGACCAGGCCAGAAAAGACCAGCGCAACTATCATGTGGTGTTCAAAAGGAACCTCTAACCCAAGCCCAAAGCCTAAGCATAGCACTTGACTTAGACCTGCCTTCCAACAGAAAGCTCCAGAACCTGTCCTTACCCACTGACACCAGGTTCCCGTAGTTCTCCAGCATCACCTCCCGATACAGATTCCGGTGGGCGGGGGCCAGTTGCCCCCACTCCTCCTGGGTGAAGTCCACAGAGATGTCCTTGAAGGTCAGTAAGTCCTAGAACATCAAATATGCTCCTTTTCAATCAGTGTTCGGGAAGTTGTTTTGACCTTGTCAAGTGAAAGAGATTCCAGACAAGTTTTCCTGAACACCCTTTTAGAAACTGTTTGGCTGATATTCTAAGAAATTTACAAAGCAATCTAGAGAGCATGTAAGTTATTTCTGGTAACTTACAACTTGGCTGAAGACAAAGTACTCCTGAAATATTAAAGAAGGTCACAAGACAGTGTGTAGTAATTTAGATTAAGGACCATAAAGATTGAGGAGAAAGAGCACAGTTGCAAAGGGGTTAAGGCCACAAGCGAAGATGGACTCCTCTGTTGGGCTGAAAGAATTAGTTAAAATGAGAACATTTCAGTCTGGGCAAACTATGCTTAGTTGGTTATTTCTGCTAGTAAGAAAAGTGTGATATAACAGGATGTTTCTGGCAAGAGCAGGAATTCTGTCTTGTAAAGACTATCTACCTCTTGATGAAAGCAGACACTGTTAAAGTACAGGAGCTGTTGCATATGACCTATATAAATTAAATAACCATCTGATAGTTACTTTAGAAAGTATTCCCACAGGGGGAAAAAAAAAAAGGATTCCACAGGCAAAGAAAAGAGAACCCAGAGGCCTAAGAAAATAACAAATTCCTTAAGTATGGAGGCTGTTTTGATGACTGTTAGGTACTGGAGCCATTCCAGCATACACACCGTCCCCATTAGGCAGATAATAGTAACCATTTTTAACCACTGAGGAAAAATAAAGTTGAGGAAGGCTTAAAGACATAGGATTCAACCCTGTGCCATGGGATTTCTGGAAGCTAGTTATCATGCCACTTTAAAGCTCTCCTGTTTTCTAACTGTTTTTTCTATATTTGTGTTCTCTGATCATTCTAATTTTGAATTTCTCTCCGCTTCTGGGTGGGGAGCATATGGCTGTACCAGTTGGCAGGGCCGCTGGTTTTCTGATCTGCTCACGGGTACTGTTAAACTGCACTTAAAAGTTTTCCTCTTTTTTGTTCTGTCAACTTAGTGTTTTGCTCTCATGGCCAGCTAGTAGCTTTTCATTTTCCTTTCCAGCTACAGTTCTTCTCCAAGCATGACCAAAAACCCTTTCATAAAAGTCATTAATGAAGTGTGTATATATTTCTAAAAATAAGAAAGCCTGGTTCTGTTCATTTTGAAATGCTGTTTCAAATGTTTTACAGAGTTGCTCAGTGAAGCATGCTAGGCCCACAGGACATTTTACCATCTTTCCCCCAGATGACATCTGTGAGTTTACACTGAAACTGCATCATATGCTTTTTTAGCGCATACATTATACCCCCAACATAATTTTTAAACTTGCTGGATAAATGGCTAGAGGATTTGCTAGATATCAGAAGGCAACTGAGAAAGGAGACTTCTGGGGAAACTACCTTTGAAAAGCAACCAGCGAGGTCTGTTTTCAAAAAGGTTAAGAAAATCTACTTCAGTAAGTCAAGTCACAGAAAATCATCATCCAAGCTTCTTAAATCTAATAATTTCAAGAGAGAAACAGAAAACTCCAACCCACCTGGGATTCCACTGTCAGGGGTCCAGAGGCCACTTCACCCTCTAAACTTTCTCCCTGGGTCTCCCGAGCAGCCTGAGACAGCAGAGCTGGGGAAGAAAAAGAGCTGGGGTTTGCATCTCCTCAACTGCCCCAAGTAGAAATAGTACCTGCAGACCCACTGAATGCGACCCCCCAGGCACGTTCACAAAGACCATTTAGGGCCACGCAAGGACAGCCTTCTTCCTGAGGACATGCAGTGGGCTGCTCCGAGGATGAGTGCTGGTCAGTGTCAATCCAAAACCACACGTCTATCAGATCACTCCTGTCCAAAGAACTTTGAAGGGTTCCCACTGATAAAAGAAAACGCCAAGAATTTCATTGTGGACTTCAAGTTGCTTCCTCAACCATTATCTCCTCTAGAAACGCATCCTGCATCCACTGGACACACCCACATAATCCCATCCTCCATTCGCTGAGCTACCTGGATAGCACCCACCTTAGCACTTTTCCCAAGTCCTACTTGGTGAACAACTGAGTAACAGTTTAAGAGAAGTCTTCTCAGACATGAGAAGAAAGCTTCCTGTCCCCTGTACAAGCAAAAGCTTAGTTTTTAATATCTCCTCTAATATCCATCTCAGGCTGACTCCTATTATATTTATTTGTACAATTATTTCTTCACTGAGCATAAGAAGCTACCTTGTTCATTTTTTTCTAAACCTGTTAAAAGTTTAATCATAACACCCTGCCAGGTTGCTGAAATTCAAGAAACACTGACTGAGGTATCGAAAATATGAACTAGATTTAAGGCACACAAATTATTATCCTTGTTATATTTTCCCATGAAAAATGAGCACCCATATATCCACTACCTAATATCTGCTGTTATTTGCTTTTTTTCTTTTTTAAGATTTATTTATTTATGCATACAGAAATGGGGTATAGGCCAGAGGTGCAGAGGCGGTGAGAGGATTCACCAAAGACAGAATAGGGAACACAACAGGCAGATTGACAAAATATACTGCTGAAGGGAGCAGTGGATGGGTCAGGAGAAGTCTGTTGTGCCATGTGGGTCAGCTCCTTGGTTGGGGATTGAACTCAGGCTGCAACAGCTTTGGCTAGCTAGCTTCACAGTGCAATGCTTTGACCTATGGAGGACCCTCTATTTTTCTGAACCACAAAGTGTAAACATCAGACTTTCTCTTAAATACTTTTAAACAATCTTCTCTTGCATAACTATAATATCATTTATCACAACTAAGAAAGCTGATGAGATTACATAGGACCATCTAAACATTCAGTCCATTTTCAGATTTCCTCAACTGTTCCCAAATTGTCTTTGATTCTGGATTTTTTTCCACATCAGGAGCCAATTAAGGACAACATATTCAAAATGCTTACCTCTTCTTTCTCTTAATTCCACAATAGCAGTTTACTTTTTTCATGACATCAACTTTTTAAGAGATCAGAGTTATTGAATTATATCCACAGTGGAGTTTATCTTATTTCTCCAGCCCCTGTATTTTCTGTATTTCCAGGTTAAGCAGTTTTGTCAGGAATACTTCAAGGGTGAAACCATGTGCTTTATATGACTTCATCCAGGCAGTACAAAATGGCACATTAGCACATCACTGGGGCATGTGGTTAAGCCAGTGACCACCAGATCTCACCTCTGCAAAAGTCTGCTCTTACCTTATTGGCATTTAGCCAGTAATCTGCAGGGTGGATACTCAGATGCCACATGAATGTACAGTTTCCCCATGAACCTTTGAATTATTTCATGTACAGTAAAAGATTCTCACTTTTTAGTAGGTATTTTCTGTAAAGAACTTTCCTCAAACTGGAAATGATCTAAAAGGAAAGTAAATGCATCATTCATTCCCCTAATAATCAATTTTCAAAGTAAGAAATCAGTGTCTTTATCACTTCCAGTGTTAGTGACTTTTTTGGCACCTGCTCTCCCTATTTAAGTTCATCATGAACTTGTGGAATTTTGTTTATTCAAGGTATTACCATCAATCTGCCCCTCTCTGTGCAGTAGAAGCCCCTGGAAGCTGGCTGCAGCATCGTTTCCATACCTGCCACTAGTCTTTGAGCTTGGCCATGCTTTCTAGCACAAGACACTCCCGGCTCACCTGGGAAATTTCCCTGCTCCCTTTTAACCTCTGACTTAAGACTCCAAGTACCTGGGCATGTCTCTTATTTCATTCACATTTCCTCAGAAATTCAGGCAAGTCCTCCTGCCCCACCCCCTCAGGGAAGATGAAAAGAAGTAACACAGCGCTAACACTGAACCACTGGGTTTAGGTTGAGGTGGCCACCACAGGCACTCAGAAAAAACCCAGGCCAGGGGCCACCATCAAGAGCACCAGGGGCCACCATCAAGAACTCCAGGGGCCTTTTACTTCATGGTCTCCCCAACAGCTGCCTTTCTTCTGGCAACAAAGAGGGACACTTTTCCTCCCTCCCACCGTGTCTCTTCTCACCTTCTCTTTCTAACAACTTAGTCACATCCTCCCACAGAGGTGCCCCCTCCTTGGCCTTGTTGGGGTGGTGCAACTTCACCCAGGTGCCGGCCTCTGCGGGCAGGGTGATGAGTAGACGCTGCAGCATGGCGACTTGAGGGCTTGGTTTTCAGGGATGTCTGGCCTCAGCCCACGAGGCCGTGACAAGACTAGTGGCTAGTCTTGTCCACTTTCGAGGAGGAAATTGCCAGCACCTCTGCCTGGAGGTCTCAGCGTTCCAAGGACCGCCTCTACTGACCAACTCCTGCTTCTCAGTGTCCTCCACGCTCAGGAAACTAGCTGCATACTGTCGGGAGTCTGGAGCCCGGCCTTCTCCTTGGGGGTGCAGGCTTGGCGGGGTGCCTGAAAGAACACCTCCCTTCTGGAGCTCGGTCTGTCACCTCAGCAGGCAGCGGAGGGTCCAGGGTCTTAATCTCAGCTGCAATCTCGGGTCCCTGTCCATGCAGGCAGAACACAGAGTCAGCAAAAGGATTTAGAATTCTAAAACCTCAATTTTAGGAAAAAAATTGACAAAAGGTAAGAGACGTGGAGACTTTGGATAGACACAGCCCAGTGACCCCAATACTCTGTGCGGCATCATGAAGCATAAGGGTCGAGTAAACCCCCATTCTTTGTTTTAGACCGTCTGTTTTCTTAAGAGATGAGATTTGGGGTCAAAAGGGATCTGGGTTTGAATCACCCTTGCGCTGTGGCCAGTCACGAAAACGCCCGATCCCCAGTCTGTGCTTCCGTCCTCGCCCACCACCTGCGCGGGTTAGCCTTCCTCCAGCGCAGTCGCCCGCCGCCCGCCGGCTGCCTTTGTCTGGGCCCGACTCGGGGCGCCGACCCTCTGCGCCCGGAGTGGCGCCCACGCGGTGGGCGCGCCCTCACGTGTCCCGCTCCCCAGACCCGAGAGCGCGCCGCTCACCCCTCTTTCGGGATCTGACACTCGCCGTCGCCCTCCTGCCACAGCCGCCCCACGCAGCGCGGAGAGGCTCCCACGTAGCGCGGCCCCGCCAGTGCGCCAGCGCGGCAACTGCCGCGGCTAAGCCTGGTTCCCGGCATCCTCCGGGGCAGCAAAGACGTTCGGGGGTTTTAGGGATTCTCCTGCCCAGCGGTCCCCTCTCCGCCCCTGGCGTCCCCACCAGCCAGGCGGTCCCCTTTCTGCCCCATCCCCGTCTTGAATTCCACCTCCTTCATTGACCGCGGACAGAACTAGTTCTCTGCACAGAGTAGACACGTTATTGTTTCCGTGGGGACATCTGGAAGTCTCCACCACCTATATCACTAGTTTGTTGAGACAACTTTGTTATAAAATAATCTATACCACTTTCTTTAATAATATTTAGGTGGGAAAGACTGGCAATGGAATGAAATCCAGTGTAATTATATTGATCTACAATTCAATAAAACTAATTGTTTTCCTTATATTTCTGAAATGCCAGAAAACACACAAAAAGAATCAAAACGTTGTCTCTAACTTATGGGGCAGAGGTGAGGGGTGAGCCCTCAAACCTGCTGGCTCTAAATAGTTTCTGCCATCTGCCACATTACAACAAAACATACTCTGTGTGTAAACCCTTTAATGGAAAGGAACTTTGTACAATTAGTGTGCAATAAGAGAAGGGATAGAATAGATAAAATGGTCTCCAAATTAAGCACCAGAGTCTCCCATTCCTTCGTGGGTAGATGCCCAGTAGGGTTGGCCTAAAGCAGAGCCAGAGGTCAGAAAGCCTGCCACAAGTCTAGGGCGCCTTCTAGTGGGGACGCATAAGAAAAGGGCAGAAGGGGCCAGACAAGTCTGGAAGGAAAGGAGTAAAATCATAAGAAAACACTGCCATTGTTAACCTTCCCACGGGTCTCTCACATCTGTTTCAGGAGCCTCCTTCCAAATCCTCCAACTCCCAGGAACAAGCACAGCGTCTTCACCCATCCCTCTGCTCCATGTGTCTCCTCCAGGTCTCCTTGTTCCTTCCCCCTTCCATCTTCTCTCCCCAAGCTCCTCTTCAGCTTCTCCTGCTGCTCATCTTCACCCTTCCTTGTGGGGCAGGGAACCTGGAACCTCCCCTTTCCCTGCTGGACAGCCCTGTTACATAGCCTCACCCAGCGGAAATAACCATGGCTCATGTTTGGTGCACAGACCTAACTACACACACACACATACATTTTTGTTTTCTGTGCATTTTAATCCATTTCCTGCAAACCCTGTTATACTGTGATGCTATTTTACTGCTGATTTTTATCTCCTCGACAAGAGTTCCATTTTAGAAAATAAAATGAACTAAATGTGCCCTTTCCACACTTTTTCAAATTTTTATGATGAAGTATATATATAATGCATATGCTTATGTTTTAAAGATATTTTCAGATTGCTCTTCCAAAAGACTGATGTACAATTTTATCAGCAATATATGAGAATATTCTTTCACTGCAGTCCCACTTGAAGAGCTTTTTTTTTCTTTTGCCCAACTTGGTTGTACAAGGTATGTCATTCCTTTTAATTTTCATATTTGGCTAGTTTTTCATATGTTTATTGCTTAGTTGGCTTTTTCTCTTTTGAATTGTCTTATATTCTTTGTCCACTTTCCTTTCAAGCTATTTTTTTCTATCTCTGCCCCACTCCTTTTACTTGGCCAAAGCTGACCTAAAATCATGTTGAGATAGTGTTGTCATAGAATATGAATGTGTACATTATCGGTACACCCTGCAAACACATTTTATCAAATCTTTCAAGTGTTTCTTAATAATCTTCAAAACAGTGTCAGGGAATAGTTCAGATGAGGTCATAGCCACATTGAACCCAAACCACCATTTCAAAAAGGTACACGCCACAATTTCAGTTATACAACAGTGTAATTCAATGTATTTGATCTCTCAAATGGAAAACTGGTTAAACCTTGTCTTGCTCTAGGATTAAATTTAGATAGCACAAGTGATAAATTTAACCCAAGCCAGTTCTAGTTAGGCACATGCTCTCACAAAGTATATGCAATTGAGAAAGGTGAAGTTACTTTAGCATCTTGAAGAGACAAATGTGGGATTTCTTCTGCAGTAAAACTAAAGAGCTTCTGAAGCTATTTGAAACAAAGCCCATCTCTTCATGAAATTGAGAAAAACAGAGAATTTAGTGACCTATTCTTCTGTGACTGACAAACTTAATAGCTTTGTTATGTGTCTGCTTTAATTCTTTCTGCCCAGGCCCCCTGTGCAGAATCAGTGTAAGTTTTATTCAAATCACCACTACTATTCACATATCCATTACAATTTCCAGTTTTACCATTTAGACATAACATTTTCACCATTGATTTATGAAAGAGTTAAAAGGAAAGTAACTGTCCATAATGACTGTCAGGTCCAAATCCAATTTATAATTCTACATGTTTCCATAACAAATGATTGTGAACTTTCAAGGGAGTATTGAAATGTGTAGGAGGAATCTGTCAGAGTCACTTTTACTATCCATGGTTTCAAACATTTATGAGGGAAAGCTTAGTTACCTGTGGCAGGTGCTTTTGTGTCCCGGGTATTTCCTGTTGCTGTAAGAGCTGCACACTTTAGGGTGCTGCAGTGGATGCAGCTGCCAGAGTCTGCATCTCTGTGCTTTTTTTTCTTTTCAACTCTAAATAATTTTATATCATTTTTTTTATAATGTTTGCTTTTTTGGGCCCTCCCTGGTGGCACAACAGGTTAGGACGCAGCACTGCAAACCAGCAGCAGCCACTACAGTGAGTCCGATCCCTGGCCCCAGAGGTGACCCACATGGCACAACAGACCTCTCCTGACCCGCCCACTGCTCCCCTCAGCAGTATACTGTCTCTCTGGTGAATCCTCTTACTTCCCCACACCTCTGGCCTGTACCCCAGTTCTGTTTGCATAAATAAATAAATCTTTTTTTAAAAAGTTTGCTTTCTTGTTATTTTTTTCCTTGACCCCTTGTGTGGTTTCTCTATATTCCTCCTATAAGTGAAACCATCTGATATTTTTCTTTTTCCTTCTGTATTATTTCACTGAGCATAATCTCTGCAACTCCATTCATGTTGCCACAAATGAAATGAAAGTTTATCTTTTTTTGATTGCTGAGTAATATTTTGTTGTGTATAAATATATCTTCTTGATCAGTCGTCTATTTTGGGGCATTTGCATTGATTTCAAGTCTTACCTATTGTTAGTGCTGCAGTAAACATAGGGTGCAGGTATCCTTTTGAATTAGTGTTTTTGTGGTAAGGATAAGGTGGAAAAGTAGCCTTCCTATACTGCTGGTGGGAACGCAAACTGCTCCAACCACTATGGAGAGCTGTGTGAAGGTTCCCCAGACCACTAAAAATGGAGCTACCACATGACCAAGCAACTTCACTCCTAGGGCTCTATGTACAGGACACAAAAATGCTTTGTTTTACAGTTTCCCAGAATTTCAGTGAGATTCCGCTGTCTCTTTTAACAGGGTGCCATCTACTGGCTTTCTTTCCATGTCTCCTTTCCCTACTCCCCACTCGCATTTCCCCAATAAACCTGACCTTCGGTCCTTGTCTGGGGATCTGCTTGGGAGAGAAGTCAAGCTACACAGTTACTGAAGTTGTGGACAATGCTCCTGTAAGTCTAGCAGTCTTTGTCAAGGTGAGGCATGAGTTGTCATGCCTCACCAGCCTATCCTATCATCCCTCATCCCAAGTGATATAGCCTTGAAACCTCACCTTTCATCAGTTGTATTTCTTCAAATACACATTTAAAATGGAGATTTAGGGCCCTCCCTGGTGGCGTGGGTTAAAGCACTGCACTAAAAAGCTAAAGTCACTTCAGCATGAGTTCAATCCCCGCTGCCCTGGAGGTGATCCATATGGTGAGGCAGACCTTTCCTGACCCGCCCGCTGCTCCCCTCAGCAGTGTACTTCATCGATCTGCCTGTTCTGCTCCCCACTCTGTCTCTGGTGAAGCCTCTCACTGCCTCTGCACCTCTGGGATGTACCCCAATTCTGTATGAATAAATAAATCTTTAAAAAAAATGGAGATTTATACAACTGACAAGTACACTTACATTTACAATTTGTATACTTTCCTTTATGAAGAATAAACTTCAATTAGATAGCTGAAAATAAATACGTAATAAAACTATCTTTCAAAGTCACAGTCACTCTAGTTGTGATCTGCTTTCAGTGAATCTATTTCAGCTTGTAAATCATTTGCCACTCCACTTATATGATCCAGAATCTTGCTCACGTCCTCTTTCTTCAAAGGAACCATGTTAGCCAGGATGTTCTCTTCTCTTGTCCACTCTGGAATCATTCTTCAGGATCTTGGGGCTCTTTGCAACTAGTTTCACTAGGCATGGTTACCCAAAGTTAATGCTCCCCCCACCCTAGGGCACAGAGGAACAGTTCAAAATCATCTTCACCTTGATTTCCTTAAGATCCCAGAAAATGTTAATTTTATGGGAGAGCCAGGGAGATTTGAATTAGGATTGTAATTAACTTGAACATTAAGAGGAAGTACTTGTCAACATGGGATTACATCAAGACAGTAGTCAATCTTTGTCCCCACAGGGACCCTTTTCTTGGAGGCTTCCACACTACAGCTCCCTTCCCTGGGAAGACTATACCCCTCATTCTGTCTTCTGAGTCTTTGTCTTGTTGTCTTAAATTCTAGTTAAAGAGAGTAGATGGACATGTGTATTTAGCTCCATTCCCTCATAAAAACTCATCAAGACTGTTGAACAAAGGCATGAATCTAAAAGAACAAATTGAATGAAGAGGAGGAGAGAAACATTTTTGAAACTGGGAAACAGATGGGTGAGTGGTGACAGCATTATGGGTTCTGAAAAGACTGAATCCTAAAGAGAGCCGGGGGCAAAGCCAAGAAGAACCAATTTACATTGCAACAATCCCACAAAGCAAAGAAACTGGTTGCCTAGGGTAGCTGTGGAAATGGGGAGTGAAAGCAATTCTAAAAATAGAATATTGGTTGCAAATCTGTTGAAGAAGCAGATTCCCAGCAACTCTACTACTCTACAGTCAGGTGATCTTCCTCTCACCTCTCAATAGGACACAGGGGACAGTCTCGCAGGAGAGGATGAAAGAGGTCTCTGAACTGCCTTCAATGATATCAGACACAACTGAGAACAAGCATTATCCTGAAAATGGAGGAGGAAAAGGGGTGAGGCTATATAAAAATGTACACACTAAGCTTGAACATCTCAACCTTCTTCCCAGAATGCTTCCACCCAGGTCTACACTCCTTAGACAGCAAGTGTGAAAATCTCCTCCAATGACTCCAGTGTAAGTGGAAAAGATTTCAGGATACTGACATTGAGGGTTCACTAAGAACATGGTCTGGGCTCATCACTACCCAGTCTATGATACACAGGTCTGGAACCACGGCACCGAGGGTCTCACGATCTGGGATTCAATCTCCACGAGGGCCATGGAGCAGGGGAAATAGTTTCTTGTCAAAGAGGGATAACTTGGAACACCACTGCTGCCTCATTTGTGATTCTTTAATTGGCGCTTGCAAGAGACTCCTTTCAGTATGCTGACCTGCTACTGACCTACTGAGTTATAAGGGCCAAGGGCAGAGCTGCCTGTAACCTGAACAAAAAGACACTTCTGTTATTCCGGGCTCCACTTGAAAAATAGCAGCTTTTGAGGTCACCCCTAAAACTGGCTGGGTCAAAACTCCCAACTAAAGAATATGTTTCATAAATCTAAAGAAACTCATCAAGTACTATATACTTTTTTTCCACAGAGGGTTAGCCCTTACTTTGAAAGGGTTAACTCGGTATGCCTCAAAAAATTCACTGATGTGCAGAACTCCAATTTTATAGATTAGGTTATATTATAGATTACCTATCATTTCCTGCTTCAAGCAACAATAATCATGTATTCTCTCTTAGCTTCCACAATTCAGGACTTCAGGCATAGGGCACAGTGCAGTTTGTCTTTGCTCCATGATGTTGGGAGACTCAACACCAACCAACTGGGAGACTGAAAGCCAAAGAGCTGGAATCACCTGAAGTTTTATTCATTACTATGTGGGCAAGGGCTTTTGGCCACAAAACCCACACAACCTCTCCATGTGTCTGGGATTCCTCTGTTTGAAGGGCACGAGTGCTGAGAGAAAGAGCGAAAAGTAAGCCATATTGACATTTTATAACCTAGCCTCAGAAGGTACGCAGTGCCATGCCTGCTGCACTTTGTTAGTCAAGGCAGTTATAAAGATCTACTCATGCACACAGGGAGAGAAAATAGACTCCTCCTTTTTTTTTTTTTTTAAAAGATTTTATTTATTTGTGCATACAGAACTGGGGTACAGGCCAGAGGCTCAGGGGCGGTGAGAGGCTTCACCAGAGACAGAGTGGGCAACAGAACAGGCAGATGGTCAAAGTACACTGGTGAGGGGAGCAGCGGGCGGGCCAGGAGAGGTCTGCCCCACCATGTGGTCGCCTCCGGGGCAGGTGGGAATTGAAC
Source organism: Condylura cristata (assembly GCF_000260355.1). Taxonomy (NCBI): domain Eukaryota; kingdom Metazoa; phylum Chordata; class Mammalia; order Eulipotyphla; family Talpidae; genus Condylura; species Condylura cristata. The sequence continues at coordinate 21,378,864 of NW_004567109.1, read as the reverse complement.
TCATGCGGAAGCGGCTTTAGATTCTCAGTGCTGTGCTTTAACCCGCTGAGCCACCAGGGAGGGCCGACTCCTCCTTTTTAATGGAAGAAAGCCAGTGTCACATTATGAGCATGTAAGATGGGATACACAGTGTGGCTATCTTTGTAAAATACAACCCACCAGATTGATACAGTCAAAGCCAATATAGACTAAATTATGGCCTAGACCTAAGAGCTGGCATATTTGCCAGGTGGGATGATAAACTCATAGCTGTTCCACAGGTAAAAGAAAATTGCTGGTTTTATTAGTCTAGACCTTCCTCTCCCAAACCATCATAATGATGTATATTACCCTGATTTCATTCACTAAGGAAATGCTTTGATAACAGCTGCAATGGGTCTCACACCTAATGAAGTTAATGATGATCTACTGCCATTCTCCGAACCCATCCATCTTCTGCACCAGCTAGGCTAACAAGTAGACATGTGATGGAATCATCATTGCTGCATCTGTTAAGCCACTAATGGTAAGACTAAACCCAGAGATGAAATACTGCCACTGATTTATTTATTATTTTGAAAGGTCTCCAGAAGCTTTCTTCTCTCCATTTATTTTTTTTAACAGTTTTTATTTCAAAGGTCACCAAGCTGATACTAAAGCCATCTTTTCCATCTAAACTCTCAACTTGAAGAACTACTATAGGAGGGATTTATAGTTCCCGGGTCTATGGTTAAGCGAACTTAGGTAAAAACTCCACCTGTCCTTATGTGCTGGCAATATGCACATATGGAGTGTTTGTAAGCTCCTTCCTGAAGGATATCTGGCTTCCCCATTACTCAAAAGTTCTAGGGAGGCCCTTCCTGGTGGTACAGTGGGTTAAAGCACAGCACTAAGAAGCTAAAGCCACTTCCACATGAGTTCAATCCCCGCCAGCCCCGGAGGTCACCACATGGCGTGGTAGACCTCTCCTGACTTGCCCGCTGCTCTCCACAGCAGTGTACTTCGTCGATCTGCCTGTTCCGCTCCCCACTCTGTGAGGAGTGGATTCTCTGGTGAATCCTCTCACCGCCCCTGTGCGTCTGGTGAATCCTCTCACCGCCCCTGTGCGTCTGGCCTGTACCCCGGTTCTGTATGCATAAATAAATAAATCTTTAAAAAAAAAAAGTTCTAGGAAAAGAATGAAGCGCTATATTCCTATCTTGAGATCTGACTCCAAACCTGGAGAAATTTTGTCCAGACAGATCAAGTAGGAGTTTGTTTAGCTTTCATTTATCCAAGACTCTATCTTAATTATTTTCAAAGACTTTTGTATCTGTTCTCATTACCAAAAATTGCAAGCAGACCACTGGTAAAGGTTATTCTTCAAATATCACAAGAATTGAGTGCCCTGATACTATGGTAAATGCACTACTGGGATTGCTTCATTTTATATTGTCTTACCATTACCTGTATTTTCCACTGGGACATGGGGTTTGGTAGCATGCTGAGATCACAAAGTGAGAAAGGATGAGCATATTGGCAGCCTGATCCAGAGTTCACTTTCTTAGCCAATGTGCTATATTCTCACTTTCACCTGGAAGTATTTAAAAGGTGCACTGAAAGGCAGGATACCTGGGGGAAGAGGGGGGAAGGTGCTTCTGGTTCCAATGTTCTGTCTCTGGCAGGAGCAGATCTCTGGTTGGCTCAGTTCACAACTCATCCACCACGGGAGAAAGACCTTCTTTCTGACTGCCCATGCTTGGGCCCAGCCCTTGTGTATACCCATGTGGACTTTTTTTTTTTTTAAATACAGAAAGTTAAAGAACTACCCCCCAAGAAAGCAGAAAATCTGGATGCAACTCACCCTTCTTGCAAGAGTGATACCCAGTAACAGTCAAGCAAACAGTCCTTCCCTGCAATATTTATTAAGGATTTACACATACACAGGAGAAAGGCAACCAAGAATTATGGTTCCCACAAATGAAATCTTTTAAGCAAAGTTCTCATTTTAATTTCCAAGTGGGGTTAACAACGACTGAGAAGAAAGCTGTCCAGGCTCTCTGTCTCATACACCTGGGAGAGGTGGGAAAACAGAGCAGCCTGTGACACACAGGCATAAAAGAGTGATTGGCAGACTGGGAGAGGGAAAGGAGGAAGGGCGTTATCAATGAGATTGCAGTTGTTTTTTGTTTTTTTAAACTGTAAGAACAGTTCTAGGCTGCTGATAAATTAACTTCTCTCTGTTGTAAACCTAAAACTAAAACAAAACACAACAAAAAATCCTCAAAGCAGATGGGGAGAGAGTGGGAAGTGGAATCCACACATACACACACATGCAGTACACACATTAAGCTCTGCATTCCCACTGGAGGGGCTGGTTCTCTAGCCAAGGAGCCAGATCTGACTGAAGGCAAGACGGAGGTAGGGAAGGGTGCATGTTTTTGTGTGTGACCTTCATCAAGTCTTTGGTGCTAATAAAAGCTGGCTGAAGCATTGAGTCCTGAAGCCTCAGATCCAGAAAGCAATTCAGCACAAAGTAGAGTATTATTTTTGTTCAGCCTCACAAGAGGGGGCTTCCCTCATCCCCGCTAGGGCCAACCTGATCTAAGAGCCAGGGAGTATTTAATTTGATTTCAGCACTTTCTTCATTCTCATAAATCATGGGAAGTGCGATGCCTCCCCCTTTACAACCAAAACTTATGCACAAAGAAGTAGCTTATTAACACATATAGAAGGACCTCCAAACCCTCCCCCTTTGCCTAAAACACAACATCCACAGACCTTCGTAAGAGCTTGAGAGGTTGTTTAACCTTGCAGGAAAGGTACTCAAAGGTGTGCAAATTCCTCCCAGTTTAAGTGCCTTCTGCTAACAATTCTAAAGGTGCTGGTGCCAGGAGAGGACGGGGACCGAGGCCACAGAGGAAGTTGGCATGGCTGGGGGACATGTACAACATAAAACAACAGAGAGGTTTGTGTGTTTGGGAAGTGTTGGGCTGGGCAGAATGCCAGACTCCAAATAACAGACTGAGCAATTTCTAAACCAAACAGAGAGGCAAGAGAAGGGCGGGTGAGCGGGGTGAGGGAAGGTGGGGAAAGAAGACAAGGGGAGGGGGTGGCAAGGAGAGTGGTAGCCATACAGGTAGCCATACAGCTTTTATTTCCACATCTGAGGGCTGAGAGTCTGATTTGCTGCCTGTCCATTGCCTCCATTCATCGACTGTCCATAGCTCAGCATGCCATTGGCTCCACAGAAGTTCATCCCAGCCATCTGCTGGGTCATCTGAAAGGGAGAGAGGAGACTCAGATCAGGCTGTGGGCATGAAGCCAATTAGTGCAAAATGAAGGGTAAGAGTCCTTCTGATTGCAAAGCGGGGGAGAATGAGACAAAGGGAAACTCTGATACAAAACTGCCCTGAACCTTAATATCATTTCAAGGACACCAGACCACAGTAAGCCCTACATAAATGAGAGACTTTTCAGGAGTGAGATGCTGACAGAGACTAATGCTTAGGGAGGCAAAGATGGAATCCTGGAGCTAGTCAATATAAAAGCAGCATGAGAAGTTATTCTCTTTATCCTTTCCAGTCTTTCATCCTGAATAGAAAGGGTCTATTGTTAACTGACTCGACCAACTCTGACAGCATAAAGTGAAGCCCTACACCAGTGTTGCTGTGGCATTGCCACAGTTATTACTGTCAGTGTCAGTGAAAGTGCCTGTGCACACTCAAGCTGAGAGAAAAAGAAAAAGAAACTGAACTACTCAGAATGAACAAAGGCAGGCAAAACCAAAACATAAAACAATGAAAACACCAACCCTTCAGTGTATGAAAAGGGAAGCTGCTGGAAGAAGGAAGTGGACTAGGCCTGGATGGGATTAGGGCCACTTATGAATTAATGAAAAGTTGGCCTTGCTGGCAGTGAACATAAAAGTCTATTAAAAAAAAAAAAAAAAAGACTTCACTTCACTTTCCCCAGTCTAGTATTTTCTATATAAATTTTTTTTTCTTTTGATGGGCCTATTTTTCTCCTACCAACTTCTAAAGAAAAGTTCAAACATACAGAAAAGAACACAACAAGCTCATCTATCCCTTTCTTAAATTCACCAATTGTTAACATTTGCCTTCTCTAATATAGAGTCATTTCAAGTTTATATTTATATGTACTTAAAATTTTACGAAAATTTAAAGTTGCAGATATTATGGTATTTTACCCTTAAAGAAGATGTTACGTAAGAAAGAACACTAGAATGATTAACATAACTTAAGATATCTAACACAATATTCTAATATCTGTCTAATATATATTACATCTCATTTCCGTATCTCTTTAGTTCCCTTTAATCTAGAACAATTCCCCTCCCACTTTTCACATTTTCCCCCTGAAACTGCTTTAGGAATACAGGTCAATGATTTTGCATAAAATCCTTTAATTTGTATTTTATGTTCTCTCATAATTGGATCCAGGTGAAATATTTTTGGTAAAAGTACATCCTTCTTGGTACAAAATACTAGGAAGCACATGACATTAATTTATGCCATTGTTGATAATTTTAATGTTTGATCACTTGGCTAAAGTAGTATTTGATATTTTTATATTATACATGTATGTTTTATTCTTATAATTAGTAAGTAATCTGAAAGGTATTTCTTTGATCATGTGTGAATATCTTGTTCTTTCTATAATTAGTAGTTGTCAATCTTCTATACAAAAGGCTTTCTCACTCTATCTCATACCCTTTTAAAAGAAAATGTCACATTGGACTAATGGATTTCTTTTGCCTTCAGTGTGTTATAATCCATTAATGTCACTCTTTTTGACATTCAAATTATCCCATATTTGGCCAAGGCAGCCTCCAGAAGCTACTTCCAATGACTTTTTGACATGTGCCCATCAATTTTATAGCACTTCATCACTTAATAAATTGAAAAAACAAGAATATGTGAATTAAAACCACAAGTATAAAAGCTATAAAAAAAATCAAATCAAAAGAAAGCATATGGAAGGAAACAGTAAAGGTAAACCAGAAATTAAAGTAGAAAACAGAATGATATAGAATTAATCAAAATTCTGGTTTTTTGAAAAAAATTAATAAAGAAACCATAAAGTTAAGTTCACTGAAAAAGGGGGAAGGGAAGAAAAGCACAAGCACACAAAACAAGAAATGACAAGGGGAAAATACTCAATTATAAAAAAGAAAGAAAAACTTTAATAATTCACAAGATACCTAGAATAACTTCTGATGTGTGAATTTGAAAATCTACATGACTTATCTAGGTAAACATAGTTTTCTAAAACTAACTTCCAAATACGAAACAGAAAAGGCTATCAAAGAATTCTTCACAAAAAAAGCAAAAGGCCCATACAACTTCTCATGAGCATTCTCTCAGTTTGCGTTTCTCCTTTGGGAGTCTCAGATATGTCCATATTAGGCCTGTTTGGGCCTAACTTCTATAGTACTTTCTCCAATTCTTTTTCCTGCTGCCTATATTTAGTTTCCATTCTCTTAGCAGTTTCATGTCTTTCCTGCTTCCCAAATACATTTTCCCACTGAGCCTACAGGCCTCTGACAAACTGAATTAAGTCATTATTCCTAAAATAATTGTGTCTTTTTTCAATTTCTTTCCTAAGTTCAGTAAAATCTTCATTTCTCAACTTCAAGTTTGCTGTTATTTTGATGCAATTTTTTGAATTTCTGATTCAAGCTGTTTAATAGTGTTTTAAAAGTGAATTAAAGAACATTTAATTGAGGTTAGTAAATTGTGTTAGTTTTCTTCTGCTTCAGGAATATTTTGAGAGGAAGAATTTTTATTTCCTGAAATAACTGGATTTTCTACTTCCTTCTTATAGTAGTTTTCATAATGTCATATGTCACTTTCTGTCTATTTTTTCAGTGCCTTATTTTTCTGAATCAGCAATAATACTGACAGGCTTGAGGGTTTGGTGAGTCTGACTTGACTTCTTAGTTCAAGAGCGCCCTCTTCTGTTAGAAATAATTATGGGGGAGGAGAAGGTACATCTTGTCATTTTTTGTGATTGTTTTCTTTCCACTTCACACCTTCATCACTAGATCTCTAAAGAGCACCTCCTCCTTCTAAGTTATCCCCATATTTCTGACTCTTGAGTCTGTGAAGATATCAGATTCTTCTTACATGTCTCCAACTGAGAGTAGATTTTTTTCCTTCTCAAGGGCAATTTTATGGTACCTCTGGCCCCTGCTCATGTCTGCTTTACACAGTCTCTTCTATGATGCTGGCTCTGCTGATATAGTGTTTTATATGTCTTATGCCTTGAAGTTTGTAGTATTCTGCCTAATAGATGCGATAATTGTAAGATATGGGAGGTTTTATTTGCCCTTCTTGTTCATCTGTGTATTGTTGTGGTTTTTGCTTTGATAATATGTGAAGAGATTTCACATATTATTACTTCTATTCTACAGGAAGCTAGGCTCCTTAGAAAGTTTGACTTTCTAAAGGAAAAAAAAGGAAACTTAAGAATGCTTCTGACATCATCTCATTTACACTAGAAGGCTTCAAAGGAAGGGTGAGACAAGGTGAGACTGTCTTGAAGAAGGCTCAAAATTCTTGGCCTGTGTAAGACGGCATCACTTACCTGAGTAAGGTTCCACTGCAGCTGCTGAGCTGGCTGAACCCCGTACATCGTCTGGGGCATAGCTGCCATGCCTGCCATGTAGCCACCCTGCTGGGTGGTCATCATTCCATTTGGCACACCCATCATTGATGCCTGCATGCCACCCATATAGCCTGCAGGCATGGCCATGGGGGCAACCATCCCAGAAGCTCCTGGCTGGGCTACCATGCCCACTGGCGGAGGCATCATGCTCCCCATTATACTGTTAGGAGGTGTAACCCCAGGGAAGCTGGGGTAGGCTGTGGGATACGCCATCTGAGCAGGAGCCATGAACATTGCTGCTAAGAAAACATATACACAGGTCTGTTAAAGAAGAACACATACATGTCACACAATGTCTCATTGGCTACTCCTTTCTAGCTAGTTTCTTCGGACTACTCAACTCACAATGCTGTGTTTCACACAGCAAAGTGATTAGAGAGATTCCCTATAAGATTTGCTTGTCAGTGGGCCACTGACCTACTTTTCTTTTAGGGCCCAGTTCCAGACTTCACAGAGTTGTGAAGCATAGCTGAGTTGCACTGATTATCTATCTGTATAATACCTTGTGGCAACACAAGAAATGCCATGTTTAAGCTGGTTTAGAGCATGATATCCCGGTTCCTAAAGCAGCCAAATGCCCCTTGTCACAAGTAACTCCAACATGCCACACAGAGTCCTCATGTCTCTATCTGTCACACTGCCAGGAGCCCCTTGAAATCTACCTTGTGCTGGCATTTGAGGCGTCTGGGATCCATACAGTGAAAGGATGGAGTCTTTAGAAAGCTGTTTCTTGCCTGTTTCTTCTGACTTGCTTCCTGGCTCTGGAAATAGGTTCAGGTTTTCAGGAACTGAGCCAGCACTCCCTGCAGTTGGCATGGAACCTACAACCTTAGGGCAAAGTAAGCAGGGGGAGAAGAAAATCAGAATGGTTCTTCCAGGGGTCTCTGTAAAAACTGCTCTCCCTCCTCCACATTTCTGTTGCTTCTGCAACAGTAAGAACTCACTGCCCAATGAATAGCTTTCTAGGTATACAAATTCATGAAGACAGCTGATAACTAAGCTCTGGTATAATTCTTTTTGTGATTTGGTGAAAAAAGACAAACAAAACAACCTACACACGATGCAGTCAGAGAGCACTGAGTTCAAATCCCAGCACCACCAGCTATTTGTATGACTCACTTTTCTGGACTAATCTTTCCTTGCTTATGAAGTATCCATTCTGCAGGCTTGTGGGTAATATTTTTTAAATTATAAATGAAATATACAGGGCCCTCCCTGATAGCGCAATGGGTTAGCGCGCAGCACTGCAAGCAAGCCTCAGCCACGTCAGTGCGAATTTGATCCCCAGGCAGGGAGATGACCCACGTGGCACGGCCGACCTCTCCTGGCCCACCCGCTGCTCCCCTCAGCAGTGTACTTTGTTAATCTGCCTGTTCTGCTCCCCACTCTGTCTCAGGTGAATCCTCTTACCACCCCTGCTCCTCTGTCCTGTATGCCGATTCTGTATGCATAAATAAATCTTTTTTAAAAAAATAAATCAAATGAAATATACAAAATAGCATACAAAACCACCGAGCACTGTGTATGGTACTTAGCAGGAATTCCACCAAGTGGCCCATTAAAAGTTTCATCTTTCAAGTCTACAAATTCTCTGGCAATTGCTCAGGCTGACCTAAAGTATCAGCGTTACACTGTGCCACACTGTGCTAAAAGCCATTCAAAAGGCCTAAGCTTTTGGATGACAGACAAAATGAATGAACAACAGTCTTAGGCTGAAACAGATGACATGGAGTTAAGGGAAAAATCAGTAATAAAAAAAAAGACAACAGACAAATTCCACCAAGGAAATAGGACTTGGTTCATAACGAAGTTATAGTTTTAAGTTTTCAGAATGGGCTCTACTCCTGAGAAGCCTATAAGACTTACCTTTCTAGAAACTGAAGAAGAGGGGGATGGAACAGAAGCCAAAAGATCTAAATCCTTCTCTAGGGTATTGCTTGTCTTACTATTTGTAATGGAGCAGGCCACAGGAGCATCTAGAAAGAGAGATCAAAGTTAGAATGTGACACTGATTACTAAGCCCATGCTGTCCTTTCATTCTAGACACAAAGCAGCCAGCCAAGGCCTATGTGCTCCATCATGGACCTGGAAATCTAGGCTTCTTGTACTGTTTGGCTTGGATGGGGGTATCTCAAAAGAGACTTTATCCCACATTTCCATGAAGACCCTGGAGAAGATGGCAGCCCCAGTATCAGGCACAGGGCAAAAGAAACCCAGGCCTGGAGGCTATATCAACACCACAAGGGACTAGCTGGCTTCTGGCTATTTGAGAGGAAAGCTGTGTGGGACTCACTATCAGAGAAAAATGAAAGATACAGAAAGTAGAAATGGGTGGGTCTCACAGGTGGTGGGTTAACAAAAATTGCTAACATTTAGTATGTGCCAGGCAAGTGGCTAGGAGCTTTAGAGGCATTACCTCCAACAATACCTGTGAGGTAAAGCCATCTCCTACGCACAGATTAGGAAAGTAATGTTAAGTAAGCTGCCCAAGGTCATAGCGTGGGTAAGTGGCAGTACTGGTTTTTTGGTTCCAAAGGCCATATTCTTAACCACCACACTGTACTGTCACTCCAAAAAGCTTCACAGTAAACACTGCAATTGCTCATATGTAAAACAACTTGAAGAACATAGGAGAACCACTTTGGTGACAAAGACACAAACTGAAGATTCCTACCTTCCCAGGGTCAAAGAGAATTCATCAAAATTTCTTTCTAAGACTAAAGGAGTGGGGAACTCTAACTCTTACCTAGGCCCAACAAATCCATGACAGGAGCTGTGGATTTCGGGGAGCTTTTCCGAGGTAGCTGTGGATCTTCTTTTTTCTGTGGCTAAGTGAAATATGTTATAGAAAGAAATGAGCAGGTATTTTTGAACCCCCTTCTCCCCATCTTATTCTTATGATGTGGTTATTCAAAGACAATCACTTAAGAAACAGAACTCAGGAAATACCAGGTGAAAGAATCAAGCCAGGAGGCATAAATGCATAAGTCAAAAACAGAGGTATCATCTGTACTTATTTGGCTTTCTGAAGAGGCAGATCTTTCTGAAACCAAGACAACATATTCAACAGAAGTAGCCATTTTGGTCCCAGAAAAGTCAAAAATAAAGGTAGACAGATGTCTGGTGGTACAAGAGCTGAGAGTCAACAAATCTCCCAGTGGTTAGAAAAACCCTTAATCCCAAAAGGGAGATCATCTTAAAGATCACCTATCTCACTCTGCTAATTATCACTAACTGAGTTCTGCAGACAATATAATTCAGAATGACGAGAGAAGACTCCCTTGAGCACTTAGTAGCAGTCCTCTCTTCTAAGATTCCAAACTCTTACAACTAGAATATCTACTTCTACAGCTATAACACATCTGTAGAAAAAGACAAGTATCTACTTCAATAAAACAGAACAAGAGAAAAAGAAGGAACTGTTTAGAATGGACTAGTGTGGATCAGCTCTTGAACTGTTCTTTGCTACAACAGGAAAATAAGGTTATGAGAGAGAAAATGAGGTATGAGAAGGTCTAACAAGAGAAGGACTAATGAGGAGGTAGCATCTGCTCAGAAGGTGTCACATGGTATCCTGGCACCGAAAGGGCCTCTGCTTAGCTGGAACAGATGCAGTTCTCAAGCTCCCATCTGGCCAGCAAGGGACATGTTACAGAGCAGAAGAGGCAGCAACAAGGCAGTGGGTAAGGAGCAGAAATGGCAGCTGGATGTGGTGCCCTTTCACCCCAGGTATGATGATGCAATATGCTGTCACTGCCATCCCACCAGTCACAAAGCCTCCCACCCCTCTCTGTCACACAGATAAAATACACTGGAGCCCAACACTTCCCCTCTTACCATCTTAACTTTCTCAAAAACAACAGGTTCCATTTTTTTCTCTGGAGCTGGCTCATTCCCTCTTTTCCACTTGTCATCTTTCTCTTTCTATAAGGATTTAACAAGACAAAAGAAAGAACATGGGCTCCATGGCAATTCACAGTTCAGTAAATTATAACTGAAAATGTCCAAGAAGACACAAAGAATCTCTCTGGCATCTGATGCAGGAATCTGATAAATGGGGTGTGAGGCATGAGAGCTGATTCTTCCACATTAAACTCAATGTGGTAGGCAGCATCCTTCAACTATTTAAGTACTGCCTCACCTCCTCTGCCTAACTCACTTAAGACTCCTAAACTGTGCTGTCTAGACCAGCAGAGGTTAAAATGTTTCAGCAGTTTGTTGTCCTTTCCTGACCTGATTTAACTTGTTCATGCTCGGTATCGTCTTACTCAACAAATATCCTCTGTGAGTTCATAAACTTACTCATAAATTCTCTCAATCTTTAGCTCCCTTTAGTCAGAAAATAAAATTTAATTTTAAGCTTAAAGATTAGAAAGACAAAAAGCAAGGAAATAAAATAAAAAAAAAAAAAGAGGGTTAAGGTATCCATTCCAGGGTATCAGGAATGAATCACCTACATGAAACTAAAAGCACATCAAAAATAAAATATTAGAAAATCTGTTATTTTTTTTAACCTTCAAGAAGTCTCATAATACTTTCACATTATAATGTTATTGGTCATATTTTTAACATCTAATATTTAGAAGCAAAACAGAACAAAAGTAAGGTAAACTTAAGAGTACAGGCACATAATATAAAAAGATGCTCAGTCTTGCTGATAGTAACACCTAAAACTGATAGGGACGACGTAAACCTAGTAAGTAGTCCTATACAATGCTGAGAAGATGGCACAAAGTAGGATAACTTTCAGAAAGTACATAAACACACTATGAAGAGACAAACACTGAAACACTTTGACCCACATAATATATTCCATAATATATTTTAAGCAAATAATCCAAAATATCAAAAAGGTATATGCACAATAAGTTCACCCCAGATTTGTTTATGCTTAAAAAAAATATTAAGCCAGAAAACTTAATGCCAAGAGAATGGTAAGATAAATGATGACCTAGTTTTTCACTGAAAGACGATGAAACAATTAAAAATTATGAAAACTATATAAGTAACACAAAAATTCATACGGTAAAGTGAATAAAAGGAGACATTCTATATAACCATATCATAATTAAGCTTCCAGAAAAGTGACAACAGTATGTGGAAAACAGAACATACGGAGATGACACTCATCAGCAGAGATGGTACGAATAGGTATGCGTTTTTCATTGTCATATTTTCTGCAAAATATCACAATCACAAAAGAATACATGCAGGTATATTTGCTTAATACATGTATTGAAGTGTAGTTCTTTACTACAGAACAATTTATTTCTTGAAATGAAAATATTTTATCTGCCCGTTTAAAAAACGATACTTTTAACTAACAAAGCCAGTTTCTTTTCAATTTGATTTTGTGTCTTCACATAGCAAATATTAATTTATGCTATATAAATCTTCATGAAAAAAATTTCTAAAACTATACACACTGAATAAAAATTTTTTGAAATAGATTTTTCATATACAAAGGATATGTCCTGTCTAAAACATGCAGTAAGTAAAACAGGCTATTTTCATGGGTAAGGTACACTAGGAACATAATTAAAAGTACTGCAACTCTTCCCACCCCCTCCATCTTCTGGATTACCTCAGATATCCTTTTCTAAGCTCACCGGATTGCCTATCATTAAGTATAATGAACAGAGCTGGCAGACAGATCGCAGTTTTCTACAAATAAAAGGAAATGTGTGCACTTTGGTTTCATATACTTTTTGATGATGCAATCCAAGCTGTAGCTGTGCACCACGTAAATTCTGTCTTGAAACACTTATCATGACTTCCAGGTCTCTGTTCTGGAAGACTGGGAGCTAAGAAGTACTTCATACCAAGTTGAGAAGAAATTATCTATAACTAACTACATGTATTATTCTGCACTTATGCACCTACCTGGAAATTCACTTTTTCATACAAGTTCAAAGGATTAATCTGGTGCTGATTCCATTAAGATTGGCTTTAGATTACCCAGAAGGGCTTAGCGTCTCATATAAACTTAGTGTTTACATAATCCACTAAAATAAATAACTAGATAGATAGGACCTGTATTAGGACTGGAAAATCCCAGGCTCGATTCTTCTGGATTTAGAAGAAACAGTCAATCATTTCTAAACAAATGTACTATAAAATTTCATCAAAGGCATTTTAAAGGTCTAAATAATCATATCCACTAGTTTTCCTTTGGTTAGAATTAGTCAGGCTTATTTTTTTCTTCTAGAAACCACGTTGGAAAGCTTCTTCTCATTATCTCATACTGTATGCCACACTGTATTTATAATATCTAGGCTGGAAGTGTACCTGGCAACTTGGAGTCTCCAAGGATCCCATGGATAGTCCTAAGGACAGTCTATCAACTAGAAATACACACTGATCAGACTAAAGGAAACACTCGTGATTTAATTACTACACCTAATTTGTTGACTTCATTTATAGAAAAAGAAATGTACACACACATCTATGTGTATCATATATATGTACACATATACATATTATTCTATTGAGCTAGTATGCCCAACATATTCATTTGAAGAAATAATTTGGAACTGGAAATCACTAGCATCTAAATGCAGATCAAGGCAAATTAATTCATGGATGTTTTGCCCTGTCTATTCAAAACTTTGCTCAAGTATGGCTCATGGGTTTGATTCAATAACTGGTTTGGGTTTTTGTTTTTGTTTTTTTTCCTACTTATGTACTTTCACAATGATGGCTCTGGAGTATTTCAGTAGTTGTTCTTAAAATTCTTCCCTGACCTGCAAATCAGCAAGTTACCATTATGAAGAAAACCTGAAAGATTTACAACCAACCCTAAAGGCATTGATGTCCAGACTTCGGTCCATGTATTTCTTCTTCTCGTATTTGTCTCGAATAAATCCCTCAACAGCTCTGCAAAAAGCTTATTAAGGACAAATCAAACAAATCTTTTCCACAGTATAACTATAAAATGTCAGTTTGTAACTCTGAAATATTCTCCTCTCTCCTTCCTGCTTGGTTTCCCATATGGCTGTCTCTTCACATGCAGTTTCCCTGACCAAAACCTTGAATCGTTTCCTTTACAGTTTTTGCAGGGAATTAATTTAAAATACCATTTCCTGTGATTTTCCTTCAGAGTAATGATAGCAGCAAATGAGATTAACCTTCATACTGACACCAGAAGAGCCTATGGGTATTCTAGAATACAGGTTTCCCCTGCTATTTGAAAGTAGAATGCTCCTAGTTGGTATGATTTACTAGGATTCCTTTGTGGCCTGGGAATGCTACATTTTATTTTTAAAGAGCAGAGAACACCTATACAGGTAAAACCATCAATTATTTTAAAGATTTTAGAGTTAATAGTTCTTAAAATAAAATCTTGTGCCCCACTGCCCAATTGTGATCTGAGGACTTCTGCAAGGTCCCAAATGTGCCCTTTAACAGTTTCTACCTGAACCCACCAAAAAGCAAACTTTAACAAGCAGGTGTATGAATCACATTTTGAGAAGAAAATTACTAACTAACTGGTCATCATCAGTGAATTATTTCACAAAGAATATTTTTAAAGTATTAAAATGAATGGTAGCTTTGCTGAAGCAATATAGTAAACTACTCTTTTTATTAAACAATAGTTTCTAAGTCAATAACTCTGGAGGGGCCCTCCCTGGTGACACAAGGGTTTAAGACACAGCGCTACGAAGCTATCTGCAGCCACTGCAGCTCAATCTCCAGCCAGGGTGGAGACCCATGTGGCACAGCAGACCTCTCCTGTCCCTCCCACTGCTCCCCTCAGCAGTCTGTTTCAGTCAATCAGCCTATTCTGCTGCTCACTCTGTCTCTGGTGAGTCCTCTCAGCCCCCACACCTCTGGCCACACATCTATACTTGTATGCATATATAAATAAATCTTAAAGAAAGAAAACAACTATGGAGATGTCACCTTATGGGAAAATTCACTGTGAGTTACTGCAGTGTTAAGTCCTGAATGCAAGTTCCCCATGTGACAACACTTCTGACATTAGAAAGTATACATGTGCTTTTGTATGTCTTGGTTACAGGAGAGAGAAAAAGAAAGACTTTGACTAATCCACATAGAGACCGCCCAGTCAGATCATGGGACTTGAGTCTTGTGTGACACTGCCAGTACCACTTAGCCTTAGAAGTTGCACCAGAAAAGATACGGGTCTATTTGTGGTCGCCGGAAGGTCTCGGGAAGGTAGGCTTCATAAAGTCGGTTTGCCTTTCCATTTCCCATCTCTTGCATGCACTGCAATCAAAAAGATGTGGAAACATGAAATATCATATCACAAAAGAACTGAAATCTTCTCACCCAACTGCATTATTCTGTGACTGAGGAACCAACCTAGAGCATGGCAGAACCAAGATTTAAACCTGTGTGTTCTAATTTCCAAACCATGCTTTTCTCTACTCCCTACCATTTACTTCCTTAGTTGTCTTTCTCCTTCCCTCCATGAATTCCTTTAGTGAAAAGTCTGTCTGACAAGATACATTTAATTCAGCAATAATTCAAGATCCCATTTGAAAGTCTAATACATATAGCGACCAGCTAAAATGTCTACCTGGCAGGCAATAAGCAAAGCCTAATCAGATAACTATGATTCTGAACTTATGCTATTAATTAAGCTATTTGATTTTAGTACCAATAAACGTTTCCCATTAGAATTTGAAGTAGATTCCTTAACACTTGTGAGGGATAAATAATCAAGATCTTTTTAAATCTTCAAATTCTCTCCTAAATTCATGGCACATAATTTCCTTCATAAAACCCATTTCTTAAAAAAAGTATAACTAAAAAATATAACTAGTCTTTTAGACTGCTAACAAATTGTAAAAACAGCATACGGTAACTTCTAAAGCCATTTTCTGGTTAAAATAACTTCTCATTTCCATCGCCAACTTTCGCATCTGGTTTTCTTTGGGGTCTCTCTTTTCTCCACAAAGGGGGGAAAATGTATGATTTTTACAAGTTTCAATGCAAGAAGAGAAAAGAAAACAATGAGGCCACATTAAGATGCAGCTTTAGGCTAGCTGGATTCATTAGCATAAGTGTCTTACTCCCAGCCCACTAACCTCACAGCAAGCAAGACTCATACATGTATTTTACCAATTAAATATTAAAATATATGGATGGGCTAAGGATATTTTTCTTTTCTTTTTTTTTTTTTAAGTGAATAGCTAAAACTGCAAATGTTAGATCTGCAAAAAGAAGGGTCTTAGAAAGCAATCCAAATATTCCTCTTTATAAATTCGTGGACCCAGGGGATCCTAAACTATAGTCTACTTGTGTTTGAAGGAGATAAAAATATAGGTAGAGATGGTTTCACTCATAGCAGGAGTATAATGGACCAGGCGAGAAAATAACAAAAATAATGAACAACCATAGACCAGAGACATTCTGT
>NW_004567109.1:21341733-21362444 GCF_000260355.1 Condylura cristata | reverse complement strand
AGGGGTGATTTGGTGATGGGAAACCCGTGGGGATTACAATGGAGATGAAAAAAAAATGTGCAAAATGATGTAAAAATAAACTTAAAAAAAATATATATATATATAGGTAGAATAACCTGAATCTTAATTAGAAAGATTAAAAATTTCTCTAGTAAGGTATGAGCATTCAACATAAATGACAACTAAGCTTTTCTTTATTTGCACTTTGTGCAGAATAGCTTGTTCTTTCTATAATTACTGTAATTCATGTGGAGGCATCATGTAGAAATAAGGGATCAGTCAACTCACTCAAGCTAAGTTAAATACCTGAATCTGCTCTTGAGTCCACTGGTCGAGGTTAACTGATTTTACCCTTGATATGTGCACCCCCAGATTCCTGTGGATTCCAGCACATCGAATGCAGATGAACACACCAATGTTCCAGGAGGCCCATCGTGGTCCTGTGAAGATCAGGAACAGGGCAATAAAGTGTAAATTAAAACAGCATTCAATGCCCAAACTGGAATATTTAGATTACGAGGCAACATTTTATCAAGACACTAAAAGAGACAAAATTGTTACCATAATCACCTTCTCGTTAGTTTTTTTTTTTTTTTTTCAGTTTAAAATTTTTAAGTATACAATACAGTGGCTTTCAGTATAGTCACAGAGTTAAGCAACCATCAACCACTAACTAATTTCAGGACATTTCCATCACCCCCAAAAGAAACAAAACCCATTAGCTGGCACTACCCACTTCCTTCCCTGTAGCCCATGATGACCACAAATCCACTTTCTGTCTCTACAGATTTGCCAATTCAGGATATTCTATGTAAATAGAATCATACAATATGTGAGGTATTTGTGTACAGAGTAGCTTTTTAGAGTCTGATAAATGAGTGCCGAAATGCAGGTGCTACAGTACTGTCACTCAACATTATTGGAGAACAACTGCAAAGCTGCTGCTCAGTACCTCACATGAATGCCCACCCCCCTGCCCCCAAGAATCTTGTCAATGGTGGCAGCCCCTGGATTCAGTTCCCCTGCTGAGAAAAGAGATACAGACAGGCCATGGCAGCCTCAGACTCCACCTGAAATGTAAGACTTTGTTTGTCCTTCCCTCCCCATAGGCCTATAAAATATGCATCCAGGTTGACTTCATAGGATCCTTTCCCCTTGGACTGATGTCCCTACTTTACCCATCTACACAATGGTCCAGACTCAAGACTGTCAAATAATAAAGATACCTAGTTCATAAAGAAGAAACTGCAGATATGAATTTTAATAAAAAACTGTTACATAACCTCCTATTCCTTGCCAGTTTTGCGCGCCCTAATGATTACTCTGCAAAGTTATCAAACTCCTTTTCATAATTCTTATACAGGAAAAAAACTGACTTACTTTTTATGTAATACCTGCCAAAGACTGAAAAATTACTAAAAGCTCCTTCTCCACCATTCCACTATGCAGAAATTTACCACATAAAATAAGCATGAAACTAGTTAGAGGGTGCAAGACACACTACCTGAATTTCTATAAAGATAAATATGACATGTATTTATACCAAGGGATACAAGTTCTGCCAGGCACAACTGGTTGGTCTGCAGGTTTTGAGAGCAGTTTTAATGAAGGGGTAGTATGACAGAAAATTAGTTTTAGAAACGTGAGTCGTTATAAATGAGAATGTGATTTTTTGACAACATTAGTCATATACTATAAATCACTCATATGCTATGTCATATATCACAGGTCACAGAAGGTTCAAATCTCCTTTAAAGCCACCAGGTGGTGTTCTCTGGCTGAAATTTTATCCCAATATCTTCAAACTACTATTACCTTCATAGGTTCAGGTTTATCTTCTGAAGTGACCGTCAGTGCCTTCAAATACCTTGATAGTTTTGCACAGTAGGTGTGCCACAGAGTTAATAAACACACATATGATTCATTGCCACAGAGTTAATAAACACACACATGATTCACATACTCCTTTCAGGTAGTGGAAAACCTAAACAGATGTAGGTGAGTTTTCTTAGGATGCTCTACATGTATTTTAAATTATAGCTCAGGAAACTCTGGTTAAGATCTAAGTTATATAGGATTAGAAATGGAAACAAAAGTTAGCATGTGGGGCCTCCCTGGTGGCACAAGGGGTTAAGTCTTAGCACTATGAAGCTATCTGCAGCCACTGCAGCACAAGTTCCATCCCAGGCCTGGGAGCTGACCCACATAACGCAGCAAACCTCTCCTGTTTTGCCCGCTGCTCCCCTCAGCAGTCTATTTCAGTACATCTGCCTGTTCTGCTCTCCACTCTGTCTCTGGTGAATCATCTCAACCTCTGCAGCTCTGGCCTATATCCCAGTTCATGTATGTATAAATAAATAAATCTTTAAAAAATAAAAAAAAGAGGTTAATTCTGTTTGATTTGGCCTGTCATAAGCTCCAACACAAACTTTGGGGGTAAAAGAAGAAGCAGAGTTTGTTTTGAGCACAAATATAATGCAAGTAACTTCTACTACACTCATTATATTCCATTGTCCCCCAATCCACTACAGAGAAGAATACATAGAAACAACAGGGCCATCTTGGGAATACTAAGTAAAGCGGCTGAGAGGTATGTTTATCAGGCTATTCTCACCTAGTTTCATCTAGTTTCCTAACTCAAACAAAATAGCAATAAGTGTAACTTTGAACTTCTGTAAGTACAAACATTTTAAGGAACCATGAAACCAAAATAAGGACTTACGCAATCAACCTCTGCCCTCAGAATGCTCTACAAGAGAAGTCCTTCTCATCCAGGACATCTTGCAAGAAAGCTGTTTCCTTTGTCAAAGAGACTGTACACATTTATTTGTCTTAAGAAAGCAGAAGTTTAAGCTTTTGTAATAATCTGAGACAAGATAAACAGGAACATTTCTGAGATTGATCAGAAAATACAGGTACTATGCCAAGAAATTTCAATTTAGAAAACCAGAGGTGTTAAGAACTTTAGAAGGTATTGAGTCTCACTTCCCATTGAATAGAGTCTTCTACAAGTGCTAAGTCAGTTAAGTGTCATTGTAAAAGGTAATCAGTTCTATTGCTAGATGGCACTGATTATTAAGAGAGGCTTTCCCTATACAGCGTCCCACTGGTCTGCTTTCTTAACCATCTTTACCTCCTGGTAACTGTTTTATTCTCCTTTCATATGGGAAGTATGCAAGATAAAGATAGAGGCTTGGGAATTGCAACAGTCAAGAGCAGTTAGTCATATACTCAACCCAAATACAAGCCTGGTTGAGACAACTTAAAACTTAAGATAAATGATAGAGCAGATCTAGCAATCAGATTGCTAGGACATCAATGGATATGAAGCAAAGCAACACTATCCTTCTGCAGATAACCAGAAAAAGATTAGTGAAGTAGAATACTGCTGAGCATTCACTGATAAAATTATTTGTCTAAAGCTATACCTATTTTAGCAGTCAACTTAGAATGGTTTTTCTCTAAAGACATTAAGTTTGTAACACCGGAAAATCACTAGAGAAGCAGAATGGGGGCCAGTGGAAGAAAGGAAGGAGACAAACTTCATCTTTTTCTAGTCAACCATCTTACAGACAACGACCTGTCTTGACTTTGTTCAGTCTATACAAGGTTGGACCACAAACAAACACAACTGAAAATGAGCCTACAGGATCCTCCCAGGGATGCAAGGGGCTAAGACACAGCACTATGAAGCTGTCCACAGCCACCGCAGTAGGCTTTGGTCAGTCAGGAAGCTGACCCACATGGCGCAGCAGACCACTCCTGACATGTCCACTGCTCCCCTCAGTATTTCAGTCAATCTGCCTGTTCTGCTCCCCACTCTGTCTCTGGTGAATTCTCTCACCCCTACTCTTCTGGCCTGTACCCAGTTCTTGTACACATAAATAATTAAAAAAAAAAAAAAAAGAATGAATGAAAATGAGCCTACAAAAAGGAGTAAGTCCAAAGCACTAAAACAGTCAAGCCCAGGGGTTCAAAAAAGACCTATCTACAGATGAGGGCAGCAGCTTTCCTAGCTGCTGTACACTGGCTATTCATTTCCTTTCAACCCTAGTGAAAACAGTACTTGTTCTAAATTAATACAGTACCATGTCTGCTCACAGCTCATGTTATTTACTGGCCACCTATTTACAGTTAAAGGTATGTTATGTTAAAGTCATCTAGGCTGTGCCACAAATCAACTGTGTGACTATAGGCAAGTCTATTCACTTTTCTGAATTAATATCCTTACTTTGAATAATTATCTCCAAAATTCATTAAACTACTCAGCAAAGAAGGAAGGAAGGACAGTTACTTTCAGTAAGTTTAGCTTTATAAGATACCAGTCTTATTTTCTGCCTTTGTTACTAGTAGATACACATTAATTGTAGGTTAGGCTACAACTCTCCCTGTCCTTACCCACAGTGGATAGTAACTAGTGTATATTTAGGTGATCTTTTGGTAATTAAGCACTACCAAGCCAATCATCCTATACTACTATTACAACCTCTATACCCCAGAATACTTCAGGAAGGAAAGTGTGGGGTCCTGGTTTAGGACCAGGACCTGGAGTCCAAAAAGGATATTCTACCAACGTATACCCTGATTATATTACTGCCCCATTCAAAGATATTTAAGTGGCCACTCGGTGAACTGAACTCAAACTTATAGTGTGGCTTCAATTCTTCTGTGATCTGGGCCCTTCGAGAATCAATTCTTATTGCTCCTCTTCCCACTTCTACATACCATTCATTTCCCCTTAAAACTGAGTGTACACGGCCCTCCCTGGTGGCGCAGCGGGTTAAAGCACAGCACTAAGAAGCTTAAGCCACTTCCACATGAGTTCGATCCCCGCCTGCCCCGGAGGAGATCCACATGGCGTGGCAGACCTCTCCTGACCCGCCCACTGCTCCCCCCTCAGCAGTGTACTTTGTCAATCTGCCTGTTCTGCTCCCCACTCTGTCTCTGGTGAAGCCTCTCACCCTCTGCATCTCTGGCCTATACCCCAGTTCTGTACGAATAAATAAATAAATCTTAAAAAAAAAAAAAAAACTGAGTGTACAGATACCAGCTACTATGTCCTAGCCACATGGTGAAACCTGAGAGGGTGAATCCTACCCATACACATCCAGACATATGGGGATAGGATGCCATCAGCAGGACTCCTGGGCACAGAGAGTCCTATTTCAAACAGAGGGCCTCCTGGCTGTGACAAACATGTCTCTCCAGTCAGTCTTGGAATAGCTGTGCACTGCTCTTGGTGGTGCTATCTGAAAGCTTGAGACAAGGTCCAAATCTCTTGGGGTTTCCCTGGGAATTCCTATTATGTGCTACTATGATTTTTTTTTAATAATAAATATATTTTAATGACAGGAAAAGAGCTCGCTAAAAGATTTTCTGCTCAGGCTGAAGAATCTCACAAGGTTGGTGAGGTTAAACTGATTATGCAAGCTGCCGCTCCCAGTGGGGGCCAGCCCTGTTGGACCTGTATGGAACCAGGCTACCGCCATTTTGTGCTAGCTGCCTTTTCTGCTTCTGTATCCTGCTAGCTGTTTGCTGAGATAGGAAATTCCCAAAATAACTTTGCTGTAAAAGGAAGAAAACTTGTGAAATTGATTAAATTGATTACCGTCTTCAACAGGACCAGGATATGGGTCATATGATCGGATCATATGATCCTAGGGCCCACTGCAACAACTAAGTTTGGTTTCCTTGCCTGTAGTGTATAAAAACTGGTTTCTGTAACTGCTCCGGGCCACACTCTCTAGAGGGTGTTGGTCCCGGCTGGCCGGTATTCTGAAGCCCAAATTAAATCTTGAATCTCTGTCTCCACATTGCCTGACTGCTTTCTTCCAGCGGCTCCAACACTGTGATGTCATAAACATTAAATATGGCAAACCTTAATACAAATCTGAACAAGTCCACTTATCACCTGAATACACAGATTTTATCAGAAAAGTAAACTCCCTTGCAATATTGTGATTTATAGATATATTTGGTCATTCAGAGGAACAAGATCTACTTTTCATACATATTTGGTCTTTGTCCACGGTTCCTAGTTTACAACTTCCAAAAGTCCCTGGAATTTCCCAAGTGATGTGAATGATAAAGGTGAGTTTTGCCATGTTAATGAGGTAGCCTTTGAGAAGCATCTGAAGTTGGAAGCTTATTGCCAGAGAAACCAGTAAGATCAGGGGTTGGAACTTCTAGTACCCCACCCACTCCACCTCCTAATTCCAGGAAGGGGAGAGTGAAGAGGAATAGTTCAGTGGCCAATGGCTTAACCAATTATGCCTGTCTGATGAAATTCAAAAGGAGAGGTTTTCACAAAGCTATTGGGCTGGTGAACACAGAATTTGGGGAGAACTGTGTATGCAGAAAGGACAGAGGAACTCCATACCACTTCCCCATACCTGTCCTTTACATCTCTTTCATATGTCTATTGATTTGTATTCTTTGTAATACATCAGTCACCTAGTGAGCAAATAGGTTTCCTGAATTCTAGTGCTACTCTAGCAAATGAATCAAATCTGAGGAGGGTGTACTAGGAACCTCTGATTTACATATAGTTAGGCAGTCAGAAGCACAATAATATTCTTGCTTGAAATAGAAACCTGAAGTCTGAGGAGGTGGGATGTGGGGACTTCTACACAGCCAGGTGATTTATTGAGGCAGCTCTGTAAGTAGAGCCAGAACTTCTGTCTATAGTATGTTGTTTGTTTTTTGTTTGTTTGTTTGTTTGTTTGTTTGTTTGTTTTGCCTGGGGTGGCCAGCATCTGAAATGGAAGATGGTTTGGGAGACTGAGCCCTTCATCTGTGTAATCTGACACTATCTCTGGATAAATAGTCAGAATTGAGCTAAATTCTTAGAGACCTGGCTGGAGTTAATAAACGACTTGTCAGTGTAAGGAAGTCCTCCCACATTCCCGCTGGAAGCTGATCTCAGGACACCACCAACATACACCTAACTTTCATTTCATTTCATGGAGACATGACAGCTCTACTTCAACACAGACACGATCACTGAAAGATACGTCAAAATCCTCCAATCCCTAGTGTCTGCTGCCCAAAACACATTAAAACCATCTTAGAAGGAAGCAGAACAATTTTCAAGTGTAAGAAAGAATGATGGTATGGCTGAAAACGTTCACCTTCAGGAAAAAACTATATCTGCTTTCCCAAGAAGTGACATAAGTGAGAGCTTATGGGGGTGCGGGGAGTGGGGAGGGGGTACCTTACATAAATTTTCATGAAATGTTTAAAAATTTAAATGAAGTAGGTTGAAAATGATAAACAGAGACAGTTTTTTAAAAAAAAAATTCTATGATTAAAAACTGTGCTAGAGGTAAGAAATTTTCCTGCTCTCCTACAAGAAGATTAAATAAATGATGGCAATTAGGGATTAGACAAAAAGAATGAATCCGAAAATGGAGACCACCTAGACTATGAGTCAAAAGTTAATTCAAAGAAACTCAGCAATGTATTGACATGTTCCCTTAAAAAGATTTAAGAGACAAATAAGGAGCATTTTAAAAATTATGTGAAGAAAATCAAATGGAAGAGCATAAAGATCAAATGAGAAATTTGCAAATTTAGCAAAGATCTTCCTAGTTTGAATATTCATAGTTTCTAAATGAGATTCAAAAGTTTCCACTGAACTTCAAATATTGACTGAACTATATCAAGAATATAAATAGAACTTAAGAAAAAAGTAATCAAGGGGGGGAATTTACTTCTTAGAAATGAAGAAACTTCCCAAAGTATACAAAAACATCAGTGGTGCACACCAGAAATGCAACACCCATAAACAGATGGCAAAGATCTAAGGAACTGGAAACATAGATTGTTCTTCTATCAATGATGGATCATATTCAATGGGGGAAAAAAAGATCAACAATGATGGTTTGTATCTCTGTCAACTGGAAGTTCAATGAACTAAGAAGGAAAAGGTCACAACAAACAAAATTCCTAACAGAGTTTGCAGATGTGGACAGTTTAAATTTCTGCTTTCTCCAAGTGGCTCTTTGGACCCCGATATTCAGCAGAGGCCTGACAGGGTCATGGCATCACTCTCCATCATGTTCCATCAGGGTTTAACAGGGTTAAACTGTTAGTGCTGAAGGACCTGTACTCAGGGTTACAAGCAGGTTTGATTTTGCTTTCATAGCAGCTGCCCCCTGAACATCCACAACCATAACAGGGTATTTACCTGTTTAAAAGTAATTTTGATTTCTCTCTTTTGAGTTAAGGGTCACTAGTTAATTGATGTTAATCCTTGCTCTTATTTCAATTCCTAAAATGCTGTTTAATGTAATGCTTATTAACACATTATTTCCACTTTGTTGGTTGTTTAGAATCGGCCATTTTAGCTATTATATTTGACTGATATAAAACCTCCACTATCACTTAAGCCATTAATTGAAGTTTGACAGGAACATGTGAAAACATTTGAAACAAGACAGGATATGCAATGAACTACTAAGAAAAACCTATAAAAATAACACTTGTCTGAATAGATTTTGACTGGTTAGAAATAATGCAAAGCAAAAATTAAACAGCACTCCTAGGTAAACTTAGTAATATTTTGATTAACTCAGCCCTAAATTCATTTATCAAGTTAGGGGAACTGACATTTCACAATGATTTGTTTTTGAATTCCTAAATTTCTCTTCAATTTGTTGAGAATATGCTTTGCCGTGTAAATGTTTTGAAATCTTATTCAGTCAAAATAAGTTTTTCCTTCTACAAACCAATATGTACATAATTCTTGTTAAATAAATGCTCCTATGAGACACTGTTATAAAATCTATGATATACACTCCGCTGGGGCCTCCAAGTGGAAAGCCCCACTCCTTCTAGAAGACCTTGGGTTTCACCTAGAAGATGCAGTCTCTTATCAGGCCAATAAAGTCAGGAAGAGGCCTGGGTGCCTATCTGCTGAGAAATGACTAAAAGCCCTAAGTGAGCAGCAGCACATGACCAATTTGGCCTTTATCTCAAGGTCAAGTTCTCTGGAGAACACTCAGGGTAGTGGGCCATTACACAACTCCTTTCACATGAAGGAGGAGGCCCTGGTGCTGAGGAAAAAGAAACCAAGCAACGTAACCAAGAAGTGACAGAGTCAAGGCACAGAGCTCTCAGGGTTATGATGCAGCACATGGATGGGGAACAATCCTAGGTAGGATTAGCAATTAAACCTGAAAGGGTGATGTTTTTAGTTTTGCATAGTTTGTGATGACATCCTTTTTTGTTTTGTCCTCTCTTTGTACCCAAAATTCTAAACACTCTTTAGCAGGGTTAGGAGGAAAGAATCAAAGAAAGTTATTTGTCTTTATGTATGAAGCCAAAGCTTCAGAACAGAGGCAGTAAGAGACGAAGAACTGATAATGCAGGAGAAACAACCCAAAGTGGGAAGAAGCAGGACACACAGCAGCTTCCTGGGCAACTTTTCATCTTTTTGTGAATTTTCCTTCCTAAGTTCATATTTTGGAGGGCCAAGAAGGAAACTGGACTACTTACACTTTTCTAGTCTAAGATCTCTCCTCCATAACTTTACAAGGGTTACTACTTTTTGCAAAACATAACTTTGTGAAAATACTGTTCTTTCTACTTTTTCTACCAGTCTTTTCGCCTTCATATTCGTACTCCCACAGTACACTGCTGTTCTTCTATAGAATCATCTAGAGTTGTTCTGCTGTTGAGTTACATTTTTGTTCTTGTTTATTTTTGTGAACACCTTTAGGTAACAACCACTTAATTTAGATTATTTAAAAAAAAAAAACCCTACTGAGAGCATTTGTTTTTGTATGGGCTTGAGGCTTAAATCATTGGTTGGTCAGAAAATCACAAGGGTAACTTGAATATCCTACACAGGAAGTTAGGGGAAAGGGCATCCTTAATGTTCCCTGTCTCCTGGTTAGCCTATGATATTTTGGCTTTAGCCAATTTCCTTCATAGAAAGACCCCACTTAAAGCACCTATAAATAAACTAGAAGAGTGGTGGCTGAGACATGATTTCGCTGAAAAGGGGAGGGAGCAGATAAAAAATAGCAGTTTTCATTGGGGGCAGGAAGGACATTATTTCATTAGAAGCTAAACAGCAAGACTATCTCAGAACAAACAATTGTTTGGCTTGAAGGCTCCATGTGGCCAATTACTCCAGCAAAGGCTCAGCTGGAATAGAACACCGAGCCTTCCAGGACTGAGGCAGGGGCTGACACAGGCCCGAGTGTCTCAGTCATGGCTTTGAGAACCCAAAGCACCCCAAGAAGATGCTCACAGAACATGCTTTACCCCAGGCAGTGTCTTTCTGAGCCTGATCCACTCAAAACTTAAAAGAGATAAAGAAAAGATGGCACTGGGATTTATTCTAAACTGAAATTTATAATAAACATAGCAAGTATAAAAACTAGATCTCATAAGCGATCTAATACAGTTCACTGACTACCTCAACAGCTAACAGCAGGCTGGAGAGAGGTGTGTAGGAGGAATTGCTAGGCTAAAAGCTAGGCAATTATTTCCAAGTCTACTGAAGTCTACCTGTAACAGATGAAACTGATATTTCAAAACTTGATACCCTCATCTAACTTCCTATCATTCATGACCTCTCTTCAGGAAACAGAAACTACCTTGGTTCACTAGAACCAAGTCTTTACCCTTTGGGGATATTAAGTTCTTTACACTATTTTAGGTTAAAGCCTTAACTTCCTCTTTGAAACAACCAATATCTATACCTATTCTGAAAAATATACTGAAGATGTAAAATGAGCCCACCCACTGTAGGGGATGTTTATTTTAAGCTACTAAAGGATGTTATAGCCACTGACCAATGAGCTCGTGCTTCATCCTCAAGTCCTAAGATAAGTAATAAGCAGAAGAGGAACAATATGAAATGAATATTAAGAATAGCCCATATTCGAGTCATACCACTCTTCTACCAGCAGTTTCTCAATAAAGTAATTTCTCCTCCAGAGGCAATGTCAATAGCTGGAGACATTTTTTAATTGATAGTTGCTGGCATCTAGTAGGGAAGGCCTGGGAGGCTGCTAAGCAGCCTATAATGCACAGTACAAGTCCTTAAAAAGGAAGTATCCAAATGTCAACACTGCTGAAACTGAGATGCTCTGTTCTAAAGGAACCATGTTGAAACTCTTTATTTTGGGACCTGTAGGATATGACAACTCTATGGAAAAGCCTCTTCTTTTGTTCTGTAACAAACAGATAAACATTTAGACACAAAATTCCAAAGTTGGAAAAAAACTTCAAGGATGATTTAATCTAAGCAGTTAGGGAAACTAAGGCTCAAGGAGATCAAGTCATTTACCCAAGTTCATAGAAGAAACTGCTAGCTGGTCTGGAATTAAATCATCTCTATACAACCCAAATGTATGTTACACATTAATAGGTGCTAGAAAAATGGTTACTAAAGAGATAATCTTGTTCTCTTGGTGTTCCTTTCTATTACACAGTACAATTCCCTCTGCTATTGGGAAGCCCTCCATCTAGGATTGCACATGAAGATTTATTCATATACTGTCCCATCCATATTCCTCTTCCTCAAAGGAAGCCTAGAAGTGAAGCAGTAACACATTAGATTTTAAGAATAAGAGGCCAGGCAGGATATGTGAAGGGAATGTTTAAACAGAAGCACCTGTCTTTCACCCAAAGTTTTACACAAAACCTGAGTCAGCCAGTCAGCCTTACACAAAACCTCAGACGTGAACTTCTTCCCACGACAGAGTGCAGAGCTTTCCTAGCACATTAGAGGAGCCCCCATCAATGGTAAACAGACAAAAAAAAAAAAGGAACATTTTAATTGAATCAGGATGAGATAAGCTAGAGAACTTTCATTTCTAAGGAAACAGCAGAACAGAGAAATTTGGGATCAAAGTACAGATAGTTGGTTTAGTGGCATCTGAATATTTATCATCAACACAGTTCTGGTTTAGGGAGGAAAGCAAAAGTTGCTTTGAGCCCTTTGAGAAAGAAAACATTAGCAACTATGTCTTAAAACTTAGTTGTTTCAGAATTGGGTGACAGGTCAGAAAATGTGGTGTAAAGGTGTGGGACAAAGATGCCAGCCATGTGGATAGAAAGAGCCTTCAAAAGGAAGCCAGGGCAGGTGTCTAGGAAAAAAATCACAGCTTCAAAAGAACCAAAGCAAGGCTCTTCAAATTAAACAAACCTATTTCAGAGGGTATAAGAAAAGCTTCTAAAAATGCTGCCAAGGTTATTATTAATTTCTAGAGCACCTGAGAACAGTGTCTAAATATTTACTCCCATCCCGCAAAAAAACTACAGGACTGCTATTTCAGCCTCCTGTTTCACACCCCATGCTACATTTTCCCCAAGATGATGTATCACACTAAAATCTCCTACTGAGAGGGCAGAGTACCAGCTTAATGACTGGCTCCCGCTTTCAACATGGCACCGATGCAGAAGCATACAAAAGAAATGGCAAAAATTACCACAAAGCAACCCTGAGATTCACCTACGTGCCTTTTTGGATTGTCACAGATCTTCAAATACCTGAGTTAAAAGTATGAAGGTGACTTTCAAACAGAACAAAATAGAATATAATCTTTTTAAGTAACAGTGTTCATGATGGAGAGATAGACATCCTGTACCAAATACTGAGCATTAGAGAACTAGTATACATGGGATACAGTGCCGGTTCCCCCTGGAATTGACAGTGTAGGGCAAACCCCCACTAACAGCAACAACAACAAAAGCAGGAGTTATTATCTCCTTTCTTCCAGGGTGGGAATTCTAGGCCACCTCCTCAATGGACTAATTAAGTGAAGGAGGCCTGTACAAGCAATAAATAAGATGCTGACAATGGCACAACAAGATTCCCACATATTAAGTGTATAGTGTGGAAATGTGAGTGACAGAAGAATTTATCTTGGCCTATCTTGCTTTAACCTGTCACATAAAGTTGTTCCTTATGGTCAAGAGAGGATTCTCCTGTTTTCTACTGATATGATAGTGCCAACAGCAAGGCCCTTTCTACATGGGTTCAACCTAGAAGATTCACTGACAACTTTTTAAAATTAAAGACCCATGTTGGGGACCACCCCCAACTATCGAGTTTTCTGGAGGCCAGACAGGCAGGACCCTAAGGTGGCAAGGCGTCAGTGAGCTGAGACTCCAAAAGGAGGGAGGGAAGCAGGCACCAGGAAGACACGGGAGTCAGAGCTGGGTGCAAGTCTCCCTGCTCATTCCCTCTAGCAGGTCTTTATACTGTGTAACAAGTAGTTACTTGTAATAATGCATAGGCTAAGTTAATGAGAGATGGCCATAAAACGTTCTCAAGGGGAACAAAGCATTTTTCTCTTAACATTTTATGGTATACTAGATTATACGTTTTTGTGCTAATTGTCATGTGTACAGATATTTAGTTATCACTCAAAGGAAGCGGGATCTGGGAAGGAATGAATTCCTTAGCAAAAGGTTATTAGGGGTCTTAGGGAAGTAATAAATTATGTTAGCAGTGTTATCAGTGGTTGTCTAAAGAATAGCTAGTGGCTAATTTAAGGCTAGTAGAAAGTAGTTAGTGCTTGTTTTAAAAAGGAGTAAGTTAAGGGAAAGTTGTACAGTTGTGTATTAAACACGATGTAATCAAGGTTAAAATTTGTCCATGAGCCCTATGCCCTGGGAGTCTTATCTGAGGTTTGCTTTTTTATTTAAAGAAACCAAGGAGGCATCCCAGGAGTCTTTATGTCCTGGGGTCTTATCTCTCCTGGGGCTTGCCTTTTGTCTCAGGAGTCTTTATGTCCTGGGGTCTTATCTCTCCTGGGGCTTGCCTTTTGTCTCAGGGGACAGAGGAATTTCTCACCCTCGGGCAGCTTGCCTGAGGCAGCCTCCTTATGAGGCTAAGACAATCCAGTTGTAAACTGATGGTTGCTCAAAATATTTTGATATTATGATTATACAAAAAAGGGAGGTCATAACATAAGTTAGCAGTGGAAATTCTGATTTTTCAGAGCTTTGCCCGATCTACTACCTGGAAATCTGTCAGTCGATAGACGTAGCATAGCTTAAGTCAGACACACGTGATTATTCAATGCTGAACATGTAAATAACCCATAAGCCTAACAGCAACACAAAAATCACACGGTATCATTAATAATTAATACTGATGCACCTCCCTGGTGGTGCACTCCAAAGCTAGCCACAGCCACTTCAGCACAAGCTCAATCCCCAGACAGGGAGGTGACCCACATGGCGCAGCAGACCTCTCCTGTCTTGCCTGCTGCACCCCTCAGCTGTGTACTTCATCAACCTGCCTGTTCTGTTCCCCACTCTGTCTCTGGTGAATCCTCTCACCACCCCTGCACCTCTGGTCTGTATCCCAGTTCTGTATGCATAAATAAGTCTTTAAAAATAATAATTAATACTAAAGAACTCAAATCCAAATGTCCAACAATTGGACAAGAGTTAAAAATGACATAAATCTGACCCTCTCTGGTGGCATAACAGATTAGGATGCAGCACTGCAATCTAGCCTTCACTTCAGTGCAAGTTCGATCCCTAGCCCCAGAGATGATCCACATGGCCTGGCAGACCTTTCCTGACCAGCCTGCTGCTCCCCTCTGCAGTGTACTTCGTCAATCTGCCTGTTCTACTCCCCACTCTGCACCTCTGGCTTGTACCCCAGTTCTGTAAGCATAAATAAACCTTTTTTAAAACATGACATAAATTTAAATGACTGAATACAATAAGTGTTTAAATATTTTTAATGTCATGAAAAATGCTCATGAGAAATACTAAACAAAACATTAGTGATATAAATTATGGTATAAACAAGTAAAAATAGGGTATGATAAGGACAATGAGAAATATCTTCTGTATCATATTTTTTTCATACTTTCCAATGATTTATTTATCATTAAGTGTGAATAATATCCATAGTCAGAGGAAAACAGCTTTTGCTGTTTAAAAAATAAAAGCATTAAATGATGGTTAGTTAATAAGCATACAAGGACTCTCCTGCCTCTGCAACCTCCAAAATCTAAGACAATATACAACTGGTCTAGGAGTCTGTTCCCATGGTAACAAATCTTCTCCCCCCTTAAATACATACACATCTATGAAACTCCATCTATTTTTACTTTGTCTACAATATGGACCCTTGATTTCAGTCAGTTGTGTCAAGCTGCTTCTGTTCACAGACTAGGCTCAGAATCAAGTCAGAATGCT
This sequence comes from Condylura cristata, assembly GCF_000260355.1. NCBI lineage: Eukaryota > Metazoa > Chordata > Mammalia > Eulipotyphla > Talpidae > Condylura > Condylura cristata. The sequence goes on along the minus strand of NW_004567109.1, from coordinate 21,347,264 downwards.
CAGAGGAACTGATTTGGAGTCTTCCTGATGCCAATGCTGCATTTAATGAGGCATCCTTTCTCTCACATACAGCTGGAACATGAACTCAGCTGGAACTTACAGCACTCACACTATAAGAAAAACCATGTCTCAAAATTCTCCTTGGTCTAAAATAATTCCTTCAACAAAACTGCTCATACTTACCTGTAAAGAGACAAAGTTCCTGGTTCCAAAGCAGCTACTTTTTCAGGAAAAAGCTACTTTTTCAGGAAACACAGCTGAAAAGCCTAAATCTTTTCATTTTTCTTCCTCATATCAGCTATCACACTTAATTTGCCTTCCATTAGCTCTGCTATTTACAGTTACTTTGAACAAAAGCATCATGGTAAGAAAAAGATTTCTCCTTCCTGTTCCTTGTATAGGGCTTGTGTGGTAAAGCAGCAAGAAGGAAAATATGCCAGTGCCCACTCCCCTACAAGCTTCATACTGCAGCAGATATGACCGGCTCGCAGAGAAAATTCAGTGAGTTATTTTTTAAAGACACAAGAACAAGACAACCATCCAAACACTATTAAGACAAAATTTTTAACTCAAGGCATTAGTGAATTCAGTTCTAAATCCACACTGGGGGACTTTCCAGTAAGACAAGAAAAGAGGAAGAAGTTAAACAAATTTACTTCATGTATATTTCAGGAAGTAACGTTGTAGAATTAATATGTAAACCCACATATAAAGACGTAAACAGTGAGGTAGAGTTTGGGGGATTTATGGCCTTTCCATCACTAACAACTGCCACAACGACAGCATGGCTATTTAAGAAAAGAAAAGCTGCTCTATTTTCTCAAATTACTCTGCTAGGACAGCTATAGATGAGTAGGTTTTTCCTCCTGAACTTGCTCTATTATTTTCAAAACATCAACATAAAATGAAAATGTTGCATATTTTGGGGGTGGAAGGACTCGGAGAAATGACATGGAGCCTGAGGGATTCATTTCTTACTTTTTGGATTAAGAAAATTTTTTTTGAGGGTCCTCCCTGGTGGCACAAGGGATTAAAGCAAGCACTGTGAAGCTCCCCACAGCTGCTTCAGTGCAAGTTCGATCCCTGGCCAGGACGGTGACCCACATGGTATGGCAGACCATTCCTGACCGCTGGCTGCTCTCCTCAGTAGTGTACTTCATCAGTCGGCATGTTCTGTTCACTGCTTTGCCTCTGGTGAATCCTCTCACTGCCCCTGAACTTCTGGCCTGCACCCCAGTTCTGTATACATAATTAAAATAATTTTTTTTTAAATTTAAAAAAAAAACTTTATTTTGAAAGCATTGATTCGAAATTTAAAAAACAAAAAAGATCAAAAGGTATTCTCCATATGGGCTTGTGAAATCCACACTTTCTAATTAAACTATATTCTCTGTATATGGCAAGCCAGATTACCCAAAGATAAAAAGACAAATAGGAGATAGGGGGAAGAGGGTTATGGTCAATCAAATGGTCAAAGAACTATTTAACAAAGCCAATTATAAAGTCCTATTTCTAAAAAGTGTTATGTTACCAAGGTGGCACTTTCCCAGCAAGTTTCGGCCACCTGCAAGGGAGGATGAAGGTGTAAGGGTAGGGCTGGACAAACTGAAAGCAACCACCAGGGCAGCCTGACCTGATGGGTGGCCACAGCTGGAGGCAGAGTTGGCTCATCTTTGTGGTTTTCTAATGGGGAAGGACCTGTAGTTCAGCCATCAATGGACCAACATCCACAAAGCCTGTGGGGGAATATAGGATCCAGAAGAGTAGGGGTAGGAAAAGAGAAAGTTTGGAAAATGTAAAAGTCAAATACAGTACCGATATGTTATAATTATTAAACATGAGTCTTCAAAAATGCATAGATATGGGCCTTCTTGGTGGCCTATGAGTTAAGTTTCAGCATTTCCACCCAAGGGCCTGAATTCGATCCCCAGCCAGGGAGCTAATCTGGAGCAGCAGACCTCTCCTGCCCCGCCCACTGCTCCCCTCAGCAGTGTATTTCAGTAGATCTGCCTGTTCTGCTCCTCACTTTTTCTGATGAATCCTCTCACTTCCCATACGTCTGGCCTGCACCCCAGCTATAAAGCCTTTTTTTAAAAAATGCATAGATGTACCTCTTACGTTGAAATGAAATGGCTGAAAAGAACTGGTATGGTACCCTGGGAAGCAGTCCGATAAGCTTTTTAAAATACTAAATCATATATTTTTTTAAAGATTTATTTATTTGTGCATACAGAACTGGGGTACAGGTCAGAGGCTCAGGGGCGGCGAGAGGCTTCACCAGAGACAGAGTGAGGAGCAGAACAGGCAGATCGACGAAGTACACTGCTGAGGGGAGCAGCGGGCGGGTCAGGAGAGGTCTGCCGCGCCATGTGGTCACCTCCGGGGCAGGCGGGAATCGAACTCATGCGGAAGCGGCTTTAGATTCTCGGGGCTGTGCTTTAACCCGCTGCGCCACCAGGGAGGGCCTAAATCATATTTTAATTACATTTGTGAATCATAGTAATACCTGCCGAGGGGAAATTAACTTTTGGAGAAAAGAAAAAAATCAATGAATCTATGCAGTTTTCACAGTTGGTAACTTTACTAAAACAATAAGGGTTCCTTATCCATGGCCTCTGTAGAAAATAACAGCCTAAAAAGCAAACATATTCACATACCACTGAAATCATTTGCTGGCCTAGTTCCACCAATTCCATTAATGTAGCAGGGGCCCAAAGGCAGGTGACCTGATTGACAAAAAAAGCACTTCTAGAATGTGCTGAACTTATATCTTAAAATTCATTAGACACTTGATAATCAAGGAGGAAACTAGTAGCAATACTTTTCAAGTTTTGCCTTTAAGTGGTTCAACGACCTTCCTTACAAGACTAAGTTCTTTTCAAGTTCAGTTTAGAGCTCACCTTCCCTCACCCCCACCCTCAGTGCTAAGATACCTGAAGTTATGAGGTGGGTGGGTGTAGAGTAGGTCAGAGAGGCCAACAAGACTATGTGGCACCAGGAAAATTAAGCCCACCATGATTACCTTAACTAAGGAAAGACTAATCTGTAGCATGTTTTAAAGTTGCAATCTTCAAATTTTCTTTGTATATCTTCTGAGTTACTGACTCAAATCATCCAGCTGTAAACTGGACAAGTTCCGTATATATCATGTCTAAAGCTTCCCAGAAGTGACAGGATGGGAACTTATCGATATCCTGAGTAACCAAATGATAATTTGCTCCTGGCAGCAGCCAACAGGCTGTTGATTTGATAACCAACAGAAGCCAATTTTCCTATTCACAGGTCCTAATTAGATAGGCAATGAATGACTGAGTAGTTCATTACTTCCTGGGACTAATTATTGTTTCAGCAGCAGGTAAAAATCCTTTAAAAGCAGGTTGTATCTGCCTGAAAACCATTCTGATCTAAAATAATTCAACTATTTATAAGAAGAAACAACTACATTTGGGGACATTTTTAAGTGCACTTGCCTGCGTCCACCTACATCCTGTCCTTTTGCTACTCCATCAGAGGGAACCACATCTCCGAGGCCACCTTGCCAACTTATTTCTGGGTAAGGGCCATCAGTGGGAGGTAGTGATAAGGATAAGGGGCCGGAAGAGGGGGAGGCCAGAGTAATGTGCTTTCTCTCTCCCTTTTCCCCTCACACCTCTCTGCCTCTTTGTCTGAGTTCCAATTGCCACCAGACAGCTATTTTCTCCAGGCTTCTGGCTCATGCCAGATGGCTCAGGCTTCTGGCCTTTGGAGACACCAGAAGCTTCTATTTTCCTTAGGGGCATAGCAGCTCCAGGTGTTGCTAGTCTCTGGGTTGTCTCACCAACCCTTTTACCCTCTGTACTTGCAGCAACCTAGTCTATTTTAAATTCCCTCTGTTTGACTGACAGTGGTTCCTGCTTGCCTGACTAGTCCTGGATTTAAAATATATTTTTAAACTTATTTTCTGAAAATTAATAGCTTTCCTTAAAAATTAAATAATTATTCAGCTAAGCTTAGATTTCTTTTAAGAAACAAAATATTTATAAATGGCAAAAGCAATACATTAGTTTGAACAGAGTGCCTAATCTGTGCCAAACACTGTTCTAGGTGCTAGGAATACTAGAGTGAACAAAACAGGCACAAATCCCTGCCCCCACGGAGCTTACGTTCTAGTAGATGTGTTAACCATGGAAAATTACAACTCAAAAAAAAAAAAAAAAAGCAGAACCAACACAGAAGTTTGGTAAAATTGAATTAACTTTAAGGTGTTCTGCTCTAAATAGGCTTGGTTCCTACCTTTTCAATGTAGTATGCTGAACTGTCACATTCCAGGGGCCAATACAGAATTTCTTCAAAGTTAGTATCTACTTAAACTGGCCACTTGCTCAAACAGAAGTGTAACTGTGATAAGGAGTTAAGCAGACACAATAACAAAAGTTAGGTATCATAAACTTAGAATGTGAAACGTGTGTTTTATGCAGATTCTTGCTTGGCATCTTTTTCACTGGGGACACCATTTGGAGGAATTGAGTCTGAGTCAATCTACTACATCGCTTTACTCCTTTTCTGTGGCACAGGTAGATTCCATCAACATAACATAAAGGCAGCTGCAATACATATGATGAGTAAAGTGTTGCAGTCACCAACAGCATGGCACCATTTCTGAGATGGTATTTTCAGGCAGAAGAATAGAAGCAGATAATGACTCATGTGTTGAATAGTTATACAGACAACTGTGCCCAAGAAAGCTGCCACCTACATAACATAATGACATCAGATGAAAAATGCAGAAAAGAGGTAGGTTTCTGATTTATCTGAAAATTATAGATTGCTGAAAATTGAGAAATGTGATTGCAGCTACCTGTTTACACATCCCAAGCACTGAACAACCAAAAGCATGCATCAAATATTCCGTGTTCTTCAACTGCTTTAATATACAAAGCACAGGGGCCTTCCTGGTGGTGAAGGAGTTAAAGACCAGCCACTGCAGCAAGAATTTGATCCCTGGCCTACCAGCCAGAGAGCTAACCCACATGATGCAGCAGACCTCTCCTGTCTCACCCGCTGATTCCCTTCAGCAATGTATTTCAGTACATCTGCCTGTTCTGCTCCCTACTCCATCTCTGGTAGATCCTCTTCCCTACCCACACCTCTGTCCTGTACCCCAGTTCTTGTATGCATAAGTAAATAAATCTTAAAATATATATATGAGGGCCCTCCCTAGTGGCGCAGTGAGTTAAAGTACAGCATTAAGAAGATAAAGCCACATCAGCATGAGTTCCATCCCCGCCCCAGAGGTGATCCACATGGTGCGGCAGATCTCTCTTGACCTGCCTGCTACTCCAAACCTCAGCAGTGAACTCCATCAGTCAGCCTGTTCTGCTCCCCACTCTGTCTCTGGTGAATCCTCTCACCACCCCTGCAACTCTGGCTTATACCCTAGTTCTGTATGAATAAATAAATCTTTTAAAATGTAGATAGATAGATAGATAGATAGATAGATAGATAGATAGATAGATAGATAGATAGATAGATAGATAGATAGATAGATAGAT
>NW_004567109.1:21327116-21341633 GCF_000260355.1 Condylura cristata | reverse complement strand
GATAGATAGATAGATAGATAGATAGATAGATAGATAGATAGATAGATAGATAGATAGATAGATAGATAGATAGATAGATGGATGGATGGATAGATGGATGAAAAGCATATTCAGCCTCAAAAGTCAATTTCATCAACTCCAAAAATGACACAGTATCTACCACTGGCATTTCACTAGATTTTTCTAAAATAATCCATCATTTGTGTAAAGGTACATTTCCCAGGAGAGCTTGAGGTACAATACTCAGACATTCCTTCCTCTCAACAATTACAAAACATTTCATGTCTGCAATACTTATAATTCTATTTGAGTAGCAGGTGAACTTCTCAGACTATGGGCTTCTGACACAAAAAGACTCTAAAGCATATGAGCAAACCAACTTCAGTGCTAGGATTTTAAGTTTATTGGCCCCTGCCTACCTGTAAAAATTTTATTCCTTGGCACTCCCCAACATGTAGTCAAAATATACTAAAGAATCCTCTCCTGTGCGTTCACACAGTCACAATACTGCATACGCTGGCACCTTGGTAAATTCTTTTTCCTCTGCCTACAATGCAAAGTCCCCTAAAGTCACCTGACAAAGTCATGCTTATCATTCTCTCTGTAAAGCCACAACTTCCTGAGGCAGACTTGTTTGTGTCTTCAATGCTTTCACTTCTCCCTTCACACAATGCCTTCATGTTAATTACTTGGTTGCATCATATATCTGTTTACATATCCGCTACCCATTAAACTCTAAAGTCCTTGAGACCAAAGGCCCTGTGTTTTAATCTGTATAGCCTGGTACAGTGTCTGACACAAAGTAGGTGCTTAACAAATATTTTCTAGATAAATATATATAGTACAGTATTGCAGGCTTGCAAACAGTTCCTCTTAAAAGACATGGCATTTTGTACACTATCCCCTGCCCCAGAATAATATTTAAAGGACAGGAAGAACAAATACAAAAGTATCTCCCAGGGAACAGGCTTAACAAGTTGATATTAAAAGACAAGCTAATGGGGACTTTGATAAATTACTTTCAGTAAAACTGTGTCAACCTAACGACAACTGTCAGAGTAAAGTGCATTAGCTGTAAAACTCCAACAAATTATTTGATCTTGACTACAGAACGGTGTTTAACAACTGGAAATGGAAGCGAAACTCCATCTGTTGTCTAGATCTGTTGGAATTTTTTTTTAACTCCAAATGTTCCACAGATAGGGCTAAAATAATTAAAAATTGATGGGGGGCCCTCCCTGGTGGCGCAGTGGGTTAAAGCACAGCACTGACAATCTAAAGCCATTTCCGCATGAGTTCGATTCCCACCTGCCCCGGAGGTGACCACATGGCGTGGCAGACCTCTCCTGACCCGCCCGCTGCTCCCCTCAGCAGTGTATTTCCTCCATCTGCCTGTTCTGCTCCCCACTCTGTCTCTGGTGAAGCCTCTCGCCACCCCTGAGCCTCTGGCCTGTACCCCAGTTCTGTATGCACAAATAAATAATTCTTAAAAAAAAAAATTGATGGGAATGTTCATGTTCTATGGACATTTAACAAGCAATGATTTAGCTATCTATGGAAAGCAAATACAAAGCAAAGCTAGAGATTCATTCACTGGAAATGAAATTTAGAACTACTATTAGAAAATTTCTACAAAAGGAATCCCTAGTCTCATCTTTCCTACATGTTTGAAGAGTCAGGAAACATCCAGAGACCATGCTCAAAGGGTACCATAGAGAACATTTGCAAAAAAGCCAGAGCCTCCATATGAAGGAAATGGCTTTGGCTTAAAGACTTGGGGATTGCTGGATGAGTCATTCTAACTGTGGCTTCCAACAACCAGAGAATAAAATCAGTAAATGAAGTACATAAAGATAAAATAAGTATGATCAGTAATGGTAATAATAATTAATGCTTACATTTGCCTAACACATTAGTTTGAAGCACTTTGTTTATTCAAATGAGGAAAATTAAACTGAAAAACTTAGGTGATAATGAGCTGAAGGTCACAAGGCTAAAAGAGGCAAAGTAAAAAGAGTTTAACTGGATGTTCCAACATAAAGTTGACAGCGCCTCCACAACTGCTTCTTTGTCACCTGAAACATGGGCTGATAAGAGTTAAGGATGGTGGGACCTCCTTGGTGGCGCAACAAGTTAAAGCACAATACTAGAGATAGCCACAGCAGGGGATTAGGTCCCCAGCCAGGGAGGTGACCCACATGGCACAGCAGACCTCTCCAGTCTTACCCACTGCTCCCCTCAGCAGTGTATTTTTGTCAATCTGCCTGTTCTGCTCCCCACTCTGTGTCTGGTGAAGCCTCTCACCACCCCTGCACCTCTGGCCTGTACCCCAGGTCTGTATGCATAAATAAATAAATCTTAAAAAAAAAAAAAAGAGGTACAAGATAATCTAGATAAAGCCTTAGAAAATACTATATAAGAATGAGGAAGTTCCTTGATGTGCTTGGAGAATCTCCGTGTTATACTGTTGTTTGAAAAATGCTGGGTGTCATGAACTATGGGTGATATGCTATAATTTGCATAAAAACACTCCAAAACATAGATTAAATTGTAGTTGTTTGTCTATGTATATATTATCTCTTAAATGTCACAAAAGAAATGACCAAGAGGGATTACTTCTAGAAAAGAAAAACTGGCTAAACACATTCCGTTTTGTACCTTTTGAATTTCAAACCGCATGAAAGTGCTACCTTTTTCAAAAAGTAAATTTTAATTTATAAGTATATAATGGGAATTGGCAGAGAGGTAAAGCCACTATTAGGTGATTTATGTAAAAATATTTCAGAAATTAAGATGTAGCAGAAGGAAAAGTGAAAAATTATTACTAAGAGCTGTAAGGCTCCAGAATTCTTGTGGTGTTTCAGAGTCTGAAGTAAATATTCCTGAAGACCATCAAACTTCTTCCATTCTGATTCTTTGTTCATTAAGCAGTTCTCAATTTTTTACAAAACTTGTTCCAAAAGCAGACACAAGTATTCAGGTCATCAGAGAGGGAGATCCTTTCATGGTAAATAAGTCTGTATTTAATTGAAACTAGTCTGAAGAGGTTGACTAGGAGTCATTCCAGGAACACTGGTAAAATATGAAATTGAAGACCTAAAAACTAAAGCGTGAGCAACATCACCAAGGATTTATTTTAAAAACATATATAGGCCCTCCCTGGTGGCGCAGCGGGTTAAAGCACAACACTGAGAATCTAGGGCCGCTTCCGCATGAGTTCGATTCCCGCCTGCCCCGGAGGTGACCACATGGCGTGGCAGACCTCTCCTGACCCGCCCGCTGCTCCCCTCAGCAGTGTACTTCGTCGATCTGCCTGTTCTGCTCCCCACTCTGTCTCTGGTGAATCCTCTCACCCTCCGCATCTCTGGCCTGTACCCCAGTTCTGTATGAATAAATAAATAAATCTTTAAAAAAAAAAAAAAACATATATAGAATTACCATCAACATATTTGAAATGTTCAACATGTTTGTCCTCTCTTCTATCACTACTTAAGCTGCTCCAAAAATATTAACCAAAGGTCACAATAACTTGATAGTTTTGGGTGATGAGGAAACCACCTCTTTGGCCCTACAGCAAGTGATAGTATCTTTTTTCTTTAAGGCATGATCTGATAGTTCACACGATCACTAAGACAACCAAAACTAGGGAAAAGGAGAGGAGTTAGAGAAGCAGCGAGATCATTCACAATTTGGGTAAGCTGAGGCCTCAATACATGGTTTACTTAACTGAGCTGAAAGATTTTTGTTATTATGGTCAAGCCACTAAAGATACCAAGTCAAAATATAAAAGTTATTTGTGAAAAGCAATTGTTTTAGGAACCAGGATTCTGCCATGAACAACAGTTTAAAAAGTTGACATGCTACAGTTACTAGATCTCATTATGTATTAACAAATGTTTCCTTACCTGACCCCCCCTAATGCTATTGATAAAAAGCAATGGAAAATTTGGAGGAAGTGACGAATTAACCTCTATCTTCCATATGCCATATTTTACTAGAACATGAGTATTAGAATGTCTTGAGAAATGAAGGCTGGGGGTAGTACGAATCATCAAAATGGCATTTGACACCTCAAATGTAACAATGTTCACTCCAGTGGGTTGATTCACTGTGACTCAAGATCTGTCAACTGAGGGCACTGGAATTTTAGGAAGGCCAAGAGAAACACTCCTAAATTTTAAACCAAGTTTTTAAATAGATCTTACACAAGTCAGCTAAAAATCCCTACTCATCACAAGCTGATTCTAACGTACTTTTCAAAATTAATACTTGCTAAAGCAAAATTCAGGAAAGAAGTCTGGGAACCTGCTTTCTGAAGGACACTGAAATATATTAGCAGGTATCCAAATCAATGTCTGATACAGAATAAGAGTTCCCTTATTCTCTTTATATAATCTTATTTTTCTAAAATAAAAGAAAAATGACTTGAAAGCATCAATTTAGCATTTACTTCCTTTCAATAAGCTCGATGGCCAACAACCTTGGCAGATCCACTGCATTATGAACAAAACTAAATTAAAACTAAATTAACAGCTCCCCAAATCCAACAATCTCTTTTCCCCCAACCAAGCAGAGAAGAATTATCCCAACTCCTTCAATTATATGCCAGAGAATGCCAAAAGAAAATAAGGAAACAAAATATTGACAGAAGTTTGTGTCTGTACATTTTGAGGGCGAACGTTTCACTAATAATCAAGCCTTCCTATCATGATTTTTTTACGAAATCTTGAATCTTTGAGGCCACTGAAAACAAAGGCTAAATGGCTCTGCCATTTTACAATGATCTTATTTCACCTTTAGAAGGGTAATCACCCTGGAAGCGACAAGTTGACAAATTCGCTGCATCCCTGGCTTCCTTTCCCTCCCTGATTAAGCAGATCCTGCACTACAGCCAGGATCTGCTAGTTCTCCCACCGCACACACACAAGGCCTCCAACGCACCCCACAAGCCAGGGCTAGGCTGTCTAGAAATCCGCACTGTGTCACTGCATGAGGCAGTTTCTGACTGCACACATCCAGGAAGAAAGGCCCTAGGCGCTCTGTCAGAGTCAGAAAGGCTGTCAAATGACAGGAGCTGCTAACTAAATAGCAGGCAGCAACAATCACCACCTTTAAAAATCATTTAAGCATTTTTCCTCCTCGTTATCTCACTTTCTCCTCTCTCCCTCTCCCTCTCTCTCTCTCACATACACACACACACACACACCACACTCTGCAGTTCACCCCCAGCTTTGCAAGGGGGCATACTGAGAGCTCGGGCTGCCTCTGGGCTGCCAACTGGCCCAGACTCACTCAGAGCCTAGAAATACCGACATTCTCACCTGCACGTATCACGACACTTCCACCCCCTCCGCCCTCCTCCCCCAAACACACACACACACACACACACACACACGCACACGCATGGCAACCTTTCCCCACACCAAGGCAGGCGCTGCAGAACACCTCGCAGCCTCGTTAGCAAGAGTAGCACGCGTCTCCTTTCGAGGCGGCCCAAGCCCAGAAACCCCCTCCCCAGACAGGCCGCCTCCCAAGCTCGGCCCGCGGCCGGGCCCCTCGCCCCCGGGAAGGATGCGCTACCTTTAGACTGGCAGTCCGCACAAAACTTGTTATCCTCTTCCAGCAGCAGGTTGGCCAGGACCGCCTGGTACCGATCCACGTCCTTCACTGACTTGCCGGTCATCGCCAGGGTGCCGGCGGGGGCAGAGGGCGACGCGCCCTCCTCGCCCCCAGCAACCTCTGCCTCAGTTCGGAGGTGAGGACTCCCGGTTCCCTGCCCAGGGGCACCTCCTGAGCGAGAGAGAACCCTCTCCTCGGCCCAGCCCCGGAGCCCCTTCTCCGGTCAGCGGTGCCCGCCCCCCACTCTGCAGCCCCTCAAGTGCGGGCCCCCAGCCCCCTCGGCAGGCCCGAGACAAGAGAAAGCTGACGACCAGGGACCCTTAACCAGACAAAGGGGCTCCCGGGCCTCCTGAGGGGGGAAGCAGAAGACGACCCCCCGCCTGTCTGCGGGCCGTGCGTCCCGCGCCTCGGTTTCCCTGGCAGCTGCCGCCTGCTCTGCCACCACCTCAGCCTCCTACTTCCGGCAGCTCTTCCTCTCCACCTCCACCCAGTCCAGCCCGCGCATGCGCCCCACCTCCGCTGCTTCGTACTGGGCTCTGCCTCGGCTCCGCCCCTCGGGAACCCGTCGGATAAACGAGGGGCGGAGCTTGGGCTCGCACGAAGGGAGCGGTGACGAGCCCCTGCGAGCCCTTGGAAAAGAATGAATGGAGCCTTGAAGGAAAGGTGTGGAGGGAGTGGAGGGAATGGAAGAAAGTAAAAGGAAACAACAGTTAACATACCCTGAGTTCTTTCTGTGTACCAGGCACTGTACTAAGCAGTTACCAAGAATTATCCCAATATAATACTCAGAATGAGGATTCATATGTCTATGTCTGTGAATTGAATACTTACCCTTAAATAACCTGAGTCAGTGGATGCCTCCAAACTCCTGAGGCTAATGCTTTCCTTCAAGAGTCCCTAACCACGCCCACCCCCACCCCCCAATAAGGGAGATAAAGATTTAAGACCCTTCCCAAATATTCACAGGGTTCTGGGCATCTCTCACTTGGAATACATTTCCCCACTGAATTCTGGGTCTCATGATCATTATTAACTTTCCTCTTGCCATCACTGCCATCTCAGGACATGGTTTTGACTAGTTCCTAGATAATTTGTTCTTTCTTTCCTGAAATCCTCCCGCAACAGTGCAGTTTGGTGTAACAGAACTTACGTGAAATTTATTTGGAAAAGTTGGGAGGGCAGGAGGGGTGAATACAGTATAGTATAGAATAGGCGACTACTTTTAAATGACTGTTAAACACCAAAGTCATCCTTGCTACAGAGAATTCCTCAGTGGTCCTTATTTTATTATTATTATTTTGAAAGGATGCTCCTGTCATTAGGCAAACATATTCACTCATTTATTCACTTACTCATAACTTTTAAGTATCAAGAACTTGAAACCTTTAAGTATCAAGGACCTATTGGGGGAGTAGGAACATCATGATCTGATTTGTAGCTTTAAAAGATAGCTGTGCTATCATGAATAGACTAGAACAGGAAGTTATTGGTAGGACCAGAGACTTGGTTACTTTATCTCCACTGACATGCTGTCTTCTGTCTGTACTTTCTCTCAAGACCAGACTGCCCTCAAAGCCGTCATTTCAAAAGCTAAAAATTTGTTTCTTTATCAAAACCATTTAATTCTCTATCTTCCCTTCTAGTTATGCCTAGGAAACTTGACTTTCATAAACACGTGTATTAAGGTGTTTTTCCAAAACAAAATCTCAGAATTTCTCTAGCCAGAATTCTGCCTTCCATCTAAGCTAATTTTCTCAAGCTGCTACAAGTTATTATTTTTTTTAACTCTAACTTACTTTTCTTACTTTAACACCTATATGCTATAAATGAACAGACTGAGTCTTATTATAAGCCCCCTCATTTAGTAGTAGAGCTGGGATTTTTAACCTAGAGCTCTGATTCCAGAGCCTTAATATAGTCAGTCTTTATTAATGTTATCTTCCATAATCCTCAGAAAAACCTACCTACCAGCTAAAGCGGTGGGTTACCATGATGGTTACCGTAACCATTTTAAAAGAAACGAAAACAGAGGCTCAAGATTATGTGATTAATTATAGCAATTGTGTCTTTACTTGAAGTCCTACTTACCTCCATCTCTTCACTATGCAAAGAGCCTTCCTGCCTTAGTCCAACCCTAGTTAAAAACCGGTTTCTCCAATCACTTTTGAGAGAGAGCTGTCTAAAAGGCAAATCTGAATGAGTCACACTCTCCTGCTTAAAAATCCTTTAGTGGCTCACCAGCAAAGCTTCTCATATTTTCCCATCCAGTGAGAGATTACAGTCTGGTGGTTAAGCACACAATCTATGGGTCCAAACTGACAGGGGTTTAAGCCTGCAGTTTCACAACTTACTATCTGTGTGGCTTTGAGCAGGCTAGTTAACCTGTGCCTCAGTTACTTCATCTATAAAATGGAGGAAAGTTGTTTCTTGAGGTGCTATCCACTCCTGACTAAAATGCTGTGAATACTTAGTTGCTTCCTAATTGGTGTCTCTTGAATAATTTTCTTGCCCAGTGTCTCTACAAAGCATTGTATGACTTGCTGCTAGGGAATGTTTTCCGAGAGGCTGAGTAACCCTTTGTGGGCCTGAAGTTCTCCTAGATTCTATAAACAGTTCGATGAATTTGCCTATGTAGCTTCTTCGTGCTTTGACCATCTAGTCTCATCGGCTTCCAGCACCCTCCCACATTTTAACCTCCTCACCGAACAGAAGACCTTCAAGGCATCCTCCTCCTCCCATACTCCACACATAAGGAAAGGGACCCAAGGAAGGTGTTGTGATCTCAGCTAATAGGGCTGCGAGGCTTCTCACCTTGGTGATAAACCAGACATGGGGACTAGGCCAAGGTTGTATGGTCTCAGCAAAGAAGCAGCACTGCGCTCCTTAAGGTGGTGCACTCAAGGGAGACTCTGCACCTCACAGAGGTGAGCAAGCAAGATGCCAGCCCCTCTCCCCCACAGTGAGGCAATGTGAGACAGTGCCCCCAAGGCCAGAGGTTGCCCAGAACAGCGGTGAGCTCCAGAGAGAGTCATGAGGGCTGTCAACAGTGACAGCCCTCAGTAGCAAGGCCACAGGAGACCCAGCCACCCTGTGCATGCCTTTCCTCCCCTATGAGCTGATGCAATGTGCTGCCTTGACAGTTCTTGCAAAAATGTTCTCTGTGTTCCTTGATATGATTGCATTATCAAAAAACAGCAACAACAACAAAACACATTATTTACCACCAGAGGGGAGTTTCCTGTTTGAGTGGCTACTGGACAGCTTGATAGAATTTAAGCTGTGGATATAATTCCAAAATAGTAATGCATTGAAGAGCCCTGACACATCGTACTTGATCTACGCGATTTCTCTTCTTGGTTTTTATATCAGTGTATTTTGAAACCCCAACTCACAGATATAAGAGATCAGAAGATACTAGACACCGGTGTTTAAATTGTTAGAGTAACCGATGTGGGAGAAGATTTATCATACTGCCTAAAAGGTGGTGTGGTGAATGTCTCTGGATGATTGCAATTGGACATGTTCATTTGTTGACCTAAAAACTCTAACCCACAAGTCAGTCACTGTGCCTATTTAAGATAGCACTCATAAAATAACTTTCATTAACAAAGCTAGATAATAATGTTGCCCATTTTATGGCTAGGTCTATATTATTTGTCATATGTAAAAACTAGGGGTCTCAAAGGAACTCCTAGTCCATTCAACCAACTTTATTCAGCTAACTTTCAAACTTTTTTTCATGTACAAAACTTACTGTGATTTACATGCCTTTTGCAGCAATATGGATGGAGTTGGAAGGGATCATGCTTAGTGAAATAAACCAGAAAGAAAAAGAAAAATACCCAATGGCGTCACTCATAGCAGGAACATAGAGGACCAAGGAGAAAAAATAATAATAATAATCAACTATATACCAGAGACATTTTATGGGGGTGGGTTGGGGAATGGGATAAAAAATGGTGGTGGAGGGGAGTGCACGGGACTATGGTGATGGCACACGGGTGATTTGGAGGTGGGAAGCCCACGGGGATTACAACTGAGATAGGAAAAGGCACAAAATGATGTAAAAATAAACTATCACAATAAAAAAAAAAACTTATCGTGATTTAAAAGCCTCTATGGCCTCACATAGTGGATTGAGCGTTCTGCCCTTGGCAATATGATATATATGTTATACAAGCCAATACTTTGAGCTCCGGGATTGAACTGCTTGCCCCTCCTTCTCCCCGCCCCCGTGGGCCTTTCCACCGCCATGTTGGTAACAGCCCTGGTCCCACTGCCCACACAGCTCACTGAGAAAACCAGTGTTTGTATCACTGGCACTCTGGCTGTCACTGCAGACATTCGGGGGTCTGCCAGCAGGGAGAGAGCACAGGGAATAAGCAACTTCTATCCACTCCTGTCCTCTGATTTCCTACTTGTGCCTCCCACTGGCTGAATCCAACCAGAAACTACTATTTCCTATTTTTTTATAAATTGAAGCAACACTGGTTTTCCACAGTACCTGGATATGCTACATTGTTTGCTACCAAAAGTCAAGTTTCCACCTGTGTGATGGCACAGGTGACCCCTTTTACCCATTCATCCCTTCCTTCCTGCTTCCCTTCTGGTATTCACTATGTTCTTAAACTTTAAGAATTCATTTTATTTGTTTGGTTTCTTTATCTTTCACATGTAAGTGAAATTACATGGTATTTGTCTTTCGGTATCTGATTTGTTTCCCTCTAGGGTCCCTCTATGTTGTTGTGAATGGTAGAAATTCACCTTTATCTTATAGGGCTATTGAGGAATATTGTATATAAACCACATCTTTTTTTATATAGAATCATCTGCCAGTGGACATTTTGGATATTTTCAAGTCTTGGCTATTGAGAAGAATGCTGTGATGGACTTGGGGGCGCATAAATCTCTTGGAATTAGTGCTTTTGTATTCTTCATTTCTTCGCAAAATACCCAGAAGTGAGATAATTAGATCATATGGAATGTCTTTTTAACTTTTGAAGACTTCATACTGCTTTCCATAATAACTACACCAATTTAAATCCCCATTAATGGTGTATATGGGGTTCCCTTTTGCCATGTCCTCATCACTTGTTTCTTCTCTTTTTGACAATAGCCATGCTCATAGGTGCTAACTCATTGTTGTTTGGGATTTCATCTCACTAATAATAAGAGATGGTGAACAGCTTTTCTTATGCCTTATGGCCATCTGTATGTCTTCCTGAATCTATTCAGATTCCCTGCCCATTTTTAAAATTAGATTGCTTTTTTGTTGTCATTGTGTTTTTTATGTATTTAGGATGTTAGACCTGTGTCAGATAAACAATTTGCAATATCTTCTCCCATTCTGTATTTTTATTATAAATGTGCAGAAGCTTTTTAGTTTAAGGTGGTCTCATTTGTTTATTTTAGCATTTGGTTTCCTTGTTGTTGGAGTGGAATCCCCAAAGACAACTTGAAGCAACAGCAAGGAGTTTATGATCTCTATTTTGTTCTATGTATTTTATAGTTTCAGGTGCTATATTTGTGTCTTTAACCCCTTTTAATTAACAGTATATGGTATTAAATAATGGTCTAGTTTCATTCTTTTGTATGTGACGATCTTATTTTTTCATCACCAGTTTTTGAAGAGATTTTCCTTCCTCCTTTGTATGCTCTTAGCTCTCTTGTCATCTATTTCTTGTCTCAGCGGCACTATTTCTTGAGGCTCACAGGACTGGTATTCCTCAGGATCCCAGTGATTAATGGGGAGGAAAAGGGAGAAAATTGACTTTCTCCAAAAGTCACACATTGTTATTTGGGTGCATATCACTTGCATGTAGTCTCACAAAGCCATTCTTAAAGAGAACTTGACTTTTAAACTCTTCTGTCTAGCCCCAGGGCTCATTGCTCATTGCCAGGAGTGGCCTAAGTGGCCTGATGAAAGAAGATTTCATGTCACCCCACCCACTGTTTGCCTTTAAACAACCTGTACTCCTCACCTCTGTCAACAAGCTCTCTCTTCCTTCTCTCCCCCAGATAGTTTCACATAAAACCTCCCATGACTATAGATTCTGGAGGAGCTAGACTGATTGTTCCATCAGCATCAGATTCCTAGCCCAGATCTCACTACATTGTGCACAGATGCATCAGAGTAACCAGACATCATATACAAGCAGCTGCATCACAACTATGTAACTGGGGAGTGGGCATCTTGACCTATGTCCATGGCCTAGGAGGGGCTGAACAAGCATAGCTGGCGTGGGCCTACCCAGAGGGCCCAGTCATATAATGATGTAAAATCACTTCTCACCAAAAAGTAAACCACTAAGTTTCCAGAAGTGGAACTCCCACTTCTGAAGCGGGAGTTCCACTTCTGGTAACTTAAAAAAGGATTAGGAAAGGGCCTCCCTGGTGGTACAAGAAGTTTAATCTTAGTGCTATCAAACTATCACCAGCTACTACAACCATGAGTTTAATCCCCATCCAGGGAGCTGATCCACATGGTACAGCAGGCCTCTCTTGTCTCGACCACTCCTTCCCTCAGCTCTCTACCTGTTCTGTTTCCTACTCTGTCTCTGGTGGGTGCTCTCACCCCCTGTATCTCTGGCCTACCCAGTTCTTGTGTGCAAAAATTTAAAAAATTGAAAAAGTTAGGAAAGAGAACAGCCTAGAGTCCTTGACGGCAACTCTGGAAGCCTCCTGGAAGTCAGTGGAACACTGCCTCCAAAATTCTGAGGTAAAGGAGTTGCCAGCTCAGAATTCTTTGTCTACTAAACTAGCATTCTGGAAGCAGCCCCGAATGAAGAAGCTTTTAGATACACTTGAGATAAAAATTTTACTGCTTCTAGATGGCCAACAGGCATATGAAAAACTGTTCATCACTCGTAATAAGAGAGATGCAAATTAAAACCACAATGAGATACCACCTCACCCCAGTGAGAATGGCACATCTTCAAACAACTAGCAACAACAATTGTTGGCGAGGATGTGGAGAAAAAGGAACTCTCCTGCATTGCTGGTGGGAATGCAAACTAGTACAACCACTATGGAAAACTGTTTGGAGCTTCCTCAAACTGCTAAACATGGAGCTTCCCTATGACCCAGCAATCCCACTCCAAGGTATCTACCCAAAAGACACAAAAACACTGATTGAAAAAGATACTTGTACCCCCATGTTTATTGCTGCTTTATTTACAATTGGAAAAACATGGAAGCAGCCCAAATGCCCAAAAGTAGATGACTGGATTAGAAAGATGTGGTACATATATACAATGGAATATTACTCAGCAACCAAAAAAGAGAAACACATGTCTTTTGCAGCAACTTGGATGGAGCTGGAAAAGATCATGCTTAGTGAGATAAGCCAGAAAGAGAAAGAAAAATACCGGATGGTTTCACTCATAGCAGGAGTATAATGGACCAGGCGAGAAAATAAAAATAATGAACAACCATATACCAGAGACATTCTGTGGGGATGGAGTGGGGAATGGGATCAAAAATAGGGGGTAGGGGGGAAGTGCACTGTACTATGGTGATGGCACACGGGTGATTTGGAGGTGGGAAGCCCACGGGGATTACAACTGAGATAGGAAAAGGCACAAAATGATGTAAAAATAAACTTTGTAATAAAATAAATAAATAAATAAATAAATAAATAAATAAATAAATAAAATAAAATAAAAAAATTTTACTGCTTCTAGTGGCTGTACTCTGCAGCCTTCCACATCTAATCCCCCACTCCTTCCCTACCCCTGTTCTGTGTCCCTCTCTGCACAGCACTGAACCCCACTGTCCTGCACACTGGGTCCTGCTAGATTCAGCCAATGGGAGGCATAAGTCAGACAGGAGTGGAGAGCAAGTGGTTGGCTTGTTTCCTCCGCTTCCCCACGGCAGAGCCACCCAGCCCTTTAGGGACAGCCAGGGTGTCTCTAACAGGGCCTCTCCTCCAGCCCCTTCTCCCACCACAGTCTGGAGATGAGCTCTTACCCCTTCCAGCCTTGGCGGTAGCTCCTTTCTGGTGTCATCTAGAGGTCTCACCCCCTCCTGGTAGTCTTTCACATCTGCCCATTTTAAAACTCTCCTCAGTTGTTTCTCTCACTGTGCCAGTAGCCTTCCCGCTGGAACTGTACCAGCTCCCTTCCTGTGCATATTTTGTCTAAAGGAGAGTAAATCAAGAAAAAGGAAAACATCAAATACAGAAAACAGAGCCTTCCTCACAGGAAAGAGAACGGTTTTCAAATACAGAAAACAGAGCCTTCCTCACAGGAAAGAGAACGGTTTTCCCGTGTGATGGTGGAAGGGAAATTCCAGGGTGACAGCTCTGCAGGCCAGGCTTCCTCTGGACAGGGGCAGCAACGCAAATTAGGGGGACAGTGCCAAGACAAACGCAAGGCCTGGAGCGGCTGATGTGTTGGAATGAAAAGGAAGTTCTCTTCTTCTGAGGCTCACAGGGTGCATTAATCCTAGGTTCATAGAAAAGGAAGCAATTATTGACTCCAGGGACAAAATGTTCAACCAGAAAAGAACAGAAACCAAGACATGCAAGGCTCAGCTGTCAATAATATTTAATCACAATGTGATAGATATTGAGTATTTATTAAAATTGTTATTTAATTAACTAAGAATTGTCATTTAATTATATTGGGGAAGTGTGGGAGAGGAAGTAGGTAGCATGGAATAGGGAAGGAATATGTAAAAAGATTCTAAATTCTCATCTTCCAGGGGCCTCCCTGGTGGCATGAGGGGTTATGTCTTAGCACTATGAAGCTATCTGTAGCCAATGCAGCGCTGAGCTTGATCCCCAGCCAGGGAGGTGACCCACATGGTGCAGCAGTCCTCTTCTGTCTCTCCCGCTGCTCTTCTCAGCAGTGGATTTCAGTCCATCTGCCTGTTCTGCTCCCCACTCTGCCTCTGGTG
>NW_004567109.1:21281083-21326776 GCF_000260355.1 Condylura cristata | reverse complement strand
AAAAAAAAAAAAACAAATAAAAAACAAAACCTCTTACCTTCCATTGCAGGAAATGAATAGTGACACAAGCTACGCAACGTCCATCGTCTGACAGATTCCGGGTGGATCGGGATAAGTTCTGAAAAATCAGACTGTCCACTGCTAGCTTATGTTATGACCTCCCTTTTTTGTATAAACATAATATCAAAATATTCTGAACAACATTCAGTTTATAACTGGATTGTCTTAGCCACACAGGCGGCTGCTGGTTAAGGCAAGCTGCCCCAGGAGGAGAAATTCCTCTGTCTCCTGAGACAAAAGGCAAGCCCCAGGAAAAATAAGACCCCAGGACATAAAAACTCCTGGGAAGCTTCCTTGGTTTCTTTAAATAAAAAAGCAAACCTCAGATAAGGCTCCAGGGCATAATGGACACATTTTAACCTTGACTACACAGGTGTTGTTTGATATACAACTGTACAACTTTCTCTTAATTTACTCCTTTTTAAAACAAGCACTAACTACTCTCTGCTAGCCTTAAATTAGCCATTAGCTTTTCTTTAGACAGTCACTGCTAACACTGCTAACACAATTTTTTACTACCCCAAGACCCCTAACAACCTTTTGCTAACAAGCTCACCCTTTCCCAGACCCCTCTTCCTCTGAGTGATAACTAGACAGCTGTATACATGATAACTATCACAACGTATAATCTATTATACCATAAATTGTTAAGAGAAGAATGCTTTTTCCCCTTGTCCTTGAGAATGTTTTATGGAGATGTCTCATTAACTTACCCTATGCATTATTACGATTAACTACTTGCTACACAGTATAAATAAAGACCTGCTGAAGGGATAGCAGGAAGACTTGCGCCCTATCCTGACTCCCGTGTCTTCCTCGTACCTGCTTCTGTCTCCCCTTTTGGAATCTCTGCTCGCAGACGCCTCCCCATCTTAGGGTCCTGCCTGTGCTGCCTCCAGACACCTCAAAAGTTGGAGCTAGTCTCCGACAGAATAGTTAAAGCTGGAAAGGTAAATTATGATAGTTTAAGCCTGCAAGTAAATTTGCAAATTCCAGAAGGAACAACTTGAAGTGTTGAAAACACTTGCCAACTACCTTGGGTTCTGAATACTCAACTGGTTCCTTACCGATGCTTAAAAGTTCCTTTGACCTAAAATACATTTCCAAAGCCTGCAGGGCTATGTGCTGAGCACTTTATGAATATCAAGAGATATCCATGTTCTCCTTCTTTTATACATGGGAGCACTGAGACTCAGAGTAACTGTCTATAGTCACACAATATGAATGTGCTAGAATCAAGATGCAAATCTGGCTGAATACAAACCGCATGTTCTAATTGTCCCAGAAGCCATGATCTCTCCCTTTTTCGCGTTGTATCTTTGGGTATCAGCTCTCGGAGTTTAAGAAACTCCCAACAAGAAAGATGTCTTTCTGTTCAACTTGTCAGCACGATGTGCTTCAGCAGAATACCACTGGGTGGCGCCAGAGCACCAGACAACCTGGTCTGTTGTGGCCCAGAAGTTGGACTCTACAGAAACACAGTTCTATATGTATCTGACTGGATAAAACTGGTTCAGACCAGTTCCAAACTGGCTGGTAAAAATAGGCTCAAACATTTACTGGGTGGTCTGGCAAGCTCAAACTAGTTCTGGTCAGTTCTAACCAAAACTGATTCTAACCAGAAACAATTCAAACTAGCTAAAACCAGTTCGGACTGCATAAAATCAGTCCAAGCCAGTTCCAAACCATTTCTGAATAGTTAAAATAGCTTTGGACCTTTTCTGGTTGGTCCAACTGGTTCTGGACAGTTCAGAGTGGTCCAAACATGTTCAAACCAGATCTGATAGCATAAAACGTGTAAATATGTCCTGACTGGCTCAAACCAGTTCTGATAAATTCAAGCCCTTAAATTCTCAGCAATTAAAGCTTCAAATCAGTTCTGACCAAAGAAAACTGGAGAAAAGTACTTCAAACTTGGCTGTGGTTCCAACTGATTCTGACCAGGTTAAACCAGTACAAACCTGACAAGACTGGTTTAAGTCAATTCTGACCAGATCAAACTGGTTCTGACTGTCTTGAACTGGATAGAACCAGACCAGACCCATCCTGACATGTTCAAGCCAGTTCTGACTAGATAAAACCTTTCTGATTGTACAAAGCCAGTTCTGATGGGTTCTAAACAAAACTGAAACTGATCCTAACTATTAAAACCAGTTCTGACTGCATTAAAATCAATTCAAGTTGGTTCCAAACCAGTTCTGAATGGATAAAACTGGTTCAAACTTTTTCTGGCTGATATGATGGATTCTGGCCCGTTCAGAGTTATCCAAACATGTTCAAATGAGATCTGATTGGATGAAATCAGGTCAAACATGTTCTGACCAGCTCAAACCAGTTCTGATAGACTGGAGCCCATTCTCAGCAGTTACAAAGGTTCAAACCAGTTCTCGATCAAACCAGTTTTGTGAAGCTGAAACCAACTGACACTGGTTCCAACTGGCTCAAGTTGGCTGAAACTGGTTCTGACTTGTTCAAACCAACTGAAATTGAAACCAGCTGAAGCTGAATACACCTGTCACTGGCTTACCTGTCACTGGCTCAAACCTACTGACTGGTTCAAACCACCTACAACAGGTTCCAACTAACTGAAGCTGGTTCCAACCAGTTCAAACTGGAAAACTGATTCTGTCCTGTTGAAACTGACAAAAAGCAGACAGACTGGCTTAAAACAGCTGAACCTGTTTGAACTGACTTGTTCAAAGCAACTGAAACCAAAAACAGCTGACACTGAAACTGGTTCCAACTGACTCAAATTGGCTGAAACTGGTGCTGACTTGTTCAACTGAAACTGAAACCAATTGACACTGGCCTACTTAATCTGTTCTAGCTAGATCTGTCTGGACAAAACTGGTTTTGACTTTACAAAACTGGTTCAAACTGGCTCTGACAAGTTCTAATTGGATAAAGCCAATTCTGACTTGTTAAGACTGGATAAAAATGGTTCTGCTGGGGCCTCCCTGGTGGCTCCGTGGGTGAAAGCTCAGCACTATGAAGCTATCCGCAGCCATTGCAGCACGAGGTCAATTCCCGATCCCTGGCCAGGGAGCTGACCCCCATGGCACAGCAGACCTCTCCTGACCTCACCCCCCTCCTTACTCCCCTCAGCAGTGTACTTCAGTAGATCTGTCCTTTCTTCTCCCCACCCTGTCTCTGGTGAATTTTCTCACCCCCCTCACCTCTGGCTTGTACCCCAGTTCTTATATGCATAAATAAATAATTTTTTTTTTCAAATGTTTCTGCTGGAAAAAATACCCTGATGAAACCAGTTCTAATGGGTTCTTCCAGTAGGAAAAAAAGGCTTCAAACTGAGTCTGAATAGATAAATTTGGTTTTGACTGTATAAAACCTCTTCTAACTAGATAAATCTGGTTCTGATTCTGACATCCTGACAGGTAAAAACAAACAAGCAAACAAACAAAAGTTCAAACTGATTCTAACCAGATCAGTCTGCTCTAACCAGATAAAACCAGTTCAAGCTAACTCTGACTGGATAAACCTGTTTCTGGGTAAAGCAGGTTATAACTAGTTTGACCAGATAATACCAGTTCTAAGCAGATAAAACTAGTTCAAACTGGTTCTCACCAGATAAAACTGGTTCTGACTGAGTAAAACCAGTTTGGGCTAGTTAAAACCAGGTCTAACTGATTCTGTGGAACCAATTGTGAGTAAAACTGGTTCTGATCAGATAAGATCAGTTCTGACTGGAGAAAACTGACCAGATAAATCAGTTCTGACCAATTCTCAACATTTCTGGATAGTTCAAGCCAGTCAACCAATTTTTACTGGTTCTGACTAGTTAAATTGTTTTTTACTGTCCCTGAAAGATAGAAACTATTATTACAATTTCTTACATGTTAAGAAATTGACACTTCATGTAGTTAGATTTCACAGCACTTAAACGAATAATGATGGGTCCTCCTGGTGGCACAAAGTCAAGCTATCAGCAGCCTGTTCAGCTTGAGTTCAATCCTCTGCCAGGGTAGTGACCCATATGGCACAGTAGACCTCTCCTGTCTCACCCGCTGCAGTGTATTTCAGTTGACTTACCTGTTCTGCTCCCACTCTGTTTCTGGTGAATCCTCTCACCTCCCCTGCACCTCTGGTCTGTACCCCAGTTCTGTATGCATAAATAAATATTTTTTAATGAATAGTGAATAAAAAAATGGATAAAACTGAATAAAAGGATAAGTAAGGGACTCTGGAGAGAAGTCATGTAAGACAGGTTTGGAAAACTCTGGTGAATAGGTGACACTTGCTTCCGCGAACATGGAGGAGATTATGGGAGTGAGGGGCCCATCCCAGAGACACCAGTGCTTGAAGGCGCTGCAGAGAAAAAGCAATAAAAGAAGGATGCTGGATGGTGGACACCTGGCAAAGAAGACTTCCAGGACAGAAACACCAAGGGGAGATCCTGGCACAAAGAGCCTCCAGTCCTGAGAACTACAGAGGGTTTGGGCCTCCGTGGTGACCTCCAGGAGACTGATATCCCTAAAGGGACAGAAGGAAATGACAGGGAGGTGAAGTTCAGAGGCACTAAAGAGTTAGAGGTGAAACCAGAGTGAAGAGATCTACTACTTCACTGCAAGGGAAGAGGAGAGGATATCCACAGGATGACTGATCCAGGAAGGACTTGGGTTGGCTTTAATGTGAAAGAAGCCTGACTGTATGTGAACAGGAACGAGGTGGATGGGACTGGGCAGAGACTGCAGATCCTGAGGCAGGCTGGGCCTCCTTCTGGAGGAAAGAGGGGCCCAAGCCCAGACTGGCAGGCAGGCGCGGCTGGAGATGTGGAGCAGGCGCTGGGGACTGCGTGTCAGAAATAAGGGGCTGCCCCTACAGGTGAGACAGGGGGGGCCCACAGACGGACCTTTGACTCCTTCCAGAGAAATGGGAGCAGGTCTAGGTCCTCAGATGACCAGGTCTGGGCTCCGGGAAGCTGTGAGCGAGGGTGGAGGGTGGGCGCTGGCAACTGGACAGAGCTGGGCGGAGCTGAGCGGAGGGCGCCAGCCTCCTCCACGGTCCTCTCAGGTGACAGACCCCGCGGGACCCCGCCCCGCCCGCCGCATATTGCGAGAGCAGCCGGAGCCGCGGTGCCGAGCCCTGGCCGTCGGTGCTTGCGCGGACCCGCTGCAGCCCTCTCCAGCTCGCCGCCCACCATGGCCTCCGCGGCAGCCGCCAGCAACCTCCTGGTTCTCCTCCAGGTGCTCGGGCTCGCCCTGGCGCAGATCGTAAGTCCCGCAGACACCCCGCGCTGGGGTCCGGGAGTGTGGGGTCTGGGATCCAGGACTGCTCACGAGTTCTATCTGGCGGTGGCCACCCTCTTCTGACACTCCCTAGTCGAAGGGCAGCTGCGGACAGTCCCACCGCTGAAGTCCCCTGGGCAGGAAAAAGGAGGTGGACGAACCGGGGACCCGGAGGGACCTTGTCGCGCAACGCTCGGCCTTGCCGGGACAGACGGCGCGGGCTGGATTTGGCGTCGAGTCCTGGCAGCCCCGGGAGCCCAGGTGGCGCGGGAGACAAAGTGCCCATTCAGGGGTCGGGGGAGCCTCCGCCCCCCGCCGCCTCCCAGGGGGCCCAGGCTCGCGGCGACGCGGCTCTCGCCCGAGGCGGGAGGCTCGCGAGGCCGCGTGTCATTTCCCAGGGCCGGCTGGGGACCGGGGACCGCCCGGGACTCAGGCACGTTGTGGGGCTCCGATTTGCAAGGTGGGGGGGCCGTCAGACTAATACATCTCAGTCTGGGGAGGATGCAGTGTCCTGACAAGCTCGGGACCCCTGTTTGGGTTGGGGCTTGCCCCCACAGGAGAACCATCCGAAGGAGGACGAAGGAATGGTGCTGGAAAAGGGGTGCTCTGGGTGGAGGAAAAGAACAGGCGCACTCACACACCACCACCACCATGTTGCCCCCTCCATGTGCACCCCACTTTCTCTTGGGTTTAACCCACACCAGGGGGAGAGGAAGAGATTCCGACTCAAGATTTATCCCCGTTGTTCATGTAACAATCGCATTATTGACAATAACTACCAGCAGCCATCCGTTGAGGACCTGCCCTCAGCGAGGCACACCTTGCTACCCCCCCCATGCAGGGACATCAGCGTGTCATCTGCTCCCCACTACAGTGGTGGGAGTCGGGCAGACCTGGTGGCAGTCCTGGCTCCACCACTTACTCTCTTGATCGTTCTCAGTCTTTCTGAGCCCGGCTCCTCAGCTCGGCTTTCCTAGTAATACCCACATCTACGCTCTGAGCCGTCAGTAAGATAACATTCTCTTTCTCTGTGCGTGTGTGTAGCGAGTAATGGTACCCAGTGGGTTTTCAATAAACTGAAGTTCGCGGCTTGCTGCTGAGCTCCCTGGCGGGATGAATGGAGGAGTGCACCCCCACGCCCCAGACGTCCCGCTCCCTGCCCTGAGGGCTGCCCCCCTCTCCCTGCCTGTATTTTCAGAGAGGTCCACCAGGAGAGCCGGGGCCCCCGGGACCGCCGGGGCCGCCGGGAGTGCCTGGATCGGATGGCATCGACGTGAGTCTGTAACCTGGCTGGGAGGGGGAGGGAGGCTGCGGACAAAGGGAACTTTGTGAGCTTGGGGAGCGGGAGGTGGTGGTGGGGTTGGTGTGGAGGTGCAGTGCCCGCTGTTATCCATAGGCGGCGCCCGCCCAGCACAGGAGCCCGTTTGTAGTTCAAAAACCTCAAACCAGCCCTG
This sequence comes from Condylura cristata, assembly GCF_000260355.1. Classification (NCBI taxonomy): domain Eukaryota; kingdom Metazoa; phylum Chordata; class Mammalia; order Eulipotyphla; family Talpidae; genus Condylura; species Condylura cristata. The sequence continues at coordinate 21,320,019 of NW_004567109.1, read as the reverse complement.
GTCTGCAGAGGCTGTCACAGCCTCTCGGTGACAAGGGGCCGCTGTTCGTCAGCCAGCCACAGCTCGCAGCAATACCTTATCCCTTTGTCTCTTCTCCCAGTTTTGGGGGTGGGGGATAGCTTAACTCTGTGCCCTGCCCCCTGGCACGTCTGGATGCCTCTTCAGAGGAGCTTGGGAACCTTGGCCAGCAGGCTGGAGCCAGGCTGTCTCTTCCTTTTGCCTGTTCCTCCCAGATTTAGAAACAACTGGGTTGGTTCCACGCTTTCCCTAGCACAGTGAGGGTTAAATACCTCATTCAGGAGTGTCTCCCAGGAGCTCAGCTCCATGTTTACCCATCTGGACAGACTTCTATTCAACCTGGTACCCCCGCCCTCCAAACACAGAGCTGGACCCCTGCCAGACTCCAGCTCCTGCAGGCTTTGAAATGCCTGGAGGCCTCTGTGGGGCTCTGTGTGACTCCACAGGCTTTGCCTGTCCTCCACCAAGGGTCCTTTGTCACGGTGGAGAGAGGGTCTTCCTGGCTGGAGAACGGGTGGCAGCCAGCCCTTCCACGGATTCCCTTGTTTCTTGCCCCCTCTGGAGTCTTGTTTCCCGGACCTCAGCCCAGAAGAGAGCCTCTGCCTGCCTGGTTTGCTTCCCCTTTATGTTTTTCTAAAAGCCCCTGGTTTCTTTCTACCCACTTGGCCAAATCCAGCTGAGTTAATTTGGACCCCACAATCCCATTTGCAGGTCTCATAACTAGCATCTTTTTTTAAAAGATTTATTTATTTATGCATACAGAACTGGGGTACAGGCCAGAGGTGTGGGAGCAGTGAGAGGATTCACCAGAGACAGAGTGGGGAGCAGAACAGGCAGATTCAAGTGAAATACACTGCTGAGGGGAGCAGTGGACAGGTCAGGAGAGGACTGCTGTGCCATGTGGGTCACCTCGCTGGCTGGGGATTGAACTCGTGCTGCTGCTGATAGCTTCACAGTGCTGTGTTTTAACCCCTTGAGCCACTAGGGAGGGCCCAACATAACTAGCATCTTACCAACATCTGCATGTATAAAATCCCCTGGAATGTTGCTAACATCCTGGATAGTCTCAATCTACCTATGAGTTTGTGAAGGGAAAAAGCTGTTTTCAAAAACAACAACAACAATGCAAGCTTAGGAGGACCCTAAGAGAAGGGAGTGAGAAGAGAAGCACACAGGACCCACCAGTCACTCAGGGCACTTTTGTGGCATGTTCTCACCAACTTGTGTCTTGCAGGGTGACAAGGGTCCCCCAGGGAAGGCTGGCTTTCCAGTGAGTACTTTTTTCTCTTTGACCTTGACCCAGCTAGTTCTTGCCATTCTCTAATATTTGCTCCACTCTGTTTTCAAGGGACCCAAGGGAGAGCCTGGCAAAGCAGGGCCAGACGGGCCAGACGGGAAGCCCGGGGTTGATGTGAGTATCTGAGTGTGGGCAGAGCCGGCTGCAGCCTGACTTCCAGAGCTGGTCCTGGCATCTTCTTGCCCACCCATTCAGAACCCGGCAGAGGATGCAGGTGTGAGTCCCCTCACCTTCATACGACTTGAGACCTCACTGGAACCTCACATGCACCTCAGGAGCATTGGATCATGGGCAGAGAGCGTCCAGAAAGGGTTCTGATTGTCTATAGCAGCCAGGATTTAGCCTCACATTTTAAGCCTCCACGTGTTGATAGAATTACTCTGGGAGGCGCTTTCCCTGTGAACACTTCCTTTCTACCCTTCCCTTCCCCACTCCACGGGGCATATCTCAGGAGAACACCATTTGGCTGATTGCACAGGGTTCCTGGAGGCCCCAAGGGCCCAGGCTTCTGGACACAGCCAGGGCTGGTGACATGGCATCTAATTATGAGATATACTTGAGTCTCTGAAAGATGGGGGGAAGAAGCCCCCAAGAGTTGCCTTTGCCCTGCTGACTCATGCAAGGCCATAAAGGCTGTGCCCAGCCACCAGGGTCCCTCCAAACTGGTCTGCACCCTGCAAAGATTGCCAAGCACACAGCCTGTCACTAGCACCTCAGAGCCCACATCCACCCAGAGAGGTAAGCCTGATTGTTAGCCCTAGGGGTCAGGGAACAAGGTTACCCTCACTGGTTTAACCTTTACCTTTCCTCCAGGGTCTGACTGGAGCCAAGGGAGAGCCTGGCCCCATGGGAACTCCTGGAGTCAAGGTAAGTGGCCTGCTGGGGACCATCAAAAGCAATCTAGGACCAAAGTTTGGGAGGGGCTGCAGTAGTGTGGGCAGGAACCCAGGAGACCTCAGCTTCTAAGCCTCTCCCACTGATTTTGCAGGGCCAGCCTGGGCTCCCAGGTCCCCCTGGCCTGCCGGTGAGTATAACCTGCAAGGGTTTTGAGCCCTTTGTGGGTCGGGGACTTGGGGAACGGAGCCATGAACCAAATCTTTCTCTCTATTCCAGGGCCCTGGCTTCGCTGGACCTCCTGTAAGTTCTCAGTGAGGGGCAGGGTGGTCAGAACCTTTGGGGAAAGAGGAGACAAGGGAGCTTGCAGGAGACTGGCTATTGCAAGGAGGGGCCAGCATGTGGTGCCGGGAATGGGCAGCCTTGCTGAAGAACTCTGAGCCAAGCAACCCTGTCCCCTCGTTCTGGGATCCTCCACTCCTTAAAGCCCCAATCTGTCAGTGTTTCTGGGGCTGGCTATAAAGTAAAAGGGGGGAAGGAACTCTGGGTGCACGTCCCTACCTTTGTGCCTGTGGTGCGCTGACCTCTAAGGCATGCTGACCAGAGAAGGCTCTGCTCCTAGGGACCCCCTGGACCTGTCGGCCTCCCTGGTGAGATTGGAATCACAGGCCCCAAGGTGAGTCCGCACCCCCCTACTCTCTCTGCCTCTAAGGTAGCAAGGTGGGGTGTCCCCAGCAGTTCCTGAACCTGCTTCTGGCCACCAGTGAGCTCCTGCAGGCCCAGGGCAGAAACCCCTTGTGCTGGGCCCACCCTGTGGCAGGTCATGCAGGGAGACCAAGGGCTGGACCATCCTCTGCCCATTAGGTCTCCATCTCCCCAAGATTCCTAGCAGGCAGGGGGGACAGGACAAGATCAGGAACGGGAGGAGGGGTAGGGATGACCCAAGCAGGACTGGGCGAGGGTATAATTTAGGCTCCTCTTGCTCCCAGGGAGATCCCGGACCAGAGGGACCAGAGGGGCCTCCAGGGCCCCCTGGAAAGCCGGTAAGTAACCTACCACGTGGCGTGTGCAGCTGGGGAAGGGTCTTTGGTGTAAACCTGGGGAGCAGAAGATTCAGGTCAAGCTGCATCTCCATGCATGTCCTCTCAGGGCCGACCGGGAACCATTCAGGGCCTGGAAGGCAGCGCGGATTTCCTGGTGAGCGGGAACCCTAGGATGGGAAGGGGCAGGTCAGCTGAAAAAGTGGTCACAAATATAGGTCTGGTCATGGAGCTGGGGTCAGTGGGAAATGTGGAGAGGCTGGAACAGCGAGGGCCAAGTGGGGGGGCGGGTGCTGGTGGAGGTTTCGGAGTTGATCCGACTAGGAAGCACTGTCTGGCTGGCCTGGGCCATGCCAGTAACTATAGAACCCGGTGGGATCTTTTTTCTAGTGTCCAACCAACTGTCCAGCGGGCGTGAAAGGCCCCCCAGGGCTGCAGGGAGTGAAGGTGAGAGCTCCAGGCCCAGTCTTGGTGGGGAAGCAGGTGGCAGCGAGGACCTCACACTCAGCCCTTTCTTCCCTGCAGGGCCATCCTGGCAAACGAGGGGCCCTGGGGGATTCCGGCCTCCAGGGGAAGCCGGTGAGTGTGAGGGCTGCGTAAAGGGAGGAGTATGTGGAGAGGGGCCCCCCTTAGCCACCCCTCCTCCCTCCCCTGCAGTGTCTGAGCTTGAGCGGGGAGGCCAGGGCCTGTCCTGGCAGAGCCTCCATCTCCCTGTCCGTCTGTCACCTGGGACCATGAGGTCTCTAAGGTCTTCTCTGTCCACTTTGGCGGGAAGGGGATGGTAGCTTCAGTTGTCTGTATGTGTTTCTCCATCCACCTGCTGTCTGACTGCTTGTTCCTGCCCCTAGGGCCCCAAGGGAGATGTGGGTGCCTCTGGAGAACAAGGCATCCCTGGCCCACCGGTAAGGCATGCGCACCCCGTGAGCCCTGGGAGTCAGTGCCCTGCTAGGGCCTGTAGCTTGTCAGGGACACCGTGCCGGGCTGGCGTGTCTCTGGGTGGGAAAGGGAGACTGGGGGGCCTCTTCAGAAGTTGGGGACAGGAACCAAGGCTGAGTCAGCGGAGGCCCAGTTCTGCCCCTGTGCCTTAGTGACCCTGGTGTGTCCCTCCTCATCTCTGGGCTTCAGTGAGATACGGGCTCTGCTGCCTTCCTCAGAGGAGCGCTGTGAAGCCTGGGGTGAGACAAGGGCTGATGAGCGGGCCTCGCAGGTGACACTGTTACTTTCCTGTCTGGACAGGGTCCCCAGGGCATCAGAGGCTACCCGGGCATGGAGGGACCCAAGGGAGAAGCGGTGAGTGGGCCTGGGGTGTCCTGCCATGACCAGCCCTCTGGCCTTGGTCCAGCCAGACGGACCTGCAAACCTCTCCTCTCCCCAGGGTCCTCGTGGGTACAAAGGCATGGTGGGCCCTGTTGGCGCCGCTGGGTCTCCCGTAAGTCTGCTCCTGCTCATCTTCCTCCACAGCTCCCCTTTCAGCTGGAGGTCCCGGGGCTACAAAGGGGGTGCGACTTCCCCTGGGCCATGTCACCTGCATTCCTGTTTGTCCTTCTTGTCAGGGTGAAGAAGGTCCTCGGGGACCACCAGGCCGAGCAGGGGAGAAAGGTGACGTGGTGAGTCCCCAGGCACCCCTTTTCTAGTCAGGAGCTCTGGGGAGCACAGGGCAGAACTGAGCTGCACCCCGGGCTGACGTGGTGCTTGGCTATGTGTTATGGGGTGTGTGTGCGTTTCTCCATGTGTGTGTGGCCGGGAAGGGTGGGACCGCGTTGCACCCGAGCCCAGGACGCCCGCCAGACCCATTCCTCGAAGTCCAGCCCGCGGCTGAGCCAGTCAGGGACCTGAGGAGCCAGCTTCACTGCTGCCAGGCCACACAGGAGACTCCGGAAAATCAGCCGTGGGGCTAACAGGATTTGGTCTGGACCGCTGCTCTCCAAACGCTCTTTTTAATTCATAGACTTTGTTCTCTTGAATCTTTTTGAGTGTACAGGAAACAAGAGGAAGTCATCGCTTTAGTTTTTTTATTGTGCAAGTTTTAAGACCTACACAAAAGCAGGCAGAATGATGCAGCCTTGGCCATGCTGCATCCTCCCCCTCGCCCTACCTTTTCCACTTTGCGCTGTTATTTGTGAGCAAACACTTAACATCATGTCATTTCCCCCATAAACACTTCCATATGACTTAAAATTAAGAACATTTTGTCACGTGCCATCACACGACACCACGGTCGATTATTCCTCAACCAGCCGTGTTCCGCTCCCCCATTATCTCAAAAATGTCTTTTCAAGACGAGACGCATGCAAAGCCCACCCGCTGCCTTTGGCTGCAGTGTGTCGCCCTGTCCATGGAGCCCAGGGCCTTGGTCGGGCCCTCCGGCCCCTTGCAGCCCCTGACAGCCCAGTCCCCTCTGCTGGGCCCTGACCTCTGCCCCTTCTACCGGGCCCAAGGCAAACACAGCACTCAGGGCCCTCTCCTGCAGCCCCTCACACCCTGGCCTGTGCCCGAGGGACGCTGGCACCCAGGGGTCACAGCTCTCAGCCGATCCCCTCTCTGAGCAGCCAGCCTGCGATCCGGCTGCTGCTTCCTAGAGCTGACCTCTTCTGCCTACTTTGCAGGGCAGCCAAGGTGTTCGAGGACCCCAGGGAGTAACAGGCCCAAAGGGAGTGATGGTAAGTGCTGCCGGCCCACCGGGCAGAGGGCAGGGCCGCTCAGCTTCCCAGGCCCCGGGAGGATGAGGAGACTGGGATTCTAGGCCGCAGTCTATGGCAGCTGCTCCGTAAGCTCGGGTGACATGGGACAGGTCACCGGCAGCTTGTAGCAGTCTGGGACACTGTCACCCACACACAAAAATGACTGAGGCCCGTCCCGCCAAAACCCCTTTCTGCTTCTGCTCCACTCCCGCAGCTGGTAGATGGAGCTTCTGGAGAGGAGCAGATGCTCCCCAATTTGCACCCCGCAGCTATGTCAAGGACAGGATGAGTGGCTCCCAGGCAGCTCCTCTTACTCTCCCGTTTCCTCCTGATCAGGGTCCCCCAGGCATTGATGGCAAGGACGGGACCCCCGGCATACCTGGCATGAAGGTAGGAGCGGGACTGCTATAGATTTGGGGCAAGGGTTGGGCCTCCCAGCTGGGCCCTGAGTTCCGGCACACTGACCCGGGAGGTCAAGGAGAGTCAGGTGTGTCCCTGAAACACCCCTTCCTGACCCCGGGCCTCAGCTGCTGTGCCTGCACTCCGGCAGGAGCCGAGGCCCCTCGGGATGGGGCTCTCATTTGTGCCTCTGGTTCTCTCTCTCCCAGGGCAGCGCGGGACAGGCCGGGCGACCAGGAAACCCAGGCCACCAGGGCTTAGCAGTGAGTATCTGGTGGAGCCACAGGGCTGGTCCATGGAAGTTGCTTCTGCTGCTTGGCCTCAAAGAAGCCAGACACCGCTTTGCCACTTCTCTGTGGTGGAAAGAGTGGCTGCCATTCCAAAGGCACGCCTGGCCTTGCCATCGTCCTGGTTCCCACCCAGCCCAGCCCTCATCTCCACCTGTGGCCTCTGGCCTGGTGTAGGTGTCATCATTTGAACGACCACTCCAGCCTCCCACTTTGACTAAGTGGAATCTGACCGTTTCCTGGCCAAGCTGCCATTGCCTCTGGGAAAGTCATTTTGCTAAGTCATTCAGGACCTGCGGAGTACCCGACCGAGTGACCAAGTGGCAGGGACAGTTATGATCAGGACAGCCACAGTCTTTGTCCCACGGCTCATCTTGCCATTCAAGAACTGCCATCCTCTGGCCCCCTACTCTGCCTGCCTCTTCAGCCACCACCCCTCCTCCTACCTCCTTAGCACTTCCTGGGCATTTCTATGCCTTCAGGCCTCTGCTGGTGCTTGGAATGCACATCAGCACCTCTCTGTGCCTCTCACTGCCTCTCTCCCACACTTTCTAGAAGCTCCTCCCTGCAGGGGGTACTGAGGTCAGAGCCGTGCAGAGTGGTCCTGTGGGAACCTGCGTGTGCTCCCCTTCCCTCCTGGGCCCCAAGTCCATCTGTACACCTTTTCTGTCTCACCAGGGCTCAGGGACTGGGCATAGTCAAGTCGAAATGCCACTGCAGGCCTTCCAGCTGCTCCAGTGGGCAGGGATGGATGGGGGATGGGAGGCAAAGCAGCAGGTGCCTGGGTCTCCCCCATGCCAGGGAAGTAACTGATGTCAACTTCTTTCTATAGGGCGTGCCAGGCCAGCCTGGGACAAAAGGTGGCCCTGGGGACAAGGTAAGGTGTCTAAGATGAACTGGCTTCATCCTAGAAAGGGACCTTGGGGCTGAGCCCAGGGCATGTTAACGGCAAGGCCCTGGCCTGACCCCAGGATCAGTGTCTTTGGCCTGGACACAAGTCGCTCAAGCCTAATGGGCTCCCCTCATGGCGCTACTCCCTGGTGGTGTCCGATCCCATCTCCTCATTCTGGCTTAATGGAGACAGGATGGTATTTAACAAACACAGGAAAACCATGCACTGGAGCTCACAGAGTCTGGCAAAGGAGGCCCTCTCCTTCTGCCTTCTCCCCAGCTCATTTGGTTCCAGAAGCAGTTTTAGACTTACTGGGCTCCCCAACACTTGATGGGGCCACCCAAACTGACCTCAGAATTGGTTTTCCTCAGGGTGAGCCTGGTCAGCAGGGTCTTCCCGGATTCTCCGGTCCTCCTGGGAAGGAGGTAAGTGCCCCTTCCCTTCCCGTTGGCCCTCCCAGGCTGCCCTGCGCTCGGCATTTGGGGACTGGATGAAGCTCTAGGGTGGAGCCTGGCCTGGGACCCACTGACCCAGGGAAGCTCCCTCCTCTGGACCCTCTTTTGCTGTACTTAATGCAGTGAGGCTGGGACTGGTTCTGTCCTGGGGTCTGATCTCTGCAGATGGTTAAGCTGACAGGGGCTGAGAACCCAGCTGACAGCAGTTCCTTCATTTATTCATGCCATAAACACTCACTAGCTACCTGCCACCCTGCTAGAGCTGAGCTAGCTTCCTAATCACAGGGACTCACAGCTTATTGAAGAGACAAACATTAAATAAAGGATCACGTGATGACTAATTACAAATGTCCAGGTCCTTTGAAGGAAAGTGCAGGGGCCCGGAGAGAACACAGAGTGAGGGAAAGCTTCCCAGATAAATCACATCTCTGCGACCCAAGGGTGGGTGGGGTAGGGCTTGGCCAGATATGGAGGGAGGGAGGATTAGAGGCTACTTCTCACCCCTAATCTCACTGTTCCCCAGGGAGAACCAGGGCCTAGAGGAGAAATCGGTCCACAGGGCATCGTGGGGGAGAAGGTAGGTGCCTGGCACAGTGGCCCTCCCTGGGGCCTTTGCAGCAGGGGGCACTGCTAGAGGCTCTCACAGGCACAGCACTGCCCGCCTGCCCAGCCTGTGAGCTTCCCCAGCCAGCACCTCAATTTGCTGGGCTCAAGTGGTGGACAGCCCCCACCTCCTGCCGGTGATGCAGGAGTGGAGGGATCCTACCACTGTGGGTCTGGGGGGAGGTGACCCCTGCTGACCCTCTCCATTTCAGGGTGACCAGGGTGAAAGGGGGCCAGTGGGGCAGCCAGGCCCTCTAGGACGGCAGGTGAGTGCACCCCAACAATGATGGGGGGGTGAGGGGAGCACCTCTTGTTCTTCACTTCATTTATCTCTGGTTTCTTTTCTCCTCAGGGTCCCAAGGGGGAACAGGGCCCCCCTGGAATTCCAGGGCCACAAGGCTTGCCAGGAATCAAAGGAGACAAGGTACCAAATGGGATTGGAGAACACTTGAGAGAGGTTGTAAGACCCAGGGCCCGTGGAACTTGGATCCCCCAATTTTCTGCTCCAATTCCTCGCAGAAAATTTACTTTCTGTGGGCCCCGGGGATCCAAGGGGTGAGGCACACCCACAGAAGGATTGTGGCGGGGAGTGGGGGTCCCTGCGCGTGGACCTATGCACCCCTGGAGCGGGAACTCAGCATGTTCCCGGCTTTCTCCAGGGCTCCCCAGGGAAGACCGGCCCCCGAGGTGGAGTGGTGAGTAGCAGCCGCTCCCCATCCCGGCCCACAGATGTCAGGGGGTGGGGGTCCGAGTTGGGGCTTGGAGTTGCTGTAGCTGGTCCCTGGGTGCGCGCACCTCACTGGTGGTTCATCCTGCAGGGCGACCCGGGGGTGGCCGGCCTCCCCGGAGAGAAAGGCGAGAAGGTGAGCAGCCAGCGTGGGGGCCGCGGGGCAGGGCGGGTGCCCCCAGGGTACCACTGTGTGACCACCTTTTCTGGCGCCCTCAGGGGGAGTCTGGCGAGCCAGGGCCCAAGGGACAGGTGAGTCCAGCCCCTGTTCCCGCAAACCTCCGGCTTGCCTCGGTGCCCAGTTCCTCCTACTCCAACCGCACCCCCGTGTGCTGCTTCTTCCTCTCACCCCTCTGTGCACCCACTCGCCTGGCAGCCAGGAGTCCGTGGAGAGCCGGGTTACCCAGGCCCCAGCGGGGATGCAGGAGCCCCTGGGGTGCAGGGCTACCCTGGGCCCCCAGGCCCTCGAGGACTGGCTGGAGACCGAGGCCTGCCTGGACAGCCTGGGAGACAGGGAGTGGCGGTGAGTTGGTCCCCAGGGAAGGCGTGTCTCCTAGGTTGAAGTCTCTTTGTGGTGCGGCTGACTCCCTCCAGACTGGGAGCTCCCAAGCCCAGAGACTCCCCTAACCAGAAGGGATGGGTGGACACAGCAGGAGGGAGTTAAGGCAGGGCTGGAAATAGGTATGGTGGGGCTGGCAGCCGGGGCTTCCCCCAGAAAGGCCTTTTGGCTTTCAGGGCCGGGATGCCAGTGACCGGCACATCGAGGACGTGGTGCTGAAGATGATGCAAGGTGAGGGAGAGCCAGCAACCTCCTCACAGTCTTTCTGGGCATCACCCCTCTTTCAGACCTCTCCTTATTGTCTTGTGGGGAATCTGCGATCCTGGGTGCTCATTCCAGCTCAGCCTCCTGGGCGGGCAGGGAACACTAGATGATCCTAGTCAGATCTGACCTTTGACTTCTGCAGAATGGCCTGAGGGAGGGGAAGGTTGAACTTTTCCACCTGCATCCCTAGAAGCCAGGGCCTTCAGGACGCTCTGCCTCCACCCCCTCCCCCCCCCATTTTACTGCGAGCTGACATCATCCCACACACCTGTCTCCTTGCCTCCCTCCAGAGCAACTGGCGGAGGTGGCTGTGAGTGCCAAGCGTGAGGCCCTGGGTGCCACTGGGATGATGGGCCTCCCAGGACCCCCAGGGCCACCCGGGTACCCAGGCAAGCAAGGCCCCCACGGGCACCCTGGCCCCCGGGGCATCCCTGGCATCGTGGGAGCCGTGGGTCAGATTGGCAACACTGGGCCCAAGGGTGAGTGCTGCTGTCTTAGGTGGGGCTGGGCCAGCGTGGGGGCAGGGGGCCGGCAGGGGCTGCCCCAGAGTCTCAGGCCAGCAGACTGGTTGCCCAGCTCCCTCTTTTATCTTTTCCCCTGCCCAGGACAAGGTGCCAACACTGCCCCCATCCCCTCAGTAATTTTCTAGAAGATAGTACTGAGCTTGCTTTCTTAGTAGTGACTTGATGGAAATGAATGTTATATTTTGTAACTTGGAGGGGGGCTAATTTTGATTAAATTTACTTAGTGATACCCCACCAAAGTCTCTATAGTGGGGAGATAGGTTATCAAAGTCACAAAGCAGGCGGGCTCTAAAGCTGCATGCTGCCACTTTCTCCTGTGGATGCTGCGCAGGTCATGTTAGTGGACCTGGGGCTTGGTTTATGATCTATATAGAATGGGGGAACTAGTAGTAACAACCTCATAACATTGTCCTGAAGCCTGTTTGGCACCCAGTACTGCTGTAACAAGAGCTATTGCCAGTCAGCTGTTTCCTGTAAGGAGCTTTGTTGGTGGGTTGTATAATCTTCCACCCTTTTCCTGGCTTCCTTTATTTAACCAGTTGTGCAATCATTTCCAACTTTAGTCCCAAACAGGACTAAAATAAAAATAAAATTGAAAAGAAACATTTTCCTTTTTTTTGGGAAACAATGTCTGAAAAACAAAGGTTCCCTCTTTGCAGGAAAACGTGGAGAGAAGGGTGATCGGGGAGACATAGGCCGTGGACATCCGGGGATGCCCGGGCCCCCAGGGATCCCAGGTGAGACTTTGGCCCTGCCTAGTGGCCACTCTGGCCCTCTGCTCTGGGACTGATGACCCACAGACAACTGGGTCTCCTTCATGGAGGCTTTCTACTCGGCCAGCTCAGGCCCACACATCCTGGAAGCATGAGGGTGGGTCTTGCTGGAAACTGGGCTGTCATCTGCGGCTCTGTGGACTTCCTGCCTTGGGCCAAACCTGATCCCAAGCCTCAGCAACTGGGAGGTGGGAGCAATGGACAGTCACACGTGCCTCTTAGAACCTGTGTCTGAGGTGGAGTCCCTCTTCCATGACCTCATGTTCCCCACCTGAAAATGGGACTTAGAAATTCCGGGGTTGAGACAGGAAGAGGCACTCACTACTGCATGTTCTCTTTTTCGCAGGACTCCCTGGCCGGCCTGGACAGGCAATCAACGGCAAAGATGGAGATCGAGGGGCTCCCGGGGCCCCAGGAGAGGCGGGCCGACCTGGCCTGCCAGGCCCTGTGGGACTACCAGGCTTCTGTGAGCCTGCAGCCTGCCTTGGCGCCTCGGCCTACGCCTCTGCACGCCTCACGGAGCCTGGGTCCATCAAGGGACCGTGAGCAGCAGGCATCCTGGGAGAAAAGGATGAGGTCCCCTCTGGGTGGACAAGTCCAGGACTTTTTGTCCAAGACCCAGGAATTCCGAGGAAAAGGAAATTCAAAACATGGAGGAAGGGCAGAGAGGGCAACAGACACAGCAGCAAGTATTGCCAGAGTCCAAGCTCCTAATGGAATAGGGTGGCTTTCCTTCCGAGAGCACCCTAGGATGTCACAAAAGAAACATCTGCCCCATCCTTGGGGCAGTTAACTGAGGCTTCACCAGCACTTGACCCCACTTCATCCCCTGGGCTCAGTGGGTGAATGCTGACAGGGTCCACTCAGGTGGCCAGTCTTAAGCCAGCCCCCACTTAAGGCAGCCCCCACTGCCTTTCTCTGCCATCTGAGTATTTAAACACCCATCTGCCTTCTCTTTCTGACATTAAACTTTTCTGTCCAGCCCCTAGATCCATCCAGGCCTTTCTGTAAATAAAACCCACCTGGGTACAAATCAAGATGTGAGTTGTTGGGCTTACCCTGGGTGCGAGGGTGTTGCTGGGCCTCCACTCCCCCAGGGCAGTGTCAGTAGTCAGCAGGCAGAAAGAACACCCTCTTGAGCCACACTTAGTCCTCCCAGCACTCTCCCAACACATGCCGACACACACTCCTCACGGGTGCCATCTCAGATGTTACCCCAATCCGAGGCGTAATCCTAGGCCACAAAGGTGGCTTTGCCTTCAGTGCTTTGGAAGATCCTGGATCACCTCATTCCAGCTCCCCCAGGTGCCCCATCTGCTGCTGTGGCTGCAGGGAGCCCTGGAGTCTGGAGAGACTAGTGCTCAGTGGAGGCAGAGAAGAGGGTGAGAGCCACAGGAGGCAGAGGGGCCTGGGCCTTCCTTGTTAGGCTGTTCTACTCACTCTGGCACCTGAAGCCTCGGGCTTGGAGAGCTCGTCGACTTGAGGCTCCTCACGTGCAGGCCCTGGGCCCTCAAATGGCCCATCTGTTTCTCTGTGGCTGTGCGACTATGTCCACCAGGAGATGGTTCACAGACCTCAGGCACGGTTACCCTTTGTTCCTCAGGCCGCAGGCATTTGAAGGGGCTGAAAAAAGACCAACTCCTAGGGACCATGGTTGGTAGCCTTTCTAATAGTTCCTGGTGGCTGAATTTCACTCAAGAAAAACCTACGTTCTTACTGTGAGCCACAAGTGTCCATCAGCCTTGCTGACCTGTATCGGTGTCCGGACCTGCTACATTCCACTCTGGTCATGCTGGAACATGTGCTGCCGCTCACATGCACATGTCACATACACGCTATGCCTGCTGCATGGAGCGCCTTCCCCATGTAGTGTCATGGCCAGTGACCTCATTCCAGACCCCTACCCGCATGGCCCACACCCCACCTTAGCACTTACTGCTCTTCAACATACAGTGTGTAACATGCAGCACAGACTCCCCGAGGGCAGAAGCGTGGGCCTCCTTTGCTGCTCTGGTCCTCAGCACATAAAACAACAAGGATCTAAGGTGGAAGAGGGTGATGGGGCTCATTCTCTACTGAATAACTGAAATGTGCTAAGAGGGTAGGATTTAACTGTACTCACTAAAATAAAAGTAATAAATGTGAAAAAAATCATTTGAAAAGACTGAAAAAAAAAAAAAACAAAAACGCCTGGCACATTAATAGTTGACCAGTGAGCAGTTGTTCAGTAGCAGGATGTGCAGAGAAGACACTATAGTCACCAAGCTAGGAAGGGGATGTGGTCTCAGTTTGTGTGTGGCTGAGATGTGTTCCCAGATGGCCTGGAGCATCTGGGGTATGTCCACATCAAGAACAGGGAGCAGCCCCTTGACAACTGAACCTTGGGAGACAAAAATCTAATACCACAAAATAGGAACTCAACTAGCTCCTGTGTTTGCAATTTGGAAAAATGGGGTTTGGGATGCCTGACAGCCCTGGCTGAAAGCCCCTTTCACTGTTGGTTTTGAGTGGCCAGACCCTGTCCAGCCCTTTTCTGGAGTTTAGCAGCTTCTCCCCTAGGAAGCGGCCTACGAGGTCTCAAAGCCCCAAACCTGCCCCAGGACAGAGTTCCAGGCACCGGTGGGATTTTGTTTCCAGTAACTTACCAGACCACTAAGCCTCCAGGCCTGATGTCCAGCCCATCCTACCCACCAGCAGTGAAAGTGGCCTCCCGCCAGAGCTCCAGCATTGCGCTAACAGGCAGTTGTTGGCTTGATTTGGCTGCTGGTTATCTTGACATTCTCTGAAGTGGCATGGATATGGTGGCATGGGGTGGGCTGAGAAGCTGATGAAGTCTGACAAGAACTGCACAAGAGCAGAGGCAGTAGGTAAGAGGCTGCTTAGAAGGATGCTGGTTGGGGTAGAACAGTTCCAAGGAAACTGGCAGGGGAGCTTCTAACATTTATTTCCTAATATACTCCCAGCACCCAGAGCAGAGTGGGGACTCAGTATGTGTGGACAGAGTAGCAAATGGAAAGATAAAGTCTCAATCAAGTTTCTTTCCCGAGGCCTTAGTATTCATAGTAAGTGATGTGTTGGATTCGAGTCCTGAATCTTAACCTTAAGTCATACCTTCCTGCTCATCAACCATCACCCAGAGAGCTAGGGGGCGCTCTAACTCAAAGCAGAGACTTACCTGAGATGCCAACCTCATCTTGCTCATTGGGGAGGACAGTATGATTTCACAGGTTCTTATGAACCATGGGTGTATATTCCTCTTCTTCTGGTCACACTGTTTAGGAAATCCCTCTCCCTGGAAACCATCCTGGATAATAATGCAGACATTAGCCACAGCAGTTCAGGGTGGATTACTTTGCCTTTCCACCAGACTGTACTGAACCTAACACCCAAATTATATGATCTTGTCACCATGGTCTTAAATGAAAAAATTTGAATACAAATTCTTTGTAATTTTCTGTGTATAGCACGTAGGAGAAATCTGAGGCTAAGTGGTACCTGGTAAACTTTCTGCTATGCATGAAAAGTACTCAAGACATTTGAAATTGCATAAAGTACAAAAGTACTAAAGGATTGATGAAAAAAGATCAAGTAGAATAAAGCTTCCTCAGTAAGGGAAGTGCTACACAAATGGGTGAGAGAAAATACAGGTATTCTATCACAAACTGAAACAGAATTTACAGAGTTCTCAGACTTCAACAAAGGGTGATGCCAGGTAGGAGCACACATGCAACACACTCTCCTTAGATTCAGAAATCCACCCTGTTGAGGTTGTGCTAGTTTGCCTGAAGCCTTGCTCTACTTGGTTCATGTCTGCCAGTATTAGGGTACAAAGTGCTGCCTCTTTCCCTCCCTGTTAGGCCTCTCCTCAGATTTCTCAATACCTCAGGAACTTACCAATGTCTTCGGTCCAACCCTATGCCACAAACTGTAGGTGAATATATTAAAAGTCTACTTCTTGGCCCTCCCTGGTGGCGCAGCGGGTTAAAGCACAGCACTGAGAATCTGAAGCCACTTCAGCATGAGTTCGATTCCTGCCTGCCCCGGAGGAGACCACATGGCGAGCCAGACCTCTCCTGACCCGCCCGCTGCTCCCCTCAGCAGTGTACTTCATCAATCTGCCTGTTCTGCTCCCCACTCTGTCTCTGGTGAAGCCTCTCACCGTCCCTGAGCCTCTGGCCTATACCCCAGTTCTGTATGAATAAATAAATAAATCTTTAAAAAAAAAAAAAAAAGTCTACTTCTTTTGCCAACAGAGAAGATCAAAGAGGCAGCAGACACAGACCAGACAGGCCAAGACAATTTGAAGGTACGAAATGGAAACAAAATGGTTCCAAATGAGCTTCCTGAGGAAACATCAGTAAGAAATGGTGGTCCTCTCAGCAGTGTGAGGAAGAACTGAAGAGGACCCTGCAAGTGAGCCACAGTGACGGTGCTGACGTCACTCGGCATTAGGGCTGGCTCTTCACACCACTCTTCAAACACTAGCACTCAGTTCCTCTAGGGTTACACAGACATCTAGGTAACAACACACGCATTATCAAATTAAGACAAAGTACATCAATTTGCATTGGCCATTTTTAATGTTTCAGTTGTGCAGAACCAAAATTTGTATGTAAAGGCACAGAGGAAGGAAAGGCAGTTATCGCAGCATGAATTCACGGAGAAATGGAGCTGGATAAAACCATAGGGCTGCGATGTTTAGCCTTGTGAAAAAAGCAATGCGTGACTAAACTAGATCTTTACTTTTACTGTATTCCATGAAAAGACATCACATCACCCAGTATCAGCTGGGCAAAGTACTTTCTGGTAGATACCATGGGTATACAGTTAATCCCACTTTGGAATAAATGGCCAGTAGGTAAACATTACCAGTGTGGGTGGAAGCCCTAGGTGCAGAGCAAGTTCTATTCAGAAAGTGGACAGAGATCTGAAGCAGTCACATACACAGCTTCAAAACTGGAAAGGAAATATTTAGGCATTTGCTTGGAAAATAAAAATGATTTGCATATCAAGAAATATAATTTTCAAAAATGGAATCAGGTCCAATTAAACACTAGTTATGACTTGCTAATGAAAATTACAAAAATAAAAACAAACTCTTCTGTCCTTGAAGTGATAGAAAACTATATTTTTTCCTGTAATATTAAAGAATCATTAGTATTTCAAGCTTATGTCTCTAAAATTGTCATTTCTTCTCTCCACATTACACCACTTTTAAAATAGCAAAATCTGTTCAAGATGACAATTTCTGCTAAGTGAAGGGATGCACTCTTTATTGGGTAAAGGATAAATCAGAAAAAGTTGAATGTCTTGAAAAATACTAGTTTACTCCTAGTAGGATTAGACCCACCAGGTGGAAAGATAAAGAGAGATTGTCTAAAAAAGCAAAAACAAAACTGAAAGATTTAAAACATTCTATGCATAATTTCTAATTTCAGAGCATTACTGAAAACCCTTGATCAGAGTGTAGCAAGAGAGCACAGAGAAGCTTCAGTAAACACAGAGCATATCTAAAAGACCACTGAAATAATGTCAGTCTCACCAATTATTATCTTCCTTCCTTATTTAGAACACTGATTGGTCAGGTAAAATCCTAACAGCATAAAAGTAAAAACAAGTCACACCTTAGGTATGGGCACAATGATTCAAGACCACTGCTGCTGCCTTACAGAGAAGATGAAGAAGGTGGTGCTCCCTCTTTTAAACATATGCCCCCAAACACCTTATATGCAGATTCCATGTGTCAGTAAAACAGGTTCTATATTTTCTTAGATAATTTTACAAGTTGATGGTAAATTACATGTTAAAGATAAAACTATGCGTCTAAAAACATTATACCTCAAAATTTCATCTAATGTTTTCTTTAAGAAATGGAGTATTAAAATCATTTTTGAAATGAGATATTAAACATATTTAAATCTGGACTTTTCCATACTTAATAATTTTTCTTAAAAACAACAACAACAAAAAAAAAAAACAACCCAACAACAACAAATATTTAAAAACACCAAGAGCACATGCTGCCAGGACAGAAAGAATCAAAAATATTTTTCTTGGGCAACTCAGTCTTGTTTTGAATTCTTCAAAGCTTGAAGTCTCTCTAGCAGCGGAGGATGAGAATAATGCCACATTGAAAACAGCCAGTCAGAAACAGGGAATCCCAAGTTATCTTTGTTTAGTTTGATTAAAGCAGAATATAAGTCTTTAGCCTTCCCAAGTTTCTTGGCAAATGCATC
Organism: Condylura cristata; assembly: GCF_000260355.1. Taxonomy (NCBI): domain Eukaryota; kingdom Metazoa; phylum Chordata; class Mammalia; order Eulipotyphla; family Talpidae; genus Condylura; species Condylura cristata. Next base: position 21,302,430 of record NW_004567109.1, on the reverse strand, counting down.
CGCTTGAAACTCAAATCTGCGGCTTAGGACTGTTAGGCAAAAAGAAAGAACCTGAAAAAGAAAATAACAAAGTTTAAATCATTGCCAATCTTTGTTTGCTAAGACTGTAAAGGAGGTTCAGTTCAGAATAAGAGTAGGTCAAAACAAAGATCCTCAGTATTTAGAGTATCAAAGGATGTAGGAATTATCACAAATTGAATATTTCCCCCAAACAGATCAGAAACATATATATTCAAGTGAATCTTGGAACACTGATTGGTCAGGTAAAATCCTAACAGCATAAAAGTAAAAACAAGTCACACTTTAGGTATGGGCACAATGATTCAAGACCACTGCTGTTATCCAAAAAAAATACACATTTTTGAGTATGTGTCACATTTAATGAGGCACGTCACATATTTTCCAACACTCCTACAAGGTAATTACTCTTAAGGTGAAGTTCAGAAATGTTAGCTAATTTTAATTTGGAAGGTCATACAATTTGACTCTGGTGGTGGCAAAATTCTTGGTTATGCTACAGCCCATGCACTACCCTGCTTTCTTGTACTGGTGAGTAAACTAAAGAACTGAGAGACTTTATTTCATCTACTTGTTAAATCTATACAGTGTGGGACCCTCCCTGGTGGCATAGCGAGTTTAAAGCACAACAGTAAGAAGCTAAAGCCACTTCAGCATGAGTTTGATCCTCACCCTGGAGGTGACCCACGTGGCGCCGGAGACCTCTCCTGGCCCGCCCGCTGCTCCCCTCAGCAGTGTACTTCGTCACTCCGCCTGCTCCCCTACCCAATAGGCTCAAAATTTGAAGCAGGCAGGGGTATATATGAGATGTTATTACACTAAAGACTATACATTACCTCATTGTAAGGTGAAAAAATAAACTGGAAGATGATTAATAGTCCAATTAAGGTGGGCTGGCTGTCATAAAAACCAAATGCAGCAAAAAGCTCCTTTCGGCCAATTAATACAGCAAACAGAAAAAAACACAGGAAAGAATTCATCTAGAAAAATAGATTAAAAAAATCAGTCATTACCAATGTAATGTCACCATGGAATTAGAAGTACCAAGAAAGTAGAATAGGACCACATGTTGTAATTTAAGAACAGAGTTTGTGTGATCAAGGAAGAGCAACTTGGGTGCCAAATTTCCCAGCATATATAAACTGTACAGTTTTCTATAAGGATGGGCTTAAGTGGAGTGTCCTATGATTGAGGAGTTAAAGTAGTCAACAGCAATGAGATTATATTCTTCCTGTAAAGGGCCAAATGGATGCTGATACCAGACCGTGAGCAAGCAAAAGGTCTTCTGCCTGCCCTTGATGTGGAAGCGCCAAAGAAACTGGCTTTGTGCATTCTCTCTAGGAATTACAATGAACTATACTGAGAGTTAGAAAGGCCCAAGGAAAACATAGCTCTATCTCTAACAATAAATGGGAGGGGAGAGGAAAATCAAAATTCTATGACAAAATAAAGCCCGGGGAGTAAAGTTGGAGAACAAATACCCTTCTTTTTTCCGTTAGTAGAGTAGGATTTAGAGGCCACTCGTACCATATTTAACAGTGCTATTTCAAACTACTTACTAGATGACTCAAAAAGCTGCCAGTCTAGAATGGGGTTCAAAGCATACAAGTGCAATGAACCCCTTCCTTCATTAAAGGGAAATGAGTTTCTTATTAGACTGAATACTAATACTGAACTTGGATTTGAATTTATTAATGTTTTACTGCTACACAGTCAAACAACATAGCTTCAAGCCAAGGAATTAATTCTTAAACCTACTTAAGTCTTAATTACAGTCTTATCAGAACCAGTCAACAAGATACAGTGCTATTTCACTTGACGCCTGAAAACTAGCTACTGCTGGATTAAAGGCATGATTACCATGGAAGAGAGTGACAGGAATTGTTACTCTCCTCTTTGTTATTTATTATATTTTCCCAATTTCTGTTCAAAGGATGTATATGACTTTCAAATTAGAAAAAGACATTTTTAAAAGATCATTTTACTGCCCAACTTATGGAGGTTCACTTCTTTTGATCTTCATGGTTCCTATGAAATCATGGATGATGATGATGACAATAACCATTTATGTAGTCTTACGCAATTTCAGGCATGACTCCAAACCCTTATAATGTATTAATTCATTTAATTTTTGCATTAGTCCTTTGGTGAGTTATCATTTAATAAGGGACTTCAATAAGAAACAAACAGGCTCACGAACTTGGCTAAGGTCACAAAGGTAGTAATTTAGGAAGCAATATTGGGAAGTAAGGTAGCTCAGCTATAAAATGTGTCTTATACTGTATACTTCTCTCTCACATCTGCCATATTTCCAATCTGACCATCATGCCCTAAAAAGTGAACTGACACTCCAAACTCACCTGGCTAATAATGATATTTTTGACTGTGTGTCCCAACTTCCAATGCCCCAGTTCATGACCTAATACAGCAAGCACCTCCTCGTTCTTACATCCTTGTTTCTTATTCTGAATCAAACAAAAAAATTGAAAATAAATTAATACAGTGATGTAAGCCAATATTACTGCAATAAAAAAAATTTTAATCTTCAAAAATCTTATATATTTATCCCAGCATCAACCCTTCTTAGAGTCTAACTTAAGAAGATAATCAGATTTTTATGAAAAACTGTTCATTCACTTAATGAACATTCTGTGAAGTCACTTCAGAGACAAATGATAAGACTAAACAGACTACAGAAAGATGAATCTCTAGCCAGCAGTGGGGGAAAGAGCCTAGTCCAGCCTGATATAGGCCCCAGAGTCTTCAAAGGACTTGGGAACTAATAGCACTAAGTACTTTAAGAATTGGGGGGAGATGGGAAAGAAAAAAAAGAATTGGGGGAAATGAGGATGGTGCTAAAATAAGAACTGGGATGGCCTCCCTGGTGGCACAGGGGGTTAAAGCGCAGCACAATGAAGCTGTCTGAAGCCAGTGTAACATGGGTTTGATCTGCAGTCAGGGAGCTGACCCACATGATTCAGCAGCCCTCTCCTGTCTTGCCCGCTGCTCCTCTTAGCAGTGTATTTCAGTCAGTCTGCCTGTTCTGTTCCCCACTGTCTCTAGTGAATTCTCTCACCCAACACCTCTGGCCTGTACCCCAGTTCTTGTACACATAAATAAATAAATCTTAAAAAAAAAAAAAAATGAAAAAAAAAAAAAAAAAAAAAAAGGCCACAAAAGAATGAAAATGGGTTTGATAGCCCAAGAAATTTTAATTCTAAATTTGCATGTACCTAATACCACTGCCTTGGAATATATTAACTCAAAATTGAGATATTTACATTTAAAAAGTTGTCAAAATCTATCACAGTAGAGGTTGTTAACTCTCAATAAATATATAAAGATCTGAACAATAGTAAGCAAGTTTTATCTACTGACACATAAAGTATCCTGCAGCAAATAATTAGATGTATCCTAGAAAGTAAAGGCTGTTAGTTTTGAAATAAACTCAACTACTTAAAAGGGTGAAGTACCAAAAAAAAAGGAGAATATGAAACTGGCTTTGTTTTATTATAGCTTAGAAAGATGCAACCTACCTGGAACAGGCAAAAAGATTTATTAGAATCTAAATGTTCTACCACTTTCCCCATCCTTCACCAAATCCTCATTTTAACAGAAAATCACCACTTAAAGAGAGGCTGGATAGATGAATGAAAAAGAAAGATAAATTAAACTAATTTGCCATATGCTACTTACATTTTTATTATCTGTTTTCCTTTTAAATATTGGAAATTAGGTCAAAGTACATTTGATAGAGAAATAAGGGAATGAAATAACTAACCTAGCTCCTTAGTGGCAAAGAGTACCTTTACCTTCAGGCCATTAAAAGGAGTAACACAACTGAGATGGAACAAGGCACAAAATGATATGAAAATAAACTACTATATTATAAAAAAAAGTAACAATTTAAAGCACTAATAGACATTTAATCCTAAGGAAAAACCCAAGATGTACAACTGAAGAATTAAATACAAGAATATTCATTGCAAAAATACCTTTAATGGCAAGAAAATGAAAAATAATCCTAAGAGCATGATGAAGAAAAATGAATCAGAAAAATTGACTGTAAGCTATTTACGGTTAGTGGGGTTATTAATGTTTATTAACATTTCTACTCCTTAATAGTCAATACACAAACACACGATATTTTACTTAACAGTTCATTAATCGCCACTATTATAAGGCAGGTATCATTACCCTCATTCTATATAACATAACAGTCCTTTAGGCTGTTATGTTTATGTTGCCTGCCAGTATAAACTATGGATTCTCCTATAAAACTTCAGTTTGCTCCTTTAAATTTGTTAAAAATTATATGCTTCATCTTCTCTACATCATCCTGACTTAAAAGTATCTATGCATCACCACTGTGTTTTACATTGGTAATCAGAAGCAACTGGATAAATCAGTTTCCTAAACTTCTGTTATATGGCAAAAAGGAAATGTGGACACCAGAGCTAACAAAGTGGATTCACATCCCAAGGCTGAGCCCCATCTGTAGAAAGTAAGGGGCTTATATCACTTTCAGCTTCTACAAGGTTCCAGGAAGGTTTGCATTGGCAGCTGTACATGCTCAGATCTGACGTGGCTACACACCAAGAGGTGAGTTATATAGCTACACACCAAGGAGTCATGGGATTCCCCAGCCCCCTCCTGTCCATTCTGCCTCGTGGCAGTACATGGTCTAGCATAAAGCAAGATTCATACCAAGGGACTAAGTTGCATACCAGGAACTGAGCAAAAGGTCTTTACTAAGACCCCCAGGCTGTTTATCTCAGGTCACCATGCTTCACTTCCATCACATGCATTATCTATTTACTCTCATTTACTGCTTGATAATTAGCAGCAGCTAACCTCTTTTAGGAAAGGATTCAGAAAATTTCCTCAGACTGTCAGGTTTAAGAAGTGTCTTCTCTTGTGCTCACACTGTATCCAGTACATACAGTTTCACTGCAGCAATTACATTGTACTGATTATGACTTTCTTCTCTTCAGACTAGAAGCATCTTGAACATAAGTTTTGAGAGTATCTCAGTACAGAGTATCAGATTTTATAAACATTTTTTAAACAAATTACATAATGTACTCAAGGTCACACAGCTACTAAATGACAGAACTAGGATTCGAAGCCATGCCTCTCCATTGTCAGAGTCTATACTTACTATAACTCACTGAAGTTCAAAATTAGGTTTTTCTCTCCTCTTTATCCTGCTTGTGGGACTTTGATCAGAAACTACCAGGGACATACAATGTCCCTATTTTAAAGATCACTCATAATCCTAAAATTTTCTAATATGTATCGCTAGCTTTATTGTATACATTTTGGAAAATTGTACAAGGTTGTTAGGTAGCAGGTAATAATAATGATAATCTCATAAAAGGGCCATGGTGTTTTAGTTTCCTTATGTTCAGTCTTCCTGAATTCAACACTCATTACATAGAAGTTGATACTGAGTTGTCTATAGGAACTATTTATAAAAACTAAGCCAGAATCTCTTAGGGAAAAAAGAACTCACTTTAACTTTAGCTTTTATTTCTTCACTGTCCCCTTCGCCATCATTGTGGGGTTCCATGCCAGATTCCTCCTGGGTATCTTTGTTTAGTACAGAATACTCTTCTAGTAGAGTGTCAAACAAAACTATTCTCTTGTTCTTGAAGAAGCCATAAAAGTAAGCATTGCTGTGGGAAGAGCGTTTAGATCCTAAGAAAAAGACAGTTCAAAGCATGGAAAATAATTAAAAAGTTTGGGGTCCTTTGGAGAGATTCCTACAAAGTGAATTACTGAAAAGAACATTTACATGTTCAAGTTGCTTAATATTTGATGAAAATTATATTAATAAAAATCACTAACAATGGAGTGCAGTCTTACCAACAAATATTTATGCTCATTGCAATTTCCTAATAATAAGTAAAGCCTATATATGCAATAGCAGAAGGATTAAATTATGATAAAACTATGAAATGGAATTTTAAGCAACCAGAAAAAAATTATTACACTTTCAAAAAATGTTAACAGGAAAAGTTAACAAATACATGAAGATCTAACACTTCATATATGTAACATTCCATTACTGTCATGAAAAAACTTGTATGTAAATAGGAAAGCATAAACAACTCTATTAAGAAATATGTCAGAATATTGAAGTGTTTACTACTGGGTTCTAGAACTATGTATTTTTGTTCCCTCTTTTATATTTTTCTTTTTACAAAGCTTTTAAAATATGTTTATTTCTACATCAAAAAAAAAAAAAAAGAAAAAGAAAGTTCTAAGAAGACTGGGAAAAATACTTAAATTTTAAACAACAGTTAGCAGAAAATGAACTATGGATGACTTTTATTTTTTTCCTTGTATTTTTCTAAATATTTCACAATTTATTGGCTAAAAGCAGACTCTGGGTTCAAATCTTAGCTCTGCCATATATTAGTTGTGTAAATAAATCAGTAAGAAACTTGACAGATATTCCTATTTAGTAAAGGCCAATAACCAGATCATTGGATTGGATTAAGGGCTACAAAAGAAATCTAATTTGTAAAACTGCTTGATCTATCTAAACTATTATTACTTATATACTTAAAAAAAAAACACCACTTATTTCTCTTGAGAATTTGAACTCTCATAAAAAATAAGAATCTGGTAGCTACCTACTCATTTTTCTAATGAAAAACATATTTAGCAGTATAAAAACCTTTAGAAAAAGGTTAAAGGCATTGATAAATAACATTAATTTAATTACTTATTTATCTAATTACTTACCTTTTGTTTTTTTGCCAGGAAGAGTCAAGTGGTCCTATGTATCATTCTGAGATCTTACACTTCTATCTCATTTCCTAATTCTAATTTTTAAGCTAATTAAAACATATCTCAGAAGTCACCTGAAGTTATTCATGGAAGTTTACAGGTTATATACATATAAATAAAGCAAATTTCATATCTTATTATCTCCCATTGTTCAAGAATACTCAAAGAGTAGCCCAAAAGATACCTATAACCAAAATCACATAGGGGTATTTATTAGAAGTAAATACGAGGGGCCTCCCTGCTGGCACAGGGGAGTAAGGTCTAATACTCTGAAGCTGTCTGAAGTGAGTGTAACATGAGTTTGATCTTCAGCCAGGGAGCTGACCCACATGGCACAGCAGACCTTTCCTGTCTCGCAGCAATGTATTTCAGTCAGTCTGCCTGTTCTGCTGCCCATTCTGTCTCTGGTGAATCCTCTCACCCTCTGGGCCTCTGGCTTGTACCCCACTTCTTGCATGCATAAAAAAAAAAAAGTATGCTAGAAGCATCTTACTAAGTCAGAATCTGTGGAACTGGAGTACAAGAATGCCTTTTTATTTTTATTTTTTACATTTTAAAGAGACAGATTTATTAGGGAAAGGAGAGGAGAAAAAGAGAGGCCCCTGGGTAGTCACAAGTGGGGAGGGGAGCTGCCTCAAAGAATCTGTCTTTTAATTAGCTTTCTAGGGAACTCTCAGTAAAATTTAAGAGTTCCTGCACCATATGTAAATTTTTTGTATCTCTGTGCATTAATGTAGTGTAGGTATTTAATATATTCAGCTGTTTACTGAATATATCAACTATCTCCACATGAGATATTAAGTATTTAAGAACTCTGAAAATCAAAAATGGCCTATGCAAATGTAAGGCACTGCCACCTGTGTCTTCATCTTTTCACAACAGCTCACCTTCACTGGCTCTCAGCAGCAGTGAATATAGTTAGCCACTCCTTACCTGAAACACTTTTCTTCGCCTGGATTTTGAAACACCACTTTTCTACTCCAATGGCTCTCCAGCCTCTTGTTGGCTCTCCCTTCCTGCTGATTCTAACCTTTCTCTTTTCTAGGGCTCCTCCAAAGCATTAAACACTATGTGCCTGCTATTTCCACATCAGTGTTCTTAGTCCTGCCCTCTCCCTAGAACTCCAGACTCTCCTATCTCCAGCTGCCTATTTGATCTATCTGTAACTCCACATGGACACCTAAATCGTCTTTTGTTGTTTACATCTTATGCATGATTTTTCCTTCCCAGTATTGGAATCTTCTTTCAAAGTTAGGGAATTTCATACCATGTGAGTCTTATGAAAGACCATATCTCATTTGAGAAATTGAAAAAGCCAGATATTTGCTTTCCCAGCTCCCCCAGCAGCTAGCTTTATGCCCTAATTCAACCAGATGTACCTACTGTGGAACTCTAATAGTCAATTACTCAAAGAAGCAGGGCAGTGAAGGAATTAATTCTGCAGATGCTAGTGGCATGAATAATAGGAGTGCAAACTCCTGCATCCCACAGAGAAGGAAGTAACATCAGTGTCCTCATCAGGTTGGTGCTGCTGTGTGACTGAGTTCCTTGCCTCACTATAGGACAGTCCATTTTCCAAGCTTGCTAGGCATAACTTACCTGATGACTGTGTGAAGTATCAAAAGTTGTTTTAATAAGGAATTTTTCTACTTAAATCAGTCACATTTGGCATCTATTTCTTGCAGAATTCTGGCTAATACAATGATGCTATCTCAAAATGTAACACATCCAACTTAATTCCTCACAAACCTGTTCTCTCAATTTTTCCCAAAACTACCTTTTATCTAATTGCTCAGGCCAAAAATCTAGGTCATTATCTAAGACGCCTCTCTCTTTCCCTTACTCCTTCACAAGTAACCTGTTAGCAAATTCCAGCAACCCTACTTCAAAAACACAACCCAAAAGTACCCACCTCTTTCCTTCAGTTACCACGGTACTAGTTTAAGCTACCATTCTCTCCTATCTGGACTACTGTGACAATCTCCTAACTGCTCTCCCTGCTTCTACGCTTCCTTACCTCCAGCTACAATCTCTTTTCTCCATACAGCAACCCAAGATATTTAAAAAATACAAATCTGACCATGTCACACTCCTGCCTAAAAAATTCAATGGCATTTCCTTGAACATAAAATAAAATCTGAGTCTTTTGCCCTGATTACAAAGGTCTTCACAATCTGACTCTTGCCTATGCCCAGATTTCACACCAGAGCACACTTCTACTATACTGCGATGTAGTCACACTACACTTTTTTCTGTTTCATAAAGATACAAAGATCTCTACTGATCTCAGCAGGTGGGTGACTTCAAGTCTCAGCTTAAATTCATTTGCTCAGAGAGGTCAACTGTGATGGCCCAATCTGAAGAATCATTCATTCTTCATCACATCATAATAGTTTAGTTCTCTGCATGCATTTGCTATGTAATATTTTTTTGGGAAGGAGTCTTGGTTTTACTAAGTATCCCTATCAATTTACAAGTTCATATGGCATGTTACCACTATTACTAGCAATTAATGCATTCAAAATATTTTTGAGGATAATTACTAAAAACCATATATTATAAATGAGTAAGCTTGTTTAGCAAAGGTAGGTTGTCCAAAGTCAACTTTGCGACTGAGCTAGAATTCAAACTGAAGCCTATTAACTACAAAGCCTGACCTCTGAAATACATCCCTTCCAATAAAATTTTGATTTTTCATAAAGTTGCAGCTCATGTTAAAATCTTCCTTGTTGCTTTCCCTAATTCATCTAAGCTCATACAGCATCAATAGTTCACATCACACACCTAATCAGTTACCTCCACTGTCACATCATTAGCTGTTGTTTGTGTCAGCTGATTGTAACTTAAGTAACCAGCAACAGTCTCTCAGAGGCTGTTCTGTTGTGCTCTAGATTAGTGTGCTGCCAGTTTAAAATTACCTTAATGAAGTATGAACCGGCTTCTTATTCTACCACTTCCCCACAGAATGTCCAAATTGTACTTTCAGTCAGGCTGTACAGCTTTAGTTATGCTATGTCTGAGATTTCTATCCTCGTGGTGATATTAATTCATCCTTTCCAGCTGTGATCAATCTCTGTTCTCCCCTGACCCTACCATCACTCTCAATTTCTACTCCTTCATCTTACATAGCTGGTTCTCACTGGTAATTTTTTAGTTGAAAGAACAAATGGGCAAACAATGGTTTATTAGTCAAGTCCAACCCATTGCTTATTTTTAGGCTTTTACTAGAACCCAGCCATACTCGTTTGTTTATGCAGTATCTTTGACAGCTTTTTTACCAAAATGACCAAGTTGAATAGCTTTGACGGAGACCATCTGACCTGCAAAGCCTAAATATTTACTGTATAGTACTTTGCAGAAAACATTTGCCAGACCACAGTTTAGAGGAAGCACAACTAAAACGAGAGGGGTGAAGGGGCTCTTCGGCTAAAGGTCCCACAGTTGGTAAGCAGCCTCCTTCATTTATACGGATTTTAATTTAGATCCTCAAACTCATGGTGCCACACTACAGTTTTCCTCTGCATCTTTATAGGCTTCCTTGATACTTTAGTAGTTTTATGAAATAGAAAGCTTCACTTTAAAAAACAATCATTAAAAAAAATCCTTATGAATCTGATATACTCTGTGGAACAACAGTTTTTGGTAATCTGCTGGTAAAAGCAGCACCCTTCAGAACAGTGGAGTTTTGTGGTAGAAGACAATGCCAATCACATTGGTTTTATTAGTTCCTAAATTAGTGCTAAACAGAATCTGTGTGATTCCCACTCACTTGTGTAAAGGAGCTAGGCGGGTAACAGAAGTGAATAAACAAGTCCAATAGATATAACAGTAATAAAGGCTTCGAAAACAATATGGAAAGCTGACCAAACCCAGCTGCAGGCAAGAGCAGGATCTGGCATCAGGCCACCAACTTCTATCTCTAGTTTATGTCATCAATTCCTATAAATGATAAAAAGCCAAACTGTAAACCCCTAGCTTTTAAATAACTAATTTTTAAAAACTTGATTAACCCTTCATTAAAATGTATGAATAAAACAAGCTTCTTATCCCTAGACAGCCTTACCTTCAACAACATACACCTTTGTCAAAGGAAAGTCAATACTCTTTGCCATTACTTCAATTTCTTGTTTAAGTTTTCCCTCGGGCAGAGGTGTAAATTTGTCAAATAAAGGGGCAATATAATCAGCGTAGATTGTGACAAGTACCTGAAAAATAAATGTCAGAACAACCTATGAATATTTCTCAAATAAAAACTACTCATTATACAGATTTACTTATATCAAAGCTCTGTGATTCTGGCCTTGAGAATAGTCTTATTTTCTCTGGTTGTCCCAACCCCAAATAGTACCAGGCAGTAGTAAGTGCTCAGTATCTGATGAATTAAAATGAGTAGTCTCTCGGTGATAAGAATTGAAAAGTCAAATGATCCATTCAAAAACTATCTTGTAGACTTCTGACACTTCATAATCCCATCACTATAACCTGGAATTGCACTTTTTTAGTGTAACCTTGAAAGATCTGAAGTCTGCTAAAAATTAATTATGAGAGCTTGACTCTGTGCTTTTTTTTTTTTTTTTTTAATATTTTTGCACAGAATTGGGGTGTGGGCCAAAGGAGCAGAGATGAGAGGGGAGACAGAGTGAGGGGCAGAATAGGCAGATTGACTGAAACACAGCTGAGGGGAGCATCAGGTGAGACAGAAGAGGTCTGCTGAGCCATGTGGGTCAGCTTCGTACCTACCCTACACCTGGATCAAACTCATGCTACAGTGGCTGGTGACAGCTTGACAGCACTGAGATTTTAACCTCTGCACCATCAGGGAGGCCCCTCTGTGCTATCTTTTTATGGTTGATCTGTTAAAATTAGTTGTCTGTAGTTCACAACTGCATACTTTAGTTGAACTAGCATTTCCTTAAGCAACTTTGGGGCATTTCTCTGCTCTCTTTCCTCTCACATCAACCCTCTAGCTGTAAATCCAGCTAGAGCCCATTTTCTGATCTTGATCCCACCCTGGAAAATGAAGCAATGAGCATCACCAAGAATTCAGATTAAAATAAACCTTAACATCCATGGAGTTGAAGAACTGATAGATGTTATTTTCTGGGGTCTATGAACAGACTATCTTGATTGTGCCAAGATGTGTGAATATTAGAACATGGGAAAAAGAAGAGAAAAAGAAATGTGAGGAGGAAAAAAGTGGATAAGGGGTGTGAGAGGAAAAAGAGAAGGAAGAGAGGGAAGGAGAGGTGGCAGTGGGGGAAAAACAAAAACAAAAGGGAGGAGGGCAGAGGAAGGGAAGGGCAGCAGGGGGAGGAAAAAAAAAAACGGTTACATTTATGCTTTCTTCTTCTTGTCCCTCTTAAATCTAATCCTCTCTTCAAAACAACTATGATTTTCAGGTGTTGGAGCTCAGTCAAGCATCATTCAGTTATCAAACTGAATCATCCATTCTGCTGGCAACTCACAAATGCGCGGCTCCAAACTTCCTGACAACTGGGTCCTTAGTAACAACTAGACTCTAGGATCTGTGTCAGCACAAGAAGAAAATCTAAGGTCAAATCTCTGGCTTCTATACTCAAAAGCTAGTAGAAGAATTTGGATTGCACCAATTCATACTTCACTTGCATCTTAACAACTGTTTATATGCTGATGAAGATTAAATCACAATTATCATATCAAGGAAATTCTGTAAGAGAAAACAAAACTCAAATTTTACTCACCAGAGAAACAACTAATGTGAAGAGCCAGGCATAAATAAAAAAATAATCACCTCCAATTTTAATAATGTAAAGTAGAAGTGAAGATACAGGCAATAAGATGCATTGAGTTACAATGAATTTCTTAATTGCATCTTTCAAAAAGAACCCCAACGTCTGAAAAGAAGAAAATATCAACAAAAGAAACTGACAAACTGCTTTTTAAATAACTATTAGTTAATACAAAGGCTACATTATCAGAGCAATTTTAATAGTTAACAGTGAGACTATATTATATCACAGCAGGTAGCTTAAGACAGTCAGCCTTGCTTTTTACATTTAAATTTATTTAAATACTATTAGCTGAAAAGCACTAGACAATGATACTAGAAAAGTTTATGGCAAGACTTTAAACTATGATCTTTACTGTATCTGCAATTTCATTTATCTCAATTCATACCCTAAAAGAGCAAATTACATTTCAATTACTAGAAAAAAACAAAAGCTCCAAAGATCTACACACTTAACGAGAACAGTTGTATTCTCTTAATACCTGTTGATTGAAACCATGTTTTTCTTCTATGACGAAAGTATTATAAAGACTCCATGGTAAACCAGTGAATGCACTGAAAAGTGTAGCCAATAGCAGAAACACCAAAGACTGAGTAATCTAAATAGAAGGAAAAAAAAAGGCACCTGTGAAATTATAATGTATTAGAATACTTACTATATCACAACTAATGCTCACTTCATGTAGCACAGGCAATGTTCTGGGCTTGTGGGTATTACAAGTCTGAAAACATCACCTCTACCCTTAAAGTTTACTTGTGAGAGAAGGCAACAGAAAAATTCTTTTATTATACAGGCAAGTTGAAAGTTACTTGATACCAGTATGGATTTGTATTTTTCACGTGTTTAATGATCATAGAAATTTTTGTCTTTGTGTATTTTTTCTATGCCCATTTTTCTGCTGAACTTTATGTACTCTACTTTCTAAAGCAGACTTTATTTTTTCCCCAAAGATTTATTTATTAGTTAGTACAAAGGCTACATTATCAGGGTACAGACCAGAGGTTCAGGGGGTGAGAGGATTCACTAGAGACAGAGTGGGGAGCAGAAAAAGCAGATAAACTCAAATACACTGCTGAGGGGAGCAGTGAATGAAAGAGGAGAGTCTGCTGTGCCATGTGGGTAGCTCCCTGGCCAGGGATAAAACTCATGCTGCAGTGGCTGCAGATAGCTTCGTAGTGCTGTGCTTAACGCCATGCATCACCAGCTCTTTCTATATTAAGTGCATTAATTTTTGTTTAGTGACATGGAGTAATTATCCCTCCAATTTGTGGTTTAACTTTTAAATTTGATAACACCAGTTGTTTCTACAGAGGATCTTTAAATCTACACAAATTTATCTTTATGGCTTCTAATGTAATATAGGTTACATTGTAAAAATTTATAGTAAGATTTGTTTTAATACTTTCAAGGTTTGTTATATATTAAGTACTCAAATCCTGTATATCTTTTTACTCAGTTGTCACCCCCCTTTATCTGCAGTTTCATATTCCATGGTTTTATTTACACACATTCAACCAGTCTGAAAATACTACATACAAGAGTTTTTGTTAATGTTTTTTTCTTAAAAAGGTCTATCTTATTTATTTATGCATACAAGAACTGGGGTCTAGGCCAGAGTTTGAGGGGGAGTGTGGGTGGTGTGGGGTGGGGAGAGGGTTTACCAGAGACACAGTGGAAAGCAGAACAGGTGGATCCATGAAACACATTGCCGAGGGAAGCAGCAGGCAAGACAGGAGAGGTCTGCTGTGCCATGTGAGCTAGCTCCCTGGCTGGGATTGAACTCATGCTAAGACCTCAATCCCTGAGCCACCAAGGAGCTCTCACTCACTTATTTTATATACTTAGAATACTTGTGGTTATTTTCTTGTCTTTAGTCTTTTGTATTAATCACAAAACGTTTCATCCTATGCCACTTACAAGCTGCTATGGGACTATAACTGAGCTTTATCATATCTTTTTAAAAGTTCACATATCTCTTTGTAACAGGGTGGTCCCTAGGAAAAGGGGAAGTTCCAGGTTCCCTGCCCCACCCAGGAGGGTGGCGCTAAGCAGAGAAAAAGAGGAGAAGGAAGGAAGCTGGATGGAGAGCCAGGAGACCTGAGGAAGCCACATTGAGTAGCAAGCATGTGATGAAGAAAAACCATGCTTGTTTCCTGACCCTGGACTGGTTAAGGCAGATGTGGGTGAGATACCTCTAGGGAGGTGACTATGGCAGTGTTTATATTGATTTTGATTTTGCTCTTTTCCTCCCAGATTTGTCTGGCCATTTCTGACCCTTTTCCATGGGTCCTGGCAAGAAGGTGCTTTAGTCTAGTGGCAGCTTTCAGGCCTTGCTTGCGCCAATCCCTTTTGGGTTGACTTTTGCCCACAAGGGGATGAGTCACTTCAGGTGTTTGATTTAGAAGTTATATTCTTTGTGTTCTGTATTGTATATTCACTGTATTAAAGTCCCTTTTCATAAAGTTATATGTGTTTTGTCTTGATGCGGTGGATGGCAGAACCCACTTAGTGCAGGCAGGTTTTGGGGCTTCAGGGGTTCCCCTCTCTCACTGTTGTAACAGATTTTGTTCTGTAACAGATTTGGGGAGGCCTATAACATCTTCTTCAATAATTCATTGTATAATTTTGATAAGGTACTGATATCAAGTTTAGTATTCTACACAGAATCTATCACTTTCTCTTTCTGAAAATCTAAACATTGTGTTCAACTGCGTCTTCTGAAACATTGCCTATTATCCTTAGTTTATCAATTTAACATTGTAAGTTAGAGGACCTTCTACAAGTGAATGTAAAAGTCACCAGGCCTCCCAGGTGGCACAAGGGCTTAACTCTCAGCACTGTGAAGTTATCTGTAGCCATTATAGCACAAATTTAATCCCTGGCCAGGGAGTTATCCCACATGGCACAGCTGACCTCTCCTGTCTCTGCTACCCTCAGCAGTATATTTCAGTCAGTCTGCCTATTTTTCTCCCTTTTCTAGTCTCTGGTGAATCCTCTCACCCTCCCACCCCTGCACATCTGGACTACACCCCTCCTTTTGTATGCATAAATAAATAAAATAATTTAAAAAAAAAGGTAAGTCCCCTATGTTTAGAGTTTTGACTAATTTAGAACAACCTGATTCAGTCTTTCTTAACATCTCATTTAACCATATACATAAACACTCTTTAAAATTAGTTTACCTATTCTTTTACACATAACTAAAGAGTCCAGCCTAATATCATGAGACCAAAAAAAAAAACTTTAATATAAAGTTAGTCAAACAAAAAGAAATGTAGTTTCTGACCAATCTAGTTAATGAATTACATACCTCATATTCTGATCCAAAGCCAGCATAGCCACAAAACTGTCCAGAGAGTCTCCAGAGATAAGGGATTCCTCCAAAGATAAGAATAAGCTATAAAAAAAAGTAGACTTTGATCACTTTGGGCAATACTGACAACTATCATATGAGATCATGTTATAGAGAAAAAAATAATTATCTCCAAAGAAACATTCAGGAAAAAATATTCATTCAGCTGAAAACAACACTAATTGACATAGTACAAAGTTTAGACTTATAAATATTATGTTATATGTTAATGTTATATATATATATATATATGCTTTTTTTTTTTTTAAAGATTTATTTATTTATGCATACAGATCTGGACTACAGTTCAGAGGTGCAAGGGAGGTGAAAGGATTCACCAGAGACAGAGTGGAGAGCAGAACAGGCAGATCAATGAAGTATATTGCTGAGGGGAGCAGCGGGCTGGTCAGGAGAGGTCTGTGGCACCATGTGGATCACCTCCTGGGCCAGAGTTGAACTCCCACTGAGCTGGCCACCACCAGCTTTGCAGTGCTGCATTCCAACCCAAGCCATCAGGGAGGGCCCATGAATTATATTTTAATAAAGTCGTTTAAGAAAAAAAGTTTGTTAAAAAAATCACAATGGCTTTATGATTCAGAACTAAGCAAAGAAAATGTTAAGCAATTTGTCAAAACCCCACAGTAAATGAGGGACAGAAATGTGATTTGAACAAAGCTATGTGGCTCCATAATTGTCTTTTCTTTGAAAGGAAAGGTTTCATAGAATTTGCTTGTAAAGCCATCTGGCCTGAACTTTTGCTTGGGCAGATAAAATGATATATCATCTCACATCTGTGAGAAGGGCACATATTAAAAAGACTATCATCAACAAGTGCTAGAGAAGCCAAGAAAGAGGAACCCTCTTACACTTTTGGTGGTGGGAATATAAACTGTTACAGCCATTTTGGAAAGCACCTGTGTTTACATTGAAAAATTAAAACTGGAGGGCCTCTCTGGTGGTGCAGGAGTTAAAGTCTTAGCACTTTAACCAGCCTTTGGGGCATGAGTTCGATCCATGGCAAGGGAGGTGATCCACATGGCACAGCAGACCTCTCCTGTCTCTCTCACTGCTCCTCTCAGCAGTGTATTTCAGTAAATCTGCCTGTTCTGTTCCCCAATGTCTTTGATGAATTCGCTCACCAACAACCACATACACACCTCTGGCCTACATCCCAGTTCTTGTATACATAAATAAATTTTTTAAAAATCTTTTTTTAAAAAAAACCCTAGAATTGGAAATTCCATATGACCCAAAAATCTCACTTTGGGGTTTATATCCAAAGAACTGAAACCATCAACTCAAAAAATTACATGCCCTACAAATTGTAGTATAATTTATAACATCTAGCACATGGAAACAACCTAAGTAACCCACTGACAGAAGATTGGATTTTAAAATGCGGTATATCCACAATGGAGTATTATTCAGTCATAAGATGAAATGCCATTTACACCAAAATGGTTCAGAGGGGTTATGTGTAGTAATCAGCAGTGTACTTCATTGATCTACCTTTTCTGCTCCCCACTGTTTCTGGTGAGTCCTCTTGCCACCCCTGCACCTCTGACCTGTACCCCAGTTCTGTATGCATAAATAAATAAATCTTAAAAAAACAAAACTAGCTGGCGCTAATAAATGAAATGAGGCTTGTGAGGTTAAGAGGGAAAGGTTAGAGAGCTAAAATATAGGCAGGAAGGTGACCAGAGACTGTTACAAGAACAACTTATAATGTTCTTTCTTGGCTTCAGAATGACAGTAACACATCCTATAATTTTCATCTGACTAATCAATTCTGGCTCTTTTACTCTACAACCATTACTATCAATAACAAAGGTTAAGAAAACATTCTGGGATTATAGGTATGATGTCCTTTTGTATTACAAAAATAAGAAAAGTAAAAAAACATTACAATCATTAGACAATTTGATAAATTATCTATCACAACATAAATTACTCACAGTGCCTTCAATCTCTGAATAGAGTCCTGACCAGAAGCTGAAAGTACTTTTATCCAGCTGATAGAGTCGAGATTTTGCAAATGTTTCTGCATCCATGATCTGTCCTAACTCCATTGGTACATGAGTTGTTGTTTTATATATTCTCCTCTGAAATATTTTGAACAAAAGATTTTAATAAAACAATCAAACCAATTCATTATTAAACTGTCATTTGTAATCAAACATTGAATGGTTTACAATGTTATCTTATCACTTAAGCCAATTGAATTTGCTTTGTACAAACAAAGAAAGATACTGTATTTGATCAAGTACACTGGCCTCTAAAACAAATGATGCAGCAAAGTAAAAGCAAAACAAGAGAATCTGAAGCTAGCTGACCAGCTAAAATTAAAATCAAGGTTGTCATCACACATCAGTTTGCATATATAAACCAAAACTCTAACATCACAATAGGCACCACTCATTCCAGCCATAACTAACACACTTTCTACAATATAGAAAGCAAAATCAAGGAAAGCAGATTTGATGATTATAAGTATTAGCAGGTATTATATATAGCTGGTTAAGTTTAGAAGTCAAATTTAAGAGAACTGAAAATATTAGATCTTTAAGGCAAACTTCCTTATTATACTGTTATAAAAGGTAAAAGCCTTAATACAGTGAACAGAGACACACAAAATAATGAAGAGTATCTCCCACAATGGTTTCACAACAGTTTCTCTACATAGTGCTATGCATCTTACCAAGCCTTCAATAAAAGTCATTATATTAAAGCGCAACTCAGTAAACACAACACTGGAAAAGTAGTTGCTATAACTGGATTTTTTTTTAAGATTTATTTACTTATGCAGACAAGAGCTGGGGTGCAGGCCAGAGGTGCAGGGGGTGACAGGGCCCACCACAGACAGAACAGGTGGACTGACTGAAATACAGTGCTGAGGGAAGCAGTGAGCAAGACAGGAGAGGTCTGCTGTACCAAGTGGGTGTGCTCCCTGGCAGGGGATCAAACTCCTCCTGCAAAAGCTGTACATAGCTTCATAGTGCTGCAGCTTAACCTGTTGCTCCACCAGGGAGGCTCAATTGGACTAGTAATAAAAGATAGACTATTGTTCAACATCTCAACTACATACACATTTACTTTATGTGAAAGATCTTTTAAAATATTTTATGCTAATGAAGCTATCCAAAAAGTTACATTGGATAACCTCATGCTACACAGGCTTAAAGCTTCTTTGAACTTCACAGACTAAAGAAGATCAAGATATAACCAAACATTCAGAGATATAGAAAAACTTTCATTTCCAGCTTAAAGATTCGTGCACAATGTAAAATAAGAGAAGAAATTTACAGAGGAAAATAGTTGTACTGCTTAAGAAAAAGTCCATCAAATAAAGTTTTCATAGCCATTCTGGTTGATAGTTCGGTGACAATAATACAAGAGGTGGGTAAAACAAACCAACAGCAAGAGGCTGCAATAAAGTGATCAACTGATCTGAAAAGCCCTATCAGTTAAAAAGTTCAGACCTCTGGTCAGTTATAGCTATGTCCAGCAAATTGTTATTAAGTAACTTTCACTTTGTAGTATGCTGCTTTAACTATAACAAAAATAACAGATACAAGAAAATTTTGTTCTTTGAGCAAAATAATACATACACTATTTTAAAGGAACAGAGTTCAGTTCCTTGGAAGGACTGTGAAATGATCTGCTAATCCTGTGATTGGGCATAATTACACAAATTTGGGTTCCAACATGTTGGCATCTTCCTTTTGAAAGAATGCCAATGATAAAGGCTGTCTGGGTTCCCAAGCCGTAAAGAAGCTGTGGGGCTGACAGGAGAGCTCACTCCTGACAAAGCCCAGACTTCGTCCTCTCAAGGCCCGAACCGGACTGGGTTCTATGACCGCGTTTTGGAATTTGCCGAGACACCAGGTGCCCTCTAGGCTAAGTCAGGGGATTCATGGGGAGCCGCTAGTCGAGGCCGGTGCTGGGCCGCAGCAATTGGCCAGAGACTGGGGGTGGAGGTTGAGGCTACCCTAGGGCTGGCCAGGTGTCGGGGTAAGGTAAGGTGGGCCCTGTCGAGCTCACCTGTCGTTGCGCTAGGAAGGTCTCCCAAAGGTACACTGTCCAAGAGAAGAGCAGCACTGCCCCGAAGATAAGCTTCTCCGCCGGCATCTCAAACAACGCATCCAGAGACGCCCACATCCCCATGGCCACCCGGTTCTGCCGGCTCCTCCAGCGTGCACCGGTGCCACACAGACACCGGTCCCCTTAGGGCGTCGCCGCAGTGTCACAACGATATCTGTCCCTTCCGAGCGACCGGGCACCGATAAACCGCCCCTCCCCACCACCTCTGCTCAAGTCAGTAGTATCGCACAAGTACTCCTGCCCACTCCCCTAGGGCCGCCTAATTTCTGAGGGAAAACGGCCAGCCCAGCCCCGCTCACTGCAGGCCCAAAGCCCTGAGCCCAGAAACCCGGTTCCGGCCTCCGCGAACCTTATCTCCCGCGCCGGACGTGAGCTAGCAAAGCCGCGTTACACCAACACTTTTCCCCTTCCTCCCACGCTGGGCT
Source organism: Condylura cristata (assembly GCF_000260355.1). Classification (NCBI taxonomy): domain Eukaryota; kingdom Metazoa; phylum Chordata; class Mammalia; order Eulipotyphla; family Talpidae; genus Condylura; species Condylura cristata. The sequence goes on along the minus strand of NW_004567109.1, from coordinate 21,281,968 downwards.
CCTGTCGAAGGTTCCGGTTTTCCTCATGGCCCCCTCAGAGCAGTACAATACAGAGCTTTCCTTAGAAAGCAAAGGAGCAGGTTTCCATCACTTCGTTTAGGGTGTTGACCTGACTAGTCTGCGGCCTCTGCTATACCTTCCCCAGACTCTAAAAATCATTCCTCTAACTAGTTATTTTACGACTGTGGTTTATTTATCACTGGGATACTTTAAGACTAAAATAATTTAAGTAATGTAAGTACAGTGTTTTTGGCCTGTGAGTTTTCTGAATTTAGGCATGTTAAGAGAGTGTTAGGTAGTGATGAGAATTTTCAATTAATGATTTCCCTTCTCCCACCCCAAGTGAAGCCAGAGACAGCATTTTGCCCAAGAAGTGAAATAAGGCAAGGATAATGTAGATTAAAAATGCCTGAAATGAAAGGACCTTGCACTATTTAGGAACAAACATATCAAAACTTAGAGCAATATCCTTGGAATTTAGAAGTAAAATACAAGCCCAAGAATGCTTAACACATTGATTTGACTTGAAAGGTGAAAATTTTTCTGATTGAAAGTTCTGGGAACCAGGGGGAAATAATTATAATAAAGTAAAAATAAAAACCAACAACTATAAACCAGAGACTTCTGCAGGGGGCGGGGTGGAAGGATCAAAACGGGTGGGAAAAGCACAAGGGATTATACGGTGAAGGCAGTGGGGTGAATTGATGGTGGGAATTCTACCAGGACTACAACTGAGATGAAAAAGCATACATTGTACACAAATGAAGAATGATGTTAAAAAATATATAAAATACTGTTTTGTTTTTAAAGATTTATTTATTTGTGCATACAGAACTGGGGTGCAGGCCAGAGGCTCAGGGGTGGCGAGAGGCTTCACCAGAGACA
>NW_004567109.1:21275694-21280678 GCF_000260355.1 Condylura cristata | reverse complement strand
CCATGTGGTCATCTCCGGGGCAGGCGGGAATCGAACTCATGCGGAAGTGGTTTCAGCTTCTCAGTGCAGTGCTTTAACCCGCTGCGCCACCAGGGAGGGCCTCAAAAGTGTATTTTTTAAAAAAAGATTTAGTTAAAAAATAGCTGAGGTGTAGGCCAGAGGTTCAGGAGGGTAAGAAGATTGACCAGAGACAGAGTGGGGTGCAGAACAGGTGGATCTGCTGAAATAAATTACTGTGGGCAGCAGCAGGCAAGACAGAAGTCTGCTCTGCCTTGTGGGTACGCTCCCTGGCCGGGGATCAAATTTGTGCTGCAGTGGCTGTGGATAACTAGACTTAACCCCTTGTACCACTCAGTCAAAGAATAAACCAATGGAAGATTTTGAGCTGCGAGAAGCAAAGAGGATGTCCTGGACTGTTGTATAGAGAATAAGTAGAATGGGATAGAGATGGAAGTAGAGAGTGCAGTTAGAGGCCATGCCAAGAATCCGGTGAGGCTTTTACTCCCTTGCTGCCTGCATTCCTGAATATTGAGGAAGATCCATCATGAATGAACTATCTGGCTGCAAGGCCACTGTTGATGCTGGAAAAAAGTGAACTGGAGGTTGGACAGAAGAATAGGGATTCTGCAGTGACTTTATCTGTGGTTATTGTACAATTTTTCCACAGGAGGGTTAATATATTAAAATTTTTATATATAAAAAAGAACAAAGAAAAAGAATCTAGGTGGAAAATGATGGTAGATAGGACTAGGGTGTAGTTGTAGAAAAAGATGAATATGAAAAGTGAGTAATTACTTGCTCCCCTTTACAGAAGACAATGCTCATAGAAGGGCTGGTTTGTGTGACGTCTGAAGTGGACACCAAAACAGACAATTTTTACAGTTTTGTCAAAGGAAAAAGAATGAATTTGGAGACTAAGCATTCTCCTTCCTAGAGTGGTGGACACTTTTAGGCTGATTAATTTACCCCACATAACCTGAGTGACAAACAGCTTTTAAACCCTTTCTTGCCTTGGTTCTTTGAGTACCAACTATCCATGATCCCTTACTTGATGCCCCAAATGTGAGTGTTCTGATATCAAGGAAAAAATGAACCCACACACATACCAGGAAGGAATATTTGGTATCAACCCTCTATGACTGTAGAGTGAATCACACATCCGTTCTGGGGAGCTGAGAGCCAAAAATGATATCAGCTTCTACCATACCATGCATCTCACCAGAAGCAACCAGACTATTTAGTCTTTTGCATCTGCTTCTATTTTTTTTTAAGATTTATTTATTTATTCGTACAGAACTGGGGTACAGGTCAGAGATGCGGAGGGTGAGAGGATTCACCAGAGGCAGAGTGGGGAGCAGAACAGGCAGATTGACGAAGTACACTGCTGAGGGGAGTAGCGGGCGGGTCAGGAGAGGTCTGCCCCGCCATGTGGATCACCTCCGAGGCAGGCGGGAATCGAACTCATGCGGAAGTGGTTTAAGCTTCTCTGTGCTGTGCTCTAACCCGCTGCGCCACCAGGGAGGACCCTCATCTGCTTCTATTTTATGTCTCCCACAAAACCTACCAAATGCATGTAGCTCCTCTGTGTAAAAACCTACAATGGTCAATTTCCAACAATATGGTATGACCTTTAAGGTCTTCACTATAGCAGTCAACTTTTCTAGACCCTTCTTTTTAATATTTTCCTTTGCTATTACCCCAGAGCAGTAACTCAGACGAGATGAGATGATACAGGAAAATACTGAAAGACATTTTTAAAAGATATTTCATAGCACTCCTCTAGCAACATAGTTAACAAATTTCTCATCTACACTGTCATAAAGCACAGTGTTGATAACTCCCATCTGTTCTTTAATGCATCATGAATTAAAGCTGATTTAGGGATGAGATTAGTGTGACTTGCCCTAAAGCTAAAATCTTTCACTGTAGTTCTAGAAATAACCAGTGTTTCAGTCACCCTGGAACTTCTTGTTCCCTAAGCAAGCCACTCCTTTTTATGTCTCCATGATGCACGATTCACCCCACCTTCAGAGATACATTACATTTCAATTGTCTGCCAGTGTAATCCTTCATACGACAGCTTACTCTCTGCTAAGCCTGGCCCTGCACATGTTTTTGTATGGATTATAAACACTACACAGTGTAGTTTCATTGTACAAAGGGGTTGTATTTCAGCGATAGTGTACTGCATAAAGATTGAAATGACCCTGAGAAATCCCTTAGAAAGGAGACTGCTCTATCATCTTCTGAGGAACAGCATAGCCAGTTTTTCTCCAGTAAGATAATAAAACATTATTTGCACATCCAATGAAGCCTTTAAGAGATCGATGGGTATAAAGGGTCTCAATGACTAATCTTTGCTATGGCAAAAAAAAAAAAAGACATGTTCACACTAAAACCTCCCTGATGGCACAGGGATTAAAATCTCATTGCTATCAAGCTATTGCCAGCCACAGTGGCCTGAGTTCAATCCCTGGGTATCCACCTGTTCTGTTCCCACTTTGTCTCTGGTGAATCGTCTCATGCCCTGCAGCTCAGGCCTACATCCCTGTTCCATATGCATAAATCTTTTTTTAATGCACACAATATAAGGCTTGTGAAATCGGAGCGACTCTGACAGTCACCTCTCCAGGAGGCTCTTTCTCATCAGTATACTTCAGTGGAGTCTCCAGAGAGGCAGGTATGTGTTTTCTACCCTCCCCACCAAACTGTGATTCATGTAAGGAGAACTTACCTAAATTCAAGATGATGTGACCTGCTGTATTGAAGCAGGAAGTTTCCCAATTATGCTGCTTAGATTCTGCTACTTTCCCAGGCCTGCTGCTTTGGGGGAGTCTATTGCTAGGATTTTGCTTCTTGCTGGAGCAGAAAGTTCCTGCAGTGTGCTGCTTGTCCACAGTAGTAGCTATCGCTACGTTAACCTCCTTCCCAAACAATAAAGTGTGCTTACAATATGACAGATGGGATGACAAGGTTCCGCATACAACCTGTGTAAAATCTTACCATTCCTGTAATTCAGGGCTCAGCCTTTTGGGAATGATTCCACTGAGCCTGCTAGTGTGACAAGTACATCTCTCTCTCTCCACCTCTCTCAGTGCCATCCGATTTCTCTGGGAAATTGCTGTAACAGTATCACAACTCCTTGTTCTGAAATTCCCGGTCCAATTGAGAGCTCCCGAAGTACTCAGCAAAGACTACAAGGTTGTAACAATGCTTAAAGCAGAGTATTAGTAAAAGTTGTGTAAAATTAGTCTCCTATATGACTACTCCCACACTTGCCAACCTCGTAAGTATCATAGGAAGACTTCCTGGCCACATATTTCGCTGTAGACCAAAACCAGCACAAGGGCCAGCCTACTTCAGTGGGCATCATCACCCATAAACAGCACTTTCTTGCTGTCCTAACTCTATCCAATTTTTAGCATGCAGTCAAGGCCACATGCTGGGTTCACTCACTTCTGTGGGCTCCAGCTGGCTATCCTTTCCCAAATGTCTGCGTAGGGTCTCCAGGCTGCCCAGTTGACACCACAAACTTAAAAGACATTTTAAATTGCCACCATAACCCACATTAGCCCACCACACTAATAGAGAGAAGCTGAGCCCTAGTGAATACAGTCACTCTTGTAGAATAATTTCAATATAGTTCTCTACTTTTATTGATACACTACCACACACATGAGGAAAACAGTACTTTCTGGAAAAGCTTGGCATCCATTACATTTCTGATGTGGATGTGAACCCGGATGTGTGCAAGGGACTCTGGCAGTCGGAGCAGCTGCAGTAGGGCTCAGAGGAGCAGTCCCTCTTCATGGTAGGTTTTTGGGAAATAATCATTCCCTCCAGGTCCTTCACTTTGTTTTCTACCGTCTGAAGTTTTTTCAAAATTTTTTCTTGTAGACCCAAGGACAGGAAGACATTATTATTGTCTTGAATGGGGAGAGCAGTACCTTCTGGGTTGAGCAGCAAAGCCTGAAAAAAATCTGTTCCCTTCTTGTAAAGTTTGTAGAGTGTAATTGCAAACAGTAATATTCTCTAAAATAAAACAACAGAAGTTGACTGTTAATGGCTTATTCTTGTGAAATAACAGTTTACTATAGATACAAAATGAAAAATAATAGTAATGATATGATAGTACTAATCTCTCATGCCTATGTCAAGCCTATGGTATGACAAAACATCTCATAGCTATTTTATCTTTTGATTTTGCCACAAAATGGAGTGATACGTAGGTCAGAGACTATTATTTGCACTAATAATGTCAATTATAGTAACATTTGCTGAAACTTTACCACATGCTAGGCTTTTGTGCTAGATGTTTCCTTGCTATTCATGCTTTATTTATGTAGAAAAGCCAGAACAGGATAAGTAGATAACTTATATAATGTTATAAACTTGGATATAGTAGAACCAGCACTGAAATCCAGGAGTTCAGACTTTTCATGTATTCTTTCTCAAGACACAGTGTCTGAAAAATTGGATTTCCTGGTCATGGAAAAAGAAAGTGTTTTAATATACTCAGATTCTCACCAGAAAAGAAAAAGAGATAACCTTATCATAACTAGCAATGATTATTAGGTACTTACTATGTCCTCGGTTTTATATATACAATATTTCCTTTGGTTTTTACCATGCCCCTGAGTGAGACACTGTTAGGAAACCTATCTTACAGATAGGGGAACAAGTCTACAGGCCAAATTACTGCTTTCAAGTCAGGTTGCAAATGGTGGAACCAGGACTTGAGCTCTGCTGTTCCGCACACAGCCTAGGCTCTCAGACACTCTATTGTGCTACCTCTTTTTGTTGGCTGAGGTGTCTAGAGGATTGTGAATGAATATGACTTATTAAAAATTAACCAAATCAGGCCCTCCCTGGTGGCGCAGCGGAGTGAAGCACAGCACTAAGAAGCTTAAGCCACTTCCGCATGAGTTAGATCCCAGCCTGCCCCGGAGGAGATCCACATGGTGAGGCAGACCTCTCCTGACCC
>NW_004567109.1:21231421-21275169 GCF_000260355.1 Condylura cristata | reverse complement strand
ACGAAGTACACTGCTGAGGGGAGCAGCGGGCTGGTCAGGAGAGGTCTGCCATGCCATGTGGTCATCTCCGGGGCGGGCGGGGATCGAACTCATGAGGAAGCGGCTTCAGATTCTCAGTGCTGTGCTTTAACCCGCTGCGCCACCAGGGAGGGCCCCTAAACAGTTAAATTTTTAAAATGAGACTTAAACTTGCCTCCCTGGTGGCACAAAGAGTTAAAGCACAGCACTATGAAGATATCATAGCCACTGCAGCACAAGTTGGATCCCCCGCTAGGGAGCTGACCCACATGGCACAGCAGACCTCTCTTGACCTACCCACTGCTCCCCTCAGCAGTGTAGTTCAGTCCATCTGCCTGTTCTACTCCCCACTCTGTCTCTGATGAATCCTCCATGTCCCTCCCTGCCCCCCGGCTGTTCCCCAGTTCTGTATGCATAAATAAATAAATCTTAAAAATGCGACTTTGGGAGAACTGAATTTAGAAAATTCTAATCTCAGATGCCATCAAATCTCAGATGCCAGCTTTCACAATCTGTGTCAACTAGGTAACCAGGTTCCTTCAACAACAAACAGAGATAATCCCTGTCCTACTTACCCTGGAGGGTTTTGAGAGTCTAAGAAAGTGGGTATGACCACAAATCCTCAATAGTAGTGATGTATGAAAATGAGTAACATATGAATGTCTGGAAATAACATCATTTACCACATAAACCAGTCACTCTAAAAAGTCCCCTTTAAATCCTACTTTCTTAAATTCCCACAGAATTTTAATGTACCTCAGTTTCCTTGTTTGTCAAATGAAAATAATCTCTTTCATCGCATGAAATTTTCAGAATTCTTTAAGCATTTTAACTAATTTTAAATATTATCGCTATTATTGGTAATTAAAAATGTAAAATCCTAAATACCTTTCACAATCCCAATTACATTCCTATTAACCCCCTCCACAGCCCCCCTATAGAGCCCTGTCTTGTTAAAACAAAGAAAAATTAAAACACAGTGGTGACTAAATAAATGTATATGCCTCTTCATCAGTTACAGAATAGTGGTACAGTAAGAACAGAAATGCCACACCCCAGATCCTAGTTACAAAGATACCCTACATGGAATCTGGCATATAGTAGACAGTCAAATATAAGTATGTGATCAAATAAATTGAGGACTAAGGCTGCCTTCTCAGGTTATGAACTCATTTGATCCATTCTGAGAAGCCAAAGACCACTGTGAGAAAGAGCATTTTTATGCTCAAAAGATAATTAATAGGCCCTCCCTGGTGGCGCAGCAGGTAAAGCACAGCACTAAGAAGCTGAAACCACTTCCGCATGAGTTCGATTCCCGCCTGCCCCGGATGTGACCACATGGCACGGCAGACCTCTCCTGGCCCGCCCGCTGCTCCCCTCAGCAGTATACTTCTGATCTGCCTGTTCTGCTCCCTACTCTGTCTCTGGTGAAGCCTTTTGCCACCCCTAAGTCTCTGGCCTGTACCCCAGTTCTGCATGCACAAATAAATAAATCTTAAAAAAAAAAGATAATTAATAGAATTTAAAGAAAAACTTTTAGTTTCAACCAGATTGAAAGATATGGGTTCACTCTTGTTCATCCACAGTCTTAAAACTTCATGGGAACTATATGCGGGAGAACAAATCAAATTTCAGTTCATAAACTATTTAAATTTTTCTGTAACAAAAAGAGTATAACCTGAATTGAGCGAATGCTTCGTTTCCATAAAGCATATATTCCTATTGTCAACAACATTAAAAAGAAAACCCCCACGATAACTTGCACAGTTGGAGCAAGATTATCTAGTAGCCGGGAATTAGTTTGCTGAGGTTCACCAGTCTCTCCCATTAAAGTTGACTGCAGCCAATTCCATATTGTGCTCCGATAGAGAATTTCTAAGATGTGGTCCGTGAGAGAAGGTGATGGTGAAGATGTTGACATTTTAGTCAGGCAGCAACTCTAGGAACTACATGTGCGGAGGATTCAGGAACCTACATATGAGGAAAGGAAAGTGGCCTGGGAGCTGAATCGTTCTAGAGCATTGTGAGTTGTGCTTTATGATGTCATTGTTTCAAAGGTCAGTTTGCTTCCCACTCATTCAGTGCAGTTTCTCACTCAAAACCAGCCCAACACTGGCCCAGGCTTTCAGTTGTCATATTACTTTCTCTAATCTTTGGAAAGTCCTAGTTTTAGAACAGCACTATCCAATAGGGCCTTTTGTGATGATGGAACTATTCTGTATCTTACTATGTGCAGTTTGGCCAAAAAGCTGAATTTTACATTTTATTGAATTTTAATAAAATTTAAGGGCCATATGTGGCTTGTGATTACTCTCTTAGTATTCCATCGTTACTTTTCTAACAATTCATAAGATGAAAAGCAATTGTTTTTACATGACAAGTAAGAAAACTGAGGTTAAGTGGAATTTCAGGAAATGGGACTCACAGGGGTGGCTTTCTAGAGCAAATGTGGAGGAAAACTGGATCATTTTGTAGCATTTTTTTCACTATCACTACTGTTTAGAAATTGTGATCTTTGTTTCTGTTTTGAACATATTTAAGCCTTTGTTCCTGTTTACAGATAGGGATTCAGCCCCTTCACAAAGTTTGTAGTGTAGAAGGGACAGTAAGGAGCAACCTCTGAGCCAGTGGGTGGCACCTATAGCCCATTTGATGGTAAAAAGTGGAGTTTTCCAGAATACACTCCAAGTGAGGGTTGATGGGCAAAGGGAGTAGCTGGGGCTTTGGCAGTTAAGCCGAAGGAGGGGAAGGGTGTCTGTGGATAAAGTGATGGCTTGTCACATGTGCCTTCAGCTTAGACACTAGCCTCTGCTTGGTGGACGCTCTATGTTATGCTGTACACAAACATTACTTCAAATGGTATAATTTCTAAGCACATTGCAAATTGTAGCATGTTGTATAACCTCTACAACATATTATCAAATAAATTATTTACTGATTAGTATGTCTCTACTTAGCAAAGTCATGGAAATATATCATCTTTCCCAAAAATCTTAAATTAAAAAGGAAGTTTTTACACTAGTGTATAATCTAAACTGTGAGATGAGTTATAAAAAGAGCAAGAATCCAAAGGGGTCTTCACCAAGAAGGAAGAAGCAAAATTAATAAAGGATGAGTTAAGATTAAAAAATATAAATTAGAAAAATAGTGTTAGTCCAATTTGTTCATTCTGGCTAGAAATACAGATTAGGGATCTTTGGTGGAGAAGTAATGACTGTTCTTGCAACAAGAAAAGGTATGGCAAGTTGCCTGACACATTCAGGAAATGGAGTGTAAAGTGCTCTTGAAAATACAGTGCTATGTCAGCGTGAAATGATCTAATGACTTAGGACTAATTTTTTTTTTAAAAAAGAATTACGGCCCTCCCTGGTGGTGTAGCGGGTTAAAGCACAGCATTAAGAAGCTAATGCAACTTTCGCATGAGTTTGATCCCCGCCTGCCCCGGAGGTGACCACTTGGGTGGCAGACCTCTCCTGATCCGCCTGCTGCTCCCCTCAGCAGTGTACTTCGTCAGTCAGCCTGTTCTGCTCCCCACTCTGTCTCTGGTGAATCCTCTCACCACCCCTGAACCTATGGCCTGTACCCCAGTTCTGTATGCATAAACAAATCTTAAAAAAAAATTACTTGTTTATGCTTACAGAACTGGGGTACAGGCCAGAGGTATGGTGGGTGAATGGATTAACCAGAGACATAGTGGAGAGCAGAACAGGCAGACTGACAAAGTACACTGCTGAGGGTAGCAGTGGGTGAGTCAGAAGCGTGCCATGCCATGTGTGTCAGCTCCCTGGCTGGGGATTGAACTCATGCTCCAGTGGCTTCAGAGAGGTTCATAATGCATTGCTTTAACCCACTGCATCACCAGAGAGCACCCAGGAGTGACATTTTTTTTTTTAAAGATTTATTTATTTATTTGTGCATACAGAAGTGGGGTACAGGCCAGAGGCTCAGGGGCGGTGAGAGGCTTCACCAGAGACAGAGTGGGGAGCAGAACAGGCAGATCTACGAAGTACACTGCTGAGGGGAGCAGCGGGCGGGTCAGGAGAGGTCTGGCTCGCCATGTGGTCTCCTCCGGGGCAGGCGGCAGGCGGGAATCGAACTCATGCGGAAGTGGCTTCAGATTCTCAGTACTGTGCTTTAACCCGCTGCGCCACCAGGGAGGGCCAGGAGTGACATTTTTAATGTGAAACTTCTAGTCTGCTAGTGACTAAGTCACTTAGTTAAAACTTGGAATTTGATTGTGACAGGTTAAATGTAGATAAGAAGTTTAAAGAATGGTAACCAGAAACTTTTGGAGAAAAGTAGGGCTGTGACCACGATTCATTACTCAAAACTCCTGACACTAGCTTAGATCTCCCTGTTACATGGCACCTTCTGCTTTACTTTCAAAGCACTTAGCACATTGTTATTTGTACAGCTTTTTTGGGGGCAGGGTTTTGTCTTCCAAAACTCAAGAAAGGCAGGAGTCATGTACATTTTATGGGCACACAGCAGGTATCTATTTTAAAAGAATACAGAATTCCAAATATCTTTATAGCCCAACCTGTTCATTAATCAATTGACTATTATAATTGTGTACTTGGTTGTGCAGAGGATTTACAGAGTAGCTGTTAAGAGGATAGGTCTTTGGGTTCAATTTTGATTCGACTATTTACTAACCTTGTGATCTTGGGCAAGTTACTTGAGATGCAGTATCCTCATTTGTAAAGTAGGAGTAATTCCTACCCTGTAGAGTTGTAATGAGAATTTGATTAATTTGTGTTACAAAAACTATGCCACACACTATTAGTAGTAACATTTATAGTACAACACAATGTATTGTAAATCTCCTTAGTGTAAGATGCCTCAGAGGGGATCTAGTCCCCAAAATCCGTATTTGACTCCCCACTTGGATTCCTGGCCATCTACAATGATAAAATTGTCAATGTATAGACAGCATCTCAGCCCAGCTATAGTAGCATTCATTCACCCATCTAGTTACTTCCACTGAGTAATCATTCTTGCATATCCTATTAGATTTTTTTTTTAATGCATTGCAGCTAAGATTGTTGCAATACAACTTTCGGGTTTTCCAAAGGGTCTTACTGCCTTTCAAAATCTAAAATCTAGAACATGGAACATGGTTCCAAGTCATGAAAATACCTGGTTTCCGCTTATCTAACGTTCTTTCCCTTACTGTTTATCCTTCCCATTTGGCTACAAACTTGTCAACATCACTAAACCTCTAAATTGTTGCACCACAAACCTTCAAATGTAACTGGATTAACCTTTCTTTAATTCTTGATTCTTCAGGTTGCCAGTGTAAACATCGCTTCCTTAAGGACGTTTTCCTGTTCTTTTTTGGTTCCCATCACAAGGTTACTTTGGTTGCACTTTCAACTAGTAATTTGTGGTGTTTAATATCTACCTTTGTTACTAGCCTCTAATCTCTATGATGCCTGCAGGAACTTACCATGCCATGTTCAACTCTTTACCCTGGGAGTTAGTAGATGGTACATCCTTAGTAAATATTTGGCTAGTGCTTCCTGTGCATCCTGACTTCTGTTTCTTGTGATAAAACCTGACTATCCTGGTTGTGTTCCTCAAGTGTTTCAGACCTCCAAATGCAGTCAGTCACAGAACCTACCCTGCAGATGTAAAACAAGCATGTCAACAGTACAGTGGATCATTTATTCTAGGCTGTTTTACATACTAGGAGGCTTTGCCTCTTAAAGCAAGGAGTTAACTCTAAGGATCAGAGTTGAGGGGAGTAATACTTTGTAACATTTAGAAACTTCAGATAGAAAAAGGAAAAAAAAAACTTTTCTCACAGTGCACATAGTAGTCACACAAGACAGTGTGCATGTTTTCCATCATCCCTCAAATGAGGACATGTCATCACTGGATATATGACTGGAGTTAGATCTGCATGAACTCAAACATTCACAAACAGTGCACTCAAGTTTAATTACAGAACTGTGGTATTTTTAGTACTTTAAATATCTCCATCTTTTTACTTCCAGGGTAAGTTCCTCTTCCTGACACCCTTTCTAGTCAGAAGATGGGGAAATGGGCTCTACTCCTTAGTTTTGTCAGAAAGACAAGTCACTTCATTTCTAACTTGAGTTTTTATGTAAATACCTATTTTATAGAGCTATGAAAAATCAAGTTTTAGTCTTTTAAAAAATGTAACTAATTTGGGGTCTTCCGGGTGTCATAGCATTATGAAGCTATCACCTGCCACTGTAGCACGAGTTCGATCCCTGGCCAGGGAGTGACCCACATGTGCAGCAGACCTCTCCTGTCTCACCCATTGCTCCCCTCAGCAGTGTTTCAGTTCATCTGCCTGTTCTGCTCCCCACTTTCTCTGATGAATTCTTTCTCTCCCACCCCTTCTGCTACACCTTTGGCCTGTACATATTTTTAAAAAATGTTAACTACTTTGAATTCTCACAGCATTTCCCACTTTAAATGCTAGGTCACTGCTTATAGAGCATTTTTGTGCCTATAAAACATCCTAAGATCTTACTAATATATAGATTTTGGAGAAAATTTGGAGCCTGACATTCTGCATTTGTAACAGATAAGTATCTAGATGATTCCCTTGCTGCTGGCCCATTGCCACATTTTAATGTTTAACCTGCTCCAGTGCTTACATTAAAGATCCATCCATAGATGTCTGGAAAAATTCTAGCTAAGTTAGGGATAGAATCCCAAGGTTAATAAAAAAAAGTCCATTAATTCCTATCCTCTTTTATGTATGTATTTATAAACCTGGAGAAGCATTGAAATGAGAATTTTGGGTAGAGTGCAAGAATAAGTGTCTGGCATTCTCAGATTCTACCCATTACTTTCGGAGGCATCCTTGAATTGAAAAGGCTTTAAAAACAAAGTCAATGCTGCTAAGTCTGTCTCAGGGTTTGCAGACAAATACTCAAGAGACATCAAATAAAAAGAAAGTACTAAACCTTAAGAAAATAACCTACTGACCCCCTGCATCATCATATAACAGCATGCTGGCTATAACATAAAATGTTGTCTTCAATAAAGATCAAAAGCAGCACACACATAGAAACGATTGTAGGACCAACCAATGAAGGCTCGCACTTGAGTTAAACTTTCAACTGGGTTCTGAAAATTAGGGGTTAGTTTCATTGCATTTTTACTTGGTCCTGCCAGAGGATAGGAATTAAGCGTGCCTGAATAACTATAGTTCAATCTTAAGTATATTTAGCAGTTTTTTCGTGTTTTGGCTAAATATTTCTAACATGAAGAATTTTTTAGAAAGACGTTAGCAGTTGTTCTTCATGCTAGTACTCAAAAGGGCCTTTCAAGGTCATCGTTTATATCTGTATACCTCTTAACATTGTGAGGAAACTCCATAGCAGAAATCAGCTCAAGATCTCGTCAGCAGCAGCCTCAAATCTTTAAGGTGTTTCTGCCACTTTTCTTTCATTACATTGTTGTTTGAGAATCCTGTTACCTCTCTGAATCCAGAAATGACTTGGGCAAAGGGTAGGGAGAGGGTGCTTGTGCTTTAAACTCTTTAAGAGGTAGCAGGATAAAAATTCATCAAGGGCTGATGAAACAGGTTTAAGGTCAAAGAAAAAGGTCTTAAAATCTTAACCACAGGCATGACAAGCACATTGGTAGTGTTTGAATCATTACATTAACTAAAGTGATGGAAAATTTCACCGGGAATAAACCTGCTCTATTTATAAAGCTGCTTTTGTTGTTACTAGACAAATCCACTAAACTCAACACATCCGAAGACCAAACTCAGCTCTCCATCCTCTTCCCTAAAACCCACTTATTTTATAATCCTAAATCAACTGCTTGCATCAATACCAAATTTGTAAGTTTTCCTCAAAATGTTTTCTTCACCCTCCCATGCCCAATAAGCCTTTAAATCCCTCAATTTTATCTACTCTTTCCTCTGCTGCAATCATCACTGTACTCACAAAGTATGCCACAATTTCAACAGTACTATTTCTATTCTCAGCCCCAGAAACGACATGCTTCAAGTTATCTGTAAACTACTAATCTGAAAATTGTTTTGCCTAAAATCCTTGAAAGTTTCTCAAGAGCCCATATGTAGACCAATCCAGACTTCTTTTAAACATCCATGGTTTGGTGCTCTTATAGTATCTAGCTCAGTATTCCCTTTTTTCTTCCCAACATATCTAATTATTTTAGTTCCCTAGGAACAGGATTTTAAACCTTTCTGAACTTGCTGTGTCCTTCATGGTTTGCTTGACATGTCCTCTCCTAGATCTCCAGGAGAACTTCCAGAATTCTCTTCTGGAAACTACTAGCTTAAATGAGCCAATAACTCAAACTCAGACTTCTATTTTCACAAAAATTTTACAAAAAGTTACCAAAAAAGAAGTGTGAATTGGTTTGGCATATAAGAAACAACGCAATAAAATATAAATGCACATTCCAGAATGTACAAATGCCAAGTCTAGTTTATATGTGGCATGCAAACTCATTATGAGTAAACAAGAAGTGGGTGAAAAATTGTAATTTATTGAAACTCAACTCAAAAAATATAAGATGCTGTAGTGTACAATATATTACACAAGCACCCACAGGTGCACATTCAAGTCAAGTAAGAACTCCATGTCCCTTTCCCTAGCCCTCCCACCCTGGGATCTTAGTTATTTGTTCCATATACAATCATGCACACTTAATTTGAAAAAGGAAGCCCCAGTATATTTTGATGTATTAATTAGCACCAAACAAGAATACAGTTCCATTTCTTTTTTTTTTTTTAATAAACAAACAAAAAAAACCCAATCAATAAACCAACTGGAGAGCTAATGGACTCAGCCAATACTGCTGACATAGATATTATACATTCATGTAAATACACAGCCTATTCTACCTTAAACAATGGTGTTGGCTGGTTCTCAGCCTTTGTTCGAGTTGGCAATTGTCCCCATGTTGCGATGTTGGAGCCAATCTGTTTCTAAAACAAAATTGCTACTTAGGAACTCCCTACACAAAGCTCATCTGTCTTTTTTGTTGGAAACAAGTCTAATATTGGTGTGGAAAACTTAGATCGTTCAAGGACAACCACTGGCCGAAGATAATGAAGCTGTTTTAAGGCAAGCTCTCCACAGTCTGTTAATGCTTTATCCAACACAACCCTTAGATTTTCCAAGGAAGGAACTGTTGTTGTCTCCGCTACTATTAAAGGTGGGATTGCAGTCAGGTTCTCATGAATTGCAGAGTCATTAGAAGAATGAGGTATGTCAACTTCAGGGTTGTTGTCATTTACCATATTATTTGCCAAAACGCTCCCTGTTAAGTCATTACTGGGTTGTGAAGAATTACTTAATGTTAAGTGCTCTGAAGGCTCCCAGTCATCAAAATCATCATCTTTCTCTTCACTTTCCTGAATAAATTTCAGAAAAGAAGATTCAAATCCCATAGGTTTGTAAGTCTTCAAGTCAAATGACCTAGGTTGTGGATGTTTCCTAAAATTCTCTTTTGGGACATGGGTTGAATTTTTAACAGTGTTTTCTTGCCCTGAACTTTGCTGCCCAGTGTCTGAGTCTTTGATCCTTGGTAAAGGCAGCTGGAAACTAGTGAAGTAAGTCCCACTTTCAGTCCCATCAGAATTAGGTATGGAATTTTCTATTTTACAAGAAGGAGGCTGAACTATATTACATTGTTCCAAAGAAGTGGTTTCTGAACTATGGTTACATTTCAAAGTTCCTCTGTAAAGCAGAGTATCTGCATCAAATACTGAGCTGCTTTCTGTACATCCTTTCTGACCGCCATCCCTTTCACCTGGGTGAGGACAATCAGGGTTCTGGCCAGATCTGCTACTGTCACCAGGGGAATGGCTGTGTTTTGTGTGCTCTGATTCACTGCTTCTATCTTCTTCTTTCTTTATACAGGGCTCTGCTTCAGAAGGGGGCTCCTCCTTAATTTTGGTACCGTACTTAACACAGACGACAAGATTTTCCATCTGTTGCTCTAAATAGGCACTGCTCATCTGATGGGTACGTTTATAATGCCTCACTATGCTGCTCTCCAATTTCACCACAGATAAGCATCCTTGAACCATGCAGGGGTACTGTGTATGCTCAGACTGCTCCACACACATATGCAGGGCTTCAGCTCTTGTTTTAAAACTAATTGGAGCTTTCTTTTCTTTGATTAAGCCACATTTTTTAGCCTTAGCATTAAATGATCTCCTGGTAGCCTGATGTTCATGCCCCTGAGTATGAGTTGTTTGACATACCTTTTCACTTCTTAGTAGTCTTTCATTTGCCACTTTCTGGCTTCTAAACAGATCATCATAATAGTCCTTATGTCGGTAATAAACATGTTGAGAATAATTACTGCGATGGGTGAAAATCTGGCCACAGCCATTTAGATCGCAGTGAATTTCATAATCTGACTGTATTTCTCCTTCAATATTATGCTGTTCCATCAAATGGTGCTTCAATTTGCTGAATGTATAAAATACAGCAGGGCACTGTGGCTGGTTACAGGAAAACCTTGCTGCCGATTCAGCTTCAGAAAGCACTTTAGGCTCTTCAATATGATCTAGGTTATGAGAGTCACTACAGTGCTTAGCAAGAGCTTTGGAACACAGGAAGCGTTTGTTACATTCTTTATACTTGCAAGCAAATATCTTTTTACATTTGACAAGTTCCCTTTTGGTTCTTGCTTTGTCTTTCTCTAGACATAACTGTTCTTTGTTGTACTGATGTACAGTTCTGTAATGGCGAATCAAGCCTTTTAGATTGGTGAACGAGGAGTTGCAAGTTTTATGTATACAATGGAATGGTTTATGGTATTTATTCAAAATATAACACAGGTTTCCTTTAGCAACAGTTCTCCTGCTCCCTCTCCCCTCTCTTCCTTCTTGTTCTTCTCTATGGCTACCTATTGGTGATGAAATATCAGAGGTTTTGCTTTCAGTTTCTTCACAAGATGACTCCAAGTCTGTTTCTGAACTGCATTCATCCTTTTTAGAATGACAGTGTGGCTTCTCAGAGTTATTGCTGGGATCACCTCTGAGCTCTGCAGAACAGTCACCTTTCAATCTGTCTACTGAGCATGGGCCTTCATGATCACATTTTTCATTATCTAATAGTTTGTGAGTTACTCTGTCACTGCCAATTTGATGTTTGTTTTTATAATGAATTCTAAGATGTGTTTTTCTTGTAAATGACCTTTGGCAAATGTGACACTGGAATGGGGAATACCGATGTTGAAACATGGTTAATTGCAGGACTTTTTCTTTTGAATAATTATGTTTTTTAAGGTAATGCATTAACAAAGCCTCTCTGGTCACAAATTCATATTTACATCCTTGAAGCTCACAGAAAAAAGGCTTAGCTGCCAACTGTGCAAGGTACTGACTTGGCATATTTTCATCTTGATTTTGAAAATTAAGATCTGAGATAGGGGAAGATGACTGAAGAGACTTAGCACCACTGGATGCGTACCCCTGCAATGGCCCTGAGAAAGAGCCATGTGTTATTGAGTTTTTCAAGCTTAAATGTTTCAAGCGTAACAGAAGTTCTAACATGGTATCCTCTGTACATGGTCTTTTAGAAGCACAAATGGAGGCTTCTGAGGAATAACCTTGATGTTCTCGTTTACATTTAGCATGAATATTGTGGTCAAGACCTTCATCTGGGGAGTCACTGTTTGTATCTGAGCTGGGTTTAGGTTCTGTATCAAACTTTTCAGTTGTTTGGTTATGTTCATTCCCCAAACAGGGAAAGAGATCTTTAGTCTTTACCTTTTTGGGTTTGAAATGGTACGGATGAACTTTCCGTAGATGCTTCTGCATTCCTTTTGCATTTTTGTATGTGGAACCACAGCCATCAAAACCACAAGTAAATTTAGTTCCATCAAAACAAACTGCTACATTGGAACACTTTTCTTTTAAACTAGAGGGTACAAAGACTTTCTCGTGAGATAATAATATATCCTGCATGGTTTCGGAGTGATCGAGCGTGTCAATTAACTCTTCATTCATGGAGGCTGAAGAGCTATGACTTAACTGGTCACTGGAATTACTGTCACTGTTCTCTTTCAGATTTTCTGCAGTTTCTATTTGAGAACTAGCTGATCCCGCACAGAAAAGAATATCCTCAGTTAAGTGTGATTTATCAGTCTGTTCAAGTAGATGAGACCGATCAATACAATCTTGCTTTTCACCTGCTGCAGGCTCCTCGACTTTTACTTTCTTCACATCTCCATTTGAGCTTTCAACATTATGCATTGAAAGGTGATTCTGGTATTCAATTTTGGAATAATAGAACTTTTTACAGCCAACAAAGTTGCAGGTATAAGATGCATCCCTAAAGTGTTGTGCTTCATGGTGGTAGAGCTGTCCCAAGTCACTGAAAACAATATTGCAGCCATTTAATTCACATTTGTAGCGCAGATCATCATGTTTCTGTTTATGGTTCAGCAGTTCATTCACTGACCCAAACCTAGCATAGCAGTCTATAGATACACACATGTAAGGCTGAGGACCGCAGTGCACTTGTTCGTGCTCCCGCAGGTGGAAAGCAGACATGAAATGCCGTCGACAGTAAGTACACTTCTCTCTCCTATTCTTCATGTCCAAGTAGTGCTTGGCGTTTTCATCGTTATTTTGGTGTTCAGCTTTAAGATGCACACTTAGGTATTTAAATTGCTTAAACACACGGGAACAATCTGTGCCAGGACATGGGTACAAATCTCTGTCTTGTAGATGGCAATCTTCTAATTTGCTGAATGTGACATATTCATGAGACTCTCCTTTGGTTTGTTCATTCAATGACTGATTTTGTTCCAGAGTTGTAGAGGGGCTCTTGGGACAAATTCCCTTTTGAGAGCCTTTCAGCAGTAATTTCTTCCTAGAGCGGTCCCTTCTGCTCGGTGGCATTTTAACATGTTCCATTACATGAGGAACAAATATTTCTTTTCTCTTGAATTTTTTAATACAAACTGGACAAGTGTAAATTCCATCTTCCATATGCATCTTAGAATGATGAAGAATCCTGGCCTCAATACATTCGCGCTTACATAACAAACAGAAAAATTTATACTGAAGCCATCTCTGGTATCTTTCAGAAGAACCAATGGGTTTTTTGTCTCTTTTCTCCTTATGTTGATCTGTTAAATCTCTTCTTCTATATTGTTTATCTTCTTTACCTTCCTCATAGTCACTGAGAAAGGACTCTAAAACATCTGTGTCATTAATAGACATTTCATAGCCACTTAGGTCATCATCAGAATCTGAGGCTTCTTGTCCTAGGAGTTGGTGGCAATGTCGTTTTAAAGTTTTCCAGTCCCAAAATTCAGGATCAAAAGGCCAATGGGCTTTTAATGCTAGTAAGAGCTCACATCGGAGAGAATTTGGGACAGGTGCATTTTCTTCATCAAATTTTTGATCTGGTTGCAAATAGAGTTCTTCCAACATATTAAATCCATCCAAAGTAGGTTCAATCAAGAATTCTGTAAGTTGACAGGCTCGTCTAACTTCTAAATCTTCTGGCAAAAGACAAGCAATTGTTTTACAAACTGATGCTTTCATTTCTTCATCTTCACTTGATCTGAGTTGGAGTGCTCTGACACATAATAAAATTGACACACCAAGACCAGCATCTTGTGCCTAAAAAAAAGAGAGAGGGGAGTTGTTATTTTTTCATTATGGAAATATTTTACTTTTCACTGATTTTAAATATAACAATTATATACATAGGTATACTAACAAATACTTATAAATTTGTGAAAAGTGTTACTAGAGTTCTCAAATTTTATTTTCAACTTTTCTTCCTATGAGTTGTATTTAGATCTTTAGTCTGAACATATAAGCGACTGGATTAGATGCTACAACCATGAACAATAATGCATATTTATAGATTATTCAATTTTATTTGCAGTGCATAGTAAAGCAGCCCCCTAGCCCTTAAGGAACTGTCTAGCTCCCAAATATATAAACAATAAAAGCACATGCAGGCAAAGGAATTCAGGATAAATAAGACCATTGAAGGATTAAGAAAATCTTAAGGTGGGTAGAAAGGTTACATAAAATTCAAATAAGGGGTTCAAGAGGAAACAAGTATAAAAGTGAAGATGAGTTCAATTTAAGAAATTCATGTCTATGAACACTTGGGTGTCTTCAAAATTATAAAGCTAAAATAACCTTCTCCAATCTCCAAAATAATTAGTACTTTATAGTTACAGGTGTATTGAATCTCAGCTTCCACTGAAAAAACAACAGAAATTAGAAAATCTCTATACCAGCAGATACTCAGAAACTAGTTAAAAAAAAAAAACAGGAAAAAAATTGGTAATACAGGATAAAAAAGCTAGTTCATATAAGATGACTCATGAGAGAGGCTGAAATGAAACTGAACATGAAAATAAAGCAAGTAAAGAAAAATGGGATCTGGGACTGCCTGATGACTCAGGGGTTAAAGTCTCAACACTATCAGGTTATCCTCAGCCACTTTGGTAGGAGTTTGATGCCCAGCCAGGGAGCTGTCCTACCTGCCACAGCAGACCTCTCCTGTCTGCTGCTCCCCTCAGCAGTGTGTTTCAGTCAGTCTGCCTGCCTGTTCTGTTCCCCACTGCATCTCTAGTGAAAACTCTCACCTTCCTGCACCTCTGGGCCTACACCCCAGCTCTCGTATGCATAAATAAGTCTTTAAAAAAAAAAAAAAAAAAGAAAAGCAATCTTGACCTAGAACCTGAGTTCTTAACCACTTTATAGCCTATACTAGCTACAAAGCTTCCAAGTGACGTGGCATGTTCTATGTGCCCTTGGTAATATAGAACAAGTCTATTCATTATCTCAGACTCCTGGTTTAACCAGCCAATTTATTCATATACATCAAATTCAGTCCAGAGCCACCCTGGTAGCCTAGGGGCTAAGTCTCACTGCTCTGGCCTGAGTTCAATCCCCAATGGGGGGGAAGGAGGGAGTTTGATCCCTGTGGTGCAGCACATCTGTCCTGTTTGCCAGCTGTTGCCTATCAGCAGTGCTTTTAAGTAAATGCACCTGTTTTGCTCCCTACTCTGTCTCTGTCAATCCTCACGCCCCCCAACACCTCTGGCCTGTACCCCAGTTCTTGTATGCATAAATAAATCTCTTAAAAACACACACACACAAAATGCAGCTTAACATTCCATAACCTAATTCTAATTTACCTAACCACTGTCTTTTTTTTTTTTTTTAAGATTTATTTATTTATGCATACGGAACTGGGGTACAGGCCAGAGGTGCAGGGGTGGCAAGAGGTTTCACCAGAGACAGAATAGGCCGACTGATGAAGTACACTGCTGAGGGGAGCAGCAGGCGGGTCAGGAGAGGTCTGCTACCCATGTGGTCACCTCCGGGGCAGGCGGGGATCAAACGCATGCAGAAGTGGCTTTTTAGCTTTTTAGTGCTGTGCTTTAACCTGCTGCGCCACTGGGGAGGGCCCTACCTAACCACCTTAACAAGTAACTTCTTGGTATAGCTTCAGATCATACAGTGGTAGTTCTAGATACCTGTTTCTTTTGAAAACTGTTATTGATTTCACTAATTCTATCATCTTAACCAGGTAAGAAAGAACGGACATTCCTGCTATTTATCTCAGAGTCTTCTAAAAAGAGTTAAGTAGTAATAACTTGGGAACCTGAGTTATTTAAAAATTTACTATACATTTTTGAGGACCTCTGATTTACACACTAGCATCTATCTCACCATGCTATTATATCAAGATACCCAGGGTCTAGTCCTGACTGCTGTGAACTAAGTGTATGTAATTATAAGTCTCACATCTCTAATTTTCAGCTTTTTTGGTATTAAAGAAATAGACTGAATCAGATAAAATTATGTTTTGTAAAATAATAATATCCAAAAGGGCTCTATGGGCAAGTAAATTGGTTTCAAGGTAATTCCTTTGATACCTTCCACTCAGAATATAGCCACATCTGTATACAATTATTCTGTCATACTGTTTTTAAAGTCTTGAGAGACTCTGGAATCTTTAGTGATTTCTTCCATTATTACTTTCTCAACTCTCAGAATCAAAGTTTTACAACTTGAAGCACTTTAAATTTGATCTGGTTTAAGTGCTTTATAGAAAGCTGAAGTTCAGAAAACAAGAAGGCACTATGAGGCCCTTTCCATTATACAGGGTCCCTCTGCAAGAAGCCTAATGACCACATAGTTTTTCAGCATCATTAACTTTTTCCATACAAGCACTCTGTGCTAGGTGCCTCCTAATATCATTTCCACTTTTCTAAAAAAACAGAACACCTGACTTGTAACTGATCTCAAAGTCCCCTGAAATAATAAATGCACCTCCTACCTTCCCTTGCAGCTAGATTCCATCTAAAAGGAGACTATGTTTATATTGGAGGGAGTTGAGAAAAAGGTGTGATTTGCTCTCAACTCTCTTTTTTCTATCTAGAAAGGAGAAATTCTAACTAGAATTGAAATAGGTCTGGAACCTGAGATAAGAGCTGTTATACTGATAACAGATAAAAGGAACCTGGTTTTCTGATATCTAGAGCCACTAAAATAACCCTGTTCTGTCTATTTTCTATCCATATGAGAGTACGTCTACTTAGAACATCTACTTAGACCCTTCTATTATGAACTAGAACACATTGATATAGGTCAGATTATTCTCCTTTAAAAAATACTAGAGATTATATTAAAAAAAAAGTATTATAATTATTTGAACATTCATATAGCAGGGGTCAGAACTTCATCACAGTGGTTAGAAATAATGATTACTTATCTATGAGTTTGCTTCTGATAACTGTTTTTACCTTTTCCCTATTTTAACATAATATAGACACATTCTAGATATCTATGCTGAATTTATAAAATACTTTATATATGATACCTTCACTTCATTTTAGAAAATATTGTTTTCCAAAAAATATCCAACTTGTTTCCTGTTTGTAAAGATGCTTACAATTTGTGTAAAGCCTATTACTTCAAAACCAAGAAAATACATCACTCCAGCCCTAGCTGAAAAATACAATTATATTTTCTCCACTTAAAATTATCATGTTAATTTGCAAACAAACATGCCTGTATAAAATATAGAACACTATTCTAGGAAAGGTAGATACAAAGTGACAGCCAAGAAACAGGATCTTCCTTTCCTCCAGAGGTCTGTCAATTCAAATCATTATTTTCCATTAAGAAAAACTGTAGATTTCTAGGAATTCAATTTTCAGAAACAGCTAGCTAAGTCCAATTTCAAAATTTTATTAAACCCCATTTATCTAAAAAGAGTTGTCTGAGAAATTATCTCCCCACTCATTTCTTCCCTTAGGGACAATCACCATAAAGCACAAATTACTCACTTCAGTTTGGATAACTCTAATCAGGCAAAATAAATGCTGTTGTGTTTTAGCTATGACACCAAACTGACGACAGCGCTCCAAAAAAGTGTCTAAAGAAGAGTCGATTCTTCTTTGCAGTTTACTCCAAAACAGAGTCAATTCCCTATTTAAAAAAAAGAAAGAAAATATTAAGGCAAAACATTTAGAGTAAAATGAGTATTTGCTATCCAACTTCAATCTGTCCTTTTTTTATGGTTTATGAAAATAAGTTGAGATTAAACAAAAATTAAAAGAAAAAGCTGCCTTTTATTCTCTATCAATTCCTCCCAAACTGGTAAAATTAGAAGTCCACCTGAAAATACCCCCACTTCCTTCTTTGTGACTGGGGAAAAATAAAAACAACAAAAAGACTACTTGTTTTATGCTAACATTCTGAAAGACTTATTGGGCCCCAAGTCGTGCCAATGATAATTATACTGACTGAATTAAATGCCATCCTACTGGCCAGGAATCACAAGACAGGCTTACACTGCCAGCAAAATGTGTACAACTATCAACAGTGAAAATTCTAATGGTACACTTCTCCACACCAATTTCATGGGCCCTTTCCAACTCCCTGGTGTCATGATGCTACTACGTAGGTCCGTATTTGGGATTTTTAAAATGTTAGTCATTAATAAACACACATTAAACAAAACTCGTGGCTAAAAAGCAAGAATACTACCAATATATCTAATAGAAGTAAAGGAAAGCTTGGAAAAAATGTTAAATTAAGAACATTTAATGGATAAAGAAAAAACTATCAAGGAAAAGTACTAGAAACTCAGGAATGCCCAAATAGATGCTAAAGTGAATATGAAATGTGAACATAAGGAAAGTTATTTAGCAAAGTTGAAGAATATGTTATTACTTAAAAAGAAACGGATAATATTTGTTAAATGATTTGCATGAAACTTTTTTTATCTTGTCAATTATAAAGTATTTATAGTCCATATTGTTATTAACACTTTTTCAGAAGGTGTGACCAAATTTAAGGTTAAGAAGTAAATATACCTTCTTTTATAATAGATTGAAAATAATAAAGCTTGTAATATTTAGTGATGGCAAATCTGAACTATCACAAAAAAATTAACTTAGAATGCCTTTAAATACAAAATATGCTCATAGATAAAAAGGAATATTTGTCAAAGGTATGCATGAGAAATAGATCCTATTTGAAAAGATTAAAATTACTAAAGTCAGTAAAACCTGATTATGAAGATAAAGGGTAAAGGATGTCTATGACCTAAAAGCGATCAGCTAGTTAGTAGTTTTGAGTTAGGCAAATCTGATAACGTGATAAAGGGCAGACTGCAAATTAAGATCCCTCAAATAATAATAATAATAGTAATAAAAACCCAGAATGTCCAGGGCTTGATTTAAATTAAATTTAACAAGTTCTTGTTATCTTTATTCCAAATAACTAAACAGATGCATACATTTGTACACATATCTGTACACTACAACTACAATTAAATGATTTAAGGGTCCCCCTGGTAACTTTAAGGGGTTAAAGTCTCAACACTATGAAGCTAATGGCAGCTACTGTAGTATGCCTTTGATCCCCCACTAGGGAGGTGGCCCACATGGTGAAGCTTCTATCTCACTTGCTGCTCCCTTCAGCAGTGTATTTCAGTACATCTGCTTGTTTTGTTCCCCACTGCCTCTGGTAAATCCTTTCACTCATTCCCCACACTCCTGGCTTACACCCCAGCTCTCATATGCTTGCTTCCTGTCTGCAGTTATACCAATAAAAATAGCATCCTTTTCTATTTATATGTCACTATTCTGCTTTTCATTGGTGATCTCCCTATTTAAAATAGGATACATGTAGTGCTTAAGTGTTGTCTTGTGTTTTTTTTTTTTTAAAGATTTATTTATGCATACAAGAACTGGGCCATAGGCCAGAGGTGGGGAGGGTGGGTTGGGTAAGAGGAGTCACCAGCGTGGGAAGCAGAACAGGCAGATCAACTGAAATACATTGTTGTGGGGAGTAGTGGGTGTATAGGAGAGGTCTGCTGTGCAATGTGGTTCACCTCCCTGGCTGGGGATTGAACTTTTGCTGCAGTGGTTGTAGAGAAAACTTCATAGTGCTGTGCTTTAACCCCTTGTGCCACCAGAGAGGGCCCTGTATGATTTTATTTTTTAAAGTGACTGTGGTAATCATACATTTATGTTTGCACTGTCCAATTCAAAATGGTTATCCTCGTTTGCATGGCCACACTAATTATTCTACCACTGGCAGACAACTATAAGTAGCTCATCCCTCCAGCATCTCTTTGACTTTTATGATAGTTTACATTTCAAATACTGTCTTTGATACTGATGCATTCAAGAATGTCACTTCCACTAAATAAATTCTATATAGGTGCTTAAAATTAAGCGACAATTTTTAATGATCATACTTCAACTCTGTGGTATCTTTATACATTTTGATGTCTCTCATTAAAAATACTATTTAATTTCAGACAAAATTCTTTGTAGATACTCTATACAGGCCACTATGTTCAACATAGGAAACTCCAGCATAAGAATGTATCCTATTAAACAGAATATTCTGGGATTTATTTTCCTTACTAAAATTCACTATTTTATGTTAAAGTTATTCTACCTTCAACAGTCCAGCAAAAGGAAAAAACAAAACAAACAACCCAACACCCAAAAAAGAAAAATTTCTAAATAGAAAAGTAAAAAAAAAAGTATCCAAATTCCAAAATTTTATATTCTATTCCTTTGTGAACTCCTTAGAAGAGGCTTACTTTTCACAGAAACATTAAGTTACGTAAGATTTTCTTTCCTTGGGCCCTCTCTGGTGGTGCAAGGGGTTGAAGCACAGCACTATGAAGCTATTTGCAGCCACTGCAGCTCAAATTTGACCTCTGGCCAGGGAGGTGACCCACATGGCACAGTCCTGGTGGCTGCTCCCCTCAGCAGTGTATTTCAGTCATTCTGTCTGTCCTGTTCCCCACTGTTTCACCTCAATTCTTGTATGTACAAATAAATAAATTCCTTTTAAAAAAAATAACTTTCCTTTACTCATTATCACTACTCAGGAGGATAACAAAAGGGAAATCCCTACTTCTGCAAAGGAGCAGTCTTAACCCTAGAGCAACTAACACCCTTGAAAGGGCTAATGATGGCTAAGAGAAGGATAGAAAAAAGTCATGGGTCAAAAGTAAGTAGGAAGCTGCATCAGGAGCATGAAAAGAATTACGTGACTATGGTTTGAAAACATACTGCATTGAAAATCTGGCTATAACTAGTAGGTACTCTTTCATTAAAGGCAAAGAAATGAACTGTGGGGTTTGTTCTCCAATTCTGTTTTAGTAAAGTTTAAAAAATCTCTTATACATTAACAACAAAAACTCTCTATTTGATCTGGTGATCAAAAACCTTACTTCAACTTAACAATTTTTACTCCTATCACTCCTTTTTGTTTCCTAATGAAATATCCACAAAATTATTACAGAATAATAATTCCCAATCATCTCCTTTCTTACAGGAGACAAAACTCTGCAATAGTGGCTTTGGTGGTAGAAGACAGCCAATTGAATTCTGGTCCAAGAAAACAATGGCACAGAAGATCAGGAGCCAAAAACCATGTGTTTAAATCTCAGCTTACCACTTTGGCCTTGACACCTTTGGACAATCATAAGACTTCTTGATCCCTCTCATCCTGCACTGACTCATCTGCACAATGATTATAATGAAGACTGGTGGTATGTTTTATAGTATACAACTAATATTTTTATATAAAATGTTTTATACAATTGAATATCTAGAACAACAATCTGTTTTATACAAAAAGTAAAATACATAAAGCATTTTAAAATAATAACATACAATACTACTAGTAATGAAACTACACGAATATGAACGAATGCACCAGAAGGAGATCAATGAGGACCAAAACAAATAAAAGGCTTAAAACAAAAATGCTTTTTCAAATGTTAAGTCATCCTTGTATTCTGAAACTTTCAGGGGGTCCTTTACTCAAGATTTTGTTTCCAATCCATTCTTTGAATTAAAGTTCAAATACTATTTCTGCTCTAAAACCTTTCTTAAACACTGGTATAATGAGCACCATTTGCTAATCTCCTATAGCATTATCCAAACCATTAATCTGGTAATTTATTGACAGTCTTTCATTCTGTAGAGCTTTCCTATGTCAGATTTGTTACGCTGGCTTAAACAGATTCAATATAGTTAGAAATGAAGAAACATGGGTTACACGTACTTCTTTTTAGCCACTAAATACTTTGTAGGTAAATAAGATATAAATGGATTTAAAGCCAAAATCACATAATTCTACTACAAAGTACATACCAAAATTACAAAGGAAATTATTATTGAAATAGATTTCCTTCTTTATACAAGTTTGACCTGGAAACCTAAATAATCTGATCCTTTTCATTAGTGGATTTTGATATAAAATGGGTAAAGTGACTACCAGAGCCATTGAAAATGTAAAGGAAAACAACAGAGAATCAATTTGTGTCATATTGTCTTAACTTTACCTTCAAAGAAGATATACACTGGTATTAAGAAGCAACTCCAGGCCCTCCCTGGTGGCGCAGCGGGTTAAAGCACAGCACTGAGAATCTAAAGCCGCTTCCGCATGAGTTCAATTCCCACCTGCCCCGGAGGTGACCACATGGCGTGGCAGACCTCTCCTGACCCGCCCGCTGCTCCCCTCAGCAGTGTACTTCATAGATCTCTGCCTGTTCTGTTCCCCACTCTGTCTCTGGTGAAGCCTCTCACCGCCCCTGAGCCTCTGGCCTGTACCCCAGTTCTGTATGCACAAATAATCTTAGAAAAAAAAGAAGCAACTCCAACTCCATTATATAGTTAAGAGCTGCTCAAACTTTTAACCCTTTGTTTTTGGATTCTTTTTGAAAAGATTAAACCAAAAATATTTCCAATTAAATGGTTTTACATACAAATAGATTTTATTTACATAAATGTTATCATTTATGTTGTCTAGACTTATGTTTTACATAAATCCTAAATGCTATGCTATGTTCTAACAAATAAAGGGAATAAAAACTAAATATACTTACCAAGAACAATATACACTTGCAGTTTGGAGCTGCTGGGTAAGGTAAGTCGTACAGAGAACAAACGCTGTGTTATCCTGACCCTCGGATTCCAGATTACATATGATGTCTAGAACTTCCTTGCAGTCGACCTTTGCAATCTATCAAAAATGAGATGACTAAGTCAAAAAGAAAATGGTGACTTTCTTGATTTATATAATGTGAAGCTTCTTTATAACATGTTCTATCTTTGATAATTAATGAGGCAAGAATTAGAGGAATAGTATTTTCTTCTATTTTAACCAACAGCTAAGTCTTATGGAATATTTTATACAAGTACACACATACACATATATGTATAAGACCAAGAAAATAGACACTGTAAGTTTCACTGCGGTTTCAATACAGATGAGGACAGTATCTGTACAGTTTTTAAAAACTACTTAATAAACACTGCTACCTATAAATTAGTCAAATTACATGTAATAATTTATTTTCACCTGAAGTAGCCTCATCTTTTTTTCCTCCAATTTTATCAACTCATTCCAGTTCTAGACAGAAAATATGTAAAGCTTACCCTTATTGCCAGTAGGGTTAAAGAAGTCAGTAGGGTAACTTTTAAATACAAATGCTATATTAATGTACCATTTTCTCTTCTAATTAGGGAAAAAATCTTTTGCATAAATGAGCTTTCCTAAAATATCTTTAGAAAAACATTTTTCCATCTACACTATTTAACCCTAAAGGGTTAAACCATAAAGGGGCGGGGTGAAACCTGCAAGTTGGTAGCATTTTCCAAATTGGCTTTGTTTATTAACAGGATCTTAAGGTCCTTTACCACCTCAACTTTATCACCTCCTTGTCTTTAGAAACAGAATATGAAGAACAATCTATTTTATGACTTTATCAGCATTGTAAAAATTTTACTGGGCATCAAATATACAAAACAATAATTTTAGGACAAATGAAAGACATATAAAGGCAATACAGAGCTCAGCTCAGATCCCCCAGCCCTAATGCTATGCAACTCCAATTAAATTTCTAACAGCTACACACTCACAGGTAGGCACAGGTGTTTCTTTCAAAGCTTAGTCCATTTTCTCATAGGTTCCTCTAACTTCTAAGCCCATGCTAGAATCCCCACCAAAAGCTACTCTTAAATTCCTCCTTAGTAGCATTTTCAGGTCTGCATTTCAGTCATCACTGGACAACTTATTAGCATCTGCTAGACATATCTATGAAGCCAGGGAATATGTACACCTAGCTAAAAACTCAGCACTGGGCCCTCCCTGGTGGTGCAGTGGATTAAAGCACAGGGTTAAAGCCTATGATGCTACATGAGAACTTATAGTTGGCTTGATAATGGTATTTCTGACAAAGAGAGCCTTAGCAACTATGTGGTAGCTTATACACATGTTTACTATGCACTAACTTGACTGTTTCACTTCCAGGTTTTCTATTGTGAAAGCAGACTAGTTTATGGTTACAGTTTTTGCGCAATTTTCTGATTTAAGAATTCATTTGCCTGACATGCACATATTTGAGTAAAACACTTTCTTCAATCAAGTAATAAAAATTTCTACAAATTTAAGAAATGAAGCTAGCATATCTTCAAAGTCTATTTTCTGTTCCTCCTCTTGTAAGTAGGTATTGTATCTTATTAAATACTTTTATGCCCTTTAATGTCTGCTTCAGGATTTTTCCATTACAAGTAAGTAATAAATTAACATTGCTTTCAGTTACAGAGAATCCTACATATTATGCCCCAAATATTGTGGAAAAGGAAGTCTGATAAAGAAATAAAAGTAAACAAATAGACCTAGCCAACCCATTAGAAAATATGTCCCATCGGGGTAAAATTTTGTCCCATTCACCACTATAACTTCAGTGCTACAAGTGCCAGGCACATGATGGAATATTAATAACTATTTGTTAGAATAACACTAACTAAAAGATAAATAACTTAGTGAACATGAAATGGGCAGGATAAATAAGCAGGGGGGACTTAAGACAGGAAAACAAGAACTGGAGTAAACACACAAGGTTTTAAGGAAGATGGCTCCTAGGAGGATGGAAATCAGGGTCCAGATGTGTAAGTGTGGGAATAACCCCCCAAAAGATGCCAAAATGAGTAAACTAACAAATACCAGAAGAATCATGGTATATGAGGAAAGGAAAGGTTATCTGACAACTGTAAAGAGTATTATTTACCAAGCAGCTGCACTCAGTGATCAAAGTTTGAATTAAATAAGCTTAAGAGAATAAGCACAGAGCTAACTAGATACTGGAAGAAACCATGAACAAGGCCATGTCAGAGTTGTGCAGTTTCATACTGTACAAAAGTAACCAGCTAAAAGTAGTGGGGGTTGCTCACTAATTGCTAATTTTAGCAGAGAGTTCTTCTACTTAAACAATGGGAGACCTTTAAAAGACAACCATGTGAAAATGGGCATACTAGTGCATGGCATGTTTCCTGATTTCCGTAAGGGTACCATTTAGACTAACAATAGTGGGAGACTGAAGAACATGAAATTTATATCTTGGGTTGTATGGGGAATCCGAGATTCTTCCTATTAATTCTTTTGGATATATATCTGAAATGGATGACTGACAAAAACAGTGTAAGTTTTTGGTCTGATGATCTATTTATTAGATTTTTCCTGATTATAAACGCTTTTTAAAAAGAAGTCGTAAAAATTTAGAATAAAATTTTTTATAATTACATACTAAAACAAATGCACAGTTTTTTCATGAATCTACATCTCTAAAGCTTAATTTATGAAGTAGTCTACAGTCTGTACTCACAGCTATAATGCTATCCTGACATTTTAACAGTAAAATTAACAATACATTATAATTGAATACGAAAAGAAACTGTACACCTTGATTTCCCCTAATGGGTGCTTTTTTAAAAATAAAGAGCATGTTGATTTTTTCCCCCCTAACAGTAACTACTAAACATGTACTGACTTGAAATGAATGAACTCTAAGCAGAAGCTACCAAGAAATTAGAAGCATTTGAAAGACCATTCAGGATCATTCATTCCATACCAGGTTCACAGGTTAAGTATCTTTCAAGTCCTAAAATTTCTTCAGATCATCCCTAGTGAAAATGTACTTTGTAACAAAAGTCTGATAAACTAAATGTTACTGAAATATAAATCATACACAAACACCATCAATGGCATTTGGATTTACCACTATTAAAACTTAGAATAAAGGCATGAAATAGCTAGTGCTGGAATTCAGTTGGCAAAGAAACATCACCGCACCTTATAAATTATTTATGTAATGTTTATATATCTTCCTGCCAGCCTTGGAGTTGAATAAGGAATACATATAAAGGAGTTAAAATTGACAAGAGTGATACCTGAAAATTCTCCTGAGGGGAAATCACTGAGAAATCCTCAGCAGAACATACAAAATGTCTTTTATAAATGAACGTTAAACACTCCAAAACTAAATCACAAAGAATGGAAAATGTCTGTGACTGGACAACTGCAATAACTTTCTGTACCACTGTTAATTTCATCAACTAAGAGGGCTGGGTTTTACAGCTGTGGATAGGAAATGATAAAGCTTTGATCTGAGGACAAGACGTTGACACTGAGACATGCCACATAAAATTGGAACCCTTTAGGGACTAAAAAGTCAGAAAAGGTAAATTTTAAAAAGGGGTGGAGGGAGTTAGAGCCAGAGATATAATAGGAAAATTATGTCAATTTCAAGCTGGCGTTTAACATAAATACTACTACTCTGTTGCCTAAAAACCACAAACTGAGAAAAATGAAATATAAAGATTCTGATTGGCAATATTTCTTAATCACCTGGCATGTAAAACTAATTTATAGAGATAGTTGTTCAAAGCCTTCAATTTTCTTATTTTCTATTTGGTTTATCCACTATTGAATGTGGGACATTAAAAGTGTCTAACATATTTAAGATGCCCACTGACAATTCTGTCCATGTATTTTGGGGCCCTGCTGCTCCTCAGATTGAAAAATCAGAATCAGTATTTTTCCTTAACATCAGCAAATTCTTCTGCTAATTCAAATATGATACTGGGCTTCTGAGAATTTCAATTATTCTTTTCCATTCAGGAATTTCTTATTTTTCCACTCAGGAATTTCAATTTCTTCTGTATTACGGTTTTTCTTTACTGTTATTCTCTACTTATTGAGATAGTTACATACTTCCCTTTAATCCTTTTAAAAAAAAGTTATTTATGCATACAGAACTGGGGTACAGGCCAGAGGTAAAGGGAGTGGTGAGAGGATTTACCAGAGACAGAGTGGGGAGCAGGACAGGTTGATTCAAATAGACTGCTGAGAGGAGCAGCGGGCGAGACAGGAAAGGTCTGCTGTACTAGGTTGGTCACCTCCCTGCAGCTAGCTTCACAGTGCTGCACTCAACCCTTGTGCCACCAGGGAGGGTCCACCTTTAATCATAACTTTAGACATGGTTTCTCTGAATCTTTTCATATATCAGCTGACCTTTGTTATCTGCGGATCTGTATTTATAAGCTAGCCTACCTGCTACAATTTATTTGTAACCCCAAAATTAAATATTCACGGTGCCTCATCATTCATGAATAATGGTAAAAAATTTGAGTTCCCTGATGTGCATGTTCCCAGCTAAGGCTAAACAGGTGATGCCTGCCTTCCTGTTTGCAGGTATACTATTAAAAAAAGCATCCTTTTCTATTTATATGTCACTGTTCTGCTTTTTATGGGTAATCTCCCTATTTCAAACAGGACACATGTAGTTTTTAGGTGCTGTCTTATGTTCTCTCACTCTCTCTCTTTTTTTTTTTAAAGATTTATTTATTCATACAAGAACTGGGTGTACGTCAGAGGTTGGGGGGGGGGTTGGTAAGAGGATTCACCAGAGTGGGGAGCAGAATGGACAGACTGACTGAAATACAGTGCTGAGGGGATCAGTGGGTGAGTCAGGAAAGGTCTGCTGTGCCATGTGGGCCACCACATGCACTGCAGTGGCTGCAGAAAGCTTCATAAAGCACATAACGCTGTGCTTTAACCACCTGGGCCACCAGGGAAGGAGGCCCTGTCTTGTGTTCTGAAATGCAGCTGGTTGAAATGCTTTAAAGAAGAAAATAAACGTTTTAGATAAGCTTCCTTCAGCATAATTTCAGTGTTGATGGCTGTAAGTTCAATGTTAATGGATTAATACATACTAAATGAAGTAATTTTAAATAGGAACATAAAAAACAAAGCAATATTTTGACCAACTGACAAAAATGTGCGGTCAGACGTTTGTAGAAGACAATATAAAACATTAACTACCATAAAAGACAAGAATTTACTGTATTTGTAACAGTTGGTTTAAAGTTCTCTGTCTAGTAAGCCCCAAATTGAGGTGTCCTTGGTAACTGTTGCTACTGGTTGCTTTTCCCCAGGTGTGCTAACTGGATATTTTAAGTAATATATTATGGGAACTAAAAAATTGGATTATCTCATCTCTGTAATGATTCTTTAATAATTGTTATTATTATTTGTTTACCGATTTCTCTGAAATAATGCTGTAAAGTCCATATTATTTGTTGTGGACAAAGTGATCATGTAGTATCTGCTCAGCAGGAAGGCTAAGTACTCAGTAAATTCAAGACAGATGACTAAATGTCTTGAACAAGTTTTTTTTTTCTGCCAAGCAGTTGGACGTGTTAGGGTATACTTTCAGTATTTCAGTGGGCAGTTTACAATTCGTTCCCTGAAATAAACAGGAGGTGAGGTAGTAAGGCCTTCCGAGGTCATCTCCTTGGTAGGGACTCAGTTTTGTACATGTATGATACTTTCTAGAGTCCTAGGAATATATCAGTTTGCAATGTTCTCCATGGGCATCCCACATTCCAGTTTTCCTTTTTAATGTTTTTGGTCTCTTGTTTATTGCCTTGTCAGACAACCGTCAAGTTAAATAAGTACCACTTTGTTTTTGACAAATGCTAGGCAAGTCCTATGAAGTGAATTTTTAAGAAAGTTGTAGTTAGGTAAAATGGTACCTCTTGTATCTATGGTCTTTAAAGGACTCCGAACCCATTCTGCTTTCTTGGGTCTAACCAATTATTAGGCTGCTGGTTTTTATAATACTGTAGTTTGGAGGCTGTTTTCAAGGTTACTGTGCAGCTGGAGAGAGGGTAAGGGAAGTGGGTAAATTATAAACTCATTGTACTTAGAAGATTCAGCTGTTTCTCTTGAATAAAAGTTGCTTGGATTTGATAAGCTTTCAGTTAATTTCCAGAATTCTGAAAATATTAATCTCACCCACTGTCTGGTTTCAAATGCTGATGACTTGGACTCTTCAATTTCCAGCTCAGACCTTTCCTCTAAGTAACACACTGATTGTACACTGTCTGCTTTTCTTCTCCTTTGTGGCTTGTTCATCCTTGTATTCCCAGTGCCTAGCAGATTCCTTCAATGAATGAGTGGAAGGCATATCTATATTATTTCTTATAATTATATGCAAATCTAAAATTATCACAAAATGGGCCCTCCCTGCTGGCTCGAGGGATTAAAACAACAGCACAATAAAGCTATCTGCTGCCACTGTAGCCTGAGTTTGATTCCAGGCCATGGAGGTTACCCACATGGGGCAGCAGGCCTGTCCTGACCCACCCACTATATTCCAGTCAAAATGTGCCTAGTCTACTCCCCACTCTGTCTCTGGTGAGTCCTCTCCCCCGCACATCTCTGGCCCATAACCCAGTTCTTGTATGCATAAATAAATAAATCTTAAAAATAATCCCAAAATAAAATTTATTATTTTGTTTAAAAAAGAAAAATATCACCATGGCTATTATAGAAAATGAACTGTGGGGATAACAGCAAATACAGTTAAAAGGCTTTCATAATAATCTGCTAATAACACATTAGTGGTACAACAGAAAGTCAACTGGCATAAGAGAAATTGAGTGAGACAGCATATTTGCTTTCCTAAATTATTTTCATGTTTAGGCTACTAATGTAAAATAGTATTCTGGCCACTGCTATTAATGGAATATTTTATCATTCACCTTCCTACAGGAAAGTGATGCAACCAAGTATTTTCCTGATCAGATATGTGGTATAACTGCAAATATTTTGTGCCTAAAAATAGACGCTTTTAAAACTGAAGATGGTAAATAAATGTTTTATTTTTTCATAAAGGAACCAAAGTAGATTTAAGGTTATACTCATAAGATTCTTCTCATTTGTATCCTTAAATAGGAGAAAAAGTTGGGAGTTACTGTTAGCAAGCTTCCATTTCATGTAACCCTGGGTCTACCTTTGGGAGAATCGTCCCTGTAAGACTCATATACATCATCTGAAAAAGAAGGACGAACTTCTCAAAAATCAGTCCTCTTTTAAATTCTAGCAATACTACAGCCTATCACTATTCTATTAAGTGGTTATTTACATGTTTATTAGAGAAATGAACAGTGTTTAAAGCTTGTATCTAAAAAAAGCTGAGATATTCTACTAAGTTCTTAAGACCAGCACATCTGCTAACTTTCCATAGCAATCCTAAAATGTCCACACAGAACCCATAGTGAGCTCAGAGTGAGAATTAGACACATACT
This sequence comes from Condylura cristata, assembly GCF_000260355.1. NCBI lineage: Eukaryota > Metazoa > Chordata > Mammalia > Eulipotyphla > Talpidae > Condylura > Condylura cristata. The sequence continues at coordinate 21,245,211 of NW_004567109.1, read as the reverse complement.
AAATCTTGAGAAACTAGCTCTTAAAAGCTTTTTAAAAAAAAAACTCTAAGATGCAAAACCTCAGTTTCTTCATGCAGTCCTGAGCATTTTGTGAGTGCACAACACATTCCCATAATAACCATAAGAATAAAGTAAAATTACCAAGTTTTCAATTTTAAACTAATTTATATGCTAGGTAAATTATTATTCCTTGTTCAGGATGTTTAATTCTTGATTCTTATTAAAGTAACAACTGGAATGTCTATGCTCTTGTTTATTTTTCTCTCTTCCAAACTGACGTCCCACTGGGTCCTGTTTAAATGTACTTGTTCTGTTTATCATTTATACCTAGTGACTGTGTCAGTTCCCAACAGTATTAGACTGGTGAGTAAATTAGCTACTGTTTGTCATTTCCTTTCTTTATCAAAAGAAGACAGACGCTTTTACCACGTCTATTAACAATACTGGACAATGAAAATGTAGTTTACTTAGGGATCAAGATTTAAATGGGCCCCTACCTTAATTGTGAAGAAATCCATTAACACATTTCTTGGTTCTTCAAAATAATAGAAGCAATTTATGTTTGAACATTATTAATCTGCATATTTTATATGGTAAACCTGATTTTGCAAAGATTTCCTCTTTCAACAATGAAAATAGGAGAGATCTACTTAGAATACTATTAGGTCATGGCAAAGTTGGTAACTGTCATTAAAACAATTCCAAATGTGAAATTAATAGCATTATCATCTTAATTCTAAATGATTTACAATATAGAACACCAGCATTCTATGGATTTCTGAGTTCCAGGTTCTATATTTTGGCTTTCAAGTTGACCCTATCAATTAATCTTAATTATATGCATCTAGTTAAATTTTCCCCAGTAGAGGTTTCCCATTACACAAACCCTTGAGTAGGACACCCACAGGTGCCAACATACAAGTACTTTTATTCCCAGCTGCTGCTCAAGCTAATTTGTCTCTGCTCCTGAACTAAACTGAAGTAAATGGCAAATTGTATGTGCATAATTCTGTTACTTTAGAACATATGCTAATTTTAAACTCCAATTATGAACACTAGTGATTCATTAGTACTTTCCCAAAGCAAATTTTAAAGATTCTCTTTTAATTCTGTTGTCACTGGCAAAAACAAGCATCACTGGATCAGAAACTAATGTACCAGTCAGTGTTTCTTTTAAAATAATTTTATGATGTGCGCAAATTTGTTTGCATTGACACATTTAACAATTAAGTCAATAAATAAAATGTCTTAAATGACACATAAATGTATAATAATGAATGAAATGTTATACTATCAAGGTACTTCTAATTAAAACACAACAGTATTTACCAAGTGACAATAAGTGGTACAGTACAGACAGGCTGACTAATAATCTGCATTCTTGCCTGGACTCCATCTTAGCTTAATTCAGGTAGCCTTCAAAACATTATTATCTTGGTCTTGGTTTCATCACTCATAAAAACATGGAAGTTTAGATTAAATTATATTTAATGGTTGCAATACACTAAAATCTGATTTTTGTAGAACAAGGGTAAACAAACTTTTTTTGTAAAGGGTCAGATGGTCTCAACTTTGCCATTACAGAGCTAAAGCAATAAACAAATGAATATGACTATGCTCCAGTTAAAGTTTATTTACAAAAACAGGTAGTCTGGGAGATCTGACCTATAGGCCATAGTTGTTAACCCCTATACTGGAGAATCAAACCACAATCTGATGAGACTGTTTTTAAAATAACTCAAATCACTTTATTATTTCCTTGGTATTAAGTTTGCCTGCTAAATCACTGTTCAAAATGTATTCATGGATTCTAAAGTCCTACACTTCTCTGCCTACAGAGCTAAATACAAAAGTAACTCAAGCTAATGTTAAGTGCCATTTTCTTTATTTAATCACTTGATGCCAGTATTAATTTCCCCATTTCACAAATAAAGAAATCAGGACTTTAGAAGAAATTAACAATTCACATTTAAAGATTTCAAAGCAAATTGTCACTCAGACACATAAATTACCTACTCCTCAAATCAACCTAGAAGACATCACCATTCAATTTGTTGTACAGTTAAATATACAAATAAGACAACACTTTTCAATCGCCTAAAAAAAAATTAGTCTTACTTTAAATTCTGACATGCAACATTTATCAATATCTATTACATTCATTGTTAAGTATGAATGACAGTAGCAGTTATTTGCTTTACTTACCTCTTTAATAGCATCTTCATTAGGGAGAATGGAACATAAGCATGTAATATAGGCTTGCTTAAAAGATGACACATTTGAAATTTCTTTAGATTCTGCACATAGTTTTGATAAGGCAGTAGCCTGGGGAATGCAGTTAGATTTCAACAAATGTTTTATTCGCATTTGCAGAAAGGAAGGTCCTTCTTGTGCAATCAATTTATTGACTAGAAAAAAAGGAAAAATAAATTCAACAACATATCATATAACATGTCAAGATTCTTAAAATGAAAATTTGATATTTTCTGTTGTTTTGGTAAATAACAAGAATTGAATATAACTAGGAAGCTCATTCTCAATATTCATCAACTAGAGTGGAAAGCAAATAAATAAATTCTTAGGTTTTAATTTTATATTGAACACCAAAACTTTTAATAAAGTTACTAACATTTCATCAAAATTAATTATTTGAGGGGCTTCTCTTGTGGCCTAAGGGATAAGTCTTAGCACTATCACCTTTATGGCCTCAGTTTGATCCCTGGCCAGGGAACGAACCCACATATGGCACAGCAGACTTCTCCTGTCTCACCTGATGGCCCCCTTAACCTACTCTACTCCCCACTCTGTCTCTGGTGAATCCTCTCACCCCCAGCACCTCTGACCTACACCCCAGTTCTTATAAATAAAAAAAAAATTCACAATTATTTGACCTTCTCGCTCATTTCCTGATAAGGATATTAAGGAATAGGGAAATAAACTATTAATTATAAGTGTAAGAAAGCTATGTAATAATAGCTACCATTTGAATATCTCTAAAATATTAAGCTATAAACTAAGTGTTTTCATATACCTCTCATTTATTCTTCACACCACCACCAAGGCAAGTATTATATTCCCAGCTTAAGGTTAAGAAAATCGATATTCAGAGAAATTCGGAGACTTGCCAAGGATTCCAAAGCCAGTGGTGCTCTTTCCTCTAAACCAGGCATTTCTCAAAGTGTGTTCCACCGACCAAAAGACCTGAGATAGTCCTAGAAAAAAAAAGGATTCCTTGGTCAAATCTCTGAACAGTCCTGCAATAAAGAAAACTGTTCCTTTTTTTTTTTTTAACCCAATGTTTCCCAAGTTGATTTGACCAGAGAACCCTTTTGCACATATTATTAGTACAATGAAAAACATAATGTTCTTGGTTCAGTACACACTTTGGAAAATGCTGAATATCAAAAGCACCTGAGCCACTGCTTTGATACTGCCCTGGACAAGCCCATAATTGAAAGGTAGATAGTAACAATCGTATGGTATCATTACAATTAATATTTAAAGACTAGAGGTAGGAATACATGTCAAGACAAACGGTAATGAAAAAACTATTTCAGATGATTCATCTAAAATAATTTTTCTCAAAGTTAAAAATCTATCTGAATCACCTGGGAATCCTATTAAAACAGACTTACTCAGTAGGTCTGGGAAGGGACCTGAAATTCTGCTTTTTAACAAGACTAATAGGCGATACTCATGCTGTAAATGGAGTACTAATATAAATATTAAGGATGAACTGTGGCGGGCAAGGGCTGGAGAGACTAAATCACTGACCCAATCCTAACTACACATATCTTTTCAAAAATGTGTTAATACCATATATGCAAAGTTATGCATACTAACTTTGTGACACAAAGTTAAAAAAGCACATAATATATATACATAGTTAAAAGTATCCTCCCTTCTATCTTGACTCAAGTTCCCTAGTCTCCTTCCCTAAGAAAACAGTAACTTTAAAAAAAATAATAATAGTTTATTTTTACATCATTCTGTGCCTTTTTCCATCTCAGTTGTAATCCTTATGGGCTTCCCATCACCAAATCACCCGTGTGCCATCACCATAGTCCAGTATTTCCCTCCCCCCATTGGAAATACTCAGTATATCCATGGACATACTTTTTGTTTGTTTGTTTTATATTATTATTATATCATCACTGTACACTTTTAAAAAATTTTATAATAGTTTATTTTTACATATTTTTGTGCATTTTCCCACCTCAGTTGCAATCCCCTAGGGTTCACTGTACACTTTTAACAATCAAATATTATTCCACTGCATGGATGCACTACAATGCTGTAATTTACGACCCTGTACAAAGAACATGCAGCATGTGCATGACTATATGAACAGAAAAAATTCCCAGAAGTGGAACTGCTAATTAAAGGTTCTGTTTATTTGTAATAATGATTCCTAATGCCAAAATGATCTCTAGCAATTTATAGTCCCACCACTAATAGGTACACAGTATCCATTCTGGGGATGGGGATGATGTATGTGCACGTGTATGTGTATATGTTATGTTTGTGAGAGAAAGAGAGAGAAAAAAACTTAAAAGCACTAAGATGAAAAACTATGGATGGAAAACACACCACTATCACTGAGCCTTTCCATTTTAATTTTACAGTTACTAAGATCCACAAAATGAATATTCTCCCACTCAAATGGTTTACACCATTCGTTCCTTGTATTTTCAATAATGTTATTCTCTCAATTATACAGAAATGAAATTTTTCTTGGCATTACACCCTTGCCAGCTTCTTGGAAATCTACTTACTGTGCCCTAGCAATTCTTTTTAAAATGGCCTCCAATCTAATTCCTCATATTAGTTCCTCAAGTGTCTCTCACCCTTACAACCCATTCTACCTAATACCAAATTCTGTTAATCTCCCCTAAAGGTTGTAAACATTTTTATAAATTGCACAGCAGGCAACACACTTGAAAATTATCACGTTATCTATACAACCTACCACCACCTCTAAATTCCCACAGCATTTTCTTTTACCACACTTAGTTTTCTCTTTAAGTATACTGTACAAAGGTTAATTTCCTATGTTTTAGAATCACCAATCTGAGGTTTAATCATATTAGCTATGAGGCTCTTGGACAAGTTAATTACCTCTCTGAAACTCAAGCTTCTTCATTTATAAAAAAGGTTAGTAATAATCCCACAAGGAGATGAAAGAAGCATAAATGAAATACCAGTGAGGCAGATAAGACATTTAGCACACAGAGTAAATGCTCAGTACTAGCTAAAATTATTTGTCTCGGTTTTCTCATTACACTATAAGCAATTTGTGGAAAAAATACCATGTTGTTAACATTTGTATCTCCTACCGGCTATTGAACTCAATGTTTTAAATGTTCAGATAAAACCATGTTTTCAGTTACTGAAAAGTTATCACTTCTCTTACAAAGGTTCAAATTCTGTCTCCCTAATTTTAACTTGGGTATATGGAACTTCTCACTTGTTTTATGGATTAACTGAGATTTGGGAAGCATAGTAGTATCATGCCTATTACATAACAAGTACTATTAAATCTACAAATTGTAGCTATTATCTCTAAGGCATTTTACTTAGTATACTACGACCACAGTTAAATCACTGCCCTATCACATTTTACCACATCAATCCTGCATTTAAAAAATCATTTTATGTTAAAATTGTCTTAATTATTTAAAGGAAATCTATCCAACACATGTCAATATCTAAAATGGATAATAAAGTATATACTGAGAAGACTCCCAATCATCACGATGTATTTTATTCAAACATTTTAATACAAAATGTTTTAATCATGCATCCTTCCCCATCTATATTTAATAATTTGAATGCTATGTCATTTTTCGTACCCAGCTTCTATTTCTGAGCCACTTGAAACCTGCAAACATGAATTTACTCATGCATATGCCATCATATTAAGAAACAATAAAAAAAAAAGCTTTTGTTTGTTTTGATTTTTCATAGGACACCCTGTTTTTGTTTTTACTGGCGGCTTGGGTGGCATATGGCAGTTGATAAAATGGTTTCAGAGGTAGGACATCTATGGGAAACCAAAGATAAACTGTGATGGGAAGAAAAACAATCAGGAAGAGGTAAGAGATAGGTTATTCTAAGCCTGATTTAGAAATGGGTGCCTCTGAACAGCAAGGAAGGTGTCCCTTCCTTCAATTCTTAGTAGAGAAAAGAGAAAAATAAAAGCAAAAGGTTTGGGCCTCCTGAACTTCAAGAAAAAGGGGTGGTGGGAAGAAAAGTCAGTTTTAGATATTGTGAATTATGGAAAAGGGGGCAAATGGGAGCTAGTTAGGGTATAAGTCTGTTGGAAAAACTGGCAAATACCCATTAAGACAGTGGTGCTGGGGTCTTCGCTGATGCTGGGAGCTGAGGTCTCTGAAGCTGTGGGCTGCCTGGGTCCAAAGGGTCGTTACCATCACCACCAGAAGCAGCAGCAGTTTCATGGGTGCTGGGGCTCAGGCTGGAAACCATCAATGGAATCTTGGCTTGATCGTGCCATCCCCACTTTCCATGGTAGGCGTCTAAAATAGTCTGGTGTAGAAAAGCCTGCTGTACCTAAGTTGAAATCTGTAGAGGGATGACCCACTTAACTTTCTGCTGATCATACCAAGCAGAAGTTCAAAAATAGGTGCTTTTAAATTTTTTAAAAAGATTTATGTTATTTATTTATGCATATAAGAATTGGGGTCTAGGCCAGAGGTAAGGAGGTGAGAGGATTCACTAGAGACAGAGTGGGGAGCAAAACAGGAGTTCTCTGAAATACACTGCCTGGGGAGTAGTAGGCAAGACAGGAGAGAGGTCTATTGCACCATATTTGGGTCAGCTTCCTGGCTGGGGAATCACACTCAGGCCAGCGTGGTGACAGCACTGAGGCTTCCCTGATGCCACCAGAGAAGCTCTCAAACTGATAATTTTGAACACAAACATTTGTATTCTTTGTATTTCTCTACAAAATGGTAAATTCCAAGAATAACTGTATATATACAGGTGAGATTCACACAATTTTAAACCATCAGTCAGTTTTAATTCTCTCAGAACTCAATACTCCTTTTCAATATAGTCAGTAAAGTTTTATGACTTACCTTCTTCTGTTTCTATTGGCTGTTGAGACAGAATTTTAAGGAGAATTGGATTTTTCCACACTCCTTCCTTGGTAACTTGAACCAATACTTGCAGATTATTATTCCCAAACTCCAATAATGCATCGTGTGACTCCTAAAACAAAACATAGCATGTTCAGAAAACAAGCTAATAAACAACATACATGGTAGTTTTGAAAGCATATAATGTCTATAAAGGATCTGTAGCTCGGATTTCCTAAAAGCAAATGTGGGAAAATAAAAATTATTATCAAAGCTTTGTGAATTAATGCATTTCATGTGTTTATGAAACTAAGATATTTTCACTAAATTAAAGGGTACTTTTAAATTTCCCTCTTAGATGAAACCATTACAACAATTTATGCCCTTCCTTGGATTGCTATAGTATGTTAAGACCATTGGTACAGTTTTCCTTTAAAGGATTTTGCAGCACTCTGCTTCAAAATATATATATATATAATTCAATGACACCAATTATAATATACTCTAGTTATTTAAATTCTTAAAGCAAATGACTTTTCAAATGGAAAATAATTCTATGGAGAATGTTATAAGAAGTCTAGATTATTAGCTGTCATTTCATCTCCTCAGGAAAAAAATATATAATTGCCAATAGTTTGTTTTCTAAAGTACTTATATAATCAAAGGTACCAGGCAAATGGGGCAAAAATTTAACAATTAAGCATTGTCTTCTATGACTACTAAAGGTCACTGGTTAGTCTTTTGTTTTCTAATAATTTTTTTATAAAAAAAGATTTATTTGTTTATGTATACAAGAACTTGGGTACATGCTAGAGTGGAGGGGATGAGAGGATTCACCAGAGACAGAACAGGAAACAAAACAGGTGGCTTGAGTGAAATACACTGCAGAGGGGAGCAGTGCGCAAGACAGGAGAGGTCTGCTGTGCTTTTACCCCTTGCACCACCACGGAGGCCCATTTTCTACTGATTTGCTTTCCCTTACTGTGGGCTGCTGAAATTATCTAGAACATAAGCTTCCCTGTATAGCAATATTCCTTTAGAAAATATCAGTTAAAAATGTTCACAGATCTATGAATATAAACTTACATTCACTTAAATGAAATATAAACATGAAGGTTTGCTTTTGTTCTTTAATTTTCATATAAAATAATGACAGGTTTTTTACTACACACACAGAGACCCAACATACTAAATTATCTTCTATGAAGGATTTAAGATAAAATTGACATGGAAGGTGATATTTTCACCTATTAGTTTAAAACTAATAATATTTAAGAAAGAGACGCAATTTCCCCTTAACAATTAAACTATACCCTGGCTTCTCCCATCTAATCTGGAAAAAAAGGCATTTACTTTGTGGTGAAAATAAAGATTACGTGTGAAATTTTCAGAATTTTTTGGGCCTGGTTACCGTATTTACAATAACTAACAGATCTGTACCCACTGCATTTAGCAGAAAATACTACTGCCATTATACATAGCAAGTAAAAAGTCAGTTTAGGTAAAAACAAAAGTTTCCTACTTTTCCACTTGTTATAGTGGAGTATGTAACATGATGTATGTAATACCAACAGACACATCATATCAGTTACTTTGGAAAGTACCTAGTGTTTAAAATAATGGCAGACTTTTTTTTTTTTAAAGATTTATTTATTTGTACATACAGAACTGGGGTACAGGCCAGAGGCTCAGGGGCGGTGAGAGGCTTCACCAGAGACAGAGTGGGGAGCAGAACAGGCAGATCGACAAAGTACACTGCTGAGAGGAGCAGTGGGCGGGCCAGGAGAGGTCTGCCACGCCATGTGGTCTCCTCCGGGGCAGGCGGGAATCGAACTCATGCGGAAGTGGCTTTAGCTTCTCAGTGCTGTGCTTTAATCCGCTGCGCCACCAGGGAGGGCCTAATGGCAGACTTTTAAAACTTAGATTTGTTTACTTTTATAAATAAAACTAACATAGTCCACATCCTAAAAATCTACAATACAGAAATATTACCACAAGATATTCACTGTAGCACAGTAAAAATAGCTTAGACATAACAATTTATGGTGTGACCACATTAATACAATGTCACGTAGTCATCAAATAGTGTGATCTACATATGTAATCCTAGACATATGTCCATGAATAAAAGTAGAAGCAACTTGCAAAATATAGGACTTCATTTTTGTTTGTTTAAAAATTCATTTCAAATTACATTTTTATATTCATAGGAGGAAAGCCTGGAAGGGCTACAGTGTTGTAATTGAGAGGGTTTTCTCTGTGAACTGCTCTAATAAGTGTATTCTCCTAACAAAAGTATCTATCCTTGGGCCCTCTCTGGTGGCACAACGGGTTAAAGTGCAGCACTGCAAGCTGGCACAGCTGCTTCAGTGTGATTCGATCTCCGGCTCAGGAGGTGACCCGCATGGCATACCAGACCTCTCCTGACCCACCCGCTGCTCTTCAACAGTGTACGTAGCCAATCTGTCTGTTCTGCTCCCCATGCTGTCTCTGGTGAATCTTCTCACCTCCCCTGCACCTCTGGCCTGTGCCCCAGTTCTGTATGCATAAATAAATAAATCTTTAAAAAAAAAAAAAAGGTATCCTTATTATCATCTGCTGCTTTGTCTATTTATCACTTTATAAAAAAAAAAAACTTCAGGGTTTACTCTATTTGGACTTCAATAGGAACATGTCTTACATTTATCTGTACTTCTACTGCATTTATTTTACAGAACACATATTCAAAATATATCCTAAATGTCTGATAAATACTAGAAAATTTAAACAGATGGGAAAAAACATATACAACCTAAAAGTGAAGAAATAAAAGAGAGTATCCTCTGTACACAGAATCATGATAGTAACATCCCTAATATATCCTTCTTAGATGCTATACACCAAAACTACTGGTCAATCTCAAAAAAGATTAACAAGATCAGTGTGTTATGTACGAAAGATGATTTTAAAGCCTATATGAATAAGCAAGGATCTAGGAAGTAAGGTTAAATATTAAAATAGGCTATGAACATTACAAGGGACTCTCTTCACACCTCAAAGAGAAACATGAATATTGTATCATTTCATTTGGGGCTAGATATCCCAGACCAAAAAAAATTTCCAAGTGGAGACATATCTATTAAGTTCCAGAAATTGAGGCATGACAGATACATTTTTAGACATTGAGATATATTTATTAAGTTCCAGAAATTGAGGTATGCAAATCTTTCCTTGGGCCTATGTGAACAGGACCAAGCTACTACAGGGCTTGTGTTCTCAAGAAGTACTCAACATATAGGCACTGGTATAAATGTAACTCTGGGTTTGTTAATTAACCTCTGTGTCTGTCTCATTTGTAAACAGAAATTAAATGATCCCTGTAGCATAAGGATTGTAATTTTATTAAAAAACACCAAACATAAAAAAAAAAGTAATGTAGACCAGTGTTTAACACATGGTAATGATTAATGAATGACAGACTCCCTAACTTGTTGCTTTCTGATCTGCTCACTCACTAAGAAAGCTGGCTGATGAATCGAACCAACATGAGACCCAAACTAGCTTTCGAGTAAAATGCATGAACACAATCTGTGATGCCTATTTGGTTGTTAAAGAGACTTATAATGTTTGACATAATTGCTGCAGTATTGGGGGAAATTATTAAATACTAGTATACTATGAATAATACTACTTATAGGCATTTTTATATTTAAAAGGTTTTTCTGTATACAACTTTGTTTTCCAATATTGAAAATTTTGTTGATTTAAGAAATATAAAGGCTAGCAAAACCAAATGAAGGGGAAAAATTTTTGACATGCCCCCTCCATCTGTTCAATCCATAAACTTAGTACCAATATATGATCTCTCTTGAGCCAAAATCAACTTACCTGTAGGGACTGAAGGAAGAGTACCCAGACTTCACATGGCAGTTCACTTTCAGACACTGAAAGAAGTAATTCAAAACAACTCCTACAATATAAATAGCTAAGTTAATAAACAAAGATGGTTACAGTCATAATCAAGTACAGTATGACAGCAATAATGAACATCATTTTACATTTATTTAGATCAATTACATCTGCTTTTTACTCTTCAGTTTTTTTTCTTTAACTGTTATATTGGCTATTCAATGTTAAAAAGAAATCATTAGGCTTTAAGTTGACACTGTTGCTTAACACATATGGCTTTTTAGAAATCATATTCCAAGCATTTTATTTAGTTTATTAAGGTACGAGGAGGTACCCATATAGGACACATTCTAATTCCATAAGCCAAACACAAATGTTATTGTGAATCTGCCAGGAAAGGGGACAAGTAACTTTCATTTATACAGGTTTCTCTCAGTTGTAGAAGCAGCAGAAAGACTGAACCAGATATATCTTTACCTTTAGAAAATCAAACAAGAAAAAAAAGTTTCTTCTTTTATCCTAACCATTAGTCAAAAGCAGTAAAAGAAGAACTGAAAAAGAAAATAACAACTTGAATAAAGATCAACGCAAAATATCAATCAACCAACACCTCTCTAAAACCTTAGACCATTACTTTACCCTTTAGGGATTAATATAGAAAACACAGAAAGTGGGCTTGGTAAGAAGTATAATGGGATTATGAAGTCAGGAACATTTGTATTTCATAAAGACAGGGTTAATTACAAGTTTTGGGCTTTGGAAAATAGAAGAGGTTAGAGAACTATAAAGTGGGCTATCCCTCCAAACAATCTATAAGGTGAACCAAATTAATTCCTCAACGAAAAACTGAATAAACCAGTATTTTTTTTCAACTTGTAGCTAAAAACTATATTAAAATTATAATTTTATAGGCTATTAGGGTAGTCAAATATTAAAATAGCTATGAAAGCATGGACTCTTGGGTGATAATCTTGTACTGTAGTCTGATTAACTCTGCTAGTATTATTTATAGTTCAAGTAATATAATTAAATTGCAGAATTTCATAGTGTTTCCCTCCAAATACATTGAGTTCCTCAAAGACTACTCAGAATTTCCATATACTTGTCTTCTGAATTGATCTATACCTGAGGACAAAGAGAAAATAAATCATTCTTGAATTCTGAATGGCAAAGGAGACTCTAGTTGGCAATTAAATATTATGTTGCTTGGCTAGAGCTTCACTTACACTTTATCTCCTGGGAACCTGAGCATGAAAGTCTCAGAACAAAAGAAATTGCAAGTCTGACTCTGGTGCTTTGAAAAACATGATACTAGTTGTAAAGAAAAGTCAGGCAAACATTACAACCACAAGTATTCAATCTTGAGGGTGATTTAAGTTCTTAAACTTACAGTACTAATCTGCCAAGCACTAAGAGGACATCTTCACATTCAGTAGTTAAGTATGGACGTGCGCTGGCAAAACTTTGGATAGCAAGTCGATACACCTCCAGAAGATACACAATGTGTTCTGATGCATTCTTGTTGCTTGCATACTGCAATAGGGTCTAAAAAATAAAATTAAAGTATTCATTATTTAATAATTACCATTAATAACAAAAACAATGTATCTGGTTGTCTTTGTTCTCAATGTACCACCTTTACTTTTGTTCCCTAAAAGATGTTTTACATACTTTTTTAGATTCTAGTTTGTTAACTGAAGTTAACACTGTATTATAACAGCTGTAGGTTTCAGGTTTTCATCACTGAGAATCAACTCTGCTTATAGTACATCAAGTTCACCATTAAAAGTCCAAATCTGGCCCTCCCAGGTGGCGCAATGGGTTAAAGCACAGCACTAAGAAGCTAAAGCCACTTCAGCATGAGTTTGATCCCCGCCTGCCCCGGAGGTGACCACATGGCGGAGGTGACCACATGGCGTGGCAGACCTCTCCTGACCCACCCGCTGCTCTTCAACAGTGTACGTAGCCAATCTGTCTGTTCTGCTCCCCATGCTGTCTCTGGTGAATCTTCTCACCTCCCCTGCACCTCTGGCCTGTGCCCCAGTTCTGTATGCATAAATAAATAAATCTTTAAAAAAAAAAAAAAGGTATCCTTATTATCATCTGCTGCTTTGTCTATTTATCACTTTATAAAAAAAAAAAACTTCAGGGTTTACTCTATTTGGACTTCAATAGGAACATGTCTTACATTTATCTGTACTTCTACTGCATTTATTTTACAGAACACATATTCAAAATATATCCTAAATGTCTGATAAATACTAGAAAATTTAAACAGATGGGAAAAAACATATACAACCTAAAAGTGAAGAAATAAAAGAGAGTATCCTCTGTACACAGAATCATGATAGTAACATCCCTAATATATCCTTCTTAGATGCTATACACCAAAACTACTGGTCAATCTCAAAAAAGATTAACAAGATCAGTGTGTTATGTACGAAAGATGATTTTAAAGCCTATATGAATAAGCAAGGATCTAGGAAGTAAGGTTAAATATTAAAATAGGCTATGAACATTACAAGGGACTCTCTTCACACCTCAAAGAGAAACATGAATATTGTATCATTTCATTTGGGGCTAGATATCCCAGACCAAAAAAAATTTCCAAGTGGAGACATATCTATTAAGTTCCAGAAATTGAGGCATGACAGATACATTTTTAGACATTGAGATATATTTATTAAGTTCCAGAAATTGAGGTATGCAAATCTTTCCTTGGGCCTATGTGAACAGGACCAAGCTACTACAGGGCTTGTGTTCTCAAGAAGTACTCAACATATAGGCACTGGTATAAATGTAACT
>NW_004567109.1:21199675-21231321 GCF_000260355.1 Condylura cristata | reverse complement strand
AGAGCTCTTTTGACAGGAGAAAAAATTTAGAAGTAGTACTACAAAAACCTACCAGAAGTCTGGAGTTACCATCTCTGAAATAATGAGTTTCATTAACACAACATTAAACTAAGTACCAACCACGTACCAAACAATGGGTATAGGAGAGTTAGACTATGATCTTTCTCTTCTACAAAGAGAGACTTATTCTTAAGGATAAGGATGGCCCACTGCTCTATAGCTCCATAAAATCCACTTATTTCTCAGCACACAAAGAATTTATTAGTTTTACTCCACACTGACCAAATTATAAATGATTGATGTATTTTCTATTTTTAAAAAATGCATTTTAAAAATAACATAGACCAAATGTCAATTATTTGTTTACAATAGGGGATAGTCATATTTATTATCCAGGGTGCCCCACCTCCATACTGAAGTATCTAAAAGGTTATCTAAATGAGTAGGAAATTTAAAATAAAGGGAAACAGTAAAATAAAGCCTGATAACATGTTTAACATTAAGAATCGATTTAAATTACAGTAAAAAGCTAGACTGCATTCACTCTGGGCAGTGCTGAAAAACTATTGCTTAAAGGATTCGTGAGGGCCCTTGCTGGTGGTGTAACAGGTTAAAGCACAGCACTATGAAACTATCAGAAGCCACAGTGGCATGAATTTGATTCCCGGCCTGGGAGGGGTCCTACACGGCATGGCAGGTGTCTCCTGTCTCACCCACTGTTCCCCTCAGCATGTACTTTGTTGATCTGCATTTTCTCTTCCCCACTCTGTCTCTGGTGAATACTCTCACTGCACCTACACCTCTGGCCTGTACCCCAGAGTTCTGTAAGCATAAATAAATAAATCTTAAAGAAAAAGTAACAAATAGCTGGTGGTACTACTGGATTTTCTGCAACTTTACATACTGTACTATCAGTACATGTATAATAATTAAAACTGGTTTGATTAACCTAAAAAATAAACTCATGGCCCTCCCTTATGGCACAGTGGGTTAAAGCATAGCTCTAAGAAGCTAAAGCCACTTCAGCATGAATTCAATCCCCACTCCAGAGGTGATCCACATGGCACAGCAGACCTCTCCTGGCTCACCAACTGCTCCCCTCAGCAGTGTACTTCGTCAATCGACCTGTTCTGCTCCTCACTGTTTCTGGTGAATCCTCTCACTGCCCCTGTACGTCTGGCCTATACGCCAGTTCTGTATGCATAAATAAATAAATCTTTTAAAAAATAAACGCACAAGGAAATAAACAATAAAGACATTATACCACACACAGTAAGAGCTCTTAAGTAACAATTGATTACCTGATCTTTGCATACATATCTGAACGATCAAGCCAGTTAAGTTTTTGTAGTATATCCTTCAATTAAATTATCTTGCTATTATATCACAGTTGCTTTAGGGCTCTTCTGTATTTTCATAAGAGTATTATGTCCCCACTTAATTAAATTCCAACTTTAATAAGAAAAAAAAAACAACAAATAACAAAGAATCATAAAACTGCCCAAACAATCCCCTTCCCAGCTAAATGAGTAAGAAGGAATGTAGAGTGCTTATCTGTTTCATAAATGAGATTTCATATAATCACTCTTAACAACTTTTCGATACACTTCCCTTCACCCCAGCAAGGCTCTGAGCTCTGTTAAGATAGCACTGTCTTTGTCTCACTAGCCACCATTATGATCCAGAAGATCTTGAATAGGCTGTGTGCCTGATGATGGAAGGAAAGAGTCTATAAGACAGAAGGTAACAAGAATGACAATCTTTGGTGGAAATGAACTCAAAGTCCTGGAGGCAAAGGCACCAACATTATAATAATTAGTGGTGTTGATACTGTCATGAGCCATCACTTGCAGGAAACAAGCTACACAAATTAAGTATACAAGAAATACATCAAAGGGCCCTCCCTAGGTTAAAGCGCAACACTATGAAGGTATTTGCAGTCACTGCAGCAGGGGTTGAAGTCCAGGCCAGGGAGGTGACCCACAGGTATGGCAGGCCTCTCCTGACCCATCTGCTTCCCCCCTCAGCAGTGTACTTCGTAGATTTGCCTGTTGTGCTCCCCAGCGAACCCTCTCACTCCCGTCACCTCTGGCCTGTACCCCAGTTCTTAGTATGCATAAATAAAATCTTAAATAAAAAAAAAAGACTTAAAAGTCTTAATTCTGAGTTGAAGAAAAGGGAAAGACAATTTCACAACATTGCCAACATTTGAAGTGGATTTCTTATATTTCATCACCTACAAACAGAAGTAGTTAACTCTGGAAAAGATTACTTAAACCCCGAAAAGCACTAATACAGTATTATCTGAGCTAATTGATCATAAAGAAACAAATTTTAGAGAAATCTAGACATTATCTGGATTGCTTATGCTAAGCTTCCTGAAAGGGGTTGTTATCAAATGGCCTCTTCCACAAACTGTTTTTGCATGACATAAGGTGATACTCACATTTTAAATGCTGGCAAAAAAATCAGAAGTTTATGGGATAATGAAAAATTATGTGAAATTTAATTGTGTCCAGTTTTATTGAATACTGCCATGCTAATTTATGGATTCACTGGCTCTGACACTGTAAAAGCAGAAATGTGACAGACTTTAGGGCCTACAACTCCTAAAATAACTGTTTCTTTGCAGGAAAGGTGACCCCCTACGTTAAAAGATAAAATTATAAATGAATGTGGGATGGCTGGTGGCAGACGAAAAGACAACTACTGTGTTACTGTATCTGAAAAGGCTGTGTATCAGAATGAGAAAATGAAAGTGAAGCTATCTGTCAGATCTGGAATTGTTATTGTCTGGTGTCAGGGTTTCCACTATACATACAAAAAAAGTATCTTCAAGCTGTCTGTCTGATTTGGTGGCCAAGATTAAATGGGGAAATATAAAGAAAAAAACCAGAATTTCTGCAACTCAACAATTTAAACTAGTGAACTTGTTTTGTCCAAAGAACCTAAACTTTTAGTTTTATAAATGTATTAAATTCATGTTAGAAATGGCTTAAGTCAGTAAATTACTTATTGTCTGTACTAGTTAATCTAAACACCAGCGATATTTACAAATTTATATTTAGTAAAAGATTTTAAGCATTTTTATCAAATGCCAAAATTGAACGGCCTCTTCTCTTTGTTCTGGTAAACTCAATTTTACAAATGCGTGTTATGTGGCAATACCTGACCTCCATGAGGACAGGTATGCCTTACAATCTATTTAGGCTTGGCCCTCCCTGCTGGCGCAGCAGGTTAAAGCCAGCATTAAGAAGCTAAAGCCACTTCCGCATGAGTTCAATCCCTGCCTGCCCCGGAGGTGACCACATGGCGGAGGTGACCACATGGGTCTCCTGACCCGCCTGCTGCTCCCCTCAGCAGTGCACTTCGAGGCTCTGCCTGCTCTGCTCCCCACTCTGTCCCTGGTGAATCCTTTCACCCTCCACATCTCTGGCCTGTACCCCAGTTCTGTATGAATAAATAAATAAATCTTAAAAAAAAAAAACAATCTATTTAGGCTTAGTACTGCATGCTATTCTGCTCTCAAAGGACATTCTCAGTCACACTAAGTGACTGCTGACTATATTCACCACTTTATTTGACATACTTATCAAAAGCCTCCTTATATGCAGTGCTTGGGGAAAAGACATGGGTTCTATCCTCATGGAAATTTCACATGACAGTTGAAATCACACATGCACATACATGTAGATAAGGTAAGTCCATAATCCACCTTCCTACTTAAGAATTCTGCCACCAATCTAAAATCTCGAACAGACATTCCATTAAGACTTCCATAAGTCACACAATTTTAAAGATTCAATATGCTTCATGGGTATATAAGTTTAAGTTTGACCTAATCTTTTCCTTTTGTGTTTGTCCAATTAAATATCAAAAGTAAGGTCTCCTTAATACAACTATTTCACACGTGCTTTTAATTCTCCCTAACCCCCCCCCAATATTATCTTTAATATTTTGTCATAAGTAGTATGGTCATCACTTGGTCTCCCTTCCTAAAAGTTCACAACATCAGATTTCCATTAGAGTAATCACTTCTGGGGAAAGTTTTCCAACAAGGATGCTGATTAATAGTGACATTTAGAGAGCTGACGATTCACAAAATAACCAAAAGGTATCTGGTATTTACTGTTGAAGTACCAGCTTCTATGGCAATAGAAAAAGATCTGCATTATATCAAATTCTGTTCACAAACAAGAAATCTTATATTGATTTTAAGACATGAGTTTCCGTGAATTAAAAAAAAAAATGTGGTGTGATTACACTGACAGATTGCCAGCAAGGATAGCATCTGGATTTCTGGAGTGAAGTTTGAAAATGCAAAAATTAGGGGAACAGGAGGACTCCAAAGAGAGAAATTTAAAGTCAGAATCATTGGCAAATGGTGATGAGACTTAAATGTCAGTTGGGTAGTATACCGGAGGTATCCCATGAAGATACTAAGTTGGGTATGAGGTACAATGCAATGAGGAAAAAAAAGCACAGAGAAAGTGGCTAGAGGAAATTAAAAAATTTAAGTCTTTTTATATATGTTACTATTAGGCAACCCCAACCTCACACTTTCTGTATTGACTACAGAAGTAAACTGTCTTACCAAGCCCAGAAATATGACTTATTTATTACTTTTCCTACCTACCTAGTTACCCATCCTGATTAAATTTCACTGGATTCAGTCCATCATTCCAGCCTACTAAGATTATTTTTAGATACTGATTCTGTCATGGGATTTGACTATGCTTTTGTTTCATTTTCATATTTAAAAAACACGTTTTGTTGTTTTGTCATAAAGTATTACCTTTATCTATCTAAAAGTCAGGGAGACAGAGAAGTAAAATTTCAATAATCTACTACCACCCAGAAATGGGTCACTGTTAACTGAAAATACTGAATTTAAGAAGCTTTTAAGCCTAAATTAAAATCAGTTTAATAAAACTATATTACACACTGTACTTCAAATTTCCTAAAATTTTCTTTGGTATCAGTTTTTTTTTTTTTAAAGATTTATTTATTTATCCATACAGAACTGGGGTACAGGCCAGAGATGCGGAGGGTGAGAGGATTCACCAGAGACAGAGTGGGGAGCAGAACAGGCAGATCGACGAAGTACACTGCTGAGGGGAGCGGCGGGCGGGTCAGGAGAGGTCTGCCACGCCATGTGGTCTCCTCCGGGGCAGGCGGGAATCGAACTCATGCGGAAGTGGCTTTAGCTACTCAGTGCAGTGCTTTAACCCGCTGCGCCACCAGGGAGGGCCTGGTATCAGTTTTATAGTTGCATAGCCAAATGTATCTACAATAATTCAGTTCCAACTCTATTTCTGGACATTATGATTAATAACTTTCTATTTATACAGATATATACATATATGTTAACTACCCCCCAGTCTAACTTTT
This sequence comes from Condylura cristata, assembly GCF_000260355.1. NCBI lineage: Eukaryota > Metazoa > Chordata > Mammalia > Eulipotyphla > Talpidae > Condylura > Condylura cristata. The sequence continues at coordinate 21,225,930 of NW_004567109.1, read as the reverse complement.
TCCAAGTCTCCATGATAATTTTCCTAGGATAATGTCTATAAATGTAATTGTTGAGTGAAAGGATGTATAATTTTTAAGGCTTCAATGAGCCAAATTCTGCTCCAGATTTGTTCCAATTTATATTCCTATTATTAATATAAGATAATGAAGAATTGAGTAGCTGCCACAAAAAAATACATAATAATGTATTACCATCTAACTACAATTTTTTGACACTCAGCTAAATAGGGGAAATAAAACACCGTGTCTATATAATTTACAATTCTTTTATTCATGTAATGTTTGAGTAATTTTTAATGCATTTCTTTTATGATATAAATGTAGTTTTATTATTCTAACACCTGTATATCTTTATCTGAGTTATTAATAACAGTAAAGAAGAGAGCTCAGATGAGAACAGCATCAATAATTTTAATCTTCCAAAACTAAGGAGAGCATTTCCTAACTCATTCTGACGTCAGCATTACCCTGATACTGAAGTGAAAAACTACAGACCAATATCTCTTATGAACACTGATACAAAATCACCAGTAAAATACTCCAAGCTGAATTAACAGCAGATTGAAACAGATTATACAACATGACCTAGATTTACTGGTTGGAATGCAAAGCTGATTTGGCATATAGACAAATTAATGTAATATGCCACATTAATACAATGAAGGGGGGAACCTCATATGATTACTGTATCAACTGATGTAGAAAAGGCATCTGACAAAGTCATTACCTAAAAAAAGAAAAAGAAAACAATGAAAAAACACTCAACAAACTAAAGAAAAGAAGAAAACTACCACAACACATTAAATACCATGAAAAACCCATACCTAACATTATACACAACGGTGAAAAACTGAAAGCTTTTTCACTTCTATTCAACTTGTACAGGAAGCTCTAGTGAGGGGCAGTTAGGCAAAAAAAAAAAAAAAAGGGAAAAAAAAAAAAAACGCATCCAAACTGGAGAGAAGTAAAAATATCACTGGGATACTTTTACAGGGGGGAAAACTAATTCAGCAAAGTTGCAGGATACAAAAAATCAGTTGTGTTTTTATGTACAAACAATTTGAAAAGAAAGTTAACTATTTCATATACCATGGCACCAAAAATATTGTTAGGAATAAATATCAAGGAAATAAAAGACTTGCACTGTGAAAACTACAAAACCTTTTTGAAAGAAACAAAAAAACTACTTCAATGGACAAAGAAAAGCATGATGCAAACATGTTCATGAATAGGAAGACTTAATACTCTAAGATTTCAATATTATCCGTAACAGTCTACAGATTAATAAACTACCTAACTACCAATGTCTTTTGGCAGAAAAAGAAAAATCCATTCTAAAATTAGAACTCTCAAGAGACCCTGACTTGCCAAAACAATCTTGAAAAAGAAATTGTGGATCTCATACTTCCTGACTTTAAAATGTATGATAAAGCTTCAGTAATTAAAGCAGTATGTACTAGCAAAAAGACAGATATGTAGACATATGGAATAGAATATAGAGGCTAGACATAAAAGCCTCACATATATGGTCAATGATTTTCCATAAGTATGCCAAGACCATTCAGTGGGGTTAAGGACAGTCTTTTCAAACAAAAGTTGTTGGGAAAATTGGATATCAGTATGTAAAAGGATGAATTAGATTCTAATCTTACATCATATATAAAAATTAACTCAAAATAGATCTAAGAGCTAAAAATCATAAAACTCTGAGAGAAAAACAGGAAGTTCATTAAAATGGACTTGAAATCCAGTGATTTCTTGGATGATACCAAAAGTCCAAAAGCAAAGGCAATAAAGAGTAAAAATAGATAAAAACTGGATTATATCAAAATTTAAAACTTCTGCACTACCAGCAAAGTAAAAAGGCAACCCACAGAAAGGAGAACATAATACAAATCATGTTATGTTAAAAAATGATGTATAAAGAAGCTTTAAACTCAATACAAAGCACTTCATGCCCACTAGGATGACTACTGTATCAATTAAAAAAAACCCAAAATATCACAATTATTGTTGGAAAGGATGTAGATAACCTGGAATCCCTTTGCATTGCCAGCTGGAATATTCAACCTTAAAAAGGAGATATGATATGACACAAGCTACAACTAGGATGACTCTTAAAAGCTATTTGCTAAATGAAATAAGCAAATTACAGGGACAAATACTATGATGACTCTATTGACACAAGATACCATAAAGAGCTTATCATTGTCAAATTCACAGAAATATAAAGTAGAAATGTGGTTGCCAAAGGCTAAGAATTAGAAGAAACAGGGGGTTCTTGTCAAATGGATTAAAATTTTAGCCTGGGAAGATGAAAGAGTTCTGGAGATAAACAGTGGTTGCACAACAATAGAAAATATTTAATGCCATTAAAACAAATACTAAAAACAGTAAATTTTATGGCATGCCTATTTTACTACCAAAAAAGTCTGCTTTATCTCAACATTTTTTTTTTTATTAAAAAATTCAACAAGGGCCGTACCTGGTGGCACAGGTTAAATCGCAGCACTATGAAGCAGTCAGTGGCCATTGCAACATGAGTTCGATCCCCAGCCAGGAAGCTGACCTGCATGGCATGGCAGACCTCTCCTGACCCACCAGCTGCTCTCCTCAGCAATGTATTTCAGTTGGTCTGCCTGTTCTGCTCCTCACCTTGTCTCTGGTGAATCCTCTCACCCCTTGCACCTCAGTACCCCAGTTCTTATATGCATAAATAAATAAATAACTCTTTTTTAAAAGAAGGGGGAAAAAAATAAAAACAGGTGGATGAATGTGCAATGGAAATACTGGCAAGTGAGAAAAGGATAAATTCAAATATTCCCCAATCTCTGCTTTAGTGAGTCACTAATATTAAAAAGATTGGCCTTCTTCAATCTGCAGATTTTAAAATCCAAGCTTTATTACACAGGGAAAAAAAATTGTACTTCTGAGGCAGCTGTGTAAAGGAATGAAGTAACAGAGGTTTTTATTTGTGCATTCAAACTCCTACCCCTACCACTTGCCAATTTAAACTATAATTCTTGATTTTTTGGCACTTTTATATAGTGTAGCTTTTTAAAAATAACTGTGGTAAAAAAAACAATAACAAAATTTACTATCTTACCTTTTTTTTTCCTCAAAGATTTACTTTTATTTATGCAAGAACTAGGATGTAGGCCAGAGGTGCGGTGCGGGGAGAGGAGGGTGTGAGAGAGGTTTTACCAGACCAGAGTGAAGAACAGAACAGGCAGATTGACTGAAATACACTGCTGAAGGGAGCAGTGAGTGAGACAGAAGAGCTCTGCTGCACTATGTGGGTCAGAGTCCTGGCCATGGATTGAACTCATGCTGCAGTGGATGTTGATAGTTTGATAGTGCTGAAACTTTTAACCCCTATACCATCAGGGAGGCCCCATCTTAACCTTCTAAGAGTTTATCTATATTAACATTATGCTACTATCACCAATCTCCATCCACAGAACTCTACATCTTGCAAAACTGACACTGAACCCATTAAACAATCCCCCATTCTTCCCTCTCTCCAGTCCCTGGTAATCACCATTCCTAATTCCTATCTCTGTGTACAATATAGCTTTCATAATATTATGAAAAAGCAACATAAGAGTGTGGTAATGGTATCAGGGCAGACAAATGGAATAGAACAGAGTTCAGAGACTGACCCACATATACAAGGCTTATTAAATTTCAGTAAGGAGTTTCAAAGGCAATTTCTCAATTCAAGGAAAAAGCAGTGTTTTCAACAAATGATATTGGAATAATTTAGATATTCATATGTATGTCTACATATACATACACACACATATATATGACTTCTATCCATCATACCCACATGTAATATACAAAAGTAAACTCCAAATGGGTCATAGATCTAAAGCTAAAAAAAAAAGTTTCTAGAAAGAAAACAGAAAATTTTTGTGGTCTTGGAATGAACTGGTTTTAAGAAAAAGTAACATAAAAACAACCATTAACAGAAAAAAATTGGTAAATTGAACTTCATCAAAATTAAGAACTTACATTTTTCAGTAGACACTGTTAAGAGAATAAAAACGATAAAGACACAGACTAAAAGAACAGATTTACAAATAATATATTTGATTTGATTCTACTTCCTCTGATGTGATAATTTCCAAGGCTATAGAACTACTGATTTAACTAACCATGGATTGACAGTCTTGTGTCTACAGATTTATGTAGGATCTCTTTTTCCCTGTTAATGTCTCCTGCATTTTTTTCCTAGAAGTTCTTGATGGCATCTCACATGATTTGCTCTCTATAAGCTAGGAGTGAGCATGCTCGGCCTTTCTGCACACCCACATAACCACAATGGAATCTGTGTCATGGTCAAGGGTGTTCCCGTCAGAGATTCCCAAGTGAACCAGAGGCAGAATAAGTATAACTCAGAAGTGATACGAATCATCATCCAGTCTGTCCACCCTTTGCTACATATACCTTACCATTTTAGAAAGGGATTAATATAATAAAGGGTTTAAAGAGTTTAAGTATATTTACTTATACATTTAAACAATACATTTACTTAAGTATATTTATAAATAAAATTACAGTTTATTTCACTTAGTATAATTATTTTGATATTCATGTTATTGTTTATATTAGTCAATTTCTTTTATTGTTAAATATTCATTGTATGTCTGTATCATGATTTGTTTGTCTAGAGTTGTCTCTGCTGTCTAGAGACATACACAAATACACCTTTTAAAACTTACTAAGAAAACAATCCAACTGTTTAGAAATAGGGAAAAGATTTGAAAATTTTAAAACTTTATAAAAGAAAAAAATGGCAAATACATGAAAAGATACTCAACACAGTAAGTCATTAGGGAAATGCAGACTAGAACCACAATGAGCTACAACTAATTTTAGAATGTTTAAAATCAAAGTGACCAGCTACACCAAGAATTCACCAGGAAATGGAAAATTCTCATACATTGTTTTTTTTCGGGATGTAAAGTGATGCAGCTACTCTGAAAATACTTGGTGTGACCCAGTCAATCCATCTAGGTGTTTACCCAAGAAAAAGAGAGAGCATTTAGCCACACAGTAACTTTTTATATACAAATATTCAAAGCAACATAATATCTGAAAAAAATTATGTTTAGAAACAAGCTAAATATCAGTATCTATAGACAAGTGAAAAAATAAACACATCATGATATAGCTATACAATGAATAGGCAATAAAAGACATTGACCAATATAAATAATAACATGAATATTAAAATATTATACTAAGTGAAATAAAAAATTATGCAATTTTACTTACATAAAAACCCAAATATGCAATCTAATCTAAAAAGAAAGAAACAGATCAATATTTGAGTAAGGATGGAAACAGATGCTGAGGAGGTAAGAGGAAAACAGGCAACAGCGTAACCAATGGCCTTAGAGCAACATGCTTAAGTTTGTATGTGTGTATGTATCTATCTATTTTTGCAACAAGTTTTATCATGACTAGTGTGATATAAACCTCACCATGACTCTTTATCTGTGGAAAAGACACACTGTAGTGGTAAGAAATACAAAGAGAAAGTAAAAGACTCAGAAACAGATGGAAGAACAGGTTCATTTGATTACAAAACTGCTGTATTTCAACAAGCCAACTCCTACTCCTCCTTGAGATGGCAATGATCCCATCTCCTCCTAGTCTCCCAGGTTTGATGCCAGTACCACAATGGCATCCCATGATGACAATGATGGGCTTCCCTCCTCCTGAGATGGACCTGCTCTTGAAATGAGGCTACCTATGGAAGCCACATACCAGTTAAGGAGCTGCTTTTGAAATGAGGCTACCTTTGGAAGCCACATACTAGTAATGACTCGCCCCACCAATGAGACCTCCTGCCCATCATGATGGTGCCCACTCAGCAGGGAATGACTCAATCAGACAGTTAAGGAGAGCCTCTATTAGTTTTATATTACTTGTTCTACCAGGGAATCATGGTGCTATGACTCTGGCTATTTTCTAAGAAGACTTACTCCTCCTTCCAGGATAGATTTAGAAGGGCCTATGTAAGACAAAAGGGAAGAAACTCAAGGTTCATTTTTTGTATTGTGAAACTTGCAAATAAAGCTTCTAATTATTTTTGAAAATAAAACTTTTAATTTTTTTTTAAAAAAGGATATATAAAGAAACTTACAGGGGGATAGATGTAGTTATCATCTTGATTATGATAATGATTTCATAGGCATATAAATTTGTAAGGTTTATCATTATGCACTTTTAATATAAGCATGTAGATTTTATTTCAATAAAGCTTTTATTTGTAAAGACAAATGGGTCACAAAATGTACAAAATTATTGAAGAATATGATTTAAAAGTATAGTTCTCATTGGCTCACATTCTTACCAACAGTAGGAACAATAAGTGTTATCCCACTGCACTTTAAAACTTTGTGTTTACCTGTGAGGAGCTGGTTTTAGCATTATATTTATTGCTATCCAGTTTTTCTCTTCTGTGAATTTTTTTCCTTATTTTTTATTGGATTGTTTGCCTTTTAAAAAACTCTTTTAATGACAAAATGATGTAAAATTATTATATTAAAAAAAACTTTTAATGAAACTGTTTGAGACATGAACCCTTTGTTGGAAGATATACAGGGAATGATTAAATACCAAAATCAGGATAGTGGTGGGAGATATATCTGTTGAAGAATATATAGGTAGCTTCTTTCATTTTATTTTTTAGGCTGTACTCATTTTTATACATTCTTCACACTTTGTATGTTAGTTTAAAAAATTGTTTAAATAACATACTCTTCAAAGTTCTTAGCAAAATTGATTTTAAACTTAGATTCCTATATTTAGAGAAATTAACAGAGCGAAGAGAGACCTCATTCAGGAAACCCCTGGAGAGTAAAATGAAAAAAAGGGCCAAGAGGAAAGCAAAGACAAATACTGAAATAGGGGTTAAGTTAGCAACACTCTCAGTCTATCACCAGGCACTAGGAATGAAATAGATCCCTAGTCAGGGAGCCAAGCCATATGGCACAGCAGACCTCTCCTGTCTTGCCTGCTGCTCCTTCAGCAGTGTATTTCAGTAGCTCTGCCTGTTCTGCTCTCTACTCTGTCTCCGGTGAATCCTCTCAGCCCCTAAACTTCTGGCCTACACCCCAGTTCTTGTATGCATAAATAAATAAAATCTTTAAAAATAAAGGGGTTATGTGCAAATATAAATCACACCAAAAAATACAAAAAAAACTAACGTATCTCATTAATTTTTTACTGAAATGTAACAAATGATGCTTTAGTACTATAAATATCAAGTTATATTTATAGATATTATAGAAAAATGTTTTTTATGCACTGCTTTATAAAACAGGACGTGATTTTCTAACCTGTCTTAAAATAACAGATTTTGGGATCTTTTTATATCAATATATGTAGTACTCTTTTCTGTCCAAATTTTATTTGAAAAATAGTGAAAGATACACAAAAGTAAAATTTACACATACCCCACCACTTAAAATTCTGTATGCTATAAACAAGTGAAAGATCACACCTGTGTTTCTTTTTAGTTCTACTCCCACTCCCCATTCCTAAAAAAAGAAAAACAACTGTATGCTTTGTATACATAGACAAAAATTTTCTAATTCTTTGTAATAATCTCCTGGCTCTGAGCTGCCCAAAGGGACTTACTGTTTTGCATTTCCAATCTAAAATATCTTACAAAGGCCCTTATTCAGTCTAAGAGGGATTTCTGGCATTCCTGCCAACCGTTAATTGAGTAGGGTCTTCTCTCTTGCTTCAACACTAATGAAGCGCCTTATAGAAACAAGGCAAGTAACAATTTTTTTTTATAATTTTGTCAACTGGAGAAGTGTCTTAAAACCACTTTTCTTAAAATTCGAAATCATTACATAATGCATATATTAAGAAGCACTGGGGATTGTTTTACTTGTGTCCTCACCTAAAACAAGACGGAGGTGAATAAATTAACAATAATTACTGCTCTACTATATCCAAAGAAAATATAATATGAAAAGTTGCTCAATGTCCCACTAGATCATACTCACAGAAGAAAACTACCTTATCTTTTTTCATTACTACACGTAAGAACCCAGCACAATGGTAGCATACACCAGGTATCAGTAATTACTTGCTTTTTATATAATATGATAAAGGATTTGATAATTTATTTTTACAGTCTGATTAAGATAATTTTTCAAAAATATACCTTTGACTAGGGTGAAAAATGACTATTTACTAAAACAAATTCAACTAAGTAGATTTAATTCCAAACTTTCACTACACTACATCAAACCTTGTAAAGGAGGAGAGCAGCATAATGATCAAACTACACTGATGGAAATTTTAAACAGGAAATGCTTAGACCATGTTATTTTTTTTTATTTGGAGTAATATTGATTTAGAACAGTGCATGTGATTCAGAGGTATAGGTTCACAACTTTTCAGATGTTTGTTATGGCATCACACCTCCTACCAAGGCACCCACAGAACTCTATTAAAGTCCTCCACCAGAGTCCACTGGGCCCTCTCCCCTCTTTGATGCAATGACTACAGGAATATATATATGTATATATATATATATATAACACCTTCAAATTAAATGTTTTTTTTTCATTTTTGGGTAGATATCAAGGAGTAGAACTGATGTATTACATGGCAGACCTATTTTTTGATATTTTGAGGAAACCCCCATACAGTATAGAAGTTTCTACAAGGGCTGGACTAGCCTACATTCCCAAATGTGTAAGATTTCTCCATATCCTAACCAACACTTATTTCTGTAGACCATGTTTTTTAGAAGGGTTCTCACATCAGATGACAATTACACAACAGTAGTGAATTTTGTTTTGTGGTAAATAGGCAAGTCAAAGTTTAGAACTCTATAAAAGTTCTTCCCCCAAGCATGAGTCTGTGATCTTAGAAAACATAGCCATCTTTTCCCCAAATGTGTTACAAATTCAAATCGCATTTTAATATGTACACTTTAATAAAATGAAATAACTAAAAAAACCTAACAATAAAGCAAATTAAAGTAAATAGCCAAATGAATCAGAAATATTTTATAAAGAATGTTCTGTCAATGGCCTTCCCTGGTGGCGCATGGGTTAAAGCATAGGGCTATGAAACTATGTGCAGGCACTGCAGCTCTGAGTTCAACGAGTTCACTTCCCCACCAGGAGCAGCAGAGCTCTCCTGACCCACAGCTCCCCTCAGCAGTATTTCTGTGGTTCTGCCTGTTCTGCTCACACTGTCTCTCACCCCCCATACCTCTGGCCTGTACCCTAATTCTTGTGTGCATAAATAAATAAATCTTTAAAAAAAATGTTCTGTCGGTTGCAAGAGGTCAAATCCATTATATCCACTGTAAACCACAAAGGCCATTATCATATTGCTTTGATGTAACAGAAATTCCAAACTACAAAGTTCATCACAGGTTCTCTGAATCTAAAATGTCAGCAAAAGCTATATAAATATCTTTTTTCTTTCAATGGGCTACACAGTGAAAAGACATGAAGGAAATCTGCTCTGCATAAAATACTTCTTTAAAACAATACTCAGGCTAGGAAGAAAATAAAAGAAATGGACATAGTGGGTACCTATCTACTTCCAAAAGCTATGTTAAGAGCAGTGTTACACTGTTTCATTTGAGCCTCACACCTCTTTCCCATTATCCTCAGTTTTACAAGCAAACTGAAAGATGCAAGACAAGATTTACAGTCACAATGGTGTTGGTCTGAGGATTTAAAGCAATCTTTCAAATCTACTTTTATTGTATATGCTTCCTTATTTCATAAGACAATAAAACATGAGATTAACCAAATATGATGTTTTATCCGCAATTACTATGAAGAATTTTATGGAATTTATGGTCTCTAGCGTTGACATTTTCATTTACAGTCCTTTAAATACTCAAGTCAGTATTTCACTATGAAGAGAAAAGTCAAGTAGAAGTAGTGAGCACAACAACTAGTGTAAACACAATCAGTTCAAATCAGTACAACGGTTTCCACTGGGATGGGCATTTACCCTAGAGAGTTTTCAAAAATCTCACTCCCCTTACATTTTCCTGTTTCCTTATATCAGAACTATGTAAGATATTAAGTATTCCTTCACTTATTAAAGTACTCATTTCAGTAAGGATGCAAAAGACAAATGTCAGGCCATAACTTAGAAAATAATAATAGATTTTTCAACAGAACCATACAATTATGGAGGAGAATCAAACCCTCAAGATGACCTCACTTAGGCAGCAATTCAAAATCCCAAATGCACTGATTTGCCCCAGGTTATACATCCATTTAGTGTCACTTTATTTGAAATTACATAAAGCAAACATTTTAGGAAAAAAATAGCTAATGGAAAGCACTAGGGTCTTTCCAGTGATTTACTTATGATTTAGTCTTCCCAGAGTCTAGCAGCATATATAAAAGATCAATAACTGTTGGAAATGAGTGCACAAATCTCTCTCAGCCATAATCAATGATTAAATTATATCATACATCCCAAAAGCTTCAGGTCAGGCTACAAACAACTCCCTATGATATGTTCTACTTCCTGAGAACCTCAATGCAGCACAGAATCTCAAGGTTATATAGATCATGCTCAATGATTAGAAACAAAATTTTAATGACTTTAAAAGTAAAAACAAACCTCATTGAAAATTTTAACTTTCTCATACATATAAAAAAATACTCAAATGCTAATAAAATGTAAATTAATGTTAAGAGTGATTAATAATTTGTGCTATCAGATTGGGAAACTAAAAGTTTAATAACACCAGAACAGCATATTCCTGAAAGCATTCAACTTTTCCTTTTAAGCCAGTATTCATCAAAATTTAAAATAAACTTTCTTTTCAATCCAACAATTTCCACTAGAAGAATTTATGCTACAGCTATAAAGAACCAATGCAACATTACTTGTTATGACAACATTACAAAAAAAGAACATAAATGGTTTAACTGCTGATAAAGAAAATTATCCTTAAAGTATTAAATTAAAAAGCAATTCATACTAGAGTGTATCTTACTTTTTTTTTTTTAAAGATTTATTTATTTGTGCATACAGAACTGGGGTACAGGCCATAGGCTCAGGGGTGGTGAGAGGCTTCACCAGAGACAGAGTGGGGAGCAGAACAGGCAGATCAACGAAGTACACTGCTGAGGGGAGCAGCGGGCGGGTCAGGAGAGGTCTGCCACGCCATATGGTCACCTCCGGGGCAGGCGGGAATCGAACTCATGAGGAAGTGGCTTTGGCTTCTTAGTGCAGTGCTTTAGCCCGCTGCGCCACCAGGGAGGGCCTACTTTTTAAGAATATACAAGACTTAACTCCTCTGGGAGTGACAATAGGGATTGAGGGAAAAGGGGAATTAATTTTTCCCTTAAACTTTTATGTAGCAGCATCTACAGTCTGCTTTGTACCCCACTTTTAGAGTTCAAAATCTTAAAAAGTTGTGTTAGATGTAGAATTTAAAATAAATGCAATTTTCAATGGAATGCTACAGAGTTTTTTAAAATGCAATAAATATGGGTGTATTCCACAAGGAAACATATTTACGAAATAGTAAATGAAATAAGGAAGTTATAGGATATATTTGACACTTTCTCTTTTTTAAAAAAATATTTATGCATACAAGAACTGGGGTACACGACAGAGTTGTGAGGGGAGGGGGAGGGGTAAAGAGAGAAGATTCACTAGAAACAGAGCGGGGAGCAGAACAGGCAGATCAATTGAAATACACTGCTGAGTGGGCAAGACAGGAGAGGTCTGCTGCACCATGTGGGTCACCTCCCTAGCTGGGGATCAAACTTGTGTTGCAGTGGTTGCTGATAGCTTCATAATGCTGCACTTCAACCCCATGCACCACCAGAAAGGCCTGACACTATTTTTCTAAAAATAGTACATATATATGTACATACCATATAGATAAGTAAATTACCAAGCTGTTAGCCAGCTAGGAAAATGTACTAATGACATATAAAGTGTGTGTGACAGTTCTCATCTTTTACTCTTTCTCCTTTTACATTGTTCCAATCCTATAAAATAAACATGCATTCATAAATGGATCAAGAAAATTGATTATAAGACTAATGGAATACTAGTTGGGTATAAAAGGTGAAATCTTGCCATCTGTGACAAGATTATGCTAAGTGGAAAAAATCAGAGAAAGACAAAGGTCATGATTTTACTCAAAAAACAACAACCCTATAGATTCTGACAACAGAACGGTAGTTACTAGAGGTGGAGGGAAAGGAAGAGAACAGGTAGGCCAGAGTCAAGTGGAGGGTGGTTAATGGTGAATGGATATCTGATGGGTGTGATGTGATATATACAGTTGCTGGGTGAGAATCTGTATTTGGAACTTTTACAGTGTTATGTTAATTTAAAAAACAACAAAAAACATGGAGGAAGAAGAATGTATATCATGAAGTGCTTGGGACAATTAAAATATTTTATATTTACATATACATTTTGTATACATATTTCTCCCAAAATCAGATAACTGCAACCAAGCTATAAATAGTAAGATTTCACGATGCTTTCATTTTCTGCTTTATGTATCTTCTCTTAATTTTTTTAAATAAACATGTATTAGTTTGGAGTCACAGAAAACATTTAGGTGTGTTATTTTAAGATACCATTTATATTTAAATATGCACATACGTGAAAAAAGGAAATGAAATCAAATAAAAATACACCTATTTCATACAACTATGTATCAAAAAATATACTTCCCAAACTAGTTCATTCTATCATGCCTGTTAATTTTAATGTATGTACACACCAATAAGACATTATTGTGCTGGCTGACATGATGTAACATATGCAAGTTATTCCCCTGGGAACAAAATTACTATGAATCAGATGTCAGCATATTTAACTACGAGGATCCCCAACTCCAGGAGGAAAAAAGGACAATAAAGGCACTCAAGTAGAAAAAATATGCTAGTCCCAAATCCCTCTAAATTTTTCACATAATGACTTGTATGTTGATTTTACCTTAAGAGTGATAATTTTAGGTATCTATTTTATTAAGATTTACATTTATTTATATGTACAAGAACTGGGGTAAAGGCCAGAGGTGTGGGGGGATGAGAGGATTCACCAGAGACAGAGTGGGGAGCAAAACAGGCAGATATACTGAGATACACTGCTGAGGAGAGCAGTCAGTGAGTCAGGAGAGGTCTGCAGAGCCATATGGGTCAGCTACCTGGCAGGGGATCAAACTCATGCCACAATGACTAGTGACAGCTTGATAGTGCTGAGACTTGAACCACACAGGCTCCTTGGAACCTATTTTTAAAACCATCTTACTCAATTTCTTATTTATCCTCAGGTTTTCCAGTCCAGTGTCATAAACAAATCTGGCTGAACAAATTTTTATGGAAAGTTACTACTTTAAATCTTTGTAAAATATAAGCAAGCTTGGGGAGTCCTTAGAAAACAAAAGTGAAGTTCTGCTGTTAGGTAATCAAGACAAAAACAGTAAGATCTGATCCTTACTGGGAAGAAGCAAAAATTAGTTGACCCAAAATTGTCCCTTGCTTGATAAAGAGAAATAAAACTTGCTTGTTACCCTCAAGAAACAATACTATGGAATTTAAGGAAGGGAGGAGGACTGAAAAATATCACTGAGTATACATTAAGTGCCAGGGATTACCCCAGGCCACTAGATAAACAATCAACAACCTCAGGACACTTACATATCAGGTGGGGAGAGACAAACAGATCTATCAGAGAGTAGTCAATAACTTGAAGAAAAACAAAGAACAGTTAGAGTTGGAAGGCAGGCAAGTGCTGTTTTACAAAGGGAAGGTCTCTTTGAGTGAACCTAATGAAAACAAAGCATATTTAATTTTGAAATTTTGAAAATAAGAATGTTGAGAAGAGGCCCTCCCTGGTGGCACAATGGTTAGGACTCAGCACTGCAAGCTAGTCACATCTGCTTCAGTGCTAGTTCAATCCCAGGCTCCGGAGGTGATCCACATGGCCCTCTCCTGGCCCACCCACTACTCCCCTCAGAAGTGTATTTCAGTAGATCTGCCTGTTCTGCTCCCCACTCTGTGTCTGGTGAAGCCTCTCACCGCCCCCTCCATCTCTGGCTTGTACCCTTGTTCTGAATAAATAAATCTTAAAAAAATAAAAAAACTGTTGAGAAGAGCATGATCCACAGGTAGACACAAAAATCAGGAAAGCCCACAGTATACAGTAAATGACAGCCTTTAAGTTTCTGTAGTTTTATAGGCAACATTTAATGTTATACTTTGGTCATACGCACTAAATAGCTAGTTTCTGTTATTATAACTACCTGTCATCTAGTTTCTATTAAACAAGTGCATTTTAAATCAAAGATTAAGTTCTAGAATCTTTATCACTACCAACCTCAAAGAGTTAGGGAGCTGATCTTCCCCATCTCAGTATCTCCAAACTGTTGTTCTGTTAAGACTGTTACCGCTTCCTTAATACAATAATGCCTCCATTCATACTAATCCTCATTCAATACATGTAAGCGTGCACATTATTATGAATACAAGCTAAATTGATACAATATCTCTAAGAAATTACCAAAACCTACTATCTATCCTTTTCCTTTACAGTAATTTCTTATGGTAAAAATTGCTTTTTAACACCTACTAGACCTTACATAAATGTCCCCTTTATAGAATTCATCTCTTGAGTGTATCATGAAGTTCCTACAATATAACTGATTGAACAAATTAGTTTTGTGTGCAAGGCATTGTATTAATTGCTAAGATACAAAGCATACCAAAAAAAAAAAAAAAAAAAAAGACTAAACAAGGTCCCTGCTCATATTGGGTCACTAGTTAGTTAATACAAGAGACAAACATAGAAACAAATGTTTAGGCACCACACTTGGGTATAAAGTGCTCCTGGAATATATAGTTATGTTTAAAAAAAAAAATTACCTTACTCTGCCTGTCTTCTGAAATCAGAAATGCTTCTCAAAAACTTAATATTTGAGCTAGGATAAAAAGGCAAATGGGGAGGAAAAGCACATTGTAGTAAAGGTGGACTTAAAAAATGTCTGGAAAGATGGGAGTCTGGAGGATTAGGATCCTGTGAAGGTTCTGTATGCCAGGCTATTGAATCTGTGTTTTTATCTTGTTTGGGGGGCAAGAAACTCAAAGAATCTGAGAGACTAAAATAAATAACAAGATTACATTTACAATTTAGAAATAACACCAAATTATAGATAATGCCAATCAAAGCAAAGAGATTAGCAAAGAGGTCACAGCACTAGCACATTGCAATACCTGAACTAAAATGGTGACTGCATGAAAAACAAGAGTTAAAACCATAGTTATGTACAAAGTGTGAAAATAACACAAACAACTAAGAGGAAATCTATCTAAGGAAATCAGAGAAAGTTTCACAGGAAGTATCACTGCTCTGTCCTAAAGAAAGAAAATTTGCGATACAGGAAAAAAGAGAAAAGAATAGAACATCATAAAGGAAAGAGGTGAGATTACTTAATGACAAGAATTTGTTAAAGTAATTCTATCCTTTTGGAGATCAGTCGGTTGATAAATATTTACTGAAAGCTTAATATATGCCTTGGATCTCAAAGAATCAAGGGAAAATTAAGATTTCCAAGTAATGCACTTGGAAATTCAAAGGCAAATTTTTAATTAGAAGTGACTGAAATCACACTTTGAACACACATGAGCTCCAGGTAAAGTACCCCTGTGAATAAGTAATAGTAGAATTGGGGTAATGGGTTTGGCTAGGTTAAGAATTGAAAAACTGGGACAAGGTTGTGAACACTTATTATCCGAGGCTAAGAAATCTGGATTACTTTGTGGACTGTTGTTAACAGAGACTGTCTTACTTATGCACACAACAAAGTATTTCTATAAAGAACAGCAAGTATCATTATTATTCTATCTGCAAATGAGAAAACTATGTTTAAGGAAAATAACATGCCCAAGTCACAAAGCTAGTTTACAATGTGTAGGTAGTATTCCAATCTGACTTAAACACTTTGAACTACTCTAGGAAAAACTGAAATAGTCATTTTAACCATTAAAAATCTTCCATTAGTCTAGAACCTAAAAATACCTCATTATGAGTAAAACAAGGTTTACTCATAAAACTACTTTGCCTGGTATTTTCAAAGTATAACCATTCACCTGATTATTTCAAGTCTGCTAATGAAGTCTACATAAAAAGTGTTCCAAAACTTTGTTACTACTAGAACTAGTAGTTGTAAAACTTTAGGAATTCTGGTTCCCAAAACATTGCAGACATTTGAGAGGCTCTCATCCATTTTTCAGCAAAACAAAACTGTTTTCTGGAGTGAATCTTAGCCACACTGCCTGGCAGACAATGTTTTCAGAAAAAAGAACTCAAGGGAAAGGAAAGAAAACAAAGCAAAAAACCACATCCCATAGTCAATGAATAAAATTTTCACTGAACATAACTTGATCATTTTCTTAGTAACTACCACTTCTGAAGTTTCATTTTTATTATCTTCACAAACTTCTGAAAATTGAAAGCATGCCCAGAATAAGACAAACTTCTCTAGCTATCCTTTTAGGTATTTTTTTCTTTTGATCCAATTCCAAAGAACCATTTCTTTTAAGTGCTACAGGAGACAGAGAGAATATGGATGATCCCAATCCATTGCAGTAAGAATCTACTTGGCACAATCTAAATCTCTGGAACAAAATTTCTAAACTAAATACCTGATGAAAATACCTTTGTGGCAGTTAAGCATCCCAGAGAACACAGGTCAGGGCTTTCTAATGTAATTCTACTACTGATCTTTACACATTATGTGCTCCTGGAGGGCAGATTCCTATCTCTAGCACTTAGGACAATGCAAGAAACATAAGCAATCAGTGTTTCTTAAGTGTATGAATAAATCTTATTCTGCCTTTCAACTGTGAAACCAAGAGCTTTCAATCAAACAGATGAATTTTTTTCCTGCTTCTTAATTAAAAAACAAAAAACCTGATGAGCAAGGACACATAGTATTGATTTTATCAAGGATGCTGGAAAAAAGTGACAAAAATATTGGGACAAGTATTGTGAAGAGTTGCATAAACCTTCTATTCTGTCTGTATAAAGGATGACAAAGAAATAAAGGTCAGAATAAAATTTCAGTCATATTTATCCAAGCTAGTAAGTGATAGTCACAATTAGGAACCAAGTAACTCCCAAGCTACCATATCAGTCAGAGGAATACCTTTTTATTTCATTTATTCATCCAAAAAAATGTTTTTGGGGCCCTCCCTGGTGGCGCAACAGTCTGATGCACAGCAAGACGAAATAGCCACAGCCACTTTAAAAAGTTCAATCCCTGGTCAGGGAGGTGACCCACAGGACACAGCAGACTTCCTTCTCGCCCATTGCTCCCCTCAGCAGAGTACTTCATCAATCTGTCTGTTCTGCTCCCCACTCTGTCTTTGGTGAATCCTCTCTCCTCCCTGCACCTCTGGCCTGTGCCCCAGTTCTGTATGCATAAATGAATAAATCTAAAAAAATCTTTTGGGAAAAACTTCAGGCAAAATAAAAAATCTTCACAGAAACAACAAATCACAAAAGAAAGTACTTCCTTTTAAATTCCTTCATGCCTTCATATCCTGAGGTATCACTAAGACTCAAAACATTCAAACATTCAGTTAAAATAAAACTAGAACTGCAAGCATTAAACATAAGCAGAATATAAACATGGTATCCCCTGACAAGCTTCAATATGACTGGTTACATTTATTCTTACTCTCTTTCTTGGGAGATAAATTTAGAAATACTTTCCAAAACTACAGCAGCTTTTCTGACCACTCTCTACATTACTCCAGGTCCAATTAGCTCCCCTTCCTACCAAAGCAGTGTCCCTTCTCATCTCATCTACTTCCACAGTGGAATGCTCACCTCTGCAACCCCTACCGAATCCTTCACATTACCGTGTTACTTTCATCCTTTCAGCCATAGGACCTTCCTCCACCACCTATTAAAGTAGCCTCTCTTCTTTCCATTCAGTATTATAGTCTATAGTACTGCTTTTAATTTACTTTTACTAGTTACTGTGAGTCCCATTAGGGTGTCTCTTGAGGGTTCACTCATCACTGTCTATACACCTTTTCCATTGTTACCAAAACTGCATTGCAAATACAGTAATTTCTATCACTCCTTCCAACTGTAAACTCATCAAGGTAAATGCTGTCTTTTACTCAGCACTTGAAGTGCTTGGCAACATTCCACCGAATCAGTAAATTTGTATTACATGTGTAGTTAAGGAAAAATGATCATTACTAGTAAAAAAACAAAGAAAAATTACACCTTACACACTATTGTGCAGGAAAACACTACAGGTTGTACACATAAAAACTGGAGTGATACAATGTATGAAAAAGGATTAGTAAAGGCAAAATCCCATTCAAAGAGATGAAATGCTTCTGGTTCAGCAGAGGGGGAGAAAATCAATCACGCAAGTTAATTTCTTATTTCCTTAGGACCCACAAAGCAAACTGTCCCCCAAAACTGTAACTCTGGAGCACCACAATTTATTCAGCACACCCATTAAGAGCCCAAATACCTACATACTGAGATTATTTTTGCATTCTCTGAAGTACAGTAGCTGAGGACTGAAGTAGTAATAATCATGGCAAATCATTACATTTATAAAGAATTCGAAAACACCGAGAAAAGCCTAGGAATGCTTATGGACACGAAAACAAAACATACCAATAAATATATAATCGTAGGTTAGGAATCATTATGGCACAGAAATGGTCATAGAACTGCCAAGAGACCACACTCCACATCTCTCCCTATCATCTCGTACTCAAAGACCCTAGTAGTCACTACAAGGCTCACCAGCCTCATTCTTGGTAGCACAATTCTCAAAGAAATATAGACGAGGCAAAGAATGGCTTAGACATCAAGGGAAAAAAAGAGGGGAGGAGGATAAACACCGAACGAATCGACTCTGCAATCTCTTATCAGAAAGCTCTAGACGTCTTTCAAAGCCAACTGTCATACCTTTTAGGGGCCTAGAAGATGTTCACTTCAAAAACAAAGTCTCTGACCCCAACACATGTCTTTGGACTATTCTGAAAAACCCAGGTTTTCCAGTTCAGAGAGCTGCACACTACTCAAAAAATAAAAAAAGAAAGAAAGAAAAAGAACAAGAAAAAAAAGAATCTCCTGGCAGGAACAAGCTATCAATCTCTCAGGGGGCAATGGCGCTCCAACCACCGGGGCAGGGTACAGGCAACGAAACGGTACGGCCCTTCCAAGGAGCAGCCGGCGCTCTCAAGGCTCGCAATCTCGCCCAGCTCAACCCGCCCTGATGGTGACCAAAGTCGGGCAGTGGCGGAGGGGGGCCAGAGATTGGGCTTCCGAACTGGGCCTTCCCAGCTCCGGGGCGCGGCGAGACACTGGGGTGGCGCCTTTCTGCACAGCCCCAGCTTCGGCAACGGATCCGGGTTTCTTCCCCTGGCCTCCCTGTCCCGCAGCACTCACTCAACCCGTCAACCCCTCACCTGGCAGAAGCTTCGGCAGTAGTTCAAAGATGAGACCTCCGACACCTCCTGCTCCCTCAGCTCTGTCTCCAGCTGCCACAGACATGGTCGCAGTTCCGGAGCTCCCGGCGCCGGAGATGTGGGGCGATGACCCCGAGCCATGGACTCAGTCTCGGTTCCGTCTCCGGCTCCGGCCGGAGCCTCTGCCCCGGCCCGGGTGGCGGCGGCGTCTCCCTTTCCGTCCGCCATCTTCCCACGGCCCAGCAGCGCGTAGGCAACCAAGCCACGTGACTTAGCCCGGCCCCGCCCCCGATCGCCCGCGCGTGATGACGCATTCCCTGGCGACGCCGGCGCGCACCGAATTCCGTCACAGGGACGCAGGTTGCCCAGGCCTGTCTGCGGCTTCCGCGCAACCTCCCGGGCAACAACCCCAACAATTGTCTGGAGGTTCGTGTCCACCTCAGGCGTTCCAGACTTTGGACTTGTGGGGTCACGAATCAAGATATACCTATAGACGGAGTCTAGATAAGGGAGAGGACATTTAAGCAGCAGTCTGAAGAAGAAGCCCTGAGAAGGGCCTAGAGGAAACCACCCCAAGTAGAGGGAAAGTTAAGAGCAAAGTGAGAACGAAATGAACATTAGTTCCACCGAAACTTGGTTTATAGCGCATCCAGGTCTACAAGACAGCAAGGAAAGGACCAACTTTTCATAAATGGCGCTGAGACAGTTTTTTCCAAAAGGGATAAATTAGATTTCTACCTCAACCGCTAGCTAAATATAAATCCCAGATAGACTGAAGTTCAAAAATATTTTTCACAAAATATAAACTCTCTATATGCCATCAAATTTTTCCCCTTCTCAGGGCTGCCTTTCTCTTTTTCTTGAGACTGCTGATTAAATGTCACCTCCCTTATCTAGCTTTCGTCTATAGGTATATCTTGATTGCCTCCGGGTGGTGCAGGGGTTAGACAGTGCTATCCAGCTAAACCAGCCACTGCACCAGCCAGCCATGAGTTCAATCCCCCGCCAGGGAGGTGACCCACAGAGCACAACAAACCTCTCCTGTCTACTCTGCTCAGCATTGTATTTCAGTGCATCGTAATAGTTTTGGGTTCAGCGGTGCCCCTCTCTCTTTGCCTTGTAACAAGTCTACCTGCTCTGTTCCACACTCTGTTTCTGGTGAATCCTCTCATCCTCCTTCCCCCGCCCAACTTTGACCTACACCCCAGTTCTTGTATGCATAAATAAATAAATTTTAAAAAATTTCTTAAGATCCAAAAGACACATGCCATAAGGAAAAATATTAGATTTGGCTCCATTAAAGTTTGTTAATTCTGAAAAAATTCTGTAATAAAAGTTTAAAAATATGGTAAAGACCAGATGATATTCATCTATAATCATCCTTGTTAGTAAACAAGAAAGTCACCAAAATTAAAAGCAAAATAATAATCCCATAGGAGAGTAAAAGATAGAGTTCAAAAAAAAAAAGAAAAAGAAACATGAATGACTAATAAACCCAGGAACAAGCTATGTAATGTATAATTATCAAATACTAATTAAAATAACAGCGAGATATAATTTCATACTCATCAGATTGGCAGAACTTTCAAATTAGTACCATGTGTAAGATTTAGGAAAATGAAACTTAAATACTAGTGAAAATATAAACTGAAGAATAACATTTAGTGAAATTGAAGATGCACATGTCCTGTGATCTAGAAAGTCATAATAATAACTGATAAGCCAGGAAGGGACACTACAAGGTCAGGAACCTTTTCGCACACGGAGGTAGGGGCAGAAGGGATTAGCATAAGCCATTAATCAAGTTACGGAAACCAAGACCCTTAGGCCTCAACACCCAGATCAGAAGGCACAACAGCTGATCAGGTGTCAAGACTGTTGCAGGGAGTGTCAAGAGCACCAACCTTATGAGGAAGATATTAAGGAAATGAAAGATTAAGGAACAAATATCCGCTCATGAAGATGAGACCCTTCCTAGGGAAAGATTATAAAACCCAGCACTGCCCCCACAGAGAGGCAGCAGTCATTCTGCCCACCTGTGCCTATGCAGGTGCTTCTTTTCACCGCTCTCTCCCTCCACAGGGCAGCAGCCTCCTGCCTGCCCATGACCTGCATCACGCAGGGGCTTCTCTTCACTGACCTCCCTCAGCTAGGCCACTCTCCTCAAGGCCACCTGCCTGCAAGCATGCAGGCCTCTTTCAGCAAACCTGTCCCTTTCAGAGTAGCTCTTTTTGCCTGCTTCCTTCTCTTTTCTTTCCCTTTCCTAATAAACTTTTTACTTTAATATATCTGACATCTCTGTGTTATGGAGAATCTCACCACATGCTGCTGAAAGGGGAGCTCTGGAGAAACCTTTCCCAGAATGAACACAAGGACCTACTGACTCCAAAAATGACATCAACAACAATAATAGTAATAATGATAGTTAATAATGATAGTGATAGTTGTTGAGATTTAATATATGACAGATTAAACAAAAAATATGATACTTTTTAAAAAGATTTTATTTATATTTACAATCAAGAACTGGGATATAGGTCAAAAGTGCGGCAGGTGAGAGGATTCACCAGAGACAGAGTAGGGAGCAGAACAGGTGGACTGACTGAAATATACTGCTGAGGGGAGCAGTGGGTGAAACAGGAGAGGTCTGTTTCACCATGTGGGTCACCTCCCTGGCCAGAATTGAACTCATGCTGCAGTGGCTGCAGCATTACACATTAAACATTTTGGTTTAAATGGTTGGCAATGATGCTTACTGAGAAAAACAAAAACTTAGGAAGTAACAGATTGAGGAAAGGGAGGGAGAACCAAGAGTTCTGTTTAGCAAAGTTTACATTTGATTTTCCTGTGAAACGTCCAAATGTCATGGAAAGGCATTTGGATATATGATTGAAGGGCTTGATTGAGGAGCTTCAGAGAGGGCAAGGCTAGAGACCTAGAACCATTAATGGTTTTATCCCTTATTATTAGACTAAAAAAAATCTCCTTTGACTTCAAAATATCCTCTAAATCAGAACCACTTCCTTGTTCTCTTTTATATTGTGGCAAGAGTTATACTTGTTAAGAGGTTGACAAGCCTTCTGTTCCCATTTACTTTCTTCTTACTCCCTCTTAAACCCTCTTTAATATCATGGTTGCCGCTTTTGCTATGTCAAATGGTGAGTTCTTTTGTCCTAGCTTTTCCATTCTCTTAGTAGTAGTTGGCACTGTTGATCATTCTCCAATGTTGATTTCACTTGGCCTCCAAATACTCTCATTTTCCTGGTATTTCTTCTTGGTTTCTTTTCTTGTCCTCTCTTCACTTTCTGGTTTCTAAATGCTCTCAACACAGTCCTTCAATCCCTTTTCTACCTACACTCATTGCTATATTAACTCAGTTTGCTATCATTTATATACAAGTTACATCCTTAAAACATCAGTGCCACCCTCAGCCCAAGCCAGAGGGTCCGCCTTGGCACAAATCTCTTTCTCTCACTCTCACACACACACAATATAACTATGTTAAAGAACATGAACGTCTCTATAATTTAAGATTCAATACTAACCACAAAGTACAACAGTAAATGTTTGCTTTCTTAACTACCACTATTCAGGCTCCAGAGAACTCCATATCTCTAGCTCTGTGACTTCAAACTGAAAGGCACCAAAGAATCAAAAGCAGTGACTTGAACATATATAAATATATGTGTGTGCATACACAGAGTATTCATTCAGTAACATTACACAGTAATAATATTACAAACCACATGGGCCTTCTATTATTCATAATAGTCAATAGTCATCTGCAGATGAACAGATAAACAATAGCCAAGTGTATCTGCGGGTGAACAGATAAACAAAATGTTATATATACAAACAATGAAGCATTAGCCTTAAACAGGAAGGATATTCTGACACATGCTACATCAGCAATGAAACCTTAAAGACATTATGAAAAGTAAAATAAGTAAATCACAAAGAGACAAATACTGTATGATTCCCCCTATAGAAAGTACAGGGAGTAGTCAAATCAGAGACAAAAAGTAGAATGATAGTTGCAAAGAGCTTGAGGGAAGTGGGGAGTTAGTATATAATATATACAGAGTTCCAGTTGGAAAGATAAAATTTTCTAGAGCTTGATGATGGTGATGGCTGTACAACAGTGTGAGTGTACTTAATGTTACTGAACTGGACACTTAAAACAGGTTACAATGGTAAATTTTACATGATACATATTTTACCATAATATGAAAAAATTAAATAATATAAATAATGCTTTTAAATTTGGGGGTTCTGCCACTTAAATGAAACAGGCACTGCTATGAAGTACCTAGAGAATATGAACTGCAAAACAAATTAACTTGTGTTAGCCTTTCTCTCAGCACAAATGCAATATATTCTGACAAAACTAAGCAGTAGTTGAGTGTTCCTTTTTTTCCCCTCTGTTTTCCAATTCATGGTTACAAATAACTGACAAATTAGCACAATTCCCCATGGTGACTGAAGAAAATTTCGCAATGTTGTATAGACATACATAGAGATGAATGAAGAGAAAGGCTGATCCTTTACACTGTCCATAAATAAACATTAAATGCTAGCATGGATAATAATTTTATTTGTATAAAATATTTAATAAGACAATTCATTTTTAAAAGTTAAATGCTTGCTCCCAGTTTTATTTAAATAATTTTTACTGAAAATGTTAATATTTTTGTATCTTCTGTGTGTTTTAATATTAAATAGTTTGAATATCTTTTTTTTTTAAAAATTCATTTATTTATTCATACAGAACTGGGGTACAGGCCAGAGATGCGGAGGGTGAGAGGATTCACCAGGGACAGAGTGGGGAGCAGAACAGGCAGATTGATGAAGTACACTGCTGAGAGGAGCAGTGGGCGGGTCAGGAGAGGTCGGTCCCGCCATGTGGATCTCCTCCGGGGCAGGCGGGGATCAAACTCATGTGGAAGTGGCTTAAGCTTCTTAGTGCTGTGCTTTAACCAGGGAGGGCCAGTTTGAATATCTTAAGACAAAAATAACTTTTGAAAACATGTGAGAAACAATCCTCTGATATTTTACATTTTTCCA
Organism: Condylura cristata; assembly: GCF_000260355.1. Classification (NCBI taxonomy): domain Eukaryota; kingdom Metazoa; phylum Chordata; class Mammalia; order Eulipotyphla; family Talpidae; genus Condylura; species Condylura cristata. Next base: position 21,201,370 of record NW_004567109.1, on the reverse strand, counting down.
CTTTTATTCAATATTTAAATTTTATACACAATTACATATTATTTTTAATAATTTTTAGCCATTCTTACCAGATGCAAACTATGTGAAAACATTTTGTGATAATGTAATTTGTGATTTTGCTGAGGCAAGAAAAATTGATTTCTGTAATAAATATGTAATAATTATGTGTGCAGTTATATTTTAAATATCACTGACCCATCATTGGAAAACCCAGACATGCGCAGTAATAAATTCAGTCATCTTTGGGATTTTACCAATATTGAGTCACAACAACCACAGCATTATACTGCATCTTTTATACTTTTATTGTTGTAGAAGTATTTGTTAAGGTAGAAGGATAGAACACATTTTATCTAACTGTGAATTGTTGGCTTGTTTATAACTTCTAAATGATCGGACATGCCCCACAAAAAGTAAGAGTGAAGCGACATCACCACTGCCTTAAAGTCCGGGCCCTGACTCCTACCTCCGTTAGATACTTAGTAGGCATGTCACATAAAACGCATCTAAAGCCTGGGCCCTCCCTGCTGGTGCAACTGGTTAAAGTGCAGCACCATGGGGTGATCCGCAGCCACGGCAGAATGAGTTCAATTCCCAGGCAGGGAGGTGACCCATATGGTGCAGCAGATGTCTCTCTGCTACTCCCCTCAGCAGTAGATTTCAGTCAGTCTACCTGCTCTGCTTCCCACTCTGTCTCTGGAGAATCCTCTCACCCCCACACCTCTGGCCTACACCGCAGTTCTTATGTGCATAAATAAATGTTTAAAATTAATAAAATAAAATAAAGCCACTCCTCTCCAAGAAATGATACCTCTATTAAATTCAGCTACATTAGACATAGGAGTCGTGCTCAGCTGCGTTCATTCTCTCACTCCTTATCTAAGCCAAGTTCTAGATTTGAAAATAAGATTCTCCAATCTGACCCTTTCTTATCTTCTCCAGCCCTACCATCCTAGCCCCCTTCACTAACACCTCCAATTTAAATTCAAGTATGAATTTAGCATTCTCAGTGGGCTAGCTGTTTGTATTCTTGCCCTGTGGCAGTCAATTCTCCATTAAATTGTCACTTTAACCCTTTTAAGAAACATAAGTCAGATAACATTACTTCCCCTGTTCAAAACATTCTAGTGGCTTTCCATGACCTTCTCTGGAGCCTAAAAAGTCCTACTTAGGGCCCCCTCCCCGGGGGACAAAGGGTTAAAGCACAGCACTTTGAAACTATCCACAGCCACTGCAGCACCCTGGCCTGGGGAGTGACGCACATGGCACAGCAGACTATCCTGACCAGCCCACTGCTCCCCTCAGCAGTCTATTTCAGTACATCTGCCTGTTCTGCTCCCCACTCGTCTCTGGTGAATCCTCTCACCCTCCCCCCACCTCTGGCCTGTACCCCAGTTCTTATATACATAAATAAATAAATCTTTTTTTTAAAAAAAGATCCTCAGCCCCTGCTCTCTCCTCAGAAGAGCTGCCCTCCATATCATCCATATCATCCATATCATCATATGGAAAAATGGAAAAAAAAAAGAGTCACATAGGTCTTAGCTCTTCAATAAGACAAACAAACTGACAAGCTCCATGACTTTTGCACCTATAGTTCCCTCTCTCTGGGGAACCCTTCCTTTTTCATTTCATTCAGGTTCAAGTATCACCTCAGAGAGATATTCCCTGATGACTCTATTCAAAATAAAATAG
>NW_004567109.1:21167503-21198953 GCF_000260355.1 Condylura cristata | reverse complement strand
TTTTTTTTAAGATTTTTTAATTTATGCATACAACAACTGGGGTATAAGGGTGAGAGGACTCACCAGAGACAGATTGGGGAGCAGAACAGGCAGATCCACTAAAATACAATGCTGAAGGGAGCAGTGGGCCAGACAGGAGAAGTGTGTTGTGCCACGTGGGTCAGCTCCCTGTCAGGGGATTGAACTCATGTTGCAGTCACTGCAGATAGCTTCAGGGTGTACAGCTTATCTTCTTGCACCACCAGGGAGGCCCACAAATTCATATTCTTGCACAACTTGGGCAGGTAACAAATGAGTAAAGCAAGTTGGATGTCATATGCTTAGGGACAGTAAACTAAGAAATGACCCAGGCATCAGGCACTCAGCTCTGGCAAAATTGCTATGTGAGAATGTGATCGTCTTTTGTGAGATCTCCTAAATTTCCAGAAGAAATTGGAAATCTGGGTGTTTTTAAAGCACAATTCCCCATTTAATAAAAGGCAGGACAAAAAAATTCAAAAATTTAAAAGGCAGGACAAACAGTACCTTCTTTTGTGTTCCACTTGGGTGATAAAGTGACAATGTGTGATCTCCAACAGAATAAAGACAAAGGAAGAAACTGGTAAGAAGAGAGCAGTCAGCTGTGTAGACTGCTAGCAAGAGTTGGGGTTGCAGGAGCACAGGAAGGTGATCATTTACTATGATATCAGGCGTACTATTGATGACCTTGACTAGAGAAGTTTCTATAGATGTCTGATTGGAAGGAGTTGAAGAATCAATTTAAGGTGGGGAGTGGGGAGGGAGTTAGACCCTTTAAGAAGTTCTTCTATGAAAAACAGAACATAAAAATGGGGCTGTGTTATAAGGGGATGTGAGGTTTTAGAAGGAATTTTTAAAGATGAGGAAATCCCAGAGTATGGCTGTATGCTGATGGGAATGATGCAGGAAAACAAGAAAAAAAGTGATACAGAAAAGAGAAAGGGAGAAACTGCAAGAAAATCTTGAGAAGGCAGGAGGGGATTCATCCTAAATACAAGAAAAGGCTTGGTCTAAGCGACAAATTAGACACACATTTATTTTAATAAGTACATGGATACAGATGTGGTTTGGTGCATGGAATCTATAATGGGGACTTGGGAGTCACTGTCTTTTCTCTGTAAGGTGGGGGAAGCAGTATTAGATATTTGAGAAGAGACAATCTTTGTTTCAAAGTGAGATAGGAAAGAATATGTAGAATATGAGATCTTGAAAGGATGATTGTAGGGCAGTGTTGAGTGGTAGTCCAGTGGCATTCATTCACTTGTTTAACAAATATTCATTGACAGTCTCCTGTATTCAATGCTGCTCAGACAGAACAAACTCATGAATAAAAGAATCCCTGTGTTTTATATTTCCCCCCAAAAGTTACAATGCAGTTGATTGGTTTGTAACTTTCTCTAATTATCTTCTAATTCCACAGATATTTCCAGTGCCTTTTGATCAAAAGTGGGTATTTATTAATATAACATCATTAACACAATTGCAAGTGATGATTTAAAGATGTTTCACTCCTCATATTCATCTATTCAGATCCAAAAAGTATTGTGAATGCTTACTATGGTCCACAACAGTATTTCATATCAATATATGTAAAAAGCAAAGGGGCCTAGGGTTAAGTTTGCTGGGTTGGAAACCCCAGTTCCACTGCTTATTAGTTGTATGCATTTAGACCATTTAATTTCTTTGATCCTAAGATTCCTCATCTTCAGATGAGTGTAAAAATTGCAAGTATCTCATGGGAATATTTTGAGGTTTGATGAGCTGTATCTAGAGTGCCTAGCACAGGGCCAGACAAACACAACTCTTGATAAATATTATTACTATTGTTTCTATGAGGTTTATCCTCAGGGAATAGTTTGAGCTTCCCTTAGAGAAACCCCCCTCCCCCCTCACACCCTGACTATGAAAATGATCTATTTTCCTGATGGTCATGTGATTGACACAATGATTAGCGGACAGACCCAGTGTAGATCAATGAAGGAGTTGATTATGCTAAAATTTCTGATTTGCAAGTTCAAGGTCTTGGTTCTATCATTTCACCTAGGTGGTGATTAAGTCACAAGGGCCCAATTTACTAATTTACCCTATGAAATATAATGGCATCCCTATAGAAAAGTCAACTTGGGAAACAAAATTAGCATCAGAAGTTTGCTTAGGGAAGGTAGAATAGGTGTAAAGTGAGCTAGGTTTTTTTAACATAAGATTTATTTTATTTATGCATACAAGAGCTGGGATGCAGGCCAGAGGTGCAGGGGTGGTGAGGAGAGTCACCAAAGAGAGACTGGGAAACAAAGCAGGCAGACTTACTGAAATACACTGCTAAGGGGGGCAGTCGGCCAGACAGGAGAGGTCTGTTGTGCCATGTGGGTCTCCTCCCTGGCTCGTGCTACAGTGGCTGCGGATAGCTTCATAGTGCTGAGACTTAGCCCCTTGCACCACAGGGAGGCCCAAGGGAGCTAGATTTGAAGTCACCCTATTCTAACACCCAAGCTTCTCTCCATTATTTTCTATTCTCTTTCTTTTCCTCAAATTGAATCAGGTTAGATGCCAAAATCCTACCAATGTGTTCCCAGGAAATTTTCTTCCATCTATCTTTTTTGCTGACCCATTCCCACTTAACCATGTCCAGGAATGAGGATGTGTGGGTAACAGAGCATAATGTCCTTGGTAGGTCTGGGAAGAACTTGAAGAGTGAGAGGTAACCACCAGGTGAGGGAGAAGAGTTAATATTCTCAGACCTGCCTTTGAATGATTACCCACCATGACCTCTACCAACTCCGTTCACACCATCTACCTGGATATATGTGATCAGCTTATGGGACCCCAGGAACTTAGTGTTCCTTTCTGGGAGCCTTTGCTGCTATGTTTTGATGAAGGGTCAGGTGCCTCAAAGGCGGAGAACCCCCAAAGGAGGTGGAACTTGAATACCTCACAGATGCTGTTTTAGCCTTTTTCCTCCTGCCAGAGATGGCCTAGAGAACTTCTTTGCCCCCCCTTCATTGTGTCACCACCCTTAGACAGGCCCTACTTTTCTCATACCTGGACCATTAGAAGAGCATCCCAACAGGTATCCCTGTCTGTCTTGCTCCAAATGGATATAAATCTTTAATGTGACTTTTAAGACCAACGATTAAACACTTGCTGGTCCTAAGAACATCGAGTTGCTTGCTAACTCCAAAATTATCACCCTACCTCCATTATACTCTTTTCCCATCTTTACTCAATCTGTTACCTCTTCTTGGAACTGCTTCCCATCTGTATTAAATGGAATTAAGAGACAGCATCATTCACTCTCAGCAGTGTGGTCCCCAGCTCCACTGGCCTTCCTTTAGCCCTTCACACCCTGATCTCTTTTGGCCTCACAGTCTTTGGACATGCTGTAGTCTCTGTCTGGAACATACTTCCCCTATTCACCTTCTTCTCAGTCTTCAGATTCTTCTCTTGAAGTATGTTCCTTGCTTTTCTCTCTTCCAGGTTCCCCCACATGGTAGCACTTAATGCAATCTGTAATTATACATTTAAGTATTAATTGATTTGCCATGTTCCCCACTAGATTGCAAACTTGTAAACAGTGCTCATGTCTGTTTGTTCCCCACTCCATTTCGGTGCTTAACACACATTGCCAGGCCAGTATAAGCACGAATACTTGCTGAATGTATGAGTAATCAAATGGGTTATAATGTATGAAACTTGCAGTCCATCTCCAGAGAAATTCCCTATATATTCTATCTCTTCTCTGCTTTAACTTAGACAAGGCTATCCCCAAAGAACATTTCTTCTCCCAAGAGCAATCTTTTCAATGTTATTCATGGAGTGTGGACTAGCAGAGCGCAGCTGCATCCTACATATTTACTTTTTACTTGCTATGTACTTTTCCCTCCAACAGAATGAAAAGCAGCTATTCGCAATCAGACAGGCTGAGATTGAATCCTAAGTCTTCAACTCAGTAGTTGGTGATATTGATCAAGATATTTAACTTCTCTGGGCCTCAAGATCCCATCTTTTAGGTTAACAGAATTTTAATTTGGGCAGCCAAACCGCCTGAGGTGGGCTCAAGGAATTGACCTCTACTGCCACCTAGAGGACATTTTTTTCTTGGCTGGTGGACTCAGAACCCCAGGAAAGCTTGAGGATCTTCCTTCTAGTAAGAGGAGGGCTCTTCCTGCCAGGAAGAGCTTGGTCTCAGTATAGACACTGGACACAGATGAAAAGTTCATGGCTTAGGAAAGAACAGCACAAATTTTGACGAGGTCAGCAATCCTCAACTAGCAGAATAGCTGTGGTAGTTCCTAATGCTACTCAGGCATGTGGCAGATTATTTAGAGCTTGGAGATTTGGGACATTGTCTTAATCATACTGACATGAGAGCTGCATCATATCTAAAATAAAAACAATATCAATAGACAACCAGCTCTCAGGAAGCTAGGAGGGTTGAATGAGAAAATGAATTCATATGAAGTATGAGTACGGTGCTTGATGCAAAGTAGCTGCTCCATAAAAGGCAATTGCTACTATCGCTTTTAAAAATGGGCACGTTTGGGCCCTCCCTGGTGGCGCAGCGGGTTAAAGCACTGCACTGAGAAGCTAAAGCCACTTCCGCATGAGTTCGATTCCTGCCTGCCCCGGAGTTGACCACATGGCGTTGCAGACCTCTCCTGACCCGCCCGCTGCTCCCCTCAGCAGTGTACTTCGTCGATCTGCCTGTTCTGCTCCCCGCTCTGTCTCTGGTGAAGCCTCTCACCGCCCCTGAGCCTCTGGCCTGTATCCCAGTTCTGTATGTACAAATAAATAAATTTAAAAAATAATAATAATTAAAAAAAAATGGGCACGTTTGCTCCTGCACCCCTATCCTCTCTGCATTGGGAGCAGTTCTGCTATTACAGCCTTTCCTTCCTGGAAAATGGATGCCTGCGTGAAGTTCATCTCTACCTCCAACTTATCTGGGGCACCTCTCAGCTGCTGAGAACCCACCAGAAACACTGGCAGATGAGCGCCTCGGCAACTAGACAACCCGCGACCGCTGGATCACTCATTCCTAGCCACAGCTTCCAACCCAGCACCCTTTCAAGGGACACAGACATATCAGCCAAGCTCACTGGGGCCTGGGCTGCCACTGCCAGGGTGGGTGACTCTGCACTGGAATTGGGATCGCGTTTGGGAGCCAAGAAGCCCTTCTCTGAGGCAACCTATATTCTCCCATGCCACTCTGGGTTTGGCCCTCTCAGAAACCTGGGGCTCTCCTGCCTGATGGCTGCCTTTCTCACCCTCCTCCCAGGTGAAGGCGCTGTCTCCACTTTCTGTAGTTCTTTCTCTATCTCCTCTGCCCTGTCCCGTTTTCTGTACCTCCCCAGGTGGCTTGGGGAAAGTGGTTGGCTCAGGGTTTGACAGGGAAGACAAACACTGGATTAATAAGAAAAAAGGGTGCTTTTCATGAGACAAATTTTAACGTCCACTTAAAGAATCAGAAAAAATGGATTGAAACAAAATTGTATTTTTTATAGGTCATCCTCAGCTTTTTGGTTTAATAAAATATAGATAATAAATGTGTGCATTAAGTATTTTTAAACTCCACTAATAGATGATAATACAGTTGCTAACTGAGTGGGTGTTGAGGGGGATGTAGAAATTAAGAAGGGACACAGAACCTTTTAGGGTGACAGAAATGTTATATCTTGATATATGCAATCAGATTACATGTATTATCTACTTAAGTAGATATTAAGTTGTACCTCAATAGGACTACGTTTTTAAAAATCCAGTATTTTCCATTGGTCCATTCAGGTGGAACCTAATCGGTCCATTCAGCTCAAACTGATCATTTATGATCTGGCTACAGATAGATATCAGAGGGAAAAGCCTCCCAGTGCCCAGACTGACCTGCACTGAAGTTAAAGCAGCTCCTGGGCTAGCAGGCTCTAATTTCAATATTACATTTTTTTTATTATTATCCTAGATTCAAGCAATTTGTACAGCTACAACTTGTTGCATTTGATTATGATCAATGATTTCAATATTCAGCTTGCCTCTTCCCTAGGTGTGGAAACTCTCTTCAGACTAATTTGTTTGCCTCTTCCAATGCGATGCATAAAATGCCCAAAGAATTTGCACTTCCTATTAGTAACAAAATGTATCAGGCATTTCTCTGCCTGGAGATTTGTCACTGGCTGTCCTCCAAACACTCTGGTTCTGTTCAGTGAAGGATAATGTGAAGGAACTAGGCACCCTTTGTATCATCCTCAGTGACAGAGGGGTTTCTGCTGGTCACCAGCACAGCAAACATTAACCATGAATGAAGCCTTGTGGAGTCATGCGATCTATTTAACACTAACCTCATTATTTTTTTCTTAGCCTAATACAAATAGAAATTCTAAGTGAAAATTTAAATTCTACATAAAAATTCTAATCACTGAACAGCGTAATTCCCCTTCTCCAACATTGTTGATCTCTCTTCTACTGTTCTATTTTTACCATTGTACTTATATTTTTTCCAACACCATCTCTCAACTTTCACTTATTTTCTTACAAAAACTGTCAGCTTTAAAATATTTAGTGCATTATATATTCACACCATCCACATTTGCAAAGTCATGAGAGAGAGTAAAGCTGTCCTTTGCTCTCTCTTGCTACTCACATTTGGGATTTAGTGTAGCAGTTTCCTGTAGCTCAGCCTTGGTGTTCTCCTGCTGAATATCAAACATTTTACAGAACACATCAGATAAGGCCACTCTAACTGTGGCAGAGGCAGACAAAACAAGATTCCTCAGTAATAATGTCTGAGTAGACAAAACCAAAAGGTCTAACTCACAACAAAAATCAACCACATGTCTTTTCCTGGAAAAGAGGAGTGACCACTTCTTCTTCACCAAGTATATAGTTTTCAACTTCTTTGCGCCTGCCTTTTGGATTAAAAAAAAAATTACTAAGAAACTCAATCACAGAGTTATTTTTCTTCTTGCAAGTATGCAATCCAGAGCAAAGCCTTGTTTCCTTAAATGCTCTGCCTCTTAGTGAACCCACAGTTTACTCTCTCCCCCATTTCACCACGCCAATTAACTTTACTTTGACTGACTGTGGGTATGTTCCTCCTGATCTTTAACTGATAAGCATCAACACATGTCACATATCAAATCAGAGCTTTAAATTACAGTGCAGTCCAAAATTTGGAAATATTTACATTTGATTTTCAATGTAGAACAGCTTATTCCTATGTCTATTAATTTCCTTTGACCAGAAAACTTCCTTTACAAGACTTCTGAATTTAACTTTAATAGTTTTTCAAGTTAATATATTTATAACTAGTGGATTCAGGATACTATTTGATGAAAATATTAAAACTGATCTTATCTAAAAACATTATAAAGAAATATTCAGGGCAGGTACATAGATATTTGATAGTATAAATGTTTAGACAGCTGAACTAACATAGAATCATTTAACAAATATTCAACTCAAAAATACTACTATGTGGAATAAGAAGCATTGAAACCTTACATAAAATCTACTCTATAGGGCCCTCCCTGGTGGCGCAGCAGGTTAAAGCACAGCACTGAGAAGCTAAAGCCACTTCCGCATGAGTTCGATTCCCGCCTGCCCCGGAGGTGACCACATGGCGCGGCAGACCTCCCCTGACCCGCCCGCTGCTCCCCTCAGCAGTGGACTTCATCGATCTGCCTGTTCTGCTCCCCACTCTGTCTCTGGTGAAGCCTCTCACTGCCCCTGAGCCTCTGGCCTGTACCCCAGTTCTGTATGCACAAATAAATAAATCTTTAAAAAAAAATCTACACTATACCAAATGTTTGCCTACATGCTAGACTAGCTCATTAATATAGTTCTTAGAGTTCAAATTGAGAAGTCTCATACTTTAGCATACATTTTAAGTTTGTTACTCAAACTGCGTAAATAAAATACTTCATTTTTATCTCCCCTTTTAAATTTCTTTTCTTTCTCTTTCTCTTTTTTAAAAAGCTATCTCTCCTGCTTAAAAGTCTCCTCCACCACCATTTATATGCTACAGATAGGAAGATGGAGGATGGACTGGGACCACTTTTTTGTAAATGTTGATTCATCAGAATTGTGACTCTGGGATGCCATTGTACTTTGTGAGGTATAAGTCTCATAAGAACATGTAGTTCATAGGTAGTAATACACTTAGTTATTAGGCTCTAGAGTCAGAATTGCTGGCTTTAGGGTCTGTTTATTTGCTATCTCACGTTGGCCTTAGTTTCATGTCTCAGTTTCATTGTCTGAAAACTGAGGATTGATTGAGTTCACTTCACTGGGCTGCTATTGCTCATTTCCATCAACCTCTGTGAAATAATAGGGAATATATATACTCGGTTACATCTGCTAAACAAGTAGTAAGTGTTTATATATATAAAGCCATGTATTGCTCAAATGACAGAAGCACTAGGATCACCTTTGGCTCTAATACTTGGTCTTTTATCCTGGTTCCTGACACAGAACCCTAAACCTCTTGGGCTTTTCTGGATGATTGTAGTGTCTTTTGTTCTAATGAAGCAACTCTTGGTGGGCACCTGGATGGGGCTGGCCACCAGAAAAATCCAAGTCATGAATAGAAGCTTGCCACTTTCAGCTCTAGCCCTACTCCTTCATCCTCTGGGAAGAAGAAACAGGTTGGGGACTAAGTTAATGATCAATCCTGCCTACAGGAGGGAGGCTCCATAAAATTTCCACATTCTGGGATTTGGAGAGCATCTGGGTTAGAGGACATGCCAACAGGCTGGGAAGGTGGGCACCCCAACTCTTGAACCTTCCCCTATGTGTCATTGTTGGCTGTTCATTCATATCCTTTATTATAACCTTTATGACAAACCAGTAAACACAAACATTCTGTGAGTTCTATGAGTCAGTATAAGAAGTTACTATACCTAAGGAAGGGATGACAGGAAACAGATTTACAATCACTTAGTCAGAAGTATAACTAACAGCCTGGGACCTGTGGTGAGCAGGGGTGAGGCTGTCTGCAGAGGTGAGGCTGTCTGTGGGGCCCAGCCCTTCACTTGTGAGATCTGACAATAGAGTGTCAGAATTGAGTTAAATTGTGCTTGACATGTGGAAACCCAACACCTCTGGTGTCAGAAGTGAAGAGTGGTAGTGGTGTGGGTGTAGAGGAGACAGACATAGGAGAAATATAGATTTTCCTTTACCTCTGCTAACCAAGTAGTAAGTGTTCAACAAATGTTAGTGATGACTATCAGTCTTTGTTTCTCCCTGGGCCTTCAGGGGAAGCTATGGCTACTAGCAAACATAGAGCCTTCATGGCTCTCTCTGTGGTACAACAGGTTAAAGTCGCAGCTGCTTCAGCTCCAGTTCAATCTCTGGCCAGTGAGGTGACCTACATGGCGTGGCAAACCTCTCCTGACCCACCCACTGCTCCCTTCAGCAGTGTACCTCATCAGCCTCTGTCCTGCTTCCTACTGTTTCTGGTGACTCCTCTCACTAAGCTTGCACCTTTGACCTGTACCCCAGTTCTGTATGTATATATAAATAAATCTTTGAAAAAAATATAGCCTTCAGATGGTCTTGAGCTGAACCATCAATGGTGTTACTCCTTCCTCATGCCTTCCTCTGCCTAAAACTCAACTCCAACTCCACTTCTGGAAAGTAAGCATATCTTTCAGATCATAGCTCAAGAGTGACTTCCATAAGAAAACTTTCATTGACATCCCAGTTGAGGTAGGTCAAATCTCTTTTATATTCCTATTTCATATAGAACTGATCAGAAGTATAATTTTAGAAATTTTTGCAATGTTGATCCATTGTGTTTTCCCCAAGCTCTATAACCATATTTTCTATTAAGGGCCAATGCCATTGTATTTCAGTTTATCTACTTATCATGAAGTGCCACTCAATCATTAGTAATACTTGTATCATCAACTACTAGTAGCTGCTCTCAAAGTAACTCTGAGGGCAACTAGCAAGCAATCAGGGATAGCTGATCTCTATATAACTCAATTACCTTGTTTTGTCTGCAAGTTTTAGTTACTGTTCTTAGGGCGAAATAATTTGTGTTCATTTTCTATTTCACTTGAGAATTAGAGTTTTTATCTGTTCTAAGTAGTTGACTATGTCCACAGAATAGGCCATTGAATGGCCTAATGTTTCTAGTTAATATCCAATAGAGCTGCGTTTCAAGCAGCCCAGTACTTATCAGGACTAAACTGTAAGCCTTTAAGAGCACCTCATCAAAGAGATTGTTTATTAATAAACTGGCATCTGTTTTGTTCTGAATGGATCCCAAGAGAGCCAGGAGAATTAAGCATAGAAGAAATTCCAATTCTTCCTAACCCACCCTCAAGAGACAATTGAATGGATCTCTCTTAACTCCTAACATAAGGCTATTAACAAGAGGGAGACAGGGTGCTAATTTATTGGGTACAAGTAGACAAAGAAATACCCTAGGCAATTTGCAGCAGGTACTTTAGGATGAAAAGACTACACTGGGAGAAGTTCTAATTAATGGAAGATTCTTGGCTGGTGAGGAAAATGATCTAGTGGAACATTGGAGTGTCCTTTGAGGGCTGTTTGAGAAACATTTGGCCTCTTTGAAACTCTCCCTGCTACAGACCAACTTACTATTGTGAATGAATTAGATATATCAAGAAATAGATTGTTAAAGAAGACTTCAACTTTAGTAATTAAACGGGCAAAGAATTTGAAGAAAAGGAGCAAGATGTAAACAAAGCCTGCAACATTCCTCCTGGCTAGTAATTAGGGAAAAAAAGCAAAAGAAAGCACATTTAAGACTCCATTTGACCCTTTTCAAATAAAGAAAACTGTGTTTAAAATAATAGCCTCATTGCTGATAACAATTGTGGTAAAATTGAAATGAAAATAGGGGTATCATTTGAAAAGCAAATTAGCCATAACTTTTACTTAGTACTCAATGACTTTTAGTATATTTAGATAGTTGTACAGCCATCACTAAAACCCAGAAATAGTCTTGAAGATATTCATATCCTTGAAATTATTCTTGGGTCAATAATTAATCATAATAGCAATTATCCCTTATTGGGCCCTCCCTGATGGTGCAATGGGTTAAAGCACAGAACTATGGGCTATCTGCAGCCAAGGCAGCATGAGTTTGATCCCAGAGCAGAGAGCTAACCCACATGGGCAGCAGACCTCTCCTGACCCGCTCTCCTTTCCCCTCAGTAGTACATTTCAGTACATCTGCCTGTTCTGTGACCCACTCTGTTTCTGATGAATACACTCACATGCCCATACCTCTGGCTTGTACCCCAGTTCTATATGCATAAATAGATAAATCTTTCAAAAGAATAGTTATTATCCCTTATTGAGAACTAACTGGGACCAACATTTTGCATGTAATTTATTTCTTTCAATTCTCTCAACAAGAGGCTGGGGACTAACCTCCATTAGAGGGTAATAACAGGAGGAAGGACCAAATAAGGGGACTGAGAAACAGCAAGTCCAATGCTACTGAGAAGCTGAGAAAGGTAAAGACTAAGTAATGATTCACCATCTGGACCAGGTGGTGATCGCTAGTGACCTTGATGGGAGTAGTTTATGGGGATACAAGCGTAAGTGCTTGATTAAAATGGATTGAAGAGAAAATGAGACAAGAGACAATAGAAACTTCAAATACACACAGCTTTATAAGGGATATTTTTGTAAAGTGGAGATGGAAAATAGGGTAAAAGCAGAGGAAGGTGTGAAGTTTGAGGAAGATATTTTCAAGATAGTAGAAATTACAGAATGTCTAAGTTCATGAAAACAATCAAACATAGAGGGAAATTCTGATGATATAGCAGTGAAAGGAAATAAATTAATGAGCTAAGTCATATTGTAGATAAGAAGTGGAATCTAGGGTATTAGATCATTCATTTCTGTAGCTACACATAATTCTGAAAACGCAGACCTCGCATCTTTTGTGTCAGGTCCTAAGACACGGGCATGCCTTCTTCCTTATCAGCACTGTTAAATTAACATCTTTGTCCTGAGAATAGCTGAAGAACATCATTGAGACAGATGGGATCCTTTCTCACTAAATGGAGTCATGTGGATTTGTCTTATCCACGTGGAATCTGTGTCTACCAATGCTTCCATTTCAAGTAGTTCCTGGGCCCAACTCCAGCTGTACACCCCACGAATTAGCAAACAAGTTGACTAATTTTTTTTTAAAGATTTATTTATTTATGCACACAAGAACTGGGGTACATGCCTGAGGTGAGGAAAGTGAGCAGATTCACCAGAAAGAGAGTGGGAAGCAGAATAGGAGGATCTACTGAAATATACCACTGAGGGGAGTAGCAGGCAAGAGAGGAGAGGTCTGCTGTGACATGTGGGTCAGCTCCCTGGCTGTGGATTGAACTCGTGCTACAGTGGCTGCAGATAGCTTCTTAGTGTTATGCTACCCATTGCATTACCAGGGATGGCCAAGTTGACTGAATATTAAGAATAGAAGAGTTTTTTTGTCTCCCTTTATCACACAGATTTTGTCCAGGAAAGCTAACTCTAACTCAGGAAGATAGGTTCAGGGATGGGCATATTATGTAGTCCCAACCCAATCATATCTTTTTAAAAGAACTGCTAGACTAATGACCCTGTTTCATATAAGATATGAAAAGAGAAATTGCATAATCCTTGAGTTCTGGGCATTCATCTTGGGACAACAAAAGAAGTCATTCTTATGATAAAGCTAACACTGTAGAAGGTAGAACTAAAGGATCAAAAGAAATTAGATCCTGTTGTGTTGGACCTAGCCTTGCTTGAAGTTCAGCACAGTCCTGAAAAAAAATCAGTTATATAGAATAATAAATTTCCTTTATTGCTTAAGCCAGTTTGAATTAGATTTTTTATTACTAGTAACCAAAGCATCCTTATTGAAGAACAAAGAAATGCAAAGTTCTCTACTGGGTGATCTGTTTATTAACCAAGTTTATCACACATAGATTCTGCGCTAAGCATTTGCTAAGTACTATGGACACAAAGAACAAAGGGATACAAAGAAGCAGAGAAGATTGTGTTTTCATAGTCTACAAGCAACCTGGAGATAACTCTCTTTCACAGGCTGCAGGACCCTTTGTGCTCTGGTGTGCCAGCAGAATTCCATCAGAATTCCATCATTCTCTCTTCTCTTCTGCCTTCACCATCTGGGATCTTCTCTAGTCAATTTCCTCTCAAAGCAAATTTATCTTCTCAGTTCTCCTTATCTTTGTCAGCTAGAGATCAGCTGTGGAAACTCACACTACTCTTGATATTTCAAGCAGGAAAGAATTCATCTCGGGGAAAGTTGTTTGAACAAACTACTAGAAGAGATGAAAGACTCAAGGGCAGGAGAAAGTCATCATTTGCCCTTAGACTTGCCGCTAGCTTTCAAAGAGTCAAAAATTTTAGAAATTACAATGATTTCTGCTGACCAAGCTGCGTGATTGGTTGGGAAACACTTGGATGCCCCTGAGAAGTCTCTTGTCTTCTTTCTTCTGCTCAAGGAGCAATAATATATGGCTTCTGCTCCTCTTTTACTTTCCAAATCTCATGTGAGTGCTTTTCATTATCTGGCACCAGCTGGAACTCCACTGGTAAGGGCTTTTGGAAAATGTATGTACTATATTTCCAGTTCCTATGATATTAGGGAACAGAGAAGTGGGTAAGTGATGTGAATTTCCACTAGATAATCTCACACATTCATCTACCAAAGGAAGAACCTAACTGCTTTCTTTCAAGTCACAACATAGATAATCTCTGAAGATGGTAGGGATTTTCCTGGAGTGGATTTCTAGAGAAAATACTTAGCCTAAGAGGCAGCAAATTGGATATGCATCAATGAGATGGGGAGCAGCAACTTTACTCAGGAGAAATTCATGTAGTGCATTCTACCTTCATGGAGTCAGTTATGGAATTCTCCAGATTCCTTGCCTCTCCTCATGCATGCACCATAAAAACAAGCTGGCCTAATGATGATAGGATAGGACAGAACAGGACAGGACAGACAGGACAGGACAAGACAGGATATATGATATGATATGATAATGATATGATATAATATGATATGATATGAAACTCCTCTCACATACTGCCCCAGCTTCAGGGCTAGGCTCACTGGAAAGACACACACGCAGATGAAATTTAAACTAGTTCTCGATAGGTAGATGAATGGGTAAGCTAGCTTCCAGAGAAAGGAGAGAACAAACAAACAAAACAGGTTCTCTATAAAGGTATAAGACTAGGGGCTTCCCAGGTGGCGCAGCTGATTGGAGCAATGCACTGCGAAGCTAAGCCAAGCTGTGGCCACTTCATTGTGAGTTCAATCCCCATCCTGGGGGTGACCCACATGATGCAGCAGACCTCTCCTGTCTCACCCACTGCTCCCCTCAGCATTGTACTTTGTAGAACTGCCTGTTCTGTTCCCCATTCTGTTTCTGGTGAATCCTCTCACCTGTACTCTTGCACCTCTGGCCTGTACCCCATTTCTGTATACATAAATAAACAAAATCTTAAAAAAAAAGATATGAGACTAGTGTCAGTGTTAGAACAATTGCTTTCAAGCTTTGAAGGAAGAAGTATTTGAATTTAAGTATTTGAATTTAAAACTAGAGCCTGGCTCTAGTTAAAGGCAGAAAAGCCAGGTTTTATTTAGTATTACAATATGTAGAGATGCTTTAGTTAAAAGTGAGCTTCAAATATAGCAAGAATTGCAGGGGATTTGGAGGCAAAATGTTGAGTGAGGGGGCTAGTGGAGGGAAAATTACTAAAAGAAAGGGAAGAAATGCACGGCACTATGGTGGTGGCACACAGGTGATTTGGTGATGGGAAACCCGCGGGGATTACAATCGAGATAGAAAAAAAAATGTGCAAAATGATGTAAAAATAAACTTTTGTTAAAAAAAATTACTAAAAGAAACATTAAGGGAAGGGAGGTTCTTGACAAACATATCTTTGCTAAAAGCAGCCAAAGACTTAGCCATCAAAGGTGGAGAATGAGAACTTGATCAGATATGAAGGACTGGGGATGCTTGCTAAACTGACTTAGCAGGATTATTGCTGAAATTGGAGCAGGCAGGTTGGGGACAGAGCCCAAAGATGAAGCATCATCAAAAAGGGGCCTGAGAAGTCTGTTTAGAGTTTGGTCAAGGAGAGAGTCTTTGTCAGAATTCTAAACATTGCCAAACTGCCAACTGAGTATGAGGTCAAAGTAAGAAATCTGTAGGAACTTAAAATGTTTAATGCTACATAATCTATGAGGAGAAATTGCGCATTGATACACTTTGGCAAAGTGAAACTGGGGTCTAAGACAGAAGACCAGATGGGATGTAAGTCATAGAGTTTAAAGACATGACAGGAAAAAAGTTTGGGAAAGAATAAAAGAGGCCTGAGGTCACAACACAAGGAAGACTTCCTTTTGCAATGACACAGGAAAATATTTTCATTACTTAGGGTCTAGTCACATTACTTGGTTGTACAGTTAATCTTTACAGAATTATAGTATGGTAAGTGTTGGGTTCTGGTGGTTAATTTCAGTTAATCTATATACATTAATTGTGTATTTATATTATAATAATAATTTAAAATAATGCAAATACTTATACTAACAATATTTAAAGGTACTGAGAGATGGAAAGAAGGGAAATTTGTTAACTTATTTTCAATGTGGTGAAGTACAATTTAAAATTTAAAATTGGCAAACCAATAAAAAATTATACTTATTGAAGAAAGCATGATAAACATCAAGAAAACTAAACAGCGGGATTTTTTTTTAATAGCAGGAGTTGTTAATAGAAATGCCTGTAGGACTGAGACTTAGTGAGAAATGAAGAGAAAGCAGGGCAAAAGATTGCTAATAAGCCTCTTCTTCTTTTTTTTTTATTTGTACAGAACTGGGGTACAGGCCAGAGATGCGGAGGGTGGTAGGGCTCACCAGAGACAGAGGAGGGTACAGAACAGGCAGATCGACGAAGTACACTGCTGAGGGGAGCAGCGGGCGGGTCAGGAGAGGTCTGCCGCGCCATGTGGATCTCCTCGGGGCAGGCTGGGATAGAACTCATGCGTAAGTGGCCTAACCTCTTTGTGCTGTGCTTTAACCCGCTGCACCACCAGGGAGAGCCCAGCCTCTTTTTTTTTAATGGCAGAAGACAACTCTTTTTTAAAGATTTTTTAAAAAATCTACAATTTAACTATTGTGTGCATATGTGTTTGTATATGGTAAAAGAGAATCCAAAGACTTAAAAGATGTGTCAGTATTATAAAAAAAGAGATGTTCTTTTCCATTGGGCAAAAGATGAAAGCATTTTTTTAACAAAGCATTTTTTATAAAAGATTTATTTATTTATGCATACAAAACTGGGGTACAGGCCAGAGGTGCAGGGGCGGTGAGAGGATTCACCAGAGACAGAGTGGGGAGCAGAACAGGCTAATCGACGAAGTACACTGCTGAGGGGAGCAACGGGCGGGTCAGGAGAGGTCTGCCACGCTATGTGGGTCACCTCTCTGGCTGGGGATTGAACTCATGCTGCCATAGCTTGAACTCATGCTGCTGTGGCTTTGAATAGCTTCATAGTGCTGTGCTTTAACCCACTACGCCACCACAGAGGGCCCAGATAAAAACATTTTCCTCAAATAGTTTTAGTATAGATGGCATGTCTAATAAAACATTCTTGCTTTTCACTACACTGAGAAGCTAAAGCCACTTCCGCATGAGTTCGATTCCCGCCTGCCCTGGAGGTGACCACATGGCGTGGCAGACCTCTCCTGACCCGCCCGCTGCTCCCCTCAGCAGTGTGCTTCTTCAATCTGCCTGTTCTGCTCCCCACTCTGTCTCTGGTGAAGCCTCTCACCACCCCTGAGCCTCTGGCCTGTAGCCCAATTCTGTATGTACAAATAAATAAATTAAAAAAAAAACATTCTTGCTTTTAATATTATTTTTGTAGCTCCCAATAGTTAACAAACCAGCAAATATTGGTATTACTTTTATCCATTACTGCCACCAGTATCATGGCCTTTTTCCATGACAGGAGTATGTTTCTCAGTCCAAAAGTATTTTCTGTATGAGGCCACTTGTGCAACCTCTAGTTATCATACTGGAAAGTCAGTAGGAATCTAGATCTCGATTGCTAATAAGCATGTTTTTTAATGGCAAACAACAATTTTTAATTTATAAAAGACATTTTTATTTCTTGTACATAAAAAGAAAACCGAAACCTTTTGAGCATTCAGATATTCTTCTGTCCCCACTGTTTCTTGTCTATGTAGGGAATAGATATATATCTTACATACTTACAGGTCAGTATTTTTTTTTTATTACGAAAGTTTATTTTTACATCATTTTGTACATTTTTTTTTTCCATCTTGATACAGGTCAGTATTTTTTAAAGCTACATGGACATTCAGGTTTTGCAAGTTCTCTTTTTATATTACAATATTAATAAGCTTCATAGGTTACTTATTAAAATAGCAACCTAGAATTGACTACATTGAGAGAACTTTACTTGTTTCTCACTTACGGTTCCTTTTAAAATCAAGTCCAGAGGAAGTAAGTACTCTATTGGTACTTTTTCTATATGAATACTTTTACCGACTTGATTTCAAAATGCTGGAGTGGGGGAAGGCGAGCTGTGAAGAAGTCAATGGAGAACACAGACCTGAGATTGAGTTTTGTGGGATGAGCTGTACTTGTCCAGTATGGAGAGCAAGCCTACTCAAGATGGTAAAAATGGGTTGGGAGAAGGAGAAGCAGCAGGAGTTGTCAGGGCATGTCCTTAAAGTCCAGCCTTATGACTGTAGGAGTAAAAGGAGATGGATTGGGGAAGATAGCTTGGTTTTTTATTTTGTTCACAAAAGTTTTAACCATATCCAGAAGATAGGGAGAAGTGTTGAAGGTTTGCTTTTACTTGGATTTCAAGAAAAATAGCTTATCATTCTGATAAAAACAATGCGTTTTTATTGTAGAGAATTTAAGCAATACAATGGGGGAAAAGCACAAAGAAAAAACATTTCAAAGTCACTAGACCCCTTTATCTAAACATAACCATTATTAGCATTTAATTAACATCATTATGAGTATCTTTTATGCAGACAGGATAGTAAATAAGTATATAAATAGATATATCTACTGGGACCCTCCCTGGTGGCACAGTGAGTTAAAGCTCAGCACTAAGAAGCTAGCCACAGCCACCCTAACAGGAATTCAAAACATGGCCAGGGAGGTGACCCACATGGGGTGGCAGACCTCTCCTGACCCACCCACTGCTCCCTTCAGGGTCTCTGGTGAATCCTCTCATTGCTCCTGAACCTCTGGCTTGTAACCCAGTTCTGTACACATAAATAAATCTTAAAAAAAAATAGATACACCTACTTTTCAAAAATGGTATCATTATACTTACTAGCAGGAGAGATACCTTGATCGCAAAAGTGGTTTTCCTGCAGAGAAGCTCATCCATTGCACTCCAGTGTGTTGACCCAAAGTAGGAAACTTGACTGCATAATTTGTGGTGTGGGGAAATTCATTTGCATTCTTCCCTGGAAAAATAAAATTTTATCATTATGTATGTGTTATTAAAAATTTTCAAAAATATTAAATTCAAGCTTACTTGTACTTAACAGAGTAAGAAGAAACTTTAAAAAAACTGGAAACTATAAAAGGCTTATTTACTACAAGAGTTATTGTTCCTTAAAACATAGATGTAAAATTAGGAAACGAAATTTTGATATTATGGGTTTTTTTCTTTAAAAAAAAAAACTAATTTAAATCAGTGTCAATTGACCCTGTTACAGAAAATCAGGACATCAGCACACTCACACCATCCTATCACCCCTTCCCTTAGAGTCCAATATTTCTTTGTTACATTATTTTACATTGTTAATTTGTGTGTCACATTTTCTCTAAAATAGTACATGTTCTCTAAACTACACATGTTCAGTATTAATTTTGTTTTCAGGGCTTAATGCTCATCACAGATCCTCTTGTGTTTTTTCATTTCTTAAAGTCTTAACTTTCTTATTTCTTAATTGACTGAATTTCATTTTCAAGTATTTCTTTTTTCTATGAGTTCTTTTATATTTGCAGGACTGTGTCTAATGCCTTCATTTTCAAAGGACATATTGGGTGGGTATAACATTCTTGAATCACACTTTTGTTTTTTTAGAACTCTAGTCAGTGCTCCATTGTCTTCTGTTTCTGGGTGTTGCTGTTAAGAAATCTAAGGGCAGCCTGTTTCCTTATAGGTGATTTGCCTTTTCTGCCTGGATGCCTGAATATCAATAAATTAACATGTCTCAGGTTGAATTTTTATCAAAATGTCTTGTTTGGACATCACTAGTTACAGATAAATTCATCATGCTAAAAGAAACTTTTGTTTTTATATATTTGAATATTTCTGTGGTGTTTCCATAGTGGGTGGGTAGAAGTCTGGACTCTGAATACTTCTTCTATTCCATTTAATGAGCTCTTAAATGCAGGGACACCAATAACCTCCATCCTCCATATCTATTAGTTGCTCTCTGATTGCTTTAATCTGTTTGATTTTCATTTGCCTTTACAATGATTATTTTTCAAATCTTGCCTTCACGTCAAAATTCCACTTTGTGTCATGTTTATTCTGTTGTTTGATGTGTTAATCAGTTCTATAATATTATTATTTTGATCTCTTTTATTAGATGTACTATTTTCCTATTCATCTATTTCAACTGTTTTATTGTCTCATATTTGAGTTCTTTGGAAAGTGAGCTCATTTTAATTTTAATTACTCCAGAGCTCAAAGCACTTGGAATGACCATTTTCTGCTGCTTTACTTACCTGCTTAATTCCCATTTTATATGAAATTTGTTTTTCTAATAAGTTACAGTGTGAGGGCTGTTATTTTATGATGCATGTACTTTTTCTATGCTTTATAAATTTTTCTGTAGGAGAGGAGAGGGCAGAATTGAGGGTGTTGGTATCTAATCTTTGTTAGAAACCTATGTTCTACAGTCACTTATGAAGTTTTACATGTCTATTACAGTGTTTACACTACTTGAGGTTGATGTATTCCATTCATGTCAGAAAGTCTGTTTCTGACTATTCCCACAGTTCAGTATAATTCCCTTTTATCTTCTCTCCAGTAATAATTTTTCTATTTCCAGAGAGAAGATAAGGAAACTACTTAACTTCCTTTTCTCTTAGACTATATGTGCATATGTATGTGATCATTCCTAGGATATTATGGAACTAACATTATCAGTTTTGATGGAATGGAGGCAAGACTGTAAGCCTTATGTTCTAGACCAGAATTTTCTATTTCATTCCTTGACTGCCACTTGTTGACATTTAAGATACTGAGTTGTTACCCATTGTTTACTATGGGTATAATTTCTAACTTTTAAAACTTTCTTAGGTATTAGTGAAAAAAAATCTATGAGAAAGTTTTATTTCATGATCTTACTTGTAAGTATAATAATTTTTAATATGTATCTTTATTTTTAATTGTTATAATTATAAAACTACATATCTAGATAGATATGTTATATATGTAGATATAAAACTACATATCTAGATAGATAGATTATGTTGCATACTTAAACTAATATAATGTCTCATGTCAATTATATCTCAGTAGAACTGGGGAGGAAGATTGGGAAAAGATAAAAAGATATGTCATGTATGTAAAAATTCAAACTACTTAAATATATATAAGATAAAAAGTTAAAGTTCCTTATAGAACAACTGCGAGACAGTCACTTGAAACAGTTCTCTAATCTTATATATATACTTTTTTTTTGGTCAGTGCCTCAACCTTTCAGTGAAAATCACTAGAAATGCATATAAAACAGCTTTATTTAGGCAGACTTTACATACCATAAGATTCACCCATTTCATATGTATAATCTAATGATTTTGCATAAAGGTGTTGCAAACATAAAAATAATATACATATACACATGTATATAATACATTTATTACATATACATGTATCCATTGCACATGTATATACACATATATAACATACATACGTGTATGTAATATACATACAGTACCTAACTGATACTGTTAAGTCCATAACACAGTTACTTTTAAAATTCCTATTTACTATACTCTCCCAGTTCTAAAATGTACATAACCATATGTATAGCATGCTAAACATGGCTAGGAAGCAACTTTTGAGATACTTTGATTAATTCTGTTCCTGTCAGTTGAGCTATCTAACTTCCAAATGTCAGCGTTATCTCACTAATGTATATCTGTGATATTAACTATCATAATTTGTTTTTTGAAAACTTTTGAAATATATGAATATAAAGATAAAACATTTTCCACGAAAACTTAACTGAGTGTTTTGGAATGGCTTGCTGAAGGCAAGGTGTTAAAATTGTTGTTTTAGGTATGGATGAGAAATATGTAGTTGGAAAAAACAATATGCATCTAGAAGAATTCAGCATTCGGATTGTTTCACAGTGCCTCCAGTTATCATTCCACTTTAAAGAACTCATAGATGAACTGTTATAGGCAAGAAGCACAAATCACTCTAAGAAGCACTTCAGAGGATCCATGATCACAGAAAAAGTCTGAATCTACTTCAAAAGGCAGGTGGAGGAACTTATAGTCTATAGTAAAAGAAAATACAGTTTACAATAAGCTGATTTTTCTTAAAATAAACAAAACTGTATATTGTATAATATCTTATGATTATGCATTTTCAACAAACTAATCAAAAATCTCAAAAGCATCAGATAATATGGCTTCTGGTAGGCGTGTAGCCAGTTTTTCTTTTACAATATATGGAGGACATTTTTTGTGTGTGTCACTATATATAAATCTATCTTGTCGTTTATAAACCTGCCTCATATTCTTCATTGCGTAGTGGATGCACCCTAATTACTAACCTACCTATTAAAACTATTTTGATGTGTTTCTGAAAAAAATTGAGGCGGGAACAAAGATAAGGAATAGAACATAAAATGGTTTTGCAGGGGGTGGGGAAGAGGATGTGTGGTGCAGGACAGGAAGTGACAGTGGCTTTTTCCATCACCCTTACACATGCAACAGATGCTCTTCAGTCTCGAAACCCTGCCATTTCTAGAAAACCCACTGCGCTTTTCTTCCTTTCTACCCTAGCTCATAGTCTCCCCCCCACCCCCCCGCATTTTATCTCTGCCTGTTGAAAGCCTATTTTCCCTTGAAGATCCCGAACAAATACGTAACACGCAGCCACGAGGACTCCTGGCTGCAAATCATCCCTCCACCTGCTTTCTAATAGAGATAAATCATTCCGTCCACAAAGTACTGCCTTTCACCCAAAGGCAGAGCAGTGCTGTGGTTACAAAGGACGGCTTCGGACCAAACAGTATGCTATACCTGTCATCTTGGTATCTTAATCAAATTCTCAGTGTCTCAGTGTCCTGACCTGTACAATGGGGAGAAGGGCATATGCAGACTTCTTAAGACCATTAAGTCGGGTAACAACTGTAATGCACTTCGAATGTACAGTAAGAGCTGAATGAACGTTGGCATTCATTTGCACTCATCGTGGTTGGGGGTCTACTTTGAGCAACATACCTGTACCGACGACCACTTCACCTAGCGCACAGGGATGGGAAAGGTTTCCGCCCCGCCCCAGCTAGCGCCTGACCTAGCGCCGAGCGCGGTCATGTGACTCAGTCAAGATGGCGTCGCCCAGCGCGTTGTGGCTCCTGGCTGCTGTCCTCCTACCCGCGTCTTGCGCTGCCGCGGCGCTAGGGAGTCTCGCCCCGCCAGCGCCGCTGCCGCTGGTGATCTGGCATGGGATGGGTGAGTGAGTAACTACGTGAGTGAGAAGAGGGTCAAAGGGTTTGGTGACTCTTTCCCTCTCTCGTCGAGGGTTCAAGTCCACAAAGTGCTAGTGTAGAGAGCGAAGGTGGTCACTTAGGACCCGGCTGTCGCGATGTTTTAACATTCGGGGACTACTCTACTTTGGAAAGTTGCGTTGTTGGTGTGCGCGCACAGAGGATTTTTTACCTGCGGCGCGCTGCGCTAGCGTTTAATCCGCACAGCATTTGCGTGAGTGCAGCATCTGGCGTTCGCTCACGACAGCTGGTCTGGGGCTATATAACCGGCTGGTCCGTCTTTTTGTTCATTCAGTTCAGAATCAGCAGGCACCAATAGTTCATTTATACATTTAGCACATAGTTATTGATCACTTATTGGATGCTGAAGATTCAGTAGTGAATGAAATAGACTAAATTCTGTGCTCTTTTGGAATTTAGCAAGGGAGAGACAGATTGTAAAGAAATAAATAAGAATAAATAAAGAAGAATATACTGTAACAGTGGAAAATAAAACAAGGCGAGAGTAGAGACTGGAGGTGGGTGTTTGCAATTTTATAATGGATTCACTGAGAACGTGATACCGAGGAAACACTTGAAATGGTTGAAGGGAAATATCATATGGATATCTGGTAGGAAAAAAAACAGCAAATCAAAGACCCTGAGGCAGAATTGTGTCTGGTATGTTAGAGAACCAACATTCTGTGGAACAGAATGAGCAAGAAAGTGGCGTTAGAGATGTCACTGGGCCTACAAAGTCTACTGTAGGGACAGGCTACAATGAGATGGAAAGGATTTTGAACAGACGAGTGGTAAGATAATTTACTTACACTTTAAAGAACCACTTTAGTTGCTGTACTGAGAATAGATTGTAGGGGTTCGTGGGCTTTTGCGATGAGACACATTAGGAAGCTATTGAAATAATTTAAACAACAGCTTGGGATGTCTTGAAACTGATACTAAAGATCCTAAGCGGTGGTAAAAATTTGGAATATTTTGAATCAGTGGGGTTTGCTAACAGATTAGTTGTGGATGAAAGAAAGAAAGGAGTCAAGGATGATCCTGTATGTTTTGGTCTGGACAATTGAAATCATGAAGTTGTCATGTTACCAAGATGGGGAAGCTTGTAAAGTGAGCAAATTTGGGGTGAAGATCAAGAATCTGCTTTTGGACTTAGTAAATTTGAGATGCTTGTTAGACATCCAGATGATGTTGTACAGGACTTTGTGGAGTACAAAGTCTAGGACAGAGACAGGTTGGAGATTTCAATTGGGTCTTTGGCATATGGCTGGTATTTAAAGTCAGAAGATTAGGCAAGATCACCTGGGGGCATTTGGATGTGGAAGAGCTGAGAAGGACTGACAAAGGAAACAGTGATAAAACAACCAGGAAAGTGGAGAAGGGGGAAGGGTGCAAAGTGCAAGTGTTTCAAGAGGAAGGCTGTGATCAACTTTATGGGATGTTGACAGGTAGAGTCAAGTAAGGTGGACAATTGGCTAGTGAATTTAGCAATATGAAGGATACTAATGACTTTGAGAAAAGTAGTTTGGGGGGAGTGTTGAGAGAGCGTTTCTGGAATAGTTAGTGAAAATGTTCACAGAAATTCGTCAGCAAATATAGATAGTTCTTTTTAAGATTTGTGCCAGGGCCTGGGGCTACTACAGTGTAATACCAGGTGATCTGTGCTCTCTCAGAGCACAGTCAGTCCCTTTGGGCAAGCAGGTAAGTAACCAGCAGTTCAGTGTAGTTAAAGTTTTAATGAGAGAAATGGAAGATGCTCTAGGCCTTAGCTCTTCTTTTTTAAAAACCAATTCTCAGCTTCCTCTCACATTGAAATGGGATGATTGAAATGGAAAATGACTTCAGTTCACTTCTCCACTCAGTGACTGCGATTTTGCTTCCTATTATTTGTTCTTCTTCCTTAAAAACAGGAAAAGAAACAGAACTAGGTCTAGGTCTAGGGTTAAAAGGCAGGGAGGCCCTCACTCTCTGGTTGGTACATGTTCAGGGTCAGCACTGAGAGTGAATGCTTTCTTAAATTTTGTGTTCCAGGGACTTCACTTGTCTTACTCTAATTCCACAGAGAAATTAGATTCCAAAGTGGTTTTGAATTTCTTAACCCCAAATGTACCAAAATGATAATGGGGACATACGCTCCTCTTTAGTTTTCAGTTGTATATTTCACGCCCCTGTTAGATTGCACGGGCTGTTGTTTCAACAAACAGCAAGTTTGTTGTTACTTGATAAATAGGAACTAAAGAAAAAAGTGTTCCTTTTAAAACTGTTGAGGTATAATTTATATAACATACAATTAATTAGTCATTATACAATTAGCTTTTGTATACAATATATACAATTCAGTGACATTTAGTGTATTCTCAACATTGTTCAGCTACCACTTCTCACTAGTTTCAAAACTTTTAATCACCCCAGCAAAAAAAGATCTCCATTAAGTAATAATTCCTTACTCCCCATTCTTACCACCCCGTGGAAGTGTTCTGTCTGCTCTCTGTCTCTTTGGGTTTGCCTATTCTGCATAAATCATATAAAAGGTATCATATAATATGTAACCTTTTGTATGTGGCTTATTTCACTTAGAATAATATTTTCAAAGTTCATTCACAGTGTGCCATGTGTCAGTACTTCATTCTCTTTTATGGCTGAGTAATATTCCATTGTATGTATATACCATACATATACATCGTTCATCAGTTGAGGAGCATTTGGATTATTTCCACCTTTTGGCTGTTATAAATAATGCTGTTATAGGGCCCTCTCTAGTGGCGAAACAGGTTGAAATGAAGCACTATGAAGCCATCCCCAGTCACTACAACAGAAATTCGATCCCCAGCCAGGGAGGTGACCCACATATGGCATAGCAGATCTCTCCTCTCTGCTGCACCCCTCAGCAGTGGATTTCAGTAGATCTGCCTGTTCTGCTTCTCACTCTGTCGCTGGTGAATCCTCTCAGCCTCCTCCACCCCCCAGCCTATATCCCAGTTCTTGTATGTGTAAATAAATAAATCTTTAAAAAATAATGCTATTACAAATTTTTAGGTACAAGGTAGAAAACTAGAAGGGAAATTCCTGGACCATATGGTAATTTTGTATGTTTAATTTTATGAGGACTCACCAAACTACCCTTTCTGACACTTGTTATTTTCTAGTTTTTAACATTTCTCCTTCAAATTAGAACTTTAGTAGTTGTGAGATGTTATCTCATTGTTTTGCATTTCCTTGATGACCAGTGAAGTTGAACATCTTTTCATGTGCTTGTTGGCCATTTATGTATCTTCTTTGGAAAAATGTCTATTTAAGTCCTTTTCCCATTTAAAAAATAAGCTTACCTTCTGGTGAAGTTGTAGGACTTCCTTGTTTATTAGAAATGTTAAACCTTTATCAGATACATATTTTATAAATCTTTACTCCCATTCTGTCTGCTGTCTTTTCACGTTCTTGATAAAGCCCTTAGAAGCACAAAAGTTTTTTTTAAAAATAATACTGTTTTTGGCCCTCCCTGGTGGCGCAGCGGGTTGGGGCACAGCACTGAGAATCTGGGGCCGCTTCCGCATGGGTTCGATTCCCGCCTGCCCCGGAGGTGACCACATGGCGTGCCAGACCTCTCCTGACCCGCCCGCTGCTCCCCTCAGCAGTGTACTTCGTCGATCTGCCTGTTCTGTTCCCCACTCTGTCTCTGGTGAAGCCTTTCGCCGCCCCTGAGCCTCTGGCCTGTGCCCCAGTTCTGTATGCACAAATAAATAAATCTTTAAAAAAAAAAAAAAAAAAAAAATAATACTGTTTTGATTCACGAGTTCCCATCATTCTCTGTGTTGTCTAGGAGATAGCTGTTGTAATCCCTTAAGCATGGGTGCTATTAAAAGGATGGTTGAAAAGAAAATACCTGGAATTTACGTCTTATCTTTAGAGATTGGGAAGACCCTGATGGAGGTAAGGTCCTTCACAGCTGTTTCTTGGGAAGTTTGCTGCTGATTTCATTGAATGTACTGTTAAAATGCTTTGCATTGTATTACATATATAATTTACATCATTGTTCATTTCTGTACAATGCATACTTATATGCTCTTTGCTTTCAGGAGTAGTCCCTATAAAGTTCCCACCACCATTTACCTGAGATCCATCACCATGTCCTTTGTGCTCTTATCTCCTTTGTTTTGATTCCTCTACCTCCTCCTCCCTTGCAGAATGTCTCTGCTTTATATTTCCCTGCTATTTTTTTTTTACATTGTATTTTTAACAGCAAACCATACAGTGATTTTTAATTATTGGCTCATGCCAGGATGCCAACCCAAACAAGTTCACTTCTTAGAAAAGCTGCTGGTGGTTGTTTTCAGTCCCATGCTTTCATTCCTCTGTGACTCCTCTTTTAGGATGTGGAGAACAGCTTCTTCTTGAATGTGAATTCCCAAGTCACGACAGTGTGTCAGATGCTCGCTAAGGACCCTAAGTTGCAGCAAGGCTACAATGCAATGGGTTTCTCCCAGGGAGGCCAGTTTCTGTAAGTCTCTGATAGGCCATACCGCTTATAGGAACTGACTTTTCCCCCCTTTTAGTACATGATCCACTCCAATTCTTTTGGGCTCTTCACCTAATTCTTGAGGGAAATGATTCTAAAATGTTGTTTCATGTAGAAAACTTCGTGGAACTTATTTTTTATGAAATAATAAAGAGTCATGTTCAGCCACATCAGAGGAAAAATTCTGAAATCTGTGCCTTGGGGAACCATAGGTTTCAGTAGCTTTGTCTGGGAAGTTGATAGTTGATGCTATGTTTCCATCTGACCAAACTGATGATCCTTTTTTCCCCAGGAGGGCAGTGGCCCAGAGATGCCCATCACCTCCCATGATCAATCTGATCACATTTGGGGGACAACATCAAGGTAACTTGTCCCATTGCCTCTTTTTTCTCTGGCCTACCCTGTATCACCATTTAATTTTTAAAAGTTCAGACAAATCTGTTTGTATAAGAAGTCAGCTATCCTTGCAAAAACCTGATGTTTTTAGTGCATAACAAGCTAACCAGCACTAATTAAGAAATAGGGGATACTTAGGAGTCTAGAGGATGGGAACACCAGTAAATCATTAGGTTGATATTTACCTCTCGCCAGTGTTACTAGCATGAATTTGTGGAGGTCGGATGGATGTAGCCATGGAGCAGGTGATGGTTGAGGACTTAGGAAATTGTAACCAGCCTTTCCTGGTGATATACTACTGAAGTTAGGCTTAGGCAAAGAATAGTGTCTAGGCTTTTTTAGTCTATAAAATTTGCAGGTAGGATGAAAGCTTTAAAAAATAACAGGTTTTCTGTTTAAAGGGAAATGAGGTTAGACACTGTTTGAATCAAGGTAGAAAGATAAGACTTCTAATTAAGGCCTTCGCAATGCGATGTAGCCAGCCAATACAGTAGGAAGAAAGGGAGAGAAGCTATACAGGTCCTAAATTAGGTAGGAAAGAGTATGGGAACAGTAGGAAGAAGCTGGTTATAATATTAACTCTCAATACACTCTATATTCTTTTTTAAAATAATATAATAGTTTATTTTTACATCATTTTGTGCCTTTTTCCATCTCAGTTGTAATCCCCGTGGGCTTCTCATCACCCGTGTGCCATCACCATAGTCCAGTGCATCTCCCTCCCCCCACTGTTTTTGATCCCAGTCCCCACTCCACCCCCGTAAAATGTCTCTGGTATATAGTTGTTCATTATTATTATTATTATTTTCTCCCCTGGTCCTTTATATTCCTGCTATGAGTGAAACCATCGGTATTTTTCCTTTTCTTTCTGGCTTATTTCACTAAGCATGATCCCTTCCAGCTCCACCCATGTTTATTTATTTATTTTTTGGTTGCTGAGTAATATCCCATTTAATACACTCAACTCTTAAGGACTAAAATAATGAAACCAGGGTTGCGCTCCAGTTTGTCACTGTTTTACACAGTGACTTGCACACAGTGATGTAGTTTTTGGAGAAGAGCTTGGTGTATGGAGTCCTCGGGTTTTCTCTGGGAAAGGTTCCCCAGAGCTCCCCTTTCAGCAACATGTGGTGAGTTTCCCAGGTGATTTTCTGCACGAGACAGATGTCAGTTATATTTCAGAGCAGGTTTATTAGGGGAAAGGGACAGACAAATAAAGGCCACTTGGTTAAACACAAGTGAGCAGTAAGAGCTGCCCTGAAAAGGATAGCTTTGCAGCCTTCATGGTCGCGGGCAGACAGCCTTGAGAAGAGCGGCCTCTGCTGAGGGAGATCAATGCAGAGAAGCCCCAGCAGGGTGCAGATAATTGGCAGGCAGGAGGCTGCTGCCCTGCAGAGGGAGAGAGGGGGTGGAAAGAAGCTCTTGCATAGGCACAGGTGGGCAGAGGACTGCTGCCCCAGGTCGAGACTTCACTGATAGAGTCCTTTTCTCTTTGGGAGGGGCTCACTCCTTTGTGGGGTGGCCTGTTTGCTGCTGATTTTGGATGACTGTGTGGAATCGTGAAGGGACCAGAGCTTTCACAGTGGGTCCAGATCTCTGTATCTTTAACTCTGAGGTTCTCTGCTTCACTACAGCAGACACCGCCTACAGGAGTCTGATACCTGTTTGGGTCTTCTGCCTTGTGATAAGGCACTAGGGCTCTTGATATCTGTGGCTGGGTTAATGGTCATGTTAGTCCCTTCTGCCCCCACCTCCTTGTGTGAGTCAGGTTTTTACCTTGTGATGTCACCTTCAGGTTTTCTTTTCTCGCCTAATCATTCAGTACACGAAGACTGAAAGAGTGACTATTTCTTTACTTCTGTAGGTGTCTTTGGACTCCCTCGATGCCCAGGAGAGAGCTCTCACATCTGTGACTTGATCAGAAAAACCCTGAATGCAGGGGCTTACACTAAAGCTGTTCAAGAACGGTATGTGTACGTAGCTGAAAAGAGCTTTCTTTGATCGTAAATAAACCGACTCACGCTAACCATCCAGGAGTGATATTCCAACAGACATGCTTTGTAAATATCTCTGTAGTGTTCGCTTAATTTTATTGTAAACCCAAAACAGTTCTATTAACTTTAAAAAGAAAGGGAATACATTTTCTGTATAGTAAGAATGTAATCACAACCGAATAAATCTCCATATCTGAAAAACAAACATCTCCATATCTAAAAAAGCCTTTAGAAAATATCAAATCCAAAGAATATATTCATTTTTGAGGATAGATTCTTGTGTGATCAGGAGTGAGGGGTTAACCTCTTCCTCAGTGTCCCCAACAACTGAGTGTTGTGTATTTCAAAATATATAGAATCACTGTAGGCATGTTTTCTTATTTAGTCATTTTCTAATTTATTTATAAATTATTTTACTTTTAAATTCCTTGGATGTGGTGTCCAACTTTCAATTATGTTATTAGAATCCCTGGAATCATTAAAAATCGATTCCATTAGAGGGCCCTCCCTGGTGGCGCAACAGCTTAAGGTACAGCACTGTGAAGCTAGCGGAGGCTGCTTCGACATGGGTTTGACCCCTGGCCATTGGGGTGGCCCACATGGCGTAGCTGACCTCTCCTGGTCTACCCGCTGCTCCCCTCAGGAGTGTGTTTTATCTGTCTGCTTGTTCTGCTCCCCACTCTGTCTCTGGTGAGTCCTCTCACTGCCCCTGCACCTCTGGCCTGTGCCCTGTTCTGTATGCATAAATAAATAAATCTTAAAAAAAAAAAATTCCACTGGAAATTCTGTTTCAGGTCTGCAGTATTCTGAGTGATAAATAAGAATGGGAATCAACTGGAATGCTTATGGCCATGACAGCTATGCTGTGGATCTTCAAATGCATTCTTCCTGATAATAACAACTCTTCAACACAACACTTACTTGAAGCTGATTTTCAAGGTCAAGGCTTATGAATGATTTGAAGATAGAAACAAATTGTAGTCAGCTCTTTTCCCTTCTTCCCTGTGATCTGTGACCACCAAGTAGTCTTGGGTCAACAGTGTCCTGTGATGGTCAGTGAAGGAAAAGAAGATGCTTTATCTCCCTACTTCCTTTCCCTCATGCTATTCACATCACTGCTAAACTTTATCCCTTCACAACTAGGTTTTTTATGTCTTACATATTCTCTGTTCTTATAGATACAAAGGCCTCTTTCAGTATCTGTTCTTTTTTTTTTAAAGATTATTTATTTATGCATACAGAACTGAGGCACAGGTCAAAGGTGCTGGGGGCAGTGAGAGGATTCATTAGAGACAGAGTGGGGAGCAGAACAGGCAGATCGACACTGCTGAGGGGAGCAGCGGGCGGGGGAGGCAGGAGAGGTCTTCTGCGCCATGTGGGTCCCCTCCCTGGTCAGGTTGAACCCGTACGACAGTGGCTGCAGCCAGCCTCATAGTGCTGTGCCTTAGCCTGCTACACCATCAGGAAGGGCCCTCAGTATCATCGTTTTTTATTCTTTACTGTTTCTTCTCACTTTTTGCCCAGATGCTTCAGGAAAATTCATTCCTTTCTTTCTATATATATTTTTTGTTTTGTGAACCAAATGCAACCATTGGCAATCAGAATTTTTTTTTTAAAGATTTATTTATTTATGCATACAGAACTGGGGTACAGGCTAGAGGTGCAGGGGAGGTGAGAATCTGGTCCTGGATTTTTATTTTTGGGGAGGGTTTTGATCACTTCTTCTATTTCCTTGCTTGTAATTGGTCTGTTT
>NW_004567109.1:21087222-21164868 GCF_000260355.1 Condylura cristata | reverse complement strand
GCCCGTGGTGGTTATGATGAATTAGAAGTGTTGTAGGTCTCCCTGGAGCTGGGCCTTTGGTTGAGTTGGTGGCTGGCTTTGTTTACACTCTAAGTACTTTGAGCTTTTCTGACCCCCAAGTCTTCGGGTCTCTGTTGTGGGGGTGGGATCTCCCCCTCCCCACAGGAGTGCAGGGGAGTGCCAGAGGGCTGAAATCCTCCCAGCTGAGTAGGCTGCCAGTCCTCCCTTTGAGCTTTCAGGGCTCTTTTTGTTTAGTCCAAATAGTCCCACCCAGAGCAGTGCCTCCCCCCTGCCTGGGGTCCTTTCACAGAGCCCAGCTGTATCTCTTTAACTCCAGGGTTTTACCACAGTGTTTTTGGGTAGATGTGGTAAGCAGGTAGACCCCTGAGCAAGTCTCCCCGTTTGAGGCACTTCCTAGGGTTGAATGTGCCCATGCAAGATTGTTAAAATTGTTGCATTATCCTAGGGTTGGGCCTGTGGTTGGGTACCCCACTCCCCGCCCCCACAGCAGCTTGGGATCCACTCACCTAGCTGTGTTGTCTCAGTTTATATCCAGGGCTTTGTCGGGGCTGCTGGGGCAAAGGTCAGCAACAGGTCTGTGGAGTATCCTCCGGTCTCTGGTTCTGAGCTGCAGCCTTTTCCCACGATTTGGTTTCCCCTCCCTAGCTGAATTGTCTCAGTTTATCTCCAGGATTGTAGCAGGGCTGGGACAAAAGGCTGCCGAGCAGCCCGCAGCTGCCTCCTCAGGCAGTTTCCCTCTGCAGAGCTGGCAATCAGATTTTTAATGACAATAAAAGCAGTGGGGAGGGATGATGATACCTAAGTACTGATTAAAAGTAGTAGACTGATGTGGTTTTTTTCTCCTTAAACTTTAATGAACTGATAGCAGGTGAATAAAAAGTGATAAACCCACAAAGGCAAAGAGAATAGGAGATAAAAGATAATAAAAGATGTCATTTTTGAAAGACAAAAGATAGATGATAATTGTAATTGTAGCAGAGCAGGAAAATCTGAAATTCTTTCCTGATGAGAAGGGAGAAGATTTATTTGCCAGCTCAACAGAGGCTCAGGATTAGTTGTATAAAGTTCTTTAAAGCCCGTGCTTTAGAGGTCAGCACACGGGGCTGGACATCCTTATATGGATCACTCCACACAAGGAATGATCAAATGCCCAATTCCCTTAAAAGCACATCCTACTCCTTGCTCTTCCCCCCTCCTAACAAGAGAGTCCTTTTAGTCTTTGGAGCTTTTTTTTTCCTCCTTTGGAGCATTTTAACTTGAGAAGTACCAGACTTTAAAATAACAAGCATGGGAGGGGTGATAAGACTCTCTATTAAAAACCCATCCCTGCCCACTCCATGTCCCTCCCACTTGATTTATAAAGTGATAGCTGCCAGGCTTGTTAGGTGCTAGGTGCTAGAAATTTGGTAAACACCTCCCTAGAAACTGGCCCCAGAGAAAAGATCTACTGGGTGTTTTGGAATCCAACAAGACAGGATTTCTGACTACATGTAGATAAGCTCCAGCAGATAAGCTTGCTTCTGTGTGAGGAGCTTCTGGTAAGCTTTGTGGTGCCTCACTAAGTATGACAGTAAGCCAGGGATCCCAAAGCATACATTTGAGGAAAGCATCCAACATGAAAGACAGACCAAAGCAAAAGTTAAAAGGAATGTGGAAGAAGAAACAGATAATTCAAGGACCCGAGAAAAAAATTTCAACTAAAACCCTAAAATACAAAAAAGCCAGTCTGTAATTAACTATTTCCTCCACTACCACAGAATTGTTGCATGTCATAGAACAGAATATGACTAGAACAATCAGAGAGTAAGAGAGAGCTCCTGGAATTAAAAGTGAGATAATTAAAAGTGAGATAATCAAAATAAAAAGTTTATTAAGAAGTATGACATATAAAGTTGAGGACATCCAGAAATTAGAACAAAACCCCAAAGAGGAAGAAAGGGGGGTAAGTGTGGGGGAGGGGAGGGAAACATAAAATTCCTAAGCAGAGAAGCAGTTTTGCAAGTCCAGTATCTGACTAGTATGCATTTCAAAAAAAGACAACAGACGAAAGGGCAGGTAAGAATCATTAAAGAGACCATACAAAGCTCAGGACTCTAGGACATGAGTTTCTAGGTTGAAAGGGCAAGTAGCCAGGTCAAGGAGTGGAAAGAGACCCACATCCAGGCATATTCCTGTGGCATCTCAGGGCACCAGGAGTAAAGGGCAGATCCCAGTGAGGCCCCACAGGGTCAGAGTCCCAGTGCCAGACCCCTACCACCTTGCAGGCCTGCTCAGTTCCTTTGTGTTCTGAGGGAGGTTGATTTCCAAGCTAGAATCTGCCCAGAACCTACTCACACGTGAGTAGGAACTGAAGACATCTTCTGACGTGCAAAAAGAAAAAATGTCCTGGTCAGAGGGGTGGAATTCACGTGTAGTTATGATTTGGGTGATTTAGGGAAAGACACTTAGCGTCTCTGCCTTAGTTTCACCATCTTTGAAATAGGGCAATAATTATACTTTATGGGATATAATGAGTTAATAACATAGACACTGAATGCATGTTAGCTGCTGGTATTACCATATTTGATTATTGGTATGTGCATTTTAAATTTTGCTTGAGGGCCCTCCCTGGTGGCTCAAGGGGTTAAAGCGCAGCATTTGAGGAGGTAACCCATATGGTGCAGCATGTCTCACTCACTCGCTGCTCCCCTGAGCAGTGGACTTCGTCAGCCTACCTGTTCTGCTCCCCACTATGTCTCTGGTGAATCCTCTCACCTCTGTACCTCTGGCCTATATCTCAGTTCTGTATGCATAAATAAATCAATCTTAAAAAATTTTTTTGCATGATATGGCCAAGCTTGTAGCGATGTCTGTTCCCACTTTAGAGTTTGAGAGTTCCTGTTTTCTCTGTTCTCCCTAATTTTTGATCCTGTGTCTGTTCATCTTCTGCCTGTCAGATGTGTTTGGAATGGCTTCTCCTTCTTTCTATGTCCTTGAGAATCAGATTGAGCAGCTTTTCCCTTCCTGTGAATTACCAATCCGTAGCCTTTACTTGTTCTGGTGGGTGCTTTACCTTTTCTGATTTATAAATGCATGCACATATACCACATACATATTTTGAAGCTTAAGCCTTTTGTCATTAGGTATGTTACACTTAACCTTCTTCCCATCTGTGGCTTATCTTTTAATTTTGTTTATGGTGTCTTTTTTAGTACAACAGGTTTTGTGGAGTTTTAAAAAATAACTTTATTGAGAGAGAATTTAAATATGAATTTAAAGTACATAATTCATTAGGTTTTGGCATATTACATCATTCACCTTTAATAGCTATGATAATTCTACACTGCTTTCCCAGTCTTCTGTGACCCTGTGTGTAAGGAGCTGCCGTTATCTCTCCTGTAGTTGGTTCCACTGGGCTTCATTGGCAGCCTGCTCCACCGCGTGGAACTCTAGGCAGTTCCTCCACTCTGATTGGGAGGGGCACTTATAGAAATCACTGCTACTGCTGTGTAGACACAGGAGCTGAGGGGAGGCCAGCTGCCCAAAGGATTTGTGGTAAAGGTATGCATTCTGGTAGGAAGGGCTGGGATGGAGGAAAAAGGGAAGTGGAGAGAAACTAGAGAGAAAGTTAAATTATAAACAAAAGGCTGAAATAATGCTATCATCACCATCAGATACCGACCTTCTGTCCTTAAAAATTGCACAACAGTCAATTTTTTTTTGAGAAATGCTTTGTGCTGAAAGGTTAGACCTCTATGCCAGTCTAAGCATGGCAGAATGGATATAGAGTGATGCTGGGTGAGGCAACAGCACTGGAGGTGTTTTTGAGCTGAGCCTGCAGGATGAGTCCCAAGCCAGGGAAGATGAGGGAGGGGTGTTGTGGGAGGGGACAGCAAGTCCCACAGGACCTATCATGTAAGTGCCACACAGCTCTGTGTGCTGGGGAACCAGTATCCGAGGACTTTTTCTAAATCCTAAAGATTTTCTTTCCTGTGCTGTAAGTAGTATATTCTTTCAAGTACCTTTGGTTTTCTAGTTTTGTTGTGTTTTTTGTTGTTGGTCTTAAGTTTTGTTCAAGAACTCCTGCAAAATTTTCCAAATCAATGTGTTTTAATCCTATCCTTTCTCCCCTTCTTCATCCTGGTTAATCTGAGATAATGCTATTCATAATTCTCTTTGCTGTTAGCAAACTACGTGCTTTGCAACCGGTCACACAGATTCTTCTTCACATAGTTTCTGGTGAGCTATTTCTAAAGCCTTTTGGGAAAAAGCGCTTTCCAAGTTACAGTGTGGCTTTGCTCTTACTCTACTGAGTGATTATAGCCACTTCACCAAAATCCCCCCCTTTCTCATTCACATTCTCACCTAAAAAGGCTGCTCCAAACTGGTAGCATCTGTGAGCCTGTCTGCTCCAGGGTGGGGTTGTCAAGGTGGAAACTTCAGAACCTGCTTCTCTCTCTCTTCCTCCTCAGCCACACTTTCTTCACAGACACTATGTTGATGCTGGAGGCAGAGCAGCTCAACGGTCTTGTTGGTGAGTTGTGTTGTAAGTGGAAGCATTGTCTTCCTTACAGAGGGCAAAGCCTGAGATCTTTAGACTCTCCATGAGGCTTATGCCCAAGGACATGCTCCAGGCATACTGACTGGCTTGGTCACTTCTGTTCCTTTTTCTTTCTGCAGCCTGGTGCAAGCGGAATACTGGCACGACCCCATACATGAGGATATGTACCGCAATCACAGCGTCTTCTTGGCAGATATTAACCAGGAGAGAGTAAGCACCCCTCCAGTCTCCTGTAGCTGCACAGTCCTGTCTCGTTTGGGGCAGGGTACATATACACAGGTCGAGGCAGCTGATCCAGGCTATCCTAGGCAGAACTCTGAGAACAAAAGTTGTTTTTTTGGAGGCAATGCTCATGAGATGCAGTTCCTTCTGGAAGGCTGAAATTTCACTTTCTTCCCTTGGGTCCTTTCCCTTTCCTAGTGCTGAAGGAGCAGATAGGTTGCTGGATGGCTTAAGTGGAAATTCACAGCCAATGTCCTATGAGGGAAATCTTCCTGGAGGGTCCTTTTTGGCTCAACCTTATAGGAAATACTGCAGAAGGGACTGAGTATGTCCCACACCAAGCATGACTCAATTTATATTGGGTTTATCAGATTAAAAACATTTTCAGTGGGTTGTTGGGGGAAGGGAATGGAGCAGAATAATGTAAAGAGCACTCAGACTTGGTTTCATATATTCTGTCCCAGCTTCCTCTGGCTAGACGCCTTTGGCCCATGTGACGGCTGCCTGTAAAGCAGCACCTGTGTGCCCTAGT
This sequence comes from Condylura cristata, assembly GCF_000260355.1. NCBI lineage: Eukaryota > Metazoa > Chordata > Mammalia > Eulipotyphla > Talpidae > Condylura > Condylura cristata. The sequence goes on along the minus strand of NW_004567109.1, from coordinate 21,159,553 downwards.
TGGTGGGCATGTCGATCAGATAGGATGGTAAGAAAAGGTTGCACAAGGTATATTCTGGGTAGGACAAGCAGCCCATAGAGGAGAAGCACAAAGCATGAAAGGCTGTAATCCTCCTGCCTGAACCTGGTGACAGCCTGTCTGAGGTGCTGCTGGCATTTCCTCCAGGGTGTCAATGAGTCCTACAAGAAAAATCTGATGGCCTTGAAGAAGTTTGTGATGGTGAAATTCCTGAATGATTCCATTGTGGACCCTGTGGATTCTGAGGTGAGTCGTGGCTTAGGTAGGCCACAATATGCCAGCCTACACACACAGTCTAATGGTATTAAAACCCTTCAGTCCCATGAGTCATGTGTATAACAAGGGTTCATTATGTGAGGGCTATAAAAGGGACACTGGGGATCGTAGGCCCCCATCATCCAAAATTATATGTGAAATTATGTAGTTGCATTCCGAGGAGCCTATCATTTTTGTTAGACTTTCAGAGATCTCTGACCCAAAGGAAGATTCAGAGCCATAGTCCCAAAAATCCCTATAGTTGGCATTCAAGATTGGCCCTTGGCCTATCTTTCCAGCCACTCTTCTCACTACCCACATCCCATAGAGCCTTATTGTAGTATTTGAAATGCCCCAAACTTGGCGCATTTTTTCTCTCATGTGCTTTTTCACTGCATTGGGTAGTTGCAAATGTGGCTCTTAAAACTCTAAAATATTTTATATCTGGCTTTTACAGAAAAGTCTGCTGTGCTAAATAAACAGTAAGTTGCCTCTGTGAAAACAGGGGCCACACATGTATTCTTTTTTCAATGTCTAGGGTTCAGCACAAGGGTTTTCACAGGGAAGATGCTCAGAAATTATAGAAGGCAGAAATTCTAGGGAATTGAATTTTCTTTCTTACCTAGATCTTTGTCTTACTTTCTGAAATGCCAGTAATTCAACTATTGTTAGGAAATGTAGAAATCATTTGACCCAAAATGATTATAAAGGGGCATGTTGTCTGAGAATCACAAAAAATGAAAAGTTCATCTGACTGAAAACCCACACTGAAGCCAAGAAAAGACTCAGACAAGTTGCATTTGCTTGTTTTGTGTTTACTTGATCACATTTTTCACCCTTTGTTCAGTATCTGAAATCCATCAGAGTTTCAGAGACAGAAACTCCAAGACTGATTACTAAAGTGAGAAAAGAACACAGTAGAGCTAGCAGCAACATAAACTTTCTAATCTGTCTTTTGGGACAATGTAAATAGTGTAACATATTTATGAAGATGGGAAATAAACCGAAAGCAAAATTATTAACTTAAAAAAAAAAAAAGAAATTCTAGGGAATTTGAAAACTCTGAAAAATTTATCCCCAGAGAGGATTCAAGACATCCTCTTGTTTCTCCTCCTTGCTACAGCTTTGATTTGTTCTTTGCTAGTAGTTTTTTTTAACTGCTAGACAGTTTTAGTTTGGCATTGTGTGTTGTATGTCCAATTGAGTGCATTTCTTCCTCCCCTCCTGCAGTGGTTTGGATTTTACAGAAGTGGTCAAGCCAAGGAAACCATTCCCTTACAGGAGACCCCTCTATACACACAGGTAACTGGGGAGATGAGCAGCTGTCCTGTGCTCGTGGTGGTACACACTGGATGCCCTGAAGCAGCAGGTGGTCTGGAGGCATCTAACCCAGATGGGAAGGCTTGTGAGCCTAGTGGCTATTGCACTAGCGTAGAAACTGGCTTACAGAGACCCACATCCTAAAGGTTGAAGGACCCATTATCTCCTGGTTTTCAAGCACATACAAGAGACGCATCATGTTTAATTCTTTCCTTCTGATGAAAAGGCTTAGAATTGGCTTCCTGTGCTGATGTGCAGTCTGCTACAAATCCAAGAAGCCCTGTGTATAATGAAAATGTTATGAGAGGAGTGTTACTTAATAACACATTGATATGGAAGTCCTGTTTTAAACTAGGCATTATAGGGGGAGCACCTCCTGCAGATCAATAGTAGTGGTTGTGGAGTCATTTAGCAACAGGTCCTGTTTCTTAAGCGGAGACTGCAGCATTTCATCACCTCCAGTTCTGGGGCCTTTCATTTAGAGGTAGACTCTCAGTAACACATAGGTACTATAACCACACCACTTGCTTCTACTAGAATTTCTCTAGGTAATTTCAGAGGTGTCTCCTGGCTTTTATCTTATATGTGGTGCCCTAGCTTGGGCAAGGTAAAAACAAAGGGAATTCAGGGTATGTTTAAATGACAGAACTTCCTTATAATGAAATTCAAAGTTGGCTATGCAGAAGCAAAATTCTGGCACGGTTGAAACTGCACATATGCCCAACTCCTGGGCAGTACCTTATTGGTGGGTGACATTTTCAGTTGCAGGAGATAAAAATGTCTGAGGTTAGTTACCTAAGGCTTGGCTGTGTCTTATTTAGCTAATGTTTTCCTGTGTTTGTTTGGCTCAGCCCAACCTGACAGACCTTTTGAGGCCTTTTTGTCCATTGCTTGCCGGCCAGCCATAGGTGGTCCTCCAGAAGTTTGGGGAACTTTAGAAGCAGGACATAAAATACTAGTCTTAATTGCACATACGTTTTTAATGCCTGGGAGAAAAACTGGAAGATTTTTTGGTATTTTCAATGATACCTAATTTTTAGTACTTGGAAAGGGTTGTATTTTGGGATTTTATCTTAACATTGTTTCTTTAGTATTTTATGCTAGAACTTTTAAGCCTCTCAATTATGGCTTCTCTCTCTCTGCAGGACCGCCTGGGACTGAAGGAAATGGACAAGGCAGGACAGCTAGTGTTCCTGGCTGTAGAAGGGGACCATCTTCAACTGTCTGAAGACTGGTTTTATGCCCATATCATACCTTTCCTTCAGTGAAGCCCTGCTAGTTTGCATCAGAGCTGTGAACTAAGTGCTTCCAAACCAGTTGGAGAGTTTCCTTCATACCTAAGCCTGAATTTAGATCCTGCTTGCAACTAATCCTCTCTAGTTATCATCTCATATGTGGAAAGATCTAAGATGCTAATCTTATCACTTGCCTCATCCTATCAGCATATGGTTGGCTGCAAGTTTAATTAGCTAATAATCATGGAGATTGTTTACAACCTTTTGGTGTGGTCAAGATGTAATAGGTAATGGAGTCTGCTCCCTATCAATGCCAGAACTGTGCCCAAGTCCTGAGGAAAATGAATGGATTCTAGCCTGAGGAAAGCCTATAGCTATGCTTCAAGCCAAGAGGCCAGAACCCAGGCCTGATGCAACTTATGTAAATGCTGTTTTGCCAGTGGTGATTTAACTAGTGCTTGCAAAGTATCTTGGATCACATTTTTGCGCAATTCCTTGAAGCTGCCCTCTTTTGAGTAAGTTGCCTTCTGTGTTGTCTTAGCAATTATACTTAGCCTGCTAGCCCATCTTGCCTCCGAGGCATAGCGCTTATATTGTAAATGTAAATCAAATTTTTTTATCTAAGTTGTGAATTAGTTTTTGTCATAAAGGGTGGTTAGTACTGAACTGGATTGCTTGGGGGTGGGGGGGATGTGCATCCTGACTAACTTGGGGGTAGAGGTGGAGAGCGTGAGATGAGAGAAATTGTACAAGTGGAAACGAAAAATGAGGCAGCTGATTCATTCCCTTCCATCCTTGATTAACCTGGCCTTTCTTAAATGACTGGTGGTCTGGTTTCTAGAGTTCTTCTGTTGCTGGGAATAGGAGATTAATGGGAAGGAAAAATGTGAAGAGATCTCTGGCTAACGTCACCCTCCAAAATCATAGCAGCATACTCCAAACTGTTTCTAATGTGGTCAGTGGAGAAAAGGACTGTTTGCTCAGAAAGCCTGTGTACTATTGTAACCTGCTCTCATCGTAGAGATCAACCACATTTGAATATTAAGTACTCTGAGAATTCCTGTTTCAGTAAAGAAAACTAACCTAACCTGCTATTTCCATGCTACGTGAGCATGAGGCACCTCAGCCCCCATCCTGTGAAAACCCATCAACACTTTCTGAAAGTGCAGAATGTGCATATTCTGGCTTGCAGAATGTCGGTTTGGGGAAATGCCTGCTTGTGCTTTGATGGAAGCACATTATTAACTTTGCAGTGTTTACCCTTCAATTATCCTTCCCCTCCCTCAAGCTTGATTTTTCAACTAAAAGCTGGAAGTAGGGGATGTGAAAATACTGAAGCTGTCTTAAATAAAGAATAGTTTCTTATCCTTGGTGTCATTTTTCAATATTTTCACCTCTCTGTATAGCAAAATCATAGGTAAATACACAACTTTGGTATTAATTTTATTCTATTTTCTGTATAACTTTAAGTACATAAAGGTTTATTTCCACAGGCCACAGGAAATGGGTAGAAGTCACAGGACAATTGCTCTTTCCACCAAAAAAACTTGCATATTTTGGTAAGTGTTTGTCCTAGAGGGAAAGACTGAAATTTACATTAGCAATGCTGTGCAAGATTCTTCCATAAGACCTAAAACCAGGAGTGGAGGTTTCAGTTCTCTGTTCAGGTGCCCAGACAGAAGCCAGAAGCTATTGAGCATGACAGGCAGAGAAGGCAGTGACGATGGACGACAGGCAGCTAGCACGGAAGGAAGGAGGAATGCCAGATTACTTGGAATGATGCCTTGTTTTTCCTTTGTGTGTGTGTGTGTGTTTGCTTTTGTTTTTAAGTCATCTCTGCAGGAAGATGCTGGGCAGGGATGCCAGAGAGGGTCAAAGACTCCTTTAACTGGCCTGGGTGCGGGGCACTGCCACAACTGCTGGGGTAGGAGAACCTGCTCCCTCAGTTTCAGGCAGACCTAGGATGGAATGCAGAATAAAGGATTATAGGAAACAATTTTACTTGGAATGCTAGAGAGTGAAGCTTCAGCCTCTGGTCCAATATCACCCCTGCCTCACTTGTCAACAGCGAAATATTAGTTTGATTAGAACAACTGGAATCACATCAGCCTCTGCTACCTTCATGCTGACTGTTAGGAAAGGTTTAATTTGTGTGAATATTCTGCTCTGTTAATTCCTGGGGCCTACTTAATTCTTCCAAAAGACTGTCTGTCGGTCAAATAACTCCCAAAAACTGAAAGCTAAAACACCAGTCCTGGTCTGCAGTTCCTTATGAATGGACTGGTGGTGTGGTTGAGCAGATATGGAAAAGCTGCACCTTCCTGCAGAAGACCAACTGACCTGCTATCCCACCCCAATCTCAGCCTGAGGTATATTTCAGTGAAGGCAGGTAGCTGTGCTTCTCAAAGCAGAGAAGCAGTTTAAGAGCAGAAAGGTAGAGGAAATCTAAAAAAGAACCGTCTTGATACATATTTATCCCATGGTGAGAAGGGAGAGGGCAAAGAACCCAGTGGCACTTTGCTTATCCAGCAATTTCTGTCACTGTGGTGACCAACTTCTGCCCATTCCATAGGGTCTTGAACTGCTCAGGGACTGGGAACTCATTCTGCAAAAAAAGAAACAACAGATTTAAATCTGAGCTAAAAAGTAAGCTGCGGTTAAATCTTCAACTTTACTCCCAGTTCTTGTTTCCACTAAACTGAGACAGGTAGGCTTCGTTAGTGATAAACTGAAGCTACCTGAAAAAGCCAGCTACGTAAATGGCAATACCATAACTTATGCTACCACCGCCACTGTCACGACAAAAGAGCACTGCAGTGTAGGAAGGAGAACAAAGCAGGACGTGTCGGTGTCAAGGTTTCTCCTGCTCAGTGATCTTGGACAGACCGTCAAACCGAGAGGCGCAGATACGCGTACCACGTCACATTCCTTTTTACTACCCTGAGCATGTGCTCAACCAAGTAAGAGAATCAACCCTCCCATCGAGCTCTGCTTTGGGAGACTATCTGATGCTGTGCACATTGTTGAGTCTGACCTACTCAGTGCAGAATGTCATCAGCTTCTCCAATGTAAGAGGTCTTCAGTTCCTCTGGTTTTAAATCATACTAAAAAGATAAAGAAACTCACAAAGTCACCGCCTTCTGTAGGAATGAGGACATTCATCTCAGAAGATTTGGCACTGACTATCTCACAGTCCAGGGAATTCTTGCTCAGGTAAGTGTGGCAGCCATCTGTTTTGTTGATGGAAATGGTTGGCACTTTACCCATTACCTGCAGAGAAGACCAAACACACTTGAATTCCAGAAGCTGGGGAGAACAACAGCTGCGGGAACAGCTTTCACTGTTAACACGTGTTCAGCAGCTACACGAAAAGCTCACAGGTGCTCAACAGATATTGGATACTAAGGGCAGATTGGGCTGGGTGATGGGTGCGGGAAAGAGCTCATTCTAAGAGCCAGCTCCTCCACTGCCACATTCAAGCAGCTCAGCTTACAGACTTTGTAGAATCAGATTCCCACCATGCAACATCTGTGGGTCGGCAGTGCCTTTTTCAATTAATTCCCCAGGGTCCAAAGGAGAAGCCAGGATCTTAAGTTACCTGAACTTTGACATCTCTACTATTGATTATCTCCACAATGCCCACCACGTCATCAAACACCAGACCAAGTTTCTTACAGTTATCTAGGAGAAGAAAGGAGCAGGTCAACACAATAGCTTCAAAGAAAAGTTAACGTATTTAAGAAGCTTTAACATTAGAGGAGGCAAATTGCTTCCAGGTCTTTCAGGCTCTAGGACAGAGCCTGCTTGGGAAAGCAATAAGAACTCACCTACTGTAATGGAGTTGATTTTGCCCTTGATTTGCAATGTTGTGTTGACGCATTTGTATATGTAAGCCACCTGTTTCAGCTCAGTGTTATCAATCACCAGGTTAGAAACATTCTCCTGATTTTCCTGTTAAAGAGACATCCCTTTTAGGAATCTCATCACTAGCAATACCACCCCTCAAAACAGGTACCTGAAACTTTTGTTCTTACATCTATACCAGAACCTGCACACAGATGACTGTGCTCGGCTTAAGCCCTCTGTCCTGCGGCTTGTTCCCCCAGTCCTGGCATTTAAACTTACCACTCTCCATTTCTTGCCTTCCAGTTCAAGTAAAGCTGGCTCCTTCTTTGTGACTGGCTTGGGAGAGGGGCTGACTCCTGGTGTAGGTGCAGAGTATGGTTTAGGGCCACTGCGCACTGGGCCACTCTGAGCCTTCAATGCAGGATTCTTGTGGGTCTTCATGTCATCAGACACATGTTTCAGGGCTGCGGGAGTTAACGGTGGTCTTGTTAACTGTGTTTACATGACAGTTTTGGGCTGAGGCAATAACCAACTTCTGCCAATAGAATTTAAATTGATCCTTAACAAAATAGCCAAAAGTCCCAAACCAGAGACTTTGAGATGTTTTCTTACAAGCAGTTTTGGAGAAGTGCTTTTATAATTTCTCTTCTCTGCCAAGGTTAAATTATATAGTTCTATTTGAAAGAATGGAATTGGGGGGAGTGGTAGGAGAGTGGCTATGGATATAAATGCATAGAAAAATATCTAGAAAGACATACACCAAATACATTACTTGCAAAATATGTTTATATAGTTTTTAAGTGACAGGAAGTAGTTATGTGATAGTAAGGAGAAAATGGTCAGACAAAAAACAAAACAAAAAACATTCACCTGTGGCTAGCCTCCTCCCAATCAGTCAGTGTTTGAAACTTCCCTTCTAGTATTTTTTCTATTCATAGTTTATTTGGTTATAACATTATATTGCTAACACATTTGATTTAACCAATTAACACTTAATAAAATTAAATTATGAACTGTTCTTATGTTAATATATAGCTTCTCTATCTACTTATATAGTTTTTTTTTTTTCTTTTGGTGAAATGACATCCTCTCTCTTAGCAGCTTGACACACTGCTTGATTATGATCATGGCCCAATCTTTTTAACTAAAGCTAAGTGTCTCATTTTGTCCACCATACCCTGTGGCTTTAGATACTAGATTTTTTTTTATTCAAAAATTGCATGATTCACACAGTAGAAAAAAATTTTATTATGTATTTGTAGAATATTCCATCAAGAGAATACAACATAGCTAGCCATTTCTCCTTTGGCATATTTTGATCGTTACACCATTTTAGCTAATATAAATAACACTATGAAACTTGTGCTTTCTTTTAGGTAAATTTTTTGGAAAGATTTGTTTGTGCATACAAGAACTGGAGTACAGGCTAGAGGTGTGGGGGGTAAGAGGATTCACCAGAGACAGAGTGGGGAACAGAACAGGCGGATCTACTGGTAGACACTGCTGAGGGCAGCAGTGGGCGGGTCAGGAGAGGTCTGCCGTGCCATGCGGTCACCTCCGGGGCAGGCGGGAATCGAACTCATGCAGAAGTGTCTTTAGCTTCTCAGTGCTGTGCTTTAACCCGCTGTGCCACCAGGGAGGGCCCATTAGGTAATTCTTATGGAAACTTTCCATATAACTAGTATGCATCCTCTGAAATGAACCCCCAACACAATGACTTCCCAAAGATACCATGTGGTAACGTGGTACCATGCCTTCGCACTCTATAAGCCACTTGATATCAAATCACTTTCCTATGGAGTAGAAATCTTCCCTCTAGCTATAACCACACATTTTAAATTTCCATTTAAGCCAGCTTTACTGTCTCTGGGCAACGTGAGGGAACATGACATCCCAAGTGAATTCTCTCATAAACAAGCCAAGGTTCTGTTTCACAGACTGTTACATCTCTAGTTGGTACCGTCTGGCCCAAACAACTTACTGTTCCAACTCTTTTTGCCACAGTATTCACGTACCATGTGTGATGCTCTCCCCCTGATTAATCTGCGCAAACAGTGCTGAGCGTGAAGCAGAGTCATCTGAGCCTGAACTGGTGGGAATTGTGGGGGGAGGTAGGCCTGGTGGAGGGGGAGGAGGGCCCGATCCAGCAGAGGGTCCAGATGGCAAGCCACTCAATTCTTTTGCTACAGGCCCCTGGAACAATAAGTGCAGGTAACAGTCATCTTCTCTTTTCCCTTCTGTACCATTCCCAATACTGTCCTACATATGTGCAGGGCACATGGGGACCCACTGCAGCTCCTGTAAGTGATGAGTGTTCCCTACACACACCTAGCTTTGGCCTTCGTCCTTCTTACCCTTTCCCAAGGATCCACCTGAACTCCATGTCCCAATCTTCACATTTTCTCTTTGGCTTCTACTGAATTTCAGCTCAAAACCTGAAGTTCTAAGAATCTACTAGTAAGTGTTTCTCACCAGTACCTCAAACTCAACAAATTCAAGACTGATTTTATCACCTCCCACTGGCTTTCCTTCCTGTGTAAACATCCCACTATATTTCAGTGAAAGACCTGACCAAGCTTGAGCGGTCAATCTTTGAACCTACCAACTCTTTCAATGTTATTAAATGTATTGGTTTTATCTCCCATAAACTCTCTCCTTTTGGCCCCTAGTAGCATGAGTATTTCCCCAGTGAGCATGAACTCTGCTTATATGTAACCATAACTTGCAACTCTTTTAAAGACAAAGGTGCATTATCACACTCTTTCTCAAATATCTACGAAGCAACAGTCTTAGCCTACATTCTTTTCTACTCTTTATTCTAAAAATTCACCACTACTTACTGCAGGAAGACATGACCAGCTCTTAACCTATGCTGTCTGCTGGTATTACCATTTCTCCACTTCTCACTTTCTTGAAAGAAGACTCAGGCCACAGTGTACCTCTTCAAAATAATATTGTTTTTCTCTTCCTTATACTCTATAATTTGTGTCTTTACTATAGCAATTAGCTTAATTTGTATTGGGATTTTTCTATACTTATAAGCTTCTTAATGGCTGAGATAGTGTAACTTAGTCATCAGACTCCCTTCTAGCACCAGTCACTGACCCTGATCCATGTTTACAAAAATGAATGCAATTGAATCTTCCTTTTCTGATACTTGTTTTTGTTTCTTTTTTGCCCCTTTTTCTGTGTACTCCCCACTGAAAAGAATAGCATTCTTCTCAGACGCTGGTAGTGGTGAAGTCTATGAAACTTGTGGCCCCTGTCCTGGAGGGATAAAGGAAGGCAGAACTCACTCACCGTTTTGCTCCAGGCCAGTCCGGTGGTATGGAACTCCTTAATGTAAGCCTGCAGCTCTGTCCATATACTCAAGTAGGCTTTGACCCAGTCCACATGCTTCTTATCTCTGGGAGAATTAAAGACAGGCAGTAAGGGTACATTATTATAGTGATTCAGAATCTCTCAGTTTCCTGTCTCTTGTGTTTCTTAAGCTCTGCTCAGTGGCAGCTTTTCTATCATCACTAAGCTTTTCTTCTTTTTAAAAAACCTACTACCTTAATTAGACCAAAGTCTATTAGGTCTATTAGGGACTTAAGATTATATCTCTATCTTCAATAACAGTATTCCTTAGTTTTTAAGTAGCAAAACCATTTTTCCAAAGTAGACCTTGGGAAATACTCTGTGCACGAAGCCATAAAAGAGCTCTCAAGGAATTCAACTACCTGATAGCACAGTACCTTATATGTCCAACTGCCTCAAAAATAAAAATTATAAGCTTCCCTTTAAGTGGAAATAATGAACATTAAATTATAGAAGTAGCAGTACAGTATGGTTCAAGTCTCTACCTATATTTTAGTTGTTTTTTTCTCAATTATAATCAAACATTGTGATGCTTAATTCCAGTTTGCTGGAAGGAACTGTTTTACATGTAAGGCTTGTGCATTCAAAGAAGTTACTCAACAAGTGTTGCATGTAGCAAAAAGGGAAGGGCCTGAGAAGTTAAGCAACTAAGCAATAGCTGGCTTAGAGTTACTCCAGCTCAAAACCAGCAATGAGAAGTCAGAACTGGTGAATGTACAGAACAAGACACACATGACTCCCCTTACTTAATACCTGTGTTGGCCAGGTAGTTTTCCTCTCACTACCTGACCCGAGTAAGGCAATTTCCTAGTAAGTCATACTAGACCTTTTGCTCCTGAAACTCAACAATGGAACGAAGTTCTAATCTGAATAGGCAAATGAAAGAGCATTCTTCCACACTGCTCAGTAAAACCTCCTAAACATGAAAGGGTAAGGATTAGAATACTAAAAGGGCCTCTACAAGCTCTGGAGAAAAAGCAGAAGTGGTAACAGCAGAACTCCCTCCTTGCAAGTGCTGCTTCTATGAGCCAGTACCTTTCAAACTTTCCAGAGAGCAGCCATGAGATAGGAGAACAGACACTACAGTCAGGGGCAGTCTTTACCCTAAAGCACTATTCCACCTAGTAACCAGCTGGGTTTGCCCTCTACCCCTTGAGACAAGAATGAACTTACACATCTTTGTACTCCTTGAGGACTCGGTTTGTATAAAACATGGCAGCATCATTCAATTCTTTCACATAAGGACCAGGCTTGGGAGCCTAGAGAAAGAGAGGTTGTCAGTGATTCAGTCTCTCTAGCCATGTTTCCTTACCCTTTCATAATATCCCGTCCCTCCCACAGAAGATGTGCTGCTTACCATAGCCACCCAACCCAGGGCCTGGATACTTTCACTGACAGCTGACAGGTGATTGAACAACTTGCTACCTCGGTTCTTCTCTCGAAAGGTTAACACTTCTTGGATCTGCTCTGAGATGGGTGCCAACAAGTCAGAAAGCTTATTCTAGGGGAAAATGTGGGGAAACAATCAGGTTAGAGTCTATGAAAGTTCACACACTGGTCAACTCTGATCCCAAGAATTCTTATGAGCCAAAATTCTGATCACCCAAATAAACTCTGTATCCCCCCTCAAATGGTCAATCTAGTGCTATTGTCTATAATCTCTCTCTCTCTCTCTCTCTCTCTCTCTTGTTCCAATATCTCAGGCTGGATTTTATGGTTCCTCATGATCAGAACCCCTACTCCAGCTCCACCAGAGTTCTCCCATTTCATTCTCTTTTCTGGCCCACTACTAGGATAAATTAGTTTACTAGTGGCCTTTACTCACAATGACCTCTTTTTCTCCACATCTACCCAAAGGTTCCTCATGTCTAATGAGGAACAGGCCTCCAACTCGAGCTATAACTGGCTTCCTATTGCATTTGTGAGCATAACCAAGTTTAGCAGCTTGTCACGCACCAGCAGAAATTATTAGTGGATCCATGTGAATGTTTTTCTTTCTCACTAACTCTTTGAAAACAAGGGTTTTGTCTTAGTACTCTTTTATAATTTATATTTTTAAGAAAGCTGTTAGCCTTCAACACATAGCAGCCATTATGTATGGATCTGCCGAATCAAATACATTTAAGGGCCGGGCATTTGAACAGTTCAGCAAAATAGATGAATCTTGTGTTTTTATTCTTCCTCCAAAGCTCAGTTTCCTGAACATCTTAATTCTCAGATCTTAGCACAAACCCAGTCTAAAGCAGCAGCTGGCAAACTTTCTGCAAAGAGCCTGATAGTAAACATTTCAGACTTTGCAGGCCATATATTTTCTATTGCAATTTCTCAACTTTGCCACTGTAGTGCAGTATAAAGCAACAATAAATAATACTTAAAAGAATGGGAATGGCTGTGTGCCCAAAAACTTCATTGACAAATAGCAGGCTATAGTATGCCACACCTTAGTCTAAAGTACTAGAAAAAGTTTGTAGAAAAAGTTTGGCAAATGCATTCAAGACAGATTAAGAATTAGTCTAATATATTTAACATTAACTTGCATTTTTTTAAAAGATTTATTTGTGCATACAGAACTGGGGTACAGGCCAGAGGCGCAGGGGCAGTGAGAGGATTCACCACAGACAGAGTAGGGAGCAGAACAAGCAGATGGATGAAGTACACTGCTGAGGGGAGCAGCGGGAGGGTCAGGAGAGGTCTGCTGCACCATGTGGTCACCTCCCGGGCAGGTGGGGATCGAACTCATGTGGAAGTAGCTTCCGATTCTCAGTTCTGTGCTTTAACCCACTGCGCCACCAGGGAGGGCCGGCACTAAAGGTTTGAATATAGGGTTTTAGCAAGGAGACTTGACCCAAAGGGTTGAGGGAACAATATGATAAATTTGGGCTTAGCTAAGAGGCTAAAAAATGACTATGTGTTGAGAGAATTGCCAAAGTCCCAGGGGTAACTACAGTCTTAAGTAAAACAACAGGGAAAAAGTTAGTAGAGTCTAATAAATGCTCAATGGGATATTCCCACATTGGTGCTTTAATTCTAACTCTACCTCTGGGACTTGGAAGTATACATATGTAAGCCTGTTATTAGCATTGCACATTTTGGACTAGCTTAACAGAAAATCTCTCAGCTTCTCCTGGGCATCAAACCAAATGGGAAACCAACTAGTAGTGAACTTACACCTGCTGGCTGCTGACACTGAGAGGCTGTAACCAAGAGAGCTCGCTCCAACTTCAGACCTGTGTGGACCATCTCTGCCTGTTGGAAAGGAAAAGAGTCAGGTATCGATGACACATTACAACTGGAGAGGTCCTGATAAGAATAACCTGAAACCTCCATTTCCATGTATTTCAGTAGCAAACCAGGAATTTAATGTTGCCTTCCTCAGATATTCCAGAATATGGGACTGAGAGCAAAATTACATATATTCCTGTTCCTCTTGGAAACAATCAGGAATATGTATCCAGCATTAGAAATGAAAATAATTAGGATTAGCTTCAAATGAAATCAAATTAGCAACTATATATTTAGTAAGTGCACTGAAAAGCCCTTCCTACACACACAAAATTCTTTTCTCAAAAATCCGAGGTAGGAGTAACAGCAAAGACCTAATTTTTGTCTAAAAATCTAATAAAGAAATAAATTGTTGTTTATGCTTTTAAGCTAAATGTTACATTTCTCAAATGTTGGATCATGACCTACTTACCATTAACTAGTTAAATCTGTATAGTGAGCTGTAATCAACATTTTACTAACTGAAGCAAAATATAACAAATCAAATACTGAGTTCAGTCAAATGATTTATTTCTAAATTAAAAAAGGCAGGGGGTGGGAGGCAGGGTAGAAATGCAGTACAAACAATATTAAGCTCTCTTATGAAATACATTCCAATTTAATGTGTATTTCTTACTGAGGGTCATGGACAGAAAAAGCTTAAGAAACAAGTGGCTATAAGCACTACCAAAATATAAACATTTAAATAAGACGCTACTTTTTTTGTATTTTCATTTAAAACGTGTAAAAGTGATACATTTTAAAATCCTTTTCATATACTATAGGATGTATAAAGTGAAAATGCAAGCACCCACAGCCTTAACTAAGTTCCAGTCCTAATGTTTGGAGCTAATACCAACAGATGGCATATAACAGGTTCAAAACAGATATTCTAAAGATCAAACATCCAGTCTTGCTGAAGGGTAAGGAAGAGTCAATATAAGGTTATTGTTTACAAAGGATTTGTCAATAGACAAGCAGGAAGATGATGAGTCCTAGAGACAGAACATATATGTGGGTGTGGAATGGTGGTACCAAATGTGGATGGCACACATAGAGGGCTGGGGGTGGAGAGGCGCATGTCACTGCCTGCTTCATATTCCTGGTGTGGGCTAAGTGAGAAAATAACTCGTATTAGCATAAGTAATAAGTAGGAAACCGTTTTAGAAATTCTCAGTCATGACAATGACTCCTTTGAATAAGCCACCCTAAACTTGCTTGCTTATATAACATGTTGGGATCAGGTTGGTGCCATGTTCACTACAAAGATGAACTGAGCTATAGTTTATGCACCACGCAAGCTATCTATAGGAAAGAAACCCACAAAGAATATGTGATAAAAGCAGAGGGCTTGAAAAAAATCAGGAACTAGTCCAGTATTTGAACTGAGCTCCTCAGTGCAAGTAGAAGAGAAATTCTTAAATCAAGGATAAAGGAGAAGTAGGATTTGAAGAAAGCATCAGTCCTTAAATGGTGGAAAAAAGGGCAAAACATCCTTACATGTTTTTGCACATCTCCCCCAATCTCTTTACTGATCTTCAGATACTCTGCCACAGGACCAGCAAGCAGTGAGTCAAATGCTTGCACATACGGAACTGCTCCTGCTGAACAGACACACGACAAAGAATCCGTCATGCATGAGAAAGATGGTTCTTTAAAATGCCCTTTAATACAAAAGTGGAGAGGCAAACTAATACAGTAAATAGAGTAGTAAAACACAGAAAACCTGGATTCTAGTTCCAATATGACCACTAAAACTGGCTATATCACCACAACTAAGTCCCTTTTATTTATCTATAAAACAAATAAAAAAAACAAGCCAAAATGATCCCCTCAATGTTTCTCTTAGCTCAAAAGTTCTATGATTTAAATTGGTGCATGTGCAAAATGGCTAATTTGCCAATCATTTGGAGAAAGGAAATTTTAGTATCACTTGTCAGGTTGTCTCATTCGAGTCATTTTGCAGAACAGGAAATAGCACGCAAACAGGAAGTTCTTGTGTTAAAATAACTTAACCACAGGCCTCCCTGCACTTCCCTCCTTATTTGTTCACAGCAGTAAGAATTACAGGAGATAAATGTTCTGGATTAAGCATTTTGGGAAGTTAGCTCCAAAAGAGATAGTACACTATGATTAAAAAAATTCAAGCCAAGACATTGAGTTTTCATTCAAAGTACTTTGCTGGGCTATACACATTGCTTACCTTTTGGAGCACTGTCTCCATACCCACAGTGCACATCAGAAGCATGGGATACTGCCTCCAGGCGGCCCACTGCCCTCTCCAATCTTTCTACCAGATTTTGCATGTCAGCCATAATGTACTACCTGCTGAAACAGATCAAACGACATTTTTTGTTTTAATATTACACAGCACCTAAGAAGAAAAAAACAGACTACTCTGGGTGAAGGGGATGCCAATCTTCAGCAAGAGAATCATTTAGTAATAAAATAAGTTGGAAATAGTTTATTACATTTGCAAAATCATAAGGGCCTTAGTGAACAAAAGAATTTCCCAGAAAAAGGTGTTCACAGAAGGCCAATGCCTATAGATTCAAATACTTACTGAATATTTACTATGATACCACCAAATATTTAAGAACTTAGAGAAACAGTGAAATGCTGTTTTCAGTTTGAGCACCCCAACACCTATTCAAGAAAAGAAGGATAATTACTATACTCTGAAAGTTAAGGACCAATTTCAGTAAAGTTATAAGACTTGTCTACAGTTTAAGTTATTCACGAGGGAAGCCAGCACTCAAATTCAAGTTTCCTGTTTCTAAGTTCTTTGTCTTCCTACAACAGCCTGCTGCCTGTATGTGTTAGACCCAAAACTAAGAAGACTGGGATATTAATCCTGCTCTCAATGACTTACTGAATATTTGAGACTTGACCTGTATACTGGTGACTATAAAATAAAAACAAACTTAAAGTGACATAAGAAAGTTGCGGACAGAGTTAAGTTGGGATATTTCAGGGAGGGGAAGATAATATCATACAGAAGCTACCAACTGAGTCAGGCATCAAATGAGGATGGATGTGATCAGGATATGCAGCAAGGAAGAGAATAGATACATTGACACATCCAGAAGAGCTTGTTAGAGATTTTTCACAAGTACTAACTTATCTGAAATAGTCTCATTTGGTATCTTAATAGTCTAAAGAAAGTTAGTAACAAGGAGAATAGGCACCTTCTCTGGCTTGTTCACTATTATCCACTATCATCTAGACTACCACTTGGGGGGTAAAATTGTTCAGTAAATATTTATTAAGTTAATGAACCTGAAGAATTTCATCCCCAAATTCCAGAGGGCAAGGGTTCCAAAAGTTGCCCATAATGTACACATAAATTTATTAAGTGTTATCAATACATAAAATGCTTGAGACCAGTAAGTGATCTTATAAAAATCAGTCAGTGAAATTTCGGTCAAAGCCTTGACTTGGAGAAATTCCGTTTCAAAGCCTTAAAATAGCTCAAGTATTTTAAGTCAATAGGTCAAGTCAACTGAATTCAAATCCCTTAAAGTTGCCTAAAATGACCATCACAATTATTATTTCCCCAAAGACAATGACATGTCAGAGTATCTCAGTTTAAGACAGTGTCTTCCATGTAGAAGAGATAAGCAGCTCCACATGATAAAGTAAGGAAGACAATATAAACCTTGTTCATTCTTTTCTGTATACAGGCTCTAGTCTCTCTAGGCTAGGTGACTAGCCAGAGAATGCTGTTTAAAGAGATTTGAAGGGGAAAAATAGAATAAGCAAAATAAACCTCTCCAGCCCATGGTCTGGAGAAGTAGCAGAAGCCTCTAATCTGCAAAGCTCTTTTCACAAAAGGAACAGACTATAAACAGCCACCATATTCTACCTCATGTTATGCCACTATCAAGAGAACCCAAATAGATTCCCTGTTCCGCTCTGGTTATGGTCCAGGGACATTCACATAGAAACCACCACACTCTCTAAACCCCAAGAGAAAAGGCAGCAAATGCAATAAACTCCCCAGTTACCTTCTATTAATAGATATACCATCCATTCTGTTATAAAACATGTTCTTTTATACACAATGGATACTACTACAGGCTGAGGCCTGTGCTAACATGGCAACATCATGCTGGTGTCTCTAAATATTGTCAGGGTTGGTGAACACCTACAATCTTAAAAAATTACTAAAAAAGCTTTGTGGGTTTTGTTTTCTTCTTTTTCCAAATTTCACTTTACTTGTAAATGGTCAATACTAAACAAGCTAGTTTTGCTATGTAACTTAAACAGAATGAAAAGGGACTATGCAGGTATCACTTATAGTTTATCTTATTCTACAACTAAATATAGGAAAACCACCTAATTTTTTGGTTAGGGTGGGGTTGAGGTGAAAGGAGAGGTTATGGAACATAATATTCTGACTGAAGGGACTAAAAGACACTTTGCCTTACTTGCTATACAAACTCATTCATTGGATGTTCATGTCCACTCCCAAGCCTTCAACCACTACTGCAAGACCATCCAGCCCACTTGCTGAGTAGTCCTACTCAGCCTACTGAGAATGATTCCCATTCCACTGTATTCATCTGTTCTTCTGTGACTCAGAATTTCAGATCCAGCTTCCATTTAGTCATCTCAACCAGGATGTCTCAAAGGCAGCTCAAAATGAAATGTTTACTACAGAACTCAGCATCTTTCCTAACATTGCTCCCCCAGATCCTCCCTTCACCTGTCTGTAATCCAGCACACCAGCAATCACCTGACTGACCAAGCTAGAATATGGAAACTGTTAGCCAAGACAATATAGTATAGTAGTTAAAAGAGTGGTCTATAGAGAATTCAGACAGATTGGTGGCTTGAATAACATCATTCATTGGATCTGTGACTATGAGCATTACAATCAAGCTTTCCAAACCTCAGCTTCTTTATCTGTATAACAGTGACAACATAAAAATCCAAAGAGTGCCACAACAATGAGAAAATGTTTGTAGAAGTGCTTAGATCAGTTTTGAAAGTGATGAGAATTCCTTAACTAAATTATCTTCTCCCTTACTCCTCCCAAATCTAATCAGTCATCTGATTCTTTCTTGCCTATCTCATGAAAATGCCCTCTGCCTCGATTCTAATTTCTAAGTGTTAGGTATCATGACTTTCCCCATATTACTGCAATAACCTCCTTGCTATCCCAGAGGTTTGCTTTCCAAATGTGATTCCTCTCAAATGCAAATGTAATTGTGACAGGTTTTTAACACCATCAGTGCTCCCCAAGGCATTCAGAGTAAAGTCCCAAACCAAGCTTCCCATAACCTGGTGCTTTATCTACCACACCTTCAGTTCTATCTCCAGCCTCACCTTTTCTCAGCACTATATACACTTCCTTAGAGTCACCACTGTGCCTTTATAATGCTAGCTACTCTGATGGTTGTTTTCCCTTTCCAATCTGTTCCGTCTGTCAATTCCCTTAAGGTGTCACTTCCTTTCAGAAAGCTTTTCCAGTTTTGTATACTTTTCCGTCTCAATTTACCTCCTCTCCAGAACTCCAATTAAGTCTCAGATATAGCGTCACTTCCCAAGAATCATTTCAAGTATGTGTTCCTACAATACTGCACTACTCTCTACCACACAGCTAATGTAATTTAATGTAATAGTCAACAGGCAATCAGCCACCCTAGGGCAGTGACCATGTCTTTAATTCCAGTACTAGGAACATAGCAGGTGCTATACATTAAGTTAATAAAGGTTCCTAAAAAAAAAAAAAAAAAAACATAAATAATAGTCTTAACCCTCTCACCCCTCAACATCAGTACAGTTATCTCCATCCTCTCTCATCTCTTTTTTAATTTTTAATTTTTTCTGCTTTTCTGTAGCATCTTACAAACTTTCTCAACTTTCAAATAAACGCTGCATTCTTAGGCACAAATCGCATTGATCAGAGATATTCAAACCAAGTACCACAAATAACCTTGTTTATTCAGCTATAGAATATAAATTAAAAATAATACTCCTGTATGGTTCTAAGTGCTTTACAACATTAATCTGCTGCTCCTTTTGAGAATTTTACGTGGTGTATTATGAAGAAACTAATTTCAATCTTAAAAAACACCCTGGCAAGTTAAGAACTTGCCAAATATCAACAATCAATAGGCAGAGAAACTTGATCTTAAGCACAAGCTTTCTGAACCCTTGTCGGAGGTGGTTCTTGAGTCTCAGCATGGCTTTTAAGCGGGTAAATGACTAATGTGGTTCATCACATCACTTAACCCTCTCTGCTTGCTTAGCACAACACCGGGTTTAAGGTCTCTTTACGTAAGTCTTTAGTTATTATTAGCAGCTTTCAACTTTCTGCCTACAATTTTCTCCACAGAGGCGAATATGTTTTTTTAACCATATTCAGGATAGATGATACATATTTGGAAGGCAAATATTTAAAATAAATCTTTTCCTAATGAGTACAGAACTATGAGAACAGAGAATTATAGCTCTGCCCAATCTTGTTCCTCGCCATTTATAACTGACAATAGCCAAGAACTATAAAAAGCTTCCATAAATAAGTGTACTGATTTCCACTACTTAAGCATAAATCATAAAAGCGTCAGAAAGAGAGGTAGTTCTAATTACCCAAGTCTAAATAAAACTGGGATCCAAGAGATGAATGTTTGAGTCTCAAGTGTATCTTGTATTAAATATGTAATTTTAGGAAAGTCATTTAATGGAGCCTCACCTAGCAGACACAGATGCACAAATCAAAGGGGTTGATTTTTCAGATGAACAGTCAGTTTGGTAGCCTTAAAATACAATTCAAATGTAAAATGTTATCACTGCATACTGTGTGTTTGAATACAGAATCCAAGATGGAAATTTACCATTCTCTTTTCACTTCCTCCCCACTCCTCTACCAGTCCCACTAACATGCAACACTCAGAACAAGCTGGCATACAGGATATGGCAATAAAATGGAAGTGCTTAGCTTTATGGTGGCTGTTGTAGAAATAGAAGACTCATGGTCCTTGCCTTCCAGAAGTCAACACAACTGGAATACATACTGAAGACTATAATCTTATTATGGTCTGTTAGAAATTATGTAACTGCGCTTGGATTAGGGAAAGTTAGAGTACCAACCTACACACTAGAACTTTTCTTTTACAGAATACTGTATGGTCCTGAAATATGCTTATGCTCTGAGGGTTTAGAAGAAACCAGTGAGAACTGCAGAAGTCTAGTTTCAGGAGAGAAATGGGGCATCCTGATGGAAAGAGAAAAAAACAGACGGCACCCCAGAGAACAAAGCAAAGGGGAGAGAGACAAGGAGGCCACATACATAAGGAATAGGTTAGCCTGCATCAAGCATTAAGTATTATGGGAAATAAGGCTGGATAAGCAAGGACAGCTAGGTCATGATGACAAAGCTTGGTTTCTGAATCTAATGTTGGGCTGAAATGTGAAGTCATTCAAGGGTTCTGAGTAAAAAAAAACTGACTGCAAAATTCTTGTAAATCCTGCCTATAACAAAATAGAATATGGGAGGAAAGGAAGCTATTAGGGTCTAAGGATGAAAGCTATTACTTAACGATATGTAAAATAAGAGGGCTACTACAAAATACATATTTGATATTGCAAAGGGAAGAAATCTACAATACTTAGTATCTAACCAGATATAGAAGCCAAGTAAAAAGAATAAACCGATAGGTAAGTAATCACTTGTAGGCAAAAGTGATCAGCATCTAAATTAAGTGCTGTGGGGAATATACATGCATGATAAAATAGTTCTGCCCTAAGGAAATCTATCAGGTGAGACAAAGCTACCTTCTTCCGCAGACGGACTTGAAAGGATTCTATAAATCATCTTGTAACAACACCATTTGATGCCTGCCACACAGTCCCTTCAATTCTCAGCAATTAGCCAAAGAGTGTCTATTTGGAGAGTCTTTAATTCGGAGAACAAGACTTCTGGAGACCATTCCACATTCAGACAGATCAAAGTATTTAAAACTTTTTCCTTATTTGGAAGCAAAAATTGACTTCCCTGCAACTTCCACCCACTCATCTTAGTTCGATCTTTGGAGGTCACACAAAAACAAGTGTGCATTAACACCCAGAACAAGTACTAACTGTGTGGTTCTGACTAATGAGTAGAAGAGAAGTCACACAGAGAAGAGAGTCAAAGATAACTGCAGGGCTGTTAATCCAGTACCCTAAGAGAATGATGACATTACAGACAGAAACAGGTTTTTGGCATGTTCTAGTTAGTGCAAGAAGATGACATCAGTTTTGGATATGCAGAGTTTAAAGAGAAGATGAAGTTTCTAAATGGAAACTAGAAATAAAAAAAAGTACGAGAAATAAAACCTGGGAAAAGGTCAAGGCTGGAGATAATTGTTTTCAAGTGATCAGCAAATAATGTCAGGCAAAGTAGATAGGTTCTGGGAGGCATATCATGCAGAGTAAAAAGAAACTATGCGCTTGGATTTGGCAATTTCTTTTGTGGTTTGAAAAATCAGAAACAGCTAATGATCCTGCCAAAGCAGATTCACATTTTTATCTTTCTAATAACTCAAACAACCTGATTCCTTATGCATATTCAAGGAAATCACTCAGAAGTAAATGAAAACAGTTTACTCCTGCAATCATCTCATCAGGCAATTAAACAGTGGTATGAATTCCTGCTTGAGTAAGAAGTTGCTATGCTTAAAATGTTTCCTACTTTGTCTGTAATTTTTCCTCTAAGTCATACCCTAAAGTAAAAGAAAGCTAGTATAAAGTCACTCAGTATCATATGGTAGCCTAACTGATCTGTTTCACAATGCTTCCCTTGGCCTTGACGTTGAATTCTGTTCCTGAGATACAATCCTAAGAAAGTAGTACTAACATGGGAAAATGATAGGCACTGAAGATGTTCACTGCATTAGTAGCTTAGACTTTCAATTATAGGGGACTAGCTAAATGCACTCTGAATAAAGACCTAAGAAGAATACAAAATTTACAATATTTGTCATATCTGAGAGTACTATTGTGAATAATTTCCCTATTTTCCAAACTTTCTTCAACCCAGTTTTATAATCTCTTCAGAATGGAACCAAACCAAAACAACCCCAACTCCACTTGATATTTCTCCTGAAAGCTGTAAGGCATTATTAGTTAGGATCTACTGAAACAATACAGAAATACTCATCACTTGCCTCTAACAAAGCAAACCCTACACATGCTAACAGGACTGACTTACAAGTTGGCTGATTTAACCCAGTAACCAAAGAACAGACACTACTTTGCCCCAGTAAAGATGCCATCTAAATCTAACCCAAATCAAGAGCTACTGTTCTTCCCCAGCATTTGGTTTCACTGGTGAAACCAATGACATTTAGTGCTTGAGTCACTGCCACCTGAGGTTTAGATTAAAAGAGAAGAAAAAAAGAGCTATCTTTTGGGGAGGAAAAGAATCCAACCCTGTATCAGCACTTGTCTCCTGTTCCCTTCTTAAATACGGTCCTCTATCTGAAACTCCAGGAATGAGTCTAGTTAGAAATAGCATACAAGCTGAAATCAGACATGGGAACTAGCCATTTCAATGGTCTGGGGCAAACAGATAACTGTGTGTGGCCTGGGTTCCCCTCTCTTATATTTAAGGAATATAATGAAGGCTAAATGTATGAGAGTATTCAGCAGGCATCATTTACACTGTATAAAGAAAAAACTGCACTGGCTAATTTCAGCTGGGTAGCTGCTTTAAGGAGAACAGCATCTCCCATTCTCATGTTTAAAGATAGATTCAAGGATACCATTTGTTTCTAGCCATGATTCAGCTACAACCAGAAATATGAAAAGAGCTGTGACTGTAAGACTATAATTAACTTAAATATAGGAATTTTAATCACCTTTAGAGAAAAAAAACAAGGCAAGCTCACTCCTTCCATTAAACATTTCAACTCTAACTATTTTCCAGGAGAATGGAAAAGTTTGACACTACAGGTCTGGCAATTCAAGGCAAACAAAGCTGCTTTGAACTAAGAAATATTTTTAGAAGCTTGATTCTGATTATGTTTACATGATGGTATATCAAGAGGTAGTAGTTACATGCTGCTGTACCTGTGTTAATTTAAAGATGAAACTAAAGGTCCTCCTGGTGGTCTAGGAGTTAAAGTCTTCACTGCTATCACAACTACGGCTTGAGTTTGATCCCCAGCCAGGGAGATGACCCACATATGCCACAGCAGACTTTCCTGTCTTGCCTGCTGCTCCCCTTAGCAGTGTATTTCAATAAATCCGCCTGTTCTGTTCCCCACTCTGTCTCTGGTAAATGCTCTCACCCCCTGTACCTCTGGCCTACACCTCAGATAGTCTATGCATAAATAATAAATTTATATAAAAAAATAAAGATGACACCATAAAGCCTTTATCAGTCCAAATGAACAATGAATACCAACATAAATCATATGCAGTTTAAAACAAGTCCCTGGCCACTAAGCCAAGCAGTCTGAATATAAATAACATGAACAAAATGGGAATTTATAAAGCCCTAATAAAGGGGATACATAAATCTGTTGACTTGGCCCATCAACTAATACAAAGCTTACTTCAAGTGAGTACCTAATTATTAAGATCACATCCTTTTAGGAAAAACACAAAAAAGCATGACCTTCAAAGACCACACAGGAATTTCTTATTAAGAATAGTCATTCTTGATACCTCAAAAAAAAATACAGGATTTATCCACTGCAGAGCAGACAGCACTACCAGTGCTAGGCATAGCCACTGTACCTGCTCTCAAAAAAACTTAGTGGTTTTGGTTTGGTTTGTGCAATGTCTCGGAAGACATTGCAGTCATAGCTAGTATACTTTCTAAGTAGGGGCAATTCTGTCCTCCAGGAGACATCTGGCAATGTCTGCTGCCATTTTTGGTTATCATAACTGAAGAAGTGCTACAGGCTTCTAATTGAAGCCTTCCTGCAAGGATGCTGCTAAGTCCATCGATACACAAGACAATTCCACAAAAAAGATTTATACTGTCCAAAATGTCAACTGTGCCAAGGCAGAGAAACCCTGTTCTAAAGTAGTAAGAAATAAAAGATAAGCACAAGAGTTTGCGGAAAAAAAAAAAAAAAGCAGCTAATTTAGTAGTGTAGGGCAGTATCAATCTATACCATTCAATGAAAACTAAGGTAAGGGTCTGAATGGAGAACTTTGTAAACTATACAACAGAGTTTAGACTTGATTCTCTGGGAATAGGAAACCAATGAAGGGCAAACAAGACAAAATGGTTCTTTTTTTAGAAATTCATCTGGTTGTCGTAGAGTTGAAGAATGGGTATGAAAGCCAGGGTAGTAGAAAGAAAATGATAATTCAAAAGGAAATAGTTGCTAGCACAGGGTAAAATATGACTTCAGGATCATGGATTTTAAATCTCAGGATTAAATTTCAAACCAAAGAGTTGAATTTCCAATGACACTGCATTTGCTGGCTTAAGTAAAATGAATCTTTGACTCAGTCTTCGTAAAAAAAAAAACAAGGAGGAAGTTGCTTTTTAGTTTCAGTACCTGGTTTTAAAAAAATGTTAGTTAAACAAATTTAAGTAAAACCAAGAAAAAGAGTGAGAAAAAAATAATCTCTCAGACTGAAAATAAAACATTTTACAAAACAGTTAACCTCCTCAAAGCAAATCAGACTCACTGAATCTTAATTTTCAGTGTGCATGACAGGGTGTACCTGACAGAGTACTTCCACTGCCACCATTTTAAATTCCTCTGAGACACACAATGTCTACCTGATTGATGACTCAGTACTGGAAAAGAGAAAGGAGAGACATTCCTATAGATATTTCTTGACCACAACAGCTTATACAATGAACAAACTGCCGGCTGGAAAACAAAATCCAAATGCTTTCAAACAAGGCTCAAAAGCCCTTTACAACCTAGCAGACACCCACCTTTTTTTCTGATCTTATCTTCGGCCACAAACTCTAGGCTCCAGTACTTCACTGAACAATATAAGCCCTCTCCTCCTCTGCAGCTTTGCTCTTGCTATCTCCTCTAGCTGGGATACCATATTAATCAACGTTGACTGGTTATGCTGCAAACTACTCAAATGTAACAAAATTCATTTTCTTTTCATGCAACCTCCCCAACTTACCCTCCTGTAAGCCACCCATCCCGTCCCTAAGCCAGAAACCAGCAATTGGCCTACACTACCCCTATTTCTTAATTCCTAAAAACAGCCTCTAATTCTATAATTCTATGAATTCTCTCTTAAAAATGGTGCTTAAGTCTGATCCCTCCTCTACTTCCCATGGTCGCTGTCTTAGCTCAAGTCATGGCTTCAGCCAACAGCTCCCAAACACTGGTCTACTTTCCCATAATGTCCCACCCCATCATTTTTCTACATATGGACCATCAAAGCCTCCCCACTACTTTCTAGGTAAAACACAAATTCCTTAGAATGGTTGACAAGGTCCTTCATATTTGACCTCCCCACTTCTTACTTCCACTTCTCCAAGCTTTACTGGACTTCAAGCCACTGGTGTTCATATTCTGGCACTTGTATTGTCTGGAATTGCCTTTCCCAGAGTTACTACAAGACTAAATAAATCCTGCACGACTTAACCTCCCATTTCCTCCTCAACATCTGGCTCAGGTATGCCTCTCTTATTCTCTCACAGCCCTGAGCTCACCCACTGCACTATGACACTGTGGGCCACCGCTCATTTACTTGTTTCTTCTTTCCTCCACTCTGTGAGCACAATGGTATTCGTAGCCATCAGCATCAAGTGTCTACTTATTAAGTGCCTCATAAGGGCTTAGTCAGTATTAAGTAAACAATGAATTGCTAGGTTGTCTCCTCCCTTTTTTTTTCACTTGAACAAGGATCCCCACAAAAAATGTCAACTGGCAGAAACTGTAATATGCTCCCATCACGCTCCATCCAGCTTTGTTCTACTCAACATCAACATTTCTCTTAAATTCTTCTTCTGGAGTGAGGATTTTCCTGAGCCCGTTATCACTTATTCCCATAACATCCTATTCTATTTTCCTAACACTCATATTTATAATTACTTCTTAAAGGTCCATGCAAACAGGGCTAGCTCGTGAGGGCGGTTCTAGTTTGCTGTTTCAAAACTGCATTCCCAGGGAATGGCAGAGAACCTGACACAGAATAAACACAATTTGGTACACTGAACTTAATCGCATGAAGTGAGCCGAGATCTCCACTTAAAAGATGAGAAAGACGAGGCGCCGGGAAGTTATATAAGACTTTACGGCTACAGGCAGTATCTGACCAGTCCAAACCTGAGCCATCTGATTTCAGATCCGGACCAATACGACACCTTCAATAAAGTTAACTCCCTGGGGGGAGGGCCGGGTATAAGAAGGCACGTACAAGGCTCTGCCCCTTCCTCTTTTTAAAAACTTCCCAAGAAAACTAAACAGGCTACACTTTAAAAAACAGAAAAAAGTTCCCCGCAGCGGGTGGACTATAACCCGCAGCTGCCCGCGGGTCACACCGACCGGAAGACCACTCAAAGGAAGAGTGGGAACCGGGAAAAGAACACGAAAAAGCGCTGAGCTGAGGTCTTGTCTCTGATTCTTTCCTCCCCAGATGATCTTATACCAGCCTCTTCTCTCCGAGGATCAATTTACCCATCCCTAGATGGGGGCGAGAGGGAGGCAGAGAAGACTAGGTCTCGCAGGTTCCTTTCAGGCAGGACAACACAGGAATCAGGCCCCTGCAGGGGCTCACGGTCACGACAGCGAAATCCAGCGAGGGGCCTCCCCTGGAGAGCCCGGCTCGGTTGGTCACCCCCGCCCCACCTCTAGAGACCGCGCCCAGGATTCCGGGTCGGCCTGGGAGTCTCCACCCCGCCCCTTGTGGCACCGCTCGCTACAAGAGCGTAAGCTAGAAGGGCACTAACAACTCCAGGTGTCCGTCGGCCGCGGAAGGGACCCCAACCCCTACTCGCCACGCACCCTCACCTCAGAGCTCTGCCTCACCTCAGGACTGCGATCAGCCGCTCTCCACTTCCGGCAAGAACCGCCCAGCAATCTCCGCGCGACCCACTTCCGGGCCCTCATTGGGCGCGGCACCCCCACCGGAAACTCACGGCTGGCAGAAACGCCCCTCTGGAAGAGCCGGGAGAAGGAAGTCTAGGCGCCCTGCTCGTGACTCCGCCCCCTACTTGCTTCCCGGGAAGAGTGAATCCTCAGTAGCCCGGAGGCACATTGAGAAGGCTCCACCCCTAGGCGGAAGCCACCCAGGGGGCGTGCTCGGACACAGGCCACGCCCCTAGGTCAAAGGCCACGCCCTCTGTCAACTGTGGAAGCCGGAATCGCTCAGACCAGTGGGGAGCCGAATTTCCTGGCCAAGCTCTACTTCCAGAAAAAGAGAACGGATAAGTGGTTAATTCACCTATCAGTCTGGCCTCAATGGTCCCTTTACATCGCGTTTGGAAGGGCTCTTGGAGGGCCGGGAGCAGGACGTGTTGAAGGTGGAAGCCCTCCGCGGCGATCTCGTGGGTCGGGGAGGCTAAGCTCCGCCTCTCCCTGGGCTTGCCTCTCTCGGTTTCCCCGTTGTGACGTGGGTAGGCAATTGTTCTGGACTGGGTTCTGGACACCTGTGGGGGCGACGGGGGGTCGGTGAGGGCGCCGTGGGCCCAGGCCCCCCAACCCCCCTTCTAGGCGTGCCCGCCACTGCCCCGCTATCTCTGCCCGGAGCTGGGAAGGTGGAAGGTCGCCCGCTTCCTGTTTTTCCGACACGCTCTGTGACCATAGATGGTCAGGTCTGGGGCCGCGCGGAAGTCTCCGCCCCGCGCTTTTGGAGTCCTTCCTCCTGGCGCTCGGGGTGTGGTCCCCAGAATAAGATGAACGAATGAGAAGCGCTCCTGTTGCGCTCCGTTAAATCCCGGTTTCTGAGTAGCATCGCCCGGGGCTGGACAGCATCAGCGGCTTCCACCGCGGTTCGAGTGAATTTTCCGCATGGTGACTGCAGCCCACGGGGGAGACTTCCGTGCTGCTCGGGCATGGGGATCAAGCTTTGTTCCCTCAAGGCTCACAGTTTCCAACCGGCAATTATCCTCCCACAAAGATTTATTTCCAGAAGTAATTGGCGAGTGCCACAATTCCCACCCCTTCGGCTGAATGACTGTGACAGTTCCTAGCTTCCAGTTGAATGCAAACGTTCCATGCCAGAGTCACTCACTCAAACCAATACAGTTCTTATAATAACAGCATTTACTGCCGGCTGAGTACGTGCCAGGCCTGTGCTGAATGCTTCAAGTATATTTTCAGAAGCATAATAGGAACTTTGTGGCAGGTACCATTATGGCACCAGTTTTCAAATAAGGAAGCTTTCAAAAAAGGAACTTTTTTTTTTTAGGATTTATTTATTTATGCATACAAAACTGGAGTACAGGCCAGAGGCACAGGGGTGGTGAGAGTATTCACCAAAATCAGAGTGGGAAGCAGAACAGGTGGATCGACAAAGTACACTGCTGAGGGGAGCAATGTGCAAGACAGGAGAGGTCTGCTGAGCCATGTGGGTCACCCCCGTGTGGGTCATCCCTCTGGCCAGGAATTGAACTTGACTAGCTTCCCAGTGCTGTGCTTTAACCTGTTGCACCACCAGGGAGGGCCCTAAGTGCTGGAACTTTGAAGGTAACATAGCTAACTTGATTCCAAATCCTGTGAATTTTTTTTATTATTATTATTACAAAGTTTATTTTTACATCATTTTGCACATTTTTTTTCCCATCTCGATTGTAATCCCCGCGGGCTTCCCATCACCAAATCACCCCTGTGCCACCACCATAGTCACGTGCATTTCCCTCCCCCCCCCCCGTTTTTGATCCCATTCCCCACTCCACCCCCACAGAATGTCTCTGGTCTATGGTTGTTCATTATTTTTGTTATTTTCTCGCCTGGTCCATTATACTCCTGCTATGAGTGAAACCATCCGGTATTTTTCTTTCTCTTTCTGGCTTATCTCACTAAGCATGATCTTTTCTAGCTCCATCCAAGTTGCTGCAAAAGACATGTGTTTCTCTTTTTTGGTTGCTGAGTAATATTCCATTGTATATATGTACCACATCTTTCTAATCCAGTCATCTACTTTTGGGCATTTGGGCTGCTTCCATGTCCAAATCCTGTGAATTTAAACCCCTATGATAGACCATAGTGGATTCATGTGTTTAAGGCAGTGGTTCCACTGGGTGAGGCGATGTTCTGGTCCCTGTCCTGGCTTAGGCAATTTACTAGAGGTCAGACTTTGATCACCTTACTTCATTTCTCTGAACTTGGATCACTTCTAATTTTATGACTCCCAGTATGTTTAAAAGAAAAACACCTGGTAAAATATGGCACAAAATTTTGAAGTATATTTTAAATACATTGAAAACAAACACACACACTTAGACATACCGTTAGAAGGTTTGAGTTCTTCATGTATATGAAGCCCAGGACAGATAGCCTCCACTCATAATCAACTCTGCAGTAGAGAAACTACATGCATCCTGGAAGAAAGGGAGCGGAGGGAACAGGAAAGAAGAGCATTGCCTCATCTATAAAATGGGGGTAATATTCATGGCATTATAATAAGCAAAAGGAGTAACCTGTGTGAAACCCCCATTCACACAGTGAATTCTTTGTAAAGAAAGTGTGTTCTTTGTAAAGAAAATGTGATGAGTAAATCACAGCTTCTACCCCTAGAAACTTATTTAAAGACTAAACAGGTACACTTGTAACTCAGGGGAGGAAGTTTCAGAGCAGTGAGTATAATTTTCTTTTCTCCACTTAATGTGTACACTGAGATTATAGCATGCTTCCTCTGTGCAAGGCACATGCTACTTTGTACCAGGCACAACCAGGAATAAAACAGTACATAAGACACACCCTGTCACTGCCCTCTTTGACCTTACACTGGGGTTGCCATCAAAAGATGTGCTGACTGGGTTCTAGCACTTCCTCATTGATCTTGCCCAGTGTCTGGAATCCAGTGAGTCATCCATGGTGAGATGTTATCAAGCACTTGGTTCAGTGGGTACCCTGAATTCAGGATAATCATTTCCTGGGCCGAGGTGGGTAAAGAACATTTCAGAGCACGAATAAAATGGTAATGGGGATGGGCACCTGTAACTTCCTGAGGTGAGAGATTCCTGTGGGAGCGGAAGAGGAGATATGCTGGGGGGGAATGGGTGGGGGGGAGTGGTTGAGTAGGCATGCGAAGCAAGAGATAAAACCTTAATGTGAAAGCAAGGAAAAGCATATAAGATTGCATTTTAGAAATACAGTTCTAGCTGTGGGTGGAACATGGGCTTGAGTGGAGAAAAAGATAAGGTGGGATGAACTATTGGCAAACAGGTCTGAATCAAGACTGGTGTAGGGGTGCAGTGAAGGGGGCATTGCAGAAGATACCATTATTACAAAGGGCTAGTGAGGAGAATGATGACAAGGAGGAAAATAAATGGAAAGAGGAACCTTTAGACTGGGTCTAGTTCTCCAGAGACACACTCCTATTGAATAATTCTTTTCTTCCAGCAGTCATCACAATCCTAATTAAATTATGATTTGTGCAATTATCTTTTAACTTCTTCCTTGAGATTAGAGTTATTTAATAGAAATCTGTAATCGGGGGGTTTGAGTCTTCGACTTTAAAATCCAGTTTGGGAAGGGAAAGAACGGAGGGCAGTTACTATTTTGTAAGCAAGAATTGTCTTTTGTAAGCAAGAATTGTCAACAGAATTGATTGATTCTCACATGATTGATTCTCTCTTCATGTACTCTGCTACTTTCTTTTCTTTGCCTGAATTTTTGCTTTGTCTCTGGGGGTACCACCTAAAATTCTTCCTTATCTCTCAGAGATTCAGACACCGAAGTCTGGCAGTTCATTTGGAGCCATTCCCAGCCTGGCTCAGAGGCTTGCCTACATCTGTGCAGCCTGGCTTCAAGCCTGTCTGCATTTGGGCAGATCCTGTATCACCCTGCCAGCAGGGGCAGATGACAGACAACAGGCAACAATCCCTGCTCCTAGGATAGGGCCCCCTGATCCAGCCTGAGTTAAGGTCTCAGGTCTAAAAATTATACGTTGGCAAAAGAAATATTGGCAATATTATGTAGTGGTTAAGATCTGGCTTTGACGTGACACAGTGGATCTAAACCTGAATCCCCACCTCTGCCTCTGTAACCATCTTTGTCAAGTCAGTGGACCTCAGTGAAAGATATTAATATCCATCTTGAATGCCTGATAGATGATTAAGAAAGAAAATTTGTAAAATATTTGGCTCACAGCAAAAATTCAATGGGTGGTAATTATTCAGTACAGAGGGTCTGTTGTCTATGTTCCTGGTGAAGGCCACCAGAAAGCAGCATAAGGTCTGAAATGTCATTGTGTCCCCAAGAACCACTGCCATGACTGCCCTGACACCAGGAAAGCCTCCCATAGCATCTGCTTCTTTATAATGCTACCCTTTTATTCAGAGTACAGATCTGTGCCAGTTGCAGCATGTAAGACTAGTAAATGTGAATGCCTTTGGCTGTCGTGACATTGGGTGGAAAAGAATATTTTTGTCACAAGAAAACTAGAGGTGGCAGGTTTACTGGTCCAGCGATATTAGAGTCAATACCGCTGAGATTCACTTCAACTTACCTTTGTAGCTGGAAGTATGGGTTGTTGAAACGCAAGTCATCACATTGTGTTTAAGGAAAGAGGAAAGGGAAATTGTAGCATCTAAAACTGGAAAACTAAAGGTCACCGAGAAACCACACAAAGTCCACCCTGCTCTCTGTGTCATGGAATCAAACCAATAACCAACAAATATTTCAGCTTCCTTATCTTTCAAAGGGATACTTACAAGGTGCACACTTCATAGTATAGAGAGTCTCAGAGGGACCAAGCCCGGGTTGCCCACAGCAGTAACCTGCTTACTGATGTACTCTTTATCCATTATTTTTTCCTTCTCTAACTTGGGTGTCTCAGGGAACCCAAACTAAAGAGAATGGATACCCAAACTGAACTTGGGTCTCAGTTTGGATGGTATTGGGTGCTTTTTTCTGTTCCTTTGGAGCACACTGCCCAAAGGGCCGTGTGGGGATACAGATGCTGAGTTATGGGTACCTATGAGCTGGCTACTAGCCAGCCACTCATGGGCAACTGTGACCTATTTGCTACCTACAACTGCCAGCAGAGAATTCCTTAACTACCTGCTCGTATCACGAGGCAGGCCCAGGAATACCTAGGCCGCTGTTGACCTGATTACATGACTTTCCATGGTGGTCTCAGAATAACGCTGTGTGTGATAACATCAAATACTTTGCTGAAGCAAATGACTTTTGACGTATAGCCATGACATGCCTTTCTCTGTGCCTTGTAAAACTTTGTTCCCCTATTCCTCTCCCACCTTTTTATACTTTATTCCTCATGCCATGGTCATCTGATCAGCTTTTACTGGCCTGTCTGTTTTTAATAAATGGCACAAGGACTTAATGTAACAGATTCTTGCCTTGTAAACCTGCTCCACAACTGCTGTGTGAGTTCCTGTAAAGCAGGAACAAAGTTCCTGTCGCAACCCTGAGTGTACAGTAAGAAGGCTAGCTAACCACTATAGTAAATCCTTGGGCCTGCTCTTCTTTATATGTTTCAAAAAATGAAACAGAACAAAATGCCTCACTAAAACAATTCTTTTTTATAACCTAAATTGCTGTCACTACACTTACCCAACCCCCCACTGCAAAAAGGAATCAATCAAGTCTCATCAATTACTTCATCTGGATCCATGTCCAGGGTTTCTGAATAAATTCAGCCTTCCTTCAGCTAAATAGTGATCCTACCTCAATGTTCCATAGCCAAATGGACTAAAGTTTAAAGTAAACCACCAAAACACAGTGTTTTTTATATATATATGGGATGAGGGAGGAAAAGAGAAGATAATTAGATACAATATGAAAATATTTAATTGACATAGTATGAAATCTCTGTTACTGATCACTAGACTTGAATTGGTAATTTTTTTTAAAGATTTATTTATTTATTCATACAGAACTGGGGTACAGGCTAGAGATGCGGAGGGGGAGAGGATTCACCAGAGAGAGAACCAGAGAGAGAGCAGGGAGCAGAACAGGCAGATCCATGAAGTACACTGCTGAGGGGAGCAGTGGGCGGGTCAGGAGAGGTCTGCCACGCCATGTGGTCACCTCCAGGCAGGGAGGAATCGAACTCATGTGGAAGTGATTTAAGCTTCCCAGTGCAGTGCTTTAACCCACTGTGCCACCAGGGAGGGCCCTGAATTGGTAATTTTGACCTCACATGTCTCCTGCCTATTCCATATTCTCTGTCTTTAACCAACACCTCAGTTCATAGTGACAGGAGGAGAAAGGGCATGAAAGAGAAATGCTGCTGATCCAGAAAGGGTACATATCAATTCCACCTAAGGTACATTGACTAGTACTTGATTATATTGCCTCTATTTGGGGCTGTAACTGAATTTTCTGTAGATGACCCAAATCTTATTTCCTGTGGGATTGGAGACCTTGGTGACATTGGCTAAATAATACTCCCATTATTTTCTGCACCAAACAGGGCAGGAATAGCAAGTCCCCTAGGAGTCCTCTAGATAAATACTCCTTCTTTTGTTGCATGTCAACAATTCTCTTAACCCTTTTTAATAGGTTTATTCATCCTAGTCAATCGCTACAATCAAAGATATGCAAGTAAAGTTTAACAACAGGCTCCCCAGGAGTAAAAGCCCTGGAATATAGCATTTGCCAAATTCTGTAATGTAACTCCTCCCACCATGGCTAGTTCTAATCTACTGATGTTAAGTCTCTGAATGTGGAGTGGAGAAAAGTGTGCTGTGGTATATGGAATATGATCCTCCAAGATGTCCACATCCTGATCTCTGGAACCAATGAACGTACTACCTTACCTCACAAAAGGAACTTGCAGATTTAATTAAATTAAGACTTTTGAAATGGGGAGGTTATCCGGGTAGGCCCAGTGTCATCACATGGATCTTTCTAAGAGGAACAGGAGGAGCATCATGGTCAAAGTTAAGTGACCATGAAAGCAAAGGTCTTAGTCATGCCAGCAAGGAAAGTGGGTACTCCCTAGACTCTGAGAAAGATAAAAAGCAGATTTTTCTCTTAGAGTATCCGAAGGAACACAGCTATGTTGACACCATTATTTCAGCCCTATAAGACCCATTTTAGATTTCTGGCCTCCAGAATCGTGAGATAATAAAATGCTACTGTTTTAAGTCACTAAATTTGTGGTAGCAGCAATAGGAAAAGTACTACACACATTCAGTTGATTCCTGTGAGCCTACACAAACTGGTCCTAGCATACTACTGAGTGAACTTTTTGTTTGTTTACTCACCTGCCCGAATGATGAGGCAAAATTGGCTAAAGGCAGCCCTAATTTCCAATCCAGTGTATCTCTTCTCATATCTTTTGATGGAAGCATTCCTCCTTTGTATAATAAAATGAATTGCCACACTTAGGATCACAGAGACATAAAAAAAATTTAATTAGATGTAATAGACTTAATAGTGTATTACGTATAATAGAAATGCCACTCCACATTTACTCTTTTCTTCTGAGATTCATCTATTTCGGCTGTGGTAAAACACTACCACAGGGCCCTCCCTGGTGGTTCAACGGATTAAAGCTCAACAATATAAGCGAGCCACAGTCACTTCAGTGTGAGTTCAATTCCCAGTCCCAGAGGTGACCCATATGACACAGCAGATCTCTCCTGACCTGCCTGCTACTCCCCTCATCAGTATACTTTGTCAATCTGTCTGTTCTGCTCCCCATTCTGTCTCTGGTGAATTCCTCTTGCCGCCCCTGCTCCTCTGGCCTATACTCCAGTTCTGTATGCATAAATAAATCTTTTAAAAAATAAAAATAATAAAGCACTACCACACACTGGTTACTTTTGTGTCCAATGGCCTTGACCCACCTTTCTGCTCCAGTCATTACAGTGGCTACCAGGTGCATACAGATGTGAGCTGGCCGTCCACAGCTTCTATTGCTTCCTCCATGTAGCTCTTGTTTTCTACTGAGGCTTCATTCCTAGAATTCACTTCATGGGATGTGTGTGGAAACCTGCACAGCCACGTTGCCTTGTATGTCAACAGGAAAGTACAAACTTGAGCATGCAAGCAGGTTAGCCAGCTGTGGGGAAATTCTTGGTCATTGAAGGACAGAAGCTGATTTCTCCCTTTAACTGCACATTGAAGAGGTACATTCTTCAGAACCCCACATGCCAAGGCAGTCACCTTCTGGATCATTTATCCTCAGATCTATTGTCCTGGTTTATATGTTTTGTTCTCCCTACTCTCCAATTCCCGTTTCTTGGGATCACTTCAAAAATAAACTACCTATGTGCAAGCCTTTTCTCAGGCTCTGCTTTGGAAGAAAATTAAATCTGAAAAATTTGGCAGTAGAAGTGACCCTTAAAAGCAGATGCTCAGGAAGGGATTCTGAATTGGACTGGACAGAAGTGGGGACCCCATTCCTGGTGACGTGGAGTCGTGGTAACCCTTGACATGCAGTGGCTGTGTCATTAGCAGTCATAGTATTACAATCTACTGTAATAAAGTATAGAAGGAAATTAAACATTGACTTAAGAAACAGGAGTAGCATTTGAATGGCCTGGGATAATGATAAGGATTATGGAATCCGGTGTTTGTTAATGATTTTTGAAGTTTGTGCAGGGAGATAGGATCAGTTTTTTTTTTTTTTTTAAGATTTATTTGTGCATACAGAACTGGGGTACAGGCCAGAGGCTCAGGGGCGTCGAGAGGCTTCACCAGAGACAGAGTGGGGAGCAGAACAGGCAGATCGACGAAGTACACTGCTGAGGGGAGACAGATCTCAGGAGAGGTCTGCCACGCCATGTGGGCACTTCCCGGGCAGGCGGGGATCGAGTTCATGCGGAAGTGGCTTTAGCTTCTTAGTGCTGTGCTTTAACCCGCTGCGCCACCAGGGAGGGCCCTCAGTTTTGATGTCAAGACAAGTGCATACCAACCCTGGCTTGAATGATAAGTAAACAACTTGTTCACCTCATTCCCTGTCACTCCTTTCTGTTCCATCTCCTGACCTTTCTGCTGCGTGTGACAGTTCCAAAAAGTTCTTTCTCAGGTTCTTAATTTCTCTTTTCAGTGATGAACTGTCCTTGCTTCATGTCTTTAGCTATTGTACTCATTCTGGTCTCTCTCTTGTGTGTCTACCATCATCGTGTTTTAGGCTCTTGAACATCTTCAAAATGTGCTCAATGACAGCGGACATTGCCAGTGAATTGCCACAAGATGGCAGCCTTGCTCATTTTGCGGCACTGAATTCAACAAACCACTCCAATTTGGAGGGGGTAGGAGGGTTTTCTAATAAGACTTTATCTTATTTATTTAACATTTGTTAAGAACATGCTCAATACAGATTCTTTTAATTGTTGAAGTTCTTACTGATATTTAAAAATTCACAAAAGATAAGAAAACTGGGGTTGAAAATGGTTAACGTTCTTGAAATCCGTGCTAGATCTGAAACCTGTTTTCTGACTCTTCCCATGACGTGACTCTCAAACTGCAACAGTACTATTTAAGGTTTTGTTTTTGTTTTTAATTGCACGAAATAGAAAATCAACTTGAGTCAGTTTAACAACAACACAACAAAGTATTTGGGCATGCCTCGTGGAAACTAAACAAACTGTGCCCTGAGTTTTAAAAGAGAGAATAGAGCTGAAAACCGGGAAGCCCTCACAACTTGGGAAGGAAGGACAGAAAAATCAGGGAGGGAAGGGAAAATTGAGGATGTCTAAGAGATCAAACTGTCCCAACTGCTATTCAACTATTTAGAATAGCATACTCTTTTAAGTGGATTTTGCATTTTGGGCCCATCCCAGGTTCTATATGAGGGTTAGACATATTAGACAATACTTTGATGAAGCCATTTCCACATTGCACAATTAGGGGTTGTTAAGATTTTCCCTAACTTTTCACTTCAATAAATAAAACTATGACGAATCTGTGGTCATACACAGTGCATGAAGTCATGAGTACTTCTACTTACCCCTGTCACAACTTCCCTGACGAAGAATGTGGGGGTGGGGTCCTAGCTTCAGGCAATTCTAACCTACGCCCAAAGGTCAGTACTACTGGGCCCTTCCCTTTCCGTTAGCCATTCAGGAAATACTTTCTGAGCATCTAACTACATGCCAGCACTGCTGGACACTGTAGAATGAATAAGAGAATAAATGGACATATTGTTATTATGAAGCTAATAGACTAATAGGGAAGACAAACATGATAAAATAATTACAAATAATCACAAGCAAAATGCTGCCAAACCAAAGTTCAGAAGGTTACAGAAACACAGAAAAGAATGAGTTGACTTAATCTGGGGAGATTAGAGCAGGTTACCCTGAAGAAATGTCATTACCTTTCAGGCCCAAAGGATGAGTATTGAGTTTGCCAGAGAATGGGGAAGAGGAATGTGAGCAGAGAAAAAAAGTGTGTAGGGCGCTGCCCACCTGTGACTATACAGGTGCATCTCTTTTTCTTAATAAACCTGTCCTTTCAAAATGAAAAAAAAAAAAGTGAAGGTCCAGAGGCGAAAGACCTCAATCAAAGGGTAGAGAAAAGACCACAGTTGTCACAGATTTATATTCTGTGATATGCAAAATCTTATAAACTATATTAGAGATTCTGTAATACATACCAAAGGTATTAGGACCTCTGCCTTCTCCTGAGATGCAATGTGTAATAGAAAGCGCCCTTAAGAGTCTTAAAAGCTTAAGATTCTCATTTAGAAAGAAAAAAGAACCTAAGAGGCATTCAAGTATTCTTAGAAGTCACTTCATTTATTCGAAGGGATCCATGAAACATGCACTTGAAACTTTCTAAAGTATTAGCAAAGAGTTTTGCAGCTGCACCCTTGACTTGCTCTTTATCTTGAATATTCTCCCTTTGAGAATTTTTGATGACTAGAAAGACTGCTTTGTTGGGGGATAGGGGAAGTAAATATTGTTTTAAAATGAACACTAATGTAAATAGATATATGAATTAATAAATTAAAAAAAAAGAAAGAAAGAAAGACTGCCTTGAGCCCTTCGTATGCCTTCTAACTTCCTTTAGAAAACTCAACAGTTATGGCCCTCCCTGGTGGCACAGGGGGTTAAAGCATTGCAAGGTAGCTGCAGCTCCTTCAATGCAAGTTCAACACCCCCCCCCACCTCTATCCCCCACCTCACCACCCTGCTCAGGAGGTTACCCACATGGCATTGCAGACCTCTCTTGCCTCACCTGCTGCTCCCCTCAGCTGTGTACTTCGTCAATCGTTCCCCACTCTGTCTTTGGTGATTCCTTCTCACTGCCCCTGCACCTCTGGCCTGTACCCCATAAATAAATCTTTTTAAAAAATCATCCTAATAATTAAAAGAAGAAAACTGAACAGTTCCCTTTTTAGTATCTCTTTCTCCTTCTCTCTCTGTACCTTATTATTGATAGCTAAAAGAAACCACTTGGCATTTTGAACATTCTGCCTAGGAATCTTAGAAAAATTCATCCATCAAGTGTACTTTTCTATTTTATGTTTTACCACAGGTGATATTTTTCTGAACTTTTTTCCTACAATATAGCCAGAGCTGCCTTCTCTCCAGCCACAAATGACAGCTTCCTTTTTTTCCTTCACATCTTGATAGTCTCTTTGGCCCTCCCAGCTTCCAGTCACTACCTGGAACCAAACCACATGTTTTTGTTGTTTTTGTTTTTGTTTTTTTATCAGAGCATGACATCATGTCTGGCATCATTTTCTGTCCCAGTGATCTATTACTGCATAAAAACCCACCAAAACTAGTGAGTGTAAACAATAATGTATTACCTCCATGCCAAGTCATGAGGTCTCTCCATGATTGCTGTCAGATGGTGACTGGGGTGGAGTCATGTGAAGACTTGACTGGCCAGATATTCAAGATGGCTCACTCACATAACTGGGAGGTGAGTTATCTGTCAGCTGGAAGTTGGTTGCGGTTGTTAGAGTGCCTGCTTCAGGGAGGTCTGTGCGTGCCTTGGCACCCAGAACTGGGTGTCAGAAAGGGAGTGTCTTAAGAAAAAACAGCCTAAGACATACAGATGCAGCCTGCAGTGTTCTTTATGATCTAAGACACAACAATACTTTCTCTGCATGCTATTGATCATGTGAGTCAATAAGTCCAGTCCAGGTTGAAAGGGGAGGGATATAACTCCACAGCAGGGAGGGAAGGAACCAATCATGTGCATCTCTGGAAACTATAAAACCTACTTAGGGATTATTTTGTCCATTTCAAAAAAGTGAGTAAGCTCATAATTAGAATTATATTAAAATGTCTTAATGTTGGCGATTGAACATTTGATCCTCCCTGCCAAGAACAGGAGATGTTTTTACTCTTTAATTTTATTTTTATTTAGGTTAAGGACCTACACATAAAAGATAAACTCAGTTATATTTAATAACAAAAGAAGCTTCCCTTTTGGAACAAGAATGTGAAAGAAACAGTGCTATGTATGAATAGGTGGAACATTCGCTAGTGTTACTATAAAAAGCTGTTTTGTACAGGCTTATGATTAATATGACTAAGAACACTTAAATCTTATAGATCTCTCAAAATCATTGCAGGAATAAATGCTTGAGTATAAATATGGACGATGGCTCAGGAGTGTCTTAATCCAGCAATTTCTGGACTTTCATTTATTCATACATTGATTGAATTGAGAAACAGTGTCCTCTCTTTTACTGGAGCTGCCTTCTTTCTCCCAGCCCATTAAGCTCAATATAAAATTAAGCCAAAGCAGATTATTAGTCTTACGCAGGAACTCTGAGTAAAGTTGGATAGTCTACCATGATCAGTATTGCTACCTTTTACTGAATACCTGCCAAATGGTATCTAATAACCAGGTACTTTGCACCTGTTATCTCAATTAAGGTTAAATTAGACCAATAAAACAAAATGGAGATCTAGGAGATATATATAAGAATGGAAATTTAATATGTGATTAAAGTATACTATAAAATCAATGAAAATATGACTGAATCCAACCAAGAAAAACTACGTAATAATTCAAAAGAGAATGCTTATAAAGAACTATTAATTATAACAATAGATTGAGTCATAAGAAATAAAGAGAACTCTAAATATAAGAACCTCAGATGTAAGGAACAGCCACTATCTCTAGGCTAAGTTCAAATGGTCAAGTAGCATCTCCCTCCCTCGCCCTCTGGCCTGAGATCCAGAAAGAGTTGAAGAGGGTGTATCTCTTTGCTGGAGGGTGGCAGAGCCAATAAAGTGCTGCACCAGTGGAATTTGCTGGAAATCTACCTAAGAGCATGCCAGAGGAGGCTGCTGGGTATGGGGTACTGCAGACCATTGCACAGTGTGGAAACCAGGTGCTGCAAAGGCTCTGGGTTCAAGTGCAGTGTCACGGAAAGTGCACGCTGCAAGAGCCAGGCAAGGGAAGGAACAGGAAAGAAAAAAGATCTCCTTTTCCTCCACTATCCCTCCAGCATTCTCCATTGATGAAGCTTAGCATCATGCCAAATGGCAAGGGAAAATATTTGAATACACTAAATACACTAAAAGAGTATTAGGCATATGAAGAGTTTAAACTAAATGATAACCAGAAAGATATCAATTAGCAATGAATCATTGCTTTATATCTATTCAGACAACAAATATTAAATGATGGTCAACTTTGCTGGGGAAATAGGAATTCTTTGTAAGAAAAAAAAAATTGGAGTGTGATAATTGGCACGTGATCCAAGATTCTATCTGGATACCTACAGACCCACCAGATGGGATCCTGAGTCTATAGCTCAATAAAATTCACACATGCACTGATAAGGGACCAGAGCTGGAATGTTTATTGTAGCACTTTTTTTTTTTTAAGATTTATTTATTTGTGCTTGCAGAACTGGGGTAAAGACCAGAAGTGCAGGGGCAGTGAGAGGATTCACCAGAGACAGAGTGGGGAGCAGAACAGGCTGATTGATGAGGTACACTGCTGAGGGGAACAGCGGGCGGGTCTGGAGAGGTGTGCCGCGCCATGTGGTCACTTCCCCGGGCAGGCGGGGATCGAGCTCATGAGGAAGTGGCTTTAGCTTCTTAGTGCTGTGCTTTAACCTGTTGCGCCACCAGGGAGGGCCCTATTGTAGCATTATTTATAGGGCAGAGTTGCAGAGAGATATCTGGGTTTCTTTCATTAGTTTAGTAAATACATAAGAGGTAGTGAGTGTACAGAGACAATGTATAGCAGTCGAGAGCAATGTATTAGGTGTACATTTAACAATATGGTTGGATCTTGAACTTAAAAACAGTGCTGATTTTAAAGAGTCAAAATAAGCTATGGGTCCTCCCTGGAGGTGCAGCAGGTAAAAGCTCAGCACTATGAAGCTGTCTGCAGCCAGCGCCATCACTGACCAGGGAGGTGACCCACGTGGCACAGCAGACCTCTCCTGACCTGCCTGCTGCTCCCCTCAGTAGGGTATCTCAGTCAATCCACCTGTTCTGCTCCCCGCTTTGTCTCTTGTGAATCCTCTCACCCCCCACATCTCTGGCCTGTACCCCAGTTCTTGGGTATCAGTACTTGTAAGCATACATAAATAAATCTTTTTTAAAATGCCATAAACACCCGCGGGGATTACAATCGAGATGGGAAAAAAATGTGCAAAATGATGTAAAAATAAACTTTGTAATAAATTTAAAAAATGAAAAAAAATGCCATAAACACAGGCCACTTGTGAAATTTTTAAAATATGTGTAAACAAAACAATACACTTTACAGGAACACAAATACATTGAACGCATCATAGTGGTTCTAACAGAGTGGAAAGGATCTGGGTTATGGAATTTTGTATATGCATGTATGTTTGTAAAGAGGGAAAAATTATTATCTGCATCTGAGGCTGTTTATAACAATATGGAAAATAAAGAATATGGATTTTCTTTTGAAGGAAGCTAAACCTCAGCAGAGCTGTGAACAGTTACCCATGTAGCTATTCTTACTCAGGATAAACCACCCACACAAATTAGCATGTGAGACAGTATTCTGGGTGACTAGTGAGTAGGCATGAAAAATATCTGAATAACTGTGTGTAATGCCTGCTTGAGGTTACTAAGGTTTGAATCAGTGTGTTCTCAATTCTGAATGCATACAAATGACAAATATAGGTTATATCTAAATCTGTCTACCTATGCATTATTATTCCATTTTTGTTTAGAATGTGCTATCATATGTTAATACTGCCTATTAAAGGAGCTGGACTTTGCTCTAAACCATGGACAGAGTTATCCATGGGGTAGGTGTGTCAGATACTGGTCAACAATTTGGCAAATCTCTTTCCTTGTATTCATTAGTTTATATTTTTCAACCTCCCTTGCAGATGGATGTAGCCACGTGCCTGAAATCTGGCCAATGGAATTATGGACAATTCTCCATGGAAGCACTGTGGTTAATCAAGTTGGAGACACAAGATGGAAGGAGGTTAGCTCACTTAGAGGAGAATAATTTATTGATCAATGGTGAACCCTGTTTTGGATTTCAAAAATTAAAAAATAAACTTATTTTAGAGCTTCCTGGTGGT
The DNA here is from genome assembly GCF_000260355.1 of Condylura cristata. Lineage (NCBI taxonomy): Eukaryota > Metazoa > Chordata > Mammalia > Eulipotyphla > Talpidae > Condylura > Condylura cristata. The sequence continues at coordinate 21,116,696 of NW_004567109.1, read as the reverse complement.
GAAAGGGTTAAGTCTAAACTCTAGATTGCTGTCAGCAGCCACTGTAGCATGGGTTAGAGCAGTCAGGGAGCTGGCCCACTTGGAGCAGCAGACTTCTCCAGTCTAACCTGCAGCTCCCACAGCAGTGTACTTCAGTAGATCTGTCTCTTTTGCTTCCCACTCTGTCTCTGGTGAATCTTCTCACCCTGGCACTTCTGGCCTACACCCCAGTTCTTGGATACATAAATAAAACAAACCTTTACAAATAAATAAGTAGACTTATATTATTAGGCATTTGAGATGTTAGCATAAACTAATTATGCTAGCATAATTAACTCATATAATGGAGTTGTATGAGACTTGGACTTTCTGTACTAGGTATTGCTTGCATTTTATAGACCTTTGTATTGCACTAATATTTAACCTTGATTGTAATATAGATTTTTAAGAAATTAATGTTTCATAATTTATAATTAGCTCTGAGTAATCCTTTCTTGCTTAACATTTTGATAGAAAATACAAAGTTGGATGGTGTTACCAAATCACAGAGATCCAAGGTCTTTAAGTATAGAAGTCAGCTTTCATTGTAGAAGTCAGTTTGCTAAATATCCTGGTTTTATCAAGATGCAGCTCACATACCATAAAATAGTTTTTTGAATATATTCAAGAGGTTGTGAGCCATTACCATATCTAATTGCAAAACAGTTTCATCACCCAAAAAAGAAGCCTCATGCCCACCAACAGTCATTCCTGTCTCCCCAACAGCCCCTGACAACCAGTAATCTACTTTGTCTCCATGAATTTGCCTGTCCTGCACATTTCTTCTAAATGGAATCACGCAATATGTTGCTTTTACATCTGGCTTCTTTCACTAAGCAGAATGTTTTCAAAATTGACCCATGTTGCAGCCTATCCTGGTACTTTCTCTTTTCATTTGCTGAATACTGTGTGACTATAGATATACCACCTTGTGCTTATTCATTCGCCAGTTGATGGGAAATCAGGTCATTTCTACTTTTTGCCTGTTATGAATAGTGCTGCTATGAACTGTAAGTTTTTATAGGAACATGTTTTTTCAATTTGGGGGAGTATATACTTAGAAGTAAACGTGCAGGTCATATGGAAACTCTATATTTAACTTTCTGAGGAACTGACGAGCTATTTTCTGCAGAGGCTGTAGCAATTTTTACATTCCCACTAGTGATATATCAGGGTTCAAATTTCTCTGAATTTTCTTTAACACTTGTTATTGTCTTTTTGATTATAGTGATGCTGGTGGGTATAGGAAATTCCCTATTTCATTGTAGGTTTGATTGGCATTTTCCTATTAATTAATCACTTCTCTGTGTGTGTGTGTGTATTGATATACTAGTGACTTTGCATAGTGATAAGATATTTATGGGTTATGTGCTAAAGAAAGCGTAAAACAGAGTTGGTTGTCTTTTCTTCCACATTTTTCATTCACCTGTCTGCCCCCACCACAAACAAAAAGAGAATTCATTTTAACTTCTTTATGTGACAAGGAGACTTCATTGGATACAGTTGGGGATGGTGCTTCAGATGAATGAAATTCATTAATCCCCTTTACTCCACCTCCACATAACTATTTAAATCTGTTTTAGTCAGCTCAGGATGCCATAGCAAAATGTAATAAGCTGGATGGCTTATAGACATTCATTTTCTCACAGTTTAAAGTCTGGAAAGTCAAAGATCAAGGTACTGGCTCATTCAGTTTCTGGTCAAATCTAATTTCCTTCCTTTGAGCCTTCATCATCAGTAAAACTACCCTGGGATTTAGGCTATAAATTGGGTGAATGGGGTGTCATAAATGTTCAGTGATTTATGAAGAAGCTCCTAAGGGACTTTGATCTCTGTGCACTGTTTGAGGTAAACATACAAACCCATCTATCTGATGGACTAGTATGGCTTTGACTGATTGCAAGGAGCCTGAGCTATGCACTCAAATTAAAATCCGAGGAGGATGCATGAGACTGACCAAAAAAATCAGATCAGCAACAGGGACTACGTGAGCATAGTTGTTGCGTGAGTAGTTGTTGCCCTGCACAAAAAGAGCTACACTTTGCTATAGTGATAAGCAGAATGGGTGGGACTGTAGATATTTTGTAGTGCAAAGCTACAAAGCCACATCCTAGGTAGCAGCTGTGATAACAAAGTATCAGCAACTACTGTTACCTTTCCTGAACCCTTTTCTAATCCAGACACTATGAAGGAGATTCTGGAGAAAGGGAAAATTGCTATCCACATATATTGAAAAGGTTTGATCACTATATATCAACTTATTTTTGGGTCCTCTTTATTACTGTACCTTTCTAACTGAGTTTTAGCATCCATCTTAAGAGCCAAGGGACCAGCTACTAATTAAAATTCTTTGGTGACAAGCAAATCGAAATCAGCTCTAGCTGAATTAAGGGGGAATATAAAGGAAATTATTGAAAGGAAAACGTAAAAATCCACAAAATCAAAAGACAACCTGAGCAGCCAAGTATCAAAATATTCAAGAATCAGGACTATTTTTGAATATGTAGATAACAGAAACTATCATTAACTGAAAGGATACTACCCAGGAATGAATAACTTCAAGTTGTCTGTCCTCCTGACTTCTGCTTGCATTTTCTTCCAGAGTAAATGTTTCCAGTTGGTGTAGCTGGGATTGAATGTCCTTCTTTGACTAAGGAAGGGCTGAAAATTGTGACTGACAGGACCACCAAGTCAATGCGCAGTGTGTGAGGGTGGGGGTAGGGAGTCATTCTCCAAAAGGAGATAGAATGCTGATAAAGAAAAACAACAGATGCACTCTGCATTTCAACCGTGGGTTGCCAAGCAACATCTTCCCACTTTTTTCATACCATGTACAATTTTTTAAATGCCTCTGCCTAGCGTAATTAGCTCATATGCAAACAAAATATACACTCAATTCATTCCAAACCCATGTCCTGTTATGACATTTACTCCTACCCTGATTTCATCATAATTCTCCATATTTTGTAATTTGTGGGCAAAGAGACAAATTTAACTGTCACCCACCCACATCATACATAATTTTAGGATAAGAGGAAAGGAAAGAAAGGGATAATTTTTTAAAAAGTCTGACTTTCTGCATGTTATTGTGTATTAGTTTGACAAGGAAAAACCCAGTCTTCCTATTTTTCTTTAATTCTTACACCACTGCCATTCATATTTGTGACATCAGACATGAGGAATTTTTTTCCCCACAACAAGCAGTTCTCCATGACATCAGCTGATGTACAATTTCTCAACTCTAACACACAGATGGAGGGCTTAGTCCTACAAGCCCATCCCTCCCATCCTGCTTCAGCTGTCAACCAACCACTACCTTGGTGGTACAAATGAAAAACTGGAAGTATTTGTGTTGGGCCCAGAATTAGCCATGGACAAGATTCTGGGGCCTGTAAGCTTAAGGATGAAATCCTCACCAGTGCTTCTAACCAATCAGTTAAAAAGCAAAAGTTCCCACAAACTTCTTTGGGGTTAGTTAATTTGCTAGAAGTGACTCACAGGACTCAGAAAGGCAGTTTACTTACTGTTCACCAGTTTATTATTAAAGGTACAGATAAAGGATACAGATGAACATCCCGTTGGAAGACATGCACAGGGAAGGAATGTAAGAAGGAGCACAGGGCTTCTATGCCTCTTCTGGGTTCACCACTCTCCCAGCACCTCTACATGTCCACCAACCTGAAAGTTCTCCTAACTCCATACTACTGAGATTTTTATGAGGGTTTTATATGCTTTCATATAGGAATGATCAATTATTAATTCCATTTCCAGCCTTTCTCTCCATTCTGGAGAATGGAGGATGGGGCTGAAAATTCCAACCTTCTAATTATAGCTTGATATTTCTGGTGACTGGTTTCCATCAAGGAATCCAGCAAGAGTGATGTCATTAGAACAACAACAGCAAGAGAAAAAGAAACCACTACTATCACCCAGGGAAAATTCCGAGTGACTTCTGGAAATTCTGTGTCCGTAACTGGGATCAAGACCAAATATTAGAACAAAAGATACTCTTAGTATCTTGTAATTTAGGAAATTACAAGGATTTTTAGGAGTCCTGTACCAGGAACTGAAGGCAGATTTATAGATATCTACTTACATACAGATACATGTGTTTTCTGCTATCTCACAAAGTTGTACCTCAATAAAAGAGAAAAAAATCCATGGCACAGCAAGGAAGGAAATGCAGGTTGAGTAACTGATTATGGTATTTGTTACTTCTTTCCTCCCCTACCAATCCACATTCTCTTGTCATTGATAATTAGCGCAATTGGTTTAGGACTTGCCATGGGGCTGTGGTAGCCAGCCTTCAAGGTGATTCAAGAATCGCCCTGCAATTCTCACTTCCTAATATTCACACCCCAGTATAGTCCCTTCCAGTCATTAAATGAGTCCTATGATGTTTAAAATTACTGGGATTAAAGCCCCTCCTCTTACCCCAAGGGTAGATACATCATCTTGTTCTCATGCTCACCTCTCTGGCTTTCACCTCTCTCTTCACTTTGGACCATGAAATAATTCTCTTCTTACAAGTTCAGCCATATACTTCCTTACATTTTAGCCAGTATTTTAAAAAAAGATTTATGTACTTATGCACACAAGAACTGAGGTATAGGCCAGGGGTGTGGGGGGGGGTGAGAGGATTCACCTGAGACAGTGGGGAGCAGAACTACTGAAACACACTGCTGAGGGGAGCAGCGGGCAGATCAGGAGAGCTCTGCCATTCCATGTGGGTCACTTCCCTGGCCACATTTTAGCCAGTATTTCTAAGTGTTTACCATAAGAATGTTTTCTAGCACCCCAGATTTCTGAAGTCAAAAGTTCCAGGGTGTCTACTTTTCTATTTCCCCAACTAGAATATAGTCTCCACAGGGACAGGGAAGAGATATTGCTCATAATTGTGTTCCTATAGTCTAGTACTGTGCCTGGTGCATAGTAGGCAGTCATCACATGTTAATTGAGTGGCTCTAACCAGTGAAGGAATGGACACAATAATTGAATATGGGTTTTCTCCTTAATTGAGTGCATTTTTGTTTGCACATAAGATTATCACATTGATTAATTAAGAAAAAGAAGTACATAGAAAACTTTTCCCCACTTAAGATTCTTTTTAGCGTGACAATGAAACCTTGACACTTGCCTTTTAGATATCATTGTTTGGTCTGCAAACATGTGATCATTTGAGTTTTACTTCTTTCACACTTACATACACTTTTTCAAACTCTAAAATTCCCTGGAGGAAGTAGAATGAGGTTATACTGACTTCACTATCACACCAACAGGACATGGACTTCTCCATGTCAGGGTAAAAGAAACAAGATTAATTTATATAAATATATTATCTGTCTTGTTTGTAAAGCCTGTTCTTTAATGGATGAATATTTTAGTGATTGATTTGAAAATTTGTATTGTTTAGAATAGGTGTCCCATAGAATGTATAGTTTAACCAGGTCAACTTCATGATCCAAAGAGAACAATTCTACGCCTTCCTGGTGATGCTAGGGGTTAAGTCTCAGTGCTATCAAGCTATCCAAAGCCACTGCAGCAGAAGGCTGATCCCTCCCAGGAGCTGACCCACATGGTGCAGCAGACCTCTCCTGTCTCACCAGCTGCTCACCTGCTGCTCCCCTCAGCAGTGTATTTCAGTCAATCTGCCTGTTCTGCTCTCCAGTCTGTCTCTGGTGAATCTTCTCACTGCCCCTGCAACTCTGGCCTGTACCCCAGTTCTGTATGCATAAATAAATAAATCTTTAAAAAAAAAAAGGAAAACATTTGCCATTGACAAGATGCTGGGGTTTATATATTTCAAGATGTTGTCACCAGTGCCATTATGACTTCTGAAGTTACCACCCTGGCACATAACCACATACCACCCAAAAATCTATGAAGGCAGGAACCTATATAATTAAATCCTTTCTTACCCATGCCCAGTGCAGGAAATATTTTTGCTGTGTTTGGAACTTTGTCAAAGGAGACGAGGTCCAGGGGGTCTCCAAAGACAACGATGTTGAAGAACATGGTGGGATTTACAAGGCTGCATGAGCAGTCCTTGTCAGGTAGAGGCATCAACTTAATTACAAAAATGTCTGTCTGCTCATTATGTCTTTTCCACAGGTCAGTGAGACACCAGTTTGTATGTAGTACATCTCTGAGATTTAAGATATGAGCTGTACTTTACTGAAATCCCAGTAGGATGGATTTGAACTTCTTGGAACACAGCAGATTCTCTGACTTATTCAACTTAACCAGGAGGGGAGATCTTTGCTTCTATCTCTACTCAAGTTATGAATGATCAAACCATTGGATGTGCTTTGACTTAGGTAGCAAAACAGTAGAAAGTAACTGAACTAGAGTTAGCACTTCCCAAGTGTAGCAGCCTCCTCCTTAATCATCACTAAGGCAGACACTAAAATCTTACTGAGTTGCAGCTTTAATCATATTTTTTTAAAGAATCACCATTTTGAAAAGTACCCCATAAAACTATATAATCTTCAGACACCCCATAAAACCCAATTATCTCTTCAATACTTTGGTCACTGGCAAACTGAAGATATCATTTTTGAGAGATTTTAACTTCTACTTAAAGAGCAGGTTAATAAAAGATCAACACAGTCTTGTTGATAAACTAAATATTGGAAGGTTCCACTATTTCCAGTTATGTTGAGGTCAAGTTTTCATCCTCGCTAAACAAAGATCACTCTACTTCTAACTTTACCTGCTATTCTCTTCCTCCTTTTTAGTGAGGATCGCATTACCCAGGAAGTTCACCAGCAAATTGCATGGTTGAATAAAGCCAGCATTTTCCCCCTTGGGTTGTTATGACGCCATAGAATTGTAAAAAAAGAAGAGAGAGAACAGGTTCAAAATGGAGCCCCTTGTGCTAAGTCCCATATGGCCAAACTGAGACCTACCCTAATTGCATTTTCAGCCTTTCCCAGGAAAGTAATCTTAACCAGTTTCTCTCTAGAATTACCTGGTTAGCACCAGGTAACTTGCCTGTTAGTAGTGAACTTACCTGAAATAATTTGCTCTTTTCTTGCTGTCCCCTCTCCCCAGCCATTAATTTTTCATTTTGTACCACTCTTCAGGGTCCTTTGTATTGCTAAATAGGATTCTGCCCAATACAGGAACCGTTGAACCAAACACATGAACTACAATCAATAAGATCTTTAAAATTTCCTCAGTTCAATGTTATTTAAAGGAAAAAAAGGCAATGGCATTATAAGGATGCCATTAAAGGATGCATTCCATTAAATTAAATTAAATTCCCTTAAAGACCCACACCCAATAGCTTTAGATATGTAGGTCACAGATTCAGAGTTGGGGAGGGCTGAATTGCTGCTCATAACAAAAGAAAACAAATTTGGAATACAGAAGGCAGGTTGTTTTGGCGGGGAGAGAAATGGGAGACAGCAAAATCCTAGATTAGATGTTCTGGGGTTTAAGTGTCAGTGAGGAACCCATAAAACGGCAGTTTAAGATTGGAGTTTTCCCTTAAGTTTATGTGCACATGACTCCACTGTAAAACATTTCCTTCAACTCTCCCTGCCTGCCTCCCAATTTTCTATAATATCTACTACTCATATGAATACCTACTTCGAATAGTTTTTTTAAAACTTGGAGAAAGAAATGAGATCATACATGTGGAAGGAATCAGGAATGCAGAGGGGTAACATGAGAATGTAAGCCCTGGGAATTCACAAAATTCTTAAAGCTGTGGCTTTCCCACAGCGTTTTAGGATTGGAGGGTAGGAGCAATTTTAAGTAATCTCAGAGGGCAGTCATTTCAAAGACGTGTGCTTGTCCTCTCCTTTTCGCATCCCATAAAGTGGGTCTCAAGTTGGAGCGGAGTCTTGTGCTCTGCCTCCGCATGGGTCCACTCCTGTTGGCTGATGTCCCTAGCAGCCTTCTCGTCTACGAGGAGGGCTGGCTCTGGTGACCAGTGAGCCTCACCTTGGAGATCACACAGTGCCCCGGGTGCCCAAACCACACAGCTTCCTCAAACCCTGCACCTTACCCCGGGTTGCATCCATTCAAAGCTAACTTATCTCCAAGGAGCGCTGTGGGATGGACGTGTGGTCACTGGCTGTGGCAGGACAGGAAGGGGGACCCTACCCCTCCCACACCTGTCCTGCATAATGCCACCTCCCCACCTTCCCCTGTACCTTATTCAGTTCTCCATTCTTGGGTTTCACTAATTGTTCTGCCTTAGCAACCTCACTCCTATTACCCCCATAATTTGCAAATCTGCCCCCCTGAAACTGGAATTAGGACTTCTATTTGAAATGCATGATGGTTTTATTTATTTCTTTGATCCTTAGCTTTCCAAACTGTCCTCATAGGCCTGCTGGGAATAATGAGCAGGCCTGTTGAAGAGTCAGGTACCTCTTAATGGTTTCTCCCTTTTCCACACAAAGACACAAAGGCCCTGCGAATGCTTTGAAACTAAACCCTTAGACTCCTCCAGTCTGTGCTTGTATGTATTACATAAAAAGCAGCCCAGAGAAAGGGAGAAAGAAGGGGACAAAGAGTGTGGTTTTCTTTTTCTAGCTACAATTGTTTGCATGCTCTGGTTTTTCTGAAATCAGTACACAGAGGCTGAAGGAGGTTATAACTTGCCTGAGGTCACACAGCTAGTAAATGGTAAACTGAAAGTCAATCCCATTCCCAGAATTTCAGATTGTTTATAGGGCTCTTTCCGCTCTATGTGAGCTGTCCTGAAAAGTTGGGTCTGGTTACCAGAAAAACTGGAGTTGCAAAAGGTTTTCCCAGTGAAAAACAGTGTAGGTCTTAGAAGGTGCTCATAGGTCCTCTCGTAGAGAGATCTGTAATTAAAATCAAGAGTGTCCCATGTCTTTTGCAGCAACTTGGATGGAGCTGGAAAAGATCATGCTTAGTGAGATAAGCCAGAAAGAAAAAGAAAAATACCTGATGGTTTTGCTCATAGCAGGAGTATAATGGACCAGGCGAGAAAATAATAAAAATAATAAACAGCCATATACCAGAGACATTTTGTGGGGGTGGATTGGGGAATGGGATCAGAAACGGGGGAGGGAAGTGCATGGGACTATGGTGATGGCACACGGGTGACTTGGTGATGGGAAACCCACAAGGATTACAATTGAGATGAAAAAAAAAATGTACAAAATTATGTAAAAATAAACTACTATATTAAAAAAGTGTACAAAAAAGTATAAATAAATAAAATAAAATAAACAGTGTCCCCTTCTACCAGGGAAGGTCAATTGAACTAGCGAGGCATACTTAAGAGCTGTGTGTTGGCCATTTCCTGTGCCACATGGAACCAAAAAACCAAGCAATAATGTGTAGTGAAGAGTAATGGCTGGTGGGAGGAAGGTCTAGAAAGGGATTCCCACTAGCTTTAACTTCTGCTTCCAATGGATTCCTACTTTGCTGAGGGAGTCCAAAGAACTTGGACAATACATCCCAAACCATTCATTTCCAAATAATAAATTAATGGCCATTTAGCACACACTTTCATGTGGCTTCTTGTAACATGAGTCAATGGCCAAATGCCCCAGCAAAAAAAAAAAAAAAAAAAAAACCACAGACTTCCTGGGAACCTGAGTAAGTTCTTGAGAATTTATTTCTCCAATTTTAAAAAAGGGTAGGATCTTACTCATATGATTTTTAAGGTGATTAAATGGGTGGATAGGTGAATAGGCCTCAGAAGAATGCTGGACCATAGAAAGCAATATATAAATGTTAGCTGTTAATCACATTTGTTGTCTTACTTACTTCCATTACATATTTGGGGAAACTAAACCCCCAAAAGTCAAGGACTTTACCAAAGTCATGCAGGAATTGCACAGTAAGGCAGAGCCTAGAACTAAAGCATCCTGATGCTGACTTCAGTGTTTGGCCCACTAGCCCACAAGTCCTGCAGTCCTGTCGCAGGAGTTTCCTTGGGAATAAAGTAAGAACCCAAGCCCTGAGGGTGTCACATGAGCTAATAAGGAATAGCTCCCTGCCTCTGCTCCTGGTTAGAGAATCAAGCCATCCCAGCTCAGCCTGCCTAACTGAGCTCCATGCTGTACAATTGAAAAAAGGTAAGATGACTTAGTAATGACACCATAAGATTTTGAGAAAAATTTTGCTAAGAATCCTGTAGCCAAAAATATGTCTGCTAGTGTTTAGGAAATCAGGAAGTGTGGGATCACAAGACACCAACACCAATGATATCAGCTTCCGGAGCAGCAAAGTGGGTGATTAGCAGGGAAATGCCTGGAACCATAAGCCCCCATGTGCTGTCTGAGGAAGGCCTAGGCCTGTTCATCACTGATAGGATGAAACTGACATAATGTCATGGTGTTTGCTTTCTAATACTTCAGCACAGAAAAAAGATGATAAAAACAAAGAGGATAGATAAAGCAAAATTGCAGATAGGAAGATTACAAATATTGAGTATCATCTGTATGTTTTACTGAGAGAACCCAGAGAAACCTCTAATTCAACCTGGAAGAGTTTAAGGAAGACTCCCAAAGAGATGATCTTTTGACTTTGTGTTGAAGCCAACACAAACAGACAAGCCAACAGAGGTGATATGACTAAAAAACTTGTCATACACGGCCCTCCCTGGTGGCACAGTGGGTGAAAGCACCGATTATGAAGCTCCCCAAAACCACTGCAGCACCTCCTGGCCAGGAAGGTGACCCACATGGCGTGGCAGACCTCTCCTGACCCTCTCGCTGTTCCCCTCAGCAGTGTATTTCAATAGATGTGCCTGTTCTGCTCCCCACTCTGTCTCTGGTGAACCCTCTTACCCACCACATCTCTGGCCTGTATCCCAGTTCTGTAAGCATAAATAAATCTTAAAAAAAAAAAAACAAAAAACAAAAAACAGTCATACAGCTTGAAAAAGACCTTCACTTTCCTATTCCAAAGTATTTTGTTGCTCTCATATGTGTGGTCTCTTTCTAACAGCTCTGCACAAGAAGACTTTCTGCAATAATGGACATGTTCTATAATCACACCAAAACACAGAAGCCACGCATCACGTGGCTATGGAGAACTTAACATGTAACTGGAGTGAATGAAAAACTGAATTTTAAGTTGTATTTAATTCTAATGACTTTAAATTTGAATTCCAACAGCCACATGTGGTTGTGGTTGTCATGTGAACAATGTAGTCAGTCAATTACAGTTTGTATATTGATTTTTGTATATTAATTTTTAGCTCATTTCCTTACTGATTTGTCTTATTTATGGTAGTTTTTCATTGGTTCACTTGGGTTCTCTTGGCATACAAACATGTCATTGACAAGTATTATTTTGCTACTCCTTTCCAAGTGTTTTCTTTAAAAAAAAAAAAAGTTTCTTTATACATACAGAACTGGGGTACACGCCAGAGGAGCAGGGGCCGTGAGAGGACTCACCAGAGACAGAGTGGGGAGCAGAACAGGCAGATTGACGAAGTATACTGCTGAGGGTAGCAGCGGGCGGGTCAGGAGAGGTCTGCTGCACGATGTGGGTCACGCCCCTGGCCTGGGATCAAGCTCCTGCTGCAGTGGCTGTGGATAGCTTCACAGAGCTGTTTTAACCACCTCCACCACCAGGAAGGGCCCCCAAGTGTTTTTCTTATTTAGTTGTATTGGCTAGTAACTACAATTAAACGTTACGTAGTAATAGTGTATATCCTTGTTGCTGTTTTAGTGGAATGTCTAAGATTTTTTTCCTTTCTTTAAATGAAAATGACCAAGCAAGTGGCAAATGAGTTCTTTTCTCCCCCAAAACTTACTCTTAGCCCAGTGCTCTCTATGCTGCTTTGTTTCCTTTAAGTTAGAAATCTAAGCAGGTCCCCTCTCCCTTTCCCTCAACTCCTCTCTGACGTATCCAGGCCAACCAGCTGCCAAATGTGGGCTCTTCTTTCCATTTCCACCACTACCACCCCAGTCTGGTACTTCTCGTCACCTAGGAGCATTAGAAGACCAGCTTCTTCATTTGTCATCCTGCTCCCACTTTCCTTCAGTCCTTTTTCCACAAAGCACGATCCTAAACTCTTGATCTGTCCTATGGCTCCCCTACTTAAAATGTATCAGGGGCTTCTCTCTGCTGTTAAGATAATGACCAAAATGTGTGAAATGTCCCACGAAGCCCTGTACCATCGCCTCTGCTTTCATCCTCAGTCTCACCTTTCTTCCCTCCCTTTGTCTTCGTACTCCAGACACATTGGTCTGTCCCTGTGCCTTGACCGTGGCGTTGGAGCTTTGGCACGGTTCCTACGCCATGAGACTATCTTGCTCTCCTTTTCTCTTTGCCTGCCTAAGTACTACTCATTTCTCAGACCTCAGGAATGCTCAGCCACTCTGAATCTGTTACACACTTTCATAGCTTGTTGCTCTTCCTTGTAACATGCAGGACATTTGTGCTCACTCAGTTAACATGTTTTTCTAGGTCAGAACAAAACAAAACAACACACACACACCCAAGACAGGACTCTGCTGTGTCCCCCACTCTTAGTGCAGGACTTGGTGCATAGTAGATGTGCACATATATTTGCTGAATAAACTACGCTTTCCTCCCCTGGGGACAAAATACATCACAACCTCATTCATATCTCATCTAAGTCAAAGGAAGCAAGGTTATCAGCCTCACACCTTGTAGAATGAAATGTGCAAACTCTCAGAAGGGTGAGGCTGTCTAACATCCAGCCTGAACCCACACTACCAGCCAACCCACGCTCTCTTCCGTGTAGCATTTACTCCCCTCGAGTCAATTCTCCACCTACTTTTTTTTAATGCAAATCACTTTTCTGCTTACAATTTTCAAAGCCTGCTTGCTGTTCTCAAAATCTGAACTCTCACTATGGGCTGGAAGGGCTGGGTGACCTAGTTCCCATATACTTCAGCAAGTCCACCTTGTTCCACCAGGCCTCTAATTTGCCTCAGTCTGGACGTGCTGTTTCCTTCAGTATTTCAAATATATCAGGCTCTTTCCTACCTCAGTCTGCATTAGCTCTCTCTCCCTCCACCTGCAATGCTTTCTCCCTTCCCTTGGAATGTCTGGTTAATTCTTCTCTGTGATCTAAGCCAAACATCAGTTTTTCAGAAGATTCTTTCCTGCTCACCCTGATTGAAAATAGCCTCCACGCTAGTTTCCTCTATTATGGCATCCTGCTTATTTCTTTCAAGTCTATTGCAATTTGAAATAGTCTGATTTATGACTACTTTTGGTCCCTTTTTGTCTTTGTCATTGGTCCCTACCAAGACTGGAAGTGCTAATATGTTCACCAGTCTCTCCACAGAGCTTTGCCTGTACACAACACATAGTCTTCCCTTTATGGGTGTTTGGTAAATGGATAGTTAACGTGGCAGAGCCAGCTCTGGACTTCCTGCAGTGCAATATTGAAAGTGTTGCCTGATTTTTCCAGCAGGTGGAGCCCACGCCCCACCTGGTCCTTAGCAAGGTGGTCGTCAGCTTGGCTTGGCTGAAGACAGAAGAGGGAGAGGTAGAATTTGTTGTGGTAATGCGAGATTCCAAGCACAGAGGAAGTTGTGATGACACTTCTCCCAAAGGATGGGAAGGTATGAACTGTCCAGGAAACCCCTACAGTAGCCAATGACCCAAAAGGATCTCAGGTCACTTTCCCACTTCCTTTATCTCCAAATCATCTTCCCAAAAGTCAGTAAGGGGTCTTTGAGAAGAACAATTATCTCTGAACATGAAACTAGAGCGAGGTGAGCATTTTCAATTCCACATCCCCATTTTACAGATGGGGGAAAAGACTGGAAACAGAGCATCATGATGGGTCAGTGGGTCTGACCCCCTGGTCCTCTCCAGTCATTGCTCACAGTCATCCAACTCTTAGCCCCTCCTTGGTGTCCTGAGGGGCAGGGGCAAGAACAGTTTTTGAGAGGCATGCTAGAGCAAGGGTAACCTGGACTAGTGTCTACCAGCGGGCCAGAGGCCAGAAGTATATTTCAAGGCCAGGCAGGTGGCCTGCAAAAAAGGCCTATATCTAGATCTAGGGCTGGGGAGATTGGACTCACACTTGAGGGCAATGAGGGCTCACAGAGGATTTCTGAACAGAACTCCTAGGTTATCTCGGCTAGTTTGCGAAGGAATGTGAGATTCAATCAAAGACAAAGAGACAAAGACAGTGAGGATGCTGGTATAATCTTGCAGGTGAGAGAAAAGACCTGAGCAGTCAATTGTAGGAATGGGAAAGATGCAAGCTTGAGTGGTTTAGCAAGTAATTATTTATTTTTTTTAATTTATTTATTTGTACATACAGAACTGGGGTACAGGCTAGAGGCTCAGGGGCGGTGAGAGGATTCACCAGAGACAGTGGGGAGCAGAACAGGCAGATCGACGAAGTACACTGCTGAGGGTAGCAGCGGGCGGGCCAGGAGAGGTCTGCCGCGCCATGTGGTCACCTCCGGGGCAGGCGGGAATCGAACTCATGCGGAAGCGGCTTCAGCTTCTCAGTGCTGTGCTTTAACCCGCTGCGCCACCAGGGAGGGCCAGCAAGTAATTATTTTTTTAAGGATGAGATTTGGTTGTTATAGATAGAAGTAGAAGGACAAAACCTTGGGTACTAGAAGGGAAAGGTGGGGAATCAGAGCAAAAGGGAGAGGGAGGCCACGGGGCTGTGGTAGAGGTCTACTGGGGCGTTTGGCAGAGGTGGTCTGTTCACATACACATGTGGCATGTGACCCTCTAAAACATATACAGTGTTGCAAATAAGGCCCATCATGTCAGTCAAGGGACACATAAAAGAACATTGAATGAGGGCTTGAGAGTAAAAATGTGGACTGTAACTCAAGATTAACTGGGATAGATTTAAAAGGGATTGTAAACATAGAATCTCATGAACTTCATGGTAACCTCCAGACAAAAATGCATTGAAGAAACAAAGGGAAAACAAAATGGAATCCAAACAGAACACAAAAGGAAGGTATTGAAGTCTCTTGTATGGAAATAAAGCAAAGAAGCAAACAAGGCAAATGCAAGCCCTTAGACTCTGACAGAATGATAGTTAACAGAGGAAAAGGGACTGGGGAGTGTGGAGCAGGGGGAGAGAGTGATAGATAATGATCAGACCTTAGCTGGTGGGTGTGGGTGTAGCTGTATATCGGTATATCTGTATATCGGTGAAATAACACAGCGCTATAAACCAATGTTATTTAAAACAAAACAAACAAAAAAAAACTTAAAAACTGCTGAGCAGAAATTCATCAGCAAAAATGGACCTTCCTTCAAAAGGGAGCCCCATACCCAAAGTAAAAACTGCCTACACAGTCCTTGCCTCCTCTCCGGGCCTCGTTTATCCATCTATAAAAGAAAGAGGCTGTGGGGCCCTCCCTGGTGGCGCAGTGGCTTAAAGCACAGCACTAAGAAGCAAAAGCCACTCAGCCTGAGTTTGATCCCCATCCCGGAGGTGACCCACATGGCGCGGCAGACCTCTCCTGAACCGCCTGTTGCTCTCCTCAGCAGTGTACTTTGTCAGTCGGCCTATTCTGCTCCCCACTCTGTCTCTGGTAAATCCTCTCACTGCCCCTGCACCTCTGGCCTATACCCCAGGTCTATCTGCACAAATAAATATTTAAAAAAAGAAAGAAAGAAAGAGGTTGAATTCGTAACCTTGACACTGCCAGTTTCTGTCTTCGAAAGTCTGGAACTTGGCCTAAGTGTGGGAAAGCCAATGATGGGCTGGGACAAACTTCTAACAGTTTGCAAGAGCCTACTGTTCAATTTTCAGGAATTTTGCAAGGTAGTACAACCCCTGTAACTTGGAATTGGCTACTGTGGGCGTATTTATACCAATGAAATGGGCAAAGGCTACAAACGAGGTCTTCCCCATGACCTGTTTCTGGGCCAGAGGTGGGTGGTTTTTCACCAGCAACTTGTGTGAGACTCCTCACCAACACCCACACCCCCCACCAGGTACATTCTCCAGCACTGTCAGTTATAGCTGTGGGAAAAAGTTACACGTCTCCGGAACCCCACAGGGCTCCCTTCAGAGTCTGCTCCAGCATAGCCGGCATCTCACATCAGGGTGGGAAGTCCAGCATGTGGGAATGGGTGGAGCAAGGTCTGTCTGCCAGGTGGTCAGTTGTTCTCAGACTCAGGGGAAGGCAGGGTGATGGCAAAGGCCCTAGAGTCCACAGACCTGGGATGAGATTCCAGGAAAGTCACTCTTGGCTATATGATTTAGCCTGTCTCCATTGTCCCTGTGGCCTGGCTACCTTATTTTATCATCTTGAAAATGGACAGTCCCAGCTTAGCAAGAAAGCTTTAGGACTTAAATGAGGATACCACAATTCAGGCACATGCCCCTTGCCCAGGGCAGCTGAGACTTAGTGCTCCTTCTCACTACCAAATCCTGGCACAGGAGGACTCAGTGAGCAGGTGAGGGCAAAGACAAACAGGCAGTTCTCTTTACCAGCTTTTATCAAAATTAATAACATTAATAGCTACAGCCATACATATATGTACATACAACACTATATACAAGGTCATTAAGTTATTAATTAGTATCTGTATAAAACGTTTCTGTATTAGTGTTCTGGGCTAGGCCCATCAGTCCTTGGCATATTCACAGTAGCAGCCCCAGGGCTCAGCCCCAGGAGTGGCCAGAGGGCAGGCAGCATGAATGGCCTGCCTCACAGTGGGCACATGAGGTGTCCTGGGCCGCTCACACTTGGACTCCCTTCCTGGCACCTGGAGACCAGCTGTTCAGTGAGCGGGCAAGCAGGTCTAGGGTCCTCTGTGAGACCTGGAGACCTAGGCCCCGAATTTGGTGGCTTAGAGCAACACAGCAGACCTAGAGGATGCTGGCCAGCTCTGTAGAGTCTGTGTCGGAGCAGCCTGAGCTGCTGGCTTCTTCCCTGCAAGAGTTAGAGGACACAGGTTGGAGGACACATCCTTACCCCATTCTGCACCCCCACCTGCTTGTTGGCCATAGGCTCTTCTTTCTTGCCATGAGGTAGCTGGTTTGCACACTCCTACTTTTGGTTCAGAAACTGCTGGTTGGCTGTTTGTGCTGCCAACAGGGCCATACTCTGGCCTGACCTGGCTGATGAGCTGGCATGACTCATTCCAACCTGCCCTTTGGTCTCCTACAAGGTAGGACTTGGGCCCTACCCAAGGAGTTGCACCCCAGGGGAACTATGCAGAGTACAGGTGCTGGATTCAAAATACCCAGGCTCAAGCCCAGCTCTACCCCTTAGCAGCCAGGCTTGTCCCTCTTCCTGGTTAAGCCTCAGTCTCTACACCAGTTAAGTGGGAGTCCACAGGCACCTCTGACACTTAGGGGCTGTTGGAGGTTGCCAGCAATCGTGACTGCACATTCCTTAGGATGGAAACTCCTCGAAGGCAGGGATTTTTGTTTGTTTCATTCAATAGAACAAAATGCCTGGCACCTGGTAGGTTTCCAATAATATATGTAAAAGCCCTCAGCACTGTGCCTGGTGTGTAGTTCAGTGGTAAAGAAATGTCAATTGCCATTATCCTGCCTTTGCAGTGGGAAGGGGGAGAGGAGCTGTCGGGCAAGATGTGCAGGGAGAAGGTGGACTTGGCCACAGAGGCTGAGGACTGAGACTGGTCGGTGCCACCTCCCAGGTGCTGCCCGGCCCTCACCTTAGAGCCTGCAGGGCTTTCTTGTTCTGCCGCCGTTTCTCCTCATCAATGGGATACAGTTTGAAGAGCAGCAGGCCCAGCAGGATGAGGACTATGGGAGCCATGGTCACCAGCATCTTCAGTGTAAACTTGACACGCTCCGGTTGGGAGCAGCCACGAGTCTGGTACCCAGCAAAACTGTGGGAGCCAGTGGGATGGGAGAGGTGAGGAGGGAACACGGGGGGACTGGCCCTACCTAGCACTGCCCCAGGCCTCCACCCCACTCACTCGAGACTGAGGGTGGAGATGCCCAGTGAAACACCAGACGCAAACTTGGTGAAGAAGACATAGAAGGAGAAGAAGATAGGCTCTGTCCCAAGGGAGTGGGGCTTCTTCAAGTGGAAGTCATCGATGACATCAGGCAGCATGGACCTACAGAGGGTGGGAGAAGCATGAGCACCCACCCGCCCAGCAACCCAGCCCCTGCTACCCATCGGGCACCTGTGTCAATGACACAGGTGGCACTTGGTGTTTGCAGGCCTCTAGCACACATCAGTAAGGAGAGGACCCCTTCATGCACATAAGCATAGAAGGCCCCTTCCTCCAAGATGAAGTAGTCCCCCTCCAAGTGCTTAGCCAGACATAAGCCCCATTTTTCACCTAATTAGGTGCTCAGTTCACATCCTGTACAAGCATGAAAGGGAGACCTGCCCCACCCCCCACCTGCACTCAGAATGGGACCCCAGGATGGCGGCAAGAAGAAATGCCAGAATTCTGATTTTCCCCAAGAAGCTTCAGAGCTGGGGTGTGGGGGTGCTGGGGAGCACACACAGGTGGGTCTACGTATACTCACCAGGGAAGTAAGAAGGCAGCTGCTACACTGATGCCTGCGGCCACGGCTACCACGTACGTGAGGATCAGGTTTTTCTCTATGAGTGCCATCAGGATGAGAAACGGCACTGCCGACTGGGGAGCAGGTACAGAAGACGAGTCAGGCTGGAGGCTCCCGCCAGAAACCCCCAACCCAGGCCAGCCACATCCTCTCGGTCCCACTCACTGAGATGCCGAAGTAAACAGCTGTCTTCTTGCCAAACCGGGTTAGGAACCACTGCCAGATGGGAATGGTCAAGGTGGCTGAGAGCTATGGGTGGACAAAAGGGGTGCAAGTCAGGGAACTCCTTTGCCCTCCCTAGTGGGAGGGCTCGCTCCCTGCCCTCCCAGATAGCACCTGGGCAGCAAGGAGGTTGACGAGCACTTTTGGTAGTTCTGCAGGGGAGCTGAGCTAGTCCCAAATTCATCTCTTGCCTTGTCAGAGTGCAACTGAGCCCAAAGTTCCAGAGTTCCTGGCCTCCACCTTTGCTTCTTCTGTGCTCTCTATTTGGGCATCTAATCCCAAACTCCTTCCTTCCCTAGTTACTGAGACATAAGTGACACGCCACCATGTTGTATGACTTTAAGGCATGATGACATAGTGATTCGATATATGTACACAACCCTTTCTTTCACATGCCAAGCCAGGCAATTGAAAGTCAGCGCCAATCAAATATTCTGAGACCAGACACCTCCCTGACCCCCTCATGAACTTGGGCAGGTCTCGGAGATGTCCCTGACTATCCAAGGAACCTACCCGCCCCTCCAGGTCCCACACGCACCATGATGGCCAGGAGCAGATTCTGGAACTCGTTGCGGAAACCCAAAGTATAGGTGCAAAACAAGGCGAAGTTTCCCTCCACCAGCTGGAGGTGGAGTAGGATAGGGGAAGAAAACACAAGAGAAGAGGTGATATGGGAGTCAGGCTTCCCCAAGACATTTCCCATACTCCACAGAGCTCTGCTCTCCCCACCCCTTCCACCTGTCCCTCAGACTTTTCCTCATGGTAGTCCTTGGCCAGCCCAATCTCAGTGTACCCCTCACCTCAGGCTGAGCACGTTAGGCTCCCCTACTCACCATGAAAGCCAGGGAGGTGAAGAGGAAGGCGGCAATAAGCTTGACATACGGACCGTGGCTCATGACCAGCCGGAGACCCCGAAAGAAGGACATCGACTCAGCCTGCTGGGTCTCATAGGGTTCTGGAGACCAGAGTGGACAGTGAGGAGGAAAGAGAGGTCCCTCCTGAAACATAAGGCCCAGGCAGAGGGACAAAGCACCCAGGCTAAGACCTGCCTCCCTCCCCAAGGGCCCTCACCTCTCTGCTCCCGAACACCCAGGGTCAGGATGACAGAACAGATGACATAGATGGAGGCAATGACACCTGCTGCCAACAGGTACGCGCTTTGCTGCAAAGGTAAATAGAATCAGTCTGATCTCATCCCAACACGCAGAAGTGGGGAACAGTCCCTTTTTCTCTGGGGCCTCACTGTCTCCACCTGTGTAATGGGAGCAGAATCCCGGGGCTGTTTCTACTTCCGTGGGCTGGGCAATATTCCAAGGGGACAAAACGTTAAGAAGCTGAGCTTTAGCAGCCGAGAGCCCACAGTTCAAATAGCCCCAATTCCAATTAGTGCAATTCTCTAGCTCTGTGACGCTGGAAAATTATTTAATTTCTCTATGCTTCAATTTTCTTTTCTTTTTCTTTTTATTTTATAAGTTTATTTTTACATCATATTGTACATTTTTTTTTCATCTCAATTGTAATCCCTGTGGGTTTCCCATCACCGAGTCACCCGTGTGCCATCACCATAGTCCCATGCACTTCCCTCCCCCGTTTCTGATCCCATTCCCCAATCCACCCCCACAAAATGTCTCTGGTATATGGCTGTTCATTATTCTTATTATTTTCTCGCCTGGCCCATTATACTCCTGCTATGAGCGAAACCATCCGGAATTTTTCTTTCTCTTTCTGGCTTATCTCACTAAGCATGATCTTTTCCATGTGCTTCAATTTTCTTATGTGCAAAGTTGACATATAACAGTTTGCCTATCAAACACCCAACATGTTATAAATACTAGCTACTGGCACTATTTTGAGCCTAAGAAAATCACCCCATCTTCCCTCATGTCCCCACATCCTTGCCTTGCCAGGGGCTCACCGTTTTTTTGAGTGAGGGGGTACTCTGTGTGCGGTTGGCCACTTCAGATCCACTGGACTGGAGACAAGGCATATCTGCTTGGCCCACGATTTGCCCCTGGATTGCTGTGCCCAGCACTGTGCCCAGTACCTCCACAGTCATCCCTGAGCAGGGAAAAGCAGATCCTTTAGAGAAACCACATGGCTTAAGGGTTCCCAAGGAGGAAAATCAGATGCATAGAAGTCCAGCTCTAGCCCCAGGGAATGGCAGCAGGCAGAGGTGCCTGTGTAGGTGCGAGTATAGGATAGTGGGGTAGATGGCACTTGGCCTTGATGTGTGACCTCTGCACCTCTCTGGCCTCGCCAGAGCAATAAAGGGGCTGAGTTATTTTTAAGATGGTTTCACTACACATCCAAGAGCAGAGCTGAGAGCTGGGCCTGGAAGGGGAATAGTGTGGCATGAGGGTCTGGAAGTAGCAGGCCCAGGTCCCTATGGGAGGGACCAGCGGGCTGGGAAAGACTTACGATATGCAGTGGCCGAATCCCGCTCACTCTGCTCTGTGCTGATGAACATGGTGAGAGCTGAGTAGGGAACGTGGAAACACTGGTATGGAAGAGAGGCCCTTGGCCAGTCAGGTGATGGACAAACAGATGTGGCTTTGGGCACCAACCCTAGAGGCCCCAGGGATTGCCCTTACCCTTGGCCCCAGATGCCCTAGGAGGTGCCCACACTCACCGTGACCAGTGTCTCAAAGAGGCAGTAGAAAAGCAGGTACCACAGGGTCCGATTCTGTAGGAAGTCAGGCACGAACCAGATGAGGAAGTAGGCAATGATGGCCAGGGGTGTGGAGAAAATGATCCTGAGGAAGGGGAAATTCTGAATGGTAACTGAATGCCAAAGCACCAGGCTCTAAGCTTGCCCCTCGGGGCACCCACCTTGGGGGAGAAAGCCCCTCCCCCTAAGTCTACCTGCCCCAGGATCTCTGGGAAGAGGCTGATGGCCAAGCCTGGAAGAACAGGCTCTTGGACTGAAATCCTGAGCGTGGAGCATTAGGTCAGATCCCAGCGTCTCCCCTGGTGAGGGCTCCAGAGGAGGGGCTTCCTGTGACTGGGGGAGCTGAGAAGGGAGGCCAAGACCTCAGGTGGTGGGGCAGGAAGGAGCACACTTGACACTCCTGTTCTCACATATGCATGTGTGTGTGCACGAACACACACAAACACACACACAGCACACCAGCAAGGGTGAGGAGGCCAACTCCAAACAAAGGTTTTCCTTTAAGAGAAGCCACAGGGGAGGCCTGGGTCTAGTGTAAGAACCACGAAGGAAGCAGCTGCCGTTTGAGCCACACGCCATCATTAGTAGTTAGGCCGCCAGGTGGACTCATTTCAGCATCATTAAGAATGGCAGCAGAGGGGCCCTCCCTGGTGGCGCAGTGGGTTAAAGCACGGCACTAAGAAGCTAGAGCCACTTCAGCATGAGTTCGATTCCCGCCTGCCCCAGAGGCGACCACAAGGCAAGGCAGACCTCTCCTGACCCGCCCGCTGCTCCCCTCAGCAGTGTACTTCGTCGATCTGCCTGTTCTGCTTCCCGCTCTGTCTCTGGTGAATCCTCTCACCCTCTGCATCTCTGGCCTGTACCCCAGTTCTGTATGAATCTTTAAAAAAAAAAGAAAGAAAGAAAGGCAGCAGAGAGCAGCAGTCAAATGAAAGGCAGCAGAGAGCAGCAGTCAAATGAAAGGCAGCAGAGAGCAGCAGTCAAATGAAAGACCTTTGGGGGCCTCCCTGGTGGCGAAAGGGGTTAAGTCTCAGCACTGTGAAGCTATACCCAGCCACTGCAGCATGAGGTCCATCCCTGGCCAGGGAGCTGACCCACATGGCGCAGCAGACCTCTCCTGTCTGGCCGCTGCTCCCCTCAGCAGTGTGTTTCAGTAGATCAGCCTGTTCTGCTCCCCACTCTGTCTCTGGTAAATCCTCTTATCCCTGTCCCCACCCCTGCACCTCTAGCCTAGACCCCAGCTCTTGTATGCATAGTTAAATAAATCTTAAAAAGAATGAACAGCCTTTGAAGCCACACTCCAAGTCTATCAACAACTCTAACCTGATCTTGGGCAAGTTGTTTAACTTTTCTGAGGCTCATTTTCTCACCTGTAAAGTGAGAAGAGTGATAACTCCTGCCAGGTGTTCAGTGTTACTCAAGTAACATTCAATGCCAACCATGGACAAGGCATTAGTCTCCTAATTTGGGATGTCCCAGTGAACAAAACCCTACTTATATTTGAGCTGGTGAATAAAAAACACAAATGCAATTTAAAAGGTACATTCACTACTTAGTCTTACAAGGGAAAAAAAAATGTCACCTAGTTCAACAAAGATGATCCTGAAGAGATTATACTAAGTGAAATAAGCCAGATACCAAAATTCCACATTCTGTGGTACCATTATATATGGTCCCCAGAATAGTCAAGTTCATATGGTGGCTTCCGGGGAGATGTGAGGAGTTATTTTTTTTTAAATAGGTTTATTTTTTTTTTAAAGATTTATTTATTTATTTATGCATACAGAGCTGGGGTACAAGTGAGAGGTGCAGGGGCAGTGAAAGGATTCACCAGAAACAGAGTGGGGAACATACAGGCCAACTGACAAAGTACACTGCTGAGGGGAGCATCAGTGGGTCAGGAGAGGTCTGCCACGCCATGTGGGTCACCTCCAGGTTGGGGATCAAACTCATGCTGAAGTGGCTTTAGCTTCTCAGTGATGTGTTTTAACCCACTACACCGCTAGGGAGAGCTAGGTTTATTTTTTTAATACAGTTTAGGAAAATAAAACACCTCTGGAGAAGGCTGGTGACAAGTGTACATAATATATTTTTTATCACATTTTTTAAAAGGTTATATATCATTTTAAAAAGTGATTAGGTGCCATAGAGAAAAACAGGCTAAAGGGGATTTGGAGGGTGGGTATGCAATTCTCCACACAGAGGTGTGGCAAGGTGATATCTGAGAAGCCCTCACTGAGAAGGTGACATGTGCCAAGACTCGAATAAGAGGAGGTGCTGGCCTTGAGGCCATCTGAGGCAAGAGCAGGCCGGGGGAGCAGTCAGTGCAAAGGTCCTCAGGTAGAAGGCTTGCCTGGCAGGCCTGAGGAACAGAAGGAACACTGCAGGAACACAGGGCTGCAGTGAGGGAGATAAAATTAGATGAAACCAGAGAGGAAATGGGATACCCATCACATGGGTCTTGCAGGTCTCTGTGATGACTTTTCTTCTTCTTCATAGGACTGAAGTAGTTTTGAGACTTAACTTGATATTGAAATGTAGAATAGTTTGGGACATAGTAAGAGTTTGCTGTGATTATCACACCAGGAAAGTTCAGCAGGAGAGTACAGGCCCACAGCCTGGGAGCTGCGGGGAACACTGGGGATCAGATCCCAAAGCCCAGTCCACCTCTCAGTGTGACCTTGCTGCCACCTGCCTCTTACTGGGCGGCCTTGGGACCTGTCAGCCTTCCTCGTCTGAAGTGCAGGGTTTATTTCTTGCTTTCTTCCACCCTCTGAAACCATCCCCTATCTGCCTGGCCCCTTCTTCAAGTGAGGGCTTTAAATGCTGGCTGACAACAGTGGCTGGTCTGGTGTCCTGGAAGAAAAGAGATCACATGGCTCATGAATCCCCAAAGACACAGTCTCTTTCTACACTGAAAGGAAAAGGGGGGCCTGCCCCTGGATCTGACTGTGGTGTGGTCAGGGAGGAGGTCACGGGCACAGCGGCCCAACAGCCCACAAGTGATCCAGTGTGCGCTCAGAGATGGGAGGGGGCGTCACCAGGAGTTGCCAGCAGACAAGCGAGGACCTGTGCACAGACCTGATGCTAACCGCTGCTACCTGCCCAGAGAGGCCCTCCGATCCTATTTCCCACCGGCAGGGCCTCCTCTGCTCCCACTCTTTGCCTCCTCCACCCCTCCTGAATCGTCTGTCTCCTGTGAGAACAAGGGCTCCTCAATCACTCCATCCTCTCCTCCTAGGCAGCTGCGGCAGCAGACCCACCAACACTGAGGAATCCATTGTGACAGGGAGTAACCCGGGGCTGCGCAGCATTGGGCTGGCCAGTGCTGCTGCTTCCTATTGGCTGGAACTCATGAGGAGATGTGGCAGCCCAGCCCCGCCTCCCACCAGCTGCCAAGGAAGAGTGTTCCAGGGCCGGGTCTCAAGGGCCAGCTAGCTGGGAGCCCAGAGCAGCCTGCCCAGGTGAGACTGGCTGTCTTGCCTGCTGGCTCTGAAGCTGGATCAAAGGCCCCAACCTGGGCCTTGGCCAGGAGCTGGTGAGATTGTGGTGGGAGGGGGCCTCATGGGAAAGGAAGCTGTTGGGAGTTGGGGGCTGTGGGAAGAACTTTGAAGGCCGGAGACCAGGTATGGGCACCCCTGGGGCAGGAAGGCGCCCACTTGAGCCTGCATGGGCTGGAGATGAAAGGGGTATGTCACCCCCCCACCAAGCAGGATGTCCTGGAGGGAACCAGAGCCCCAGCCTGTGTATGTCTCCCTTTGCCTCTGATCTGCCCACCACCTCCCCCTATTGTGCCCCACAGCCTGAAGTTGAGTAGTACAGGCTTTGTATCGAGGGGAAAAGGTAGCTCACATCCAAGGGGCCAGAAATTGTGGACCTACTGTTCCACTCTTGGTATTACCTGCCACCCTTGCCCACCAGGAGCAGGTATGAAGGGTTGCCGAAACACTTAATGTGTGACAGGCACTATTCTAAAGCATATAAAGAAACACTTTATCCTCATCACAACCCCATGAGATAGGCATAACTATCATCCCCATCTAGCAGATGAAGAAAGCTTGATGCTCAGAGATGTTAAGTGACTTACGCAATATTGCACAGCTCTAAGTGGTGAATCTGGAATTCAAATTCAGGCAGGCTGGCTCCTGAGTGTAATCTCTCAACCACTATGCAGTACTACCTCTGCCATTATGGGAAGTGAGTGGGAGAAGTCAGAATTCCAACTTCTTTGACAAGGGCAGCAAGAGGGCTTGGAGCAGGTGGAGCTATTCAGTCTAGCACTTTGGTCAGCCTGGGAATGAAGTGGCAGGGTGTCCCAGTTCCCATGCCTGGGGCAGCTGAGACCTCAAGTTAGGGTTTCAACACTTGCATTTTTGTGTCATTTTTTTTTCTCACCCTCCAGCCGTGACAAGCCAGATGGATGGACCAAAGGGTCAATGTGCCGAAAGCCCTGCCTTTTGCCACTTTGAAGGAGTTGCTGCTTACTACTCACCAGGGCATGAGGCGGCCCAAGCGGGTCCAGGAGGATTTGCTAATGCAGAAGCCCACCAGGGGGTCTGTGAAGGCATCCCAAGCTCGGCCCACAAACAGGATGATGGAGGCAGAGAAAGGGTTTACCTGGAATGGGAAAAGGCAAAAGATGATCCCTCAACCTTCTACTACCTCAACCCTCACTGGCAGGCAAAAGCTGGGACTCTTTCCCTGCCTCAGCCAGGCCCCTGGACACTACACTGCTTCCATGCGGGCCTTCAGCATCTTCACCTGCCTTTTTAATAAAAACAGTAACAGCTCTCAACAGAAGCATTGAGTGCCTCCTCAGAATTTTTCCTCAGAATTTTTTCCAGATCTGTCCCCTTAAGTCCCTCCCTTCACTGCCCTCCTCCTCACCCCCCATTAATTCGAATGAGTCCAAAATAATTTTCTTGCCTCACATCCTCCCACCCCTAATATCAGAAGTAGCATTTTCTGAATGGCCACAGTATACCCCAATTTCCCCATCTGTATAATGGGAGTTATGATTTCTGTCTTGCAGGGTGAGATTCTCTTTTGGGTGTAGAAAAATGAACTCAGATGCTTTTAAAAAATGACCTGGGTACTTCCCACTCAAGTTACCCCCTTCCCCCAAAGCTTCTAGTTCTAAATATACCACTTCTCTGGGCTCTTCCTTATACATCAAGGCACTACTATTTTTATTGCGCGGGAAGCAGAGAGCCTGTCCCACACTGCAATCTCCCCTGTCTTTTCAGACCCTAAAACTCACAGCTTTACACTTTGATTGCGGTATCCTCATATGTGCACCCCACTCAGAGCCCAGCTCATGGGAGCTGCTCAAAAGCTCGCTAAAAGCAGTTATTTGCCTTTTCTGGGGCTCAGTGTTCCCACTTATAAATGGATACAACCAAGATGCCCTGCTTGCAGAGTCAGATGCTACATAAAAAAGGCCAGTACACCCGCCAGGACTGCTCAGCCTCCCACTCTTCCATTCAGACAAGGTGAATTCTCAGGATGCCAGGCTGCTAGCCAAGCCTTCTCAAAGTACGGAGGAACCCTGCTTCACCCTAAGTAATGCTCCCAAAGACTGTGTACTGGGGCACCCTAACCTAGCCTAGCACTTGAGGACCTTTCTGCCCACTGCATGCCTCTGCAGCTTGGGAGAAGGTGGGATATTCTTTGTCCCCAAGACTGGCAGCACCCACCAAACCCAGAGCCAAGCCAGCTGACTGTTGTCCAGCCAGGGACATGGTGTGTTAGTCTCTTCTAAGAACAGCGTCACCAACAGGCTCCGTTGCTTTTGCCAGGCAAGGAGGAGTTGCCTGACCTTGCCAGTTAAGAATCCGGGGCAGACAGACTCGCCTTCCAGATACTTTCCAAAGCCTATCTCTCAGTCACTGTAACCTGAGAGGCAGCAAGTAGGGATTCCTGGTCCCATTTCACGAAGGGGAAAACCGAATGAAGATACCAGGGCATCTTAGTCTATCCCACCTCTGATGCTGGAGGAGCCTCAGCACCCTCAGCCTACTCACCTGAGCCACATCCAACAGGTAGATCTGCAGGAAGAACCCCAGAGCACTGCCTGTCACCTGGTAGGGGGCCCCCCCAACTGCATAGCAAAGCTTGTTGCAAATGGATAACTGTTGCTTCTTCTTTGGTTCTTTCTATGAGGAGAGAATGACAATAGATTCAAGAGTCTGGCCTCCATTCTCGAGGGTTCCACAGGCAGAGCAACCCCCCCCCCCCCACCTCCTACCACCAACTTTGTCAGAAGGAACAAGACTGCTTTGCCCTTTCCCACCCAGGGAGATACTACTTCCCAGAAGAAAAGAAAAGGTATTCTCTGTTCTTACATGCCAGGAAAAAGAGAATCCATATAGAGGAATTTGCCCCTAAACCACTTAGCCCCACCCCATGCCCCCATTTTCTGTAGATACCTACCAGCCCACCACACCTAAAAAACTCCCCCTAAGGCTTCAGTCACATTCTGTTCCAGGATGAGGTGGGAACATGCTCCAGCAGCAGACCTGTCTCCACTTGGTATCAACTGCTACAACCTGAAAATCCTCTTGCTGCCAATAGCTGCCTGAGTCCAGCCCTGGCTCCCACACTAGATGAGAGAGACACCTGCCGGCTGGGTGAGGGCTCTGGAGAGCTGGGGGCCCCTCTCTCCCCTCCCCCCCCCCAACTGACTGCAGGCACAGCTGCTCCTTTCATCCCACAGCTCCCAGGTCCCACGAGGTAGCCAGAGCTTCAGACAAACCCAGGAGCTGCCCTCCTCCCCCAGCTCCTAGGGGACCTTGGAGAGGGAAGGAAACGGCTCTAGGTGCAAGGCTCAGTTCTCTGGGTGGGGCAGGACTAAAGTTGCCTTAGGAAAGTCGATTACTCATACAAAGTAGCAGCAAAATTGCTTACCGTGCTCCCTCCAACATCAACTAAATTTAAAAGGAAAGGGCAGTAACGTCCCGTCCTATATCTGTTGCCTGGGATCCCACGCTGGAGCCTCGGGATTTCATTGGGTCTTTTATTTTGTCCGGGGAGTGGAGGTCGGGCAAAAGTGAAGACGGTAAAACTCAGCCCGCGAGCCAGCCGAAACCGACAGTCACACAAAAAGCTCGGTCTGTTCCTTTAAGAAGGACGTAGCCCTTGTTCTTATGAATGAACTTGAGCGGCCCTCACAGCAGTTGAGGCAAAAGCAGTGGAGACAAAGGGGTGAGAGATGGAGGATCAAGGGGGGTTTCCCAGCCTTCTGCGGTCTCTCTTGCTTCTAGGGTGGAAAACCTAAGCTGTACGCCCCACAGGTTAGACAAACGGAAACCCCACAGTCGGGCACCAGTGGAGTTGCCGGGAAGGCAGCAAAGTACCGGTGAGCAATAAGGGAAGGGGGGCATGGGGCGCCTGGAAACCTTCTACATCACCCTGTGCCCCAAGGTACTCGCGGGGCCCTTTGCTGCCCGTGAGCTCTCGGTCCACGGCAAACCCAGGATGTCCCAGAGCCGGGCCAATCCCTGGACACCCTCCTCGCTGCCTGTCCCCCACCACTTGCTCTCCACAGGGGTGCCGTGCACTCACCTTCACTCGGGCCGGGTGTTCACCAGCTGGGAGGACACCAGTGGGCAGCAGTCCAGCCGCGGACCCGCTCTCGGCGCCCTCTCCTTTGGCCATGACCCGTGGGCCACGCCGCCTGGGACCCGGACCCCGGGATGCAGCTCTGCTCCGCGGGCCTCTCTCTGCACTGCCCGGGCTGGCGTCTTATTCGCCGCCGCCGCCAGGGTTGATCTTACGTGTACTACTAAATCAGCGTCCGGGCTGGCGAATCTCAAACCTCAAAAAGCACGCCCCTTCGCTCCTCTTAAAGGCGAGGCTACGGTTCAGCGAATCCCCTGCCAGGATCCTCCCTTTCGCACACCCCCTAGGCTGTGCCTGAGAGCCACGTTCCTTGGTCGCAAGCTCGTATCCGGCTGTGCCCTCGCTACCAGAGGGAGACCTGGAGATTCACCTGATTACACGAGGAAACTGTGTCCAAAGGCGGACAGTGCCTTGCCTGAGACCCCCCCAAGAGAGAGCCAGTTCTTCCTTAGCGGTCACTACACTCCATGACTAGTG
>NW_004567109.1:21059629-21087122 GCF_000260355.1 Condylura cristata | reverse complement strand
CGCAACCCCCGCCTAGAAAAGGTGGGGCCCGGAAGCCCACTGCTGCCTTTAAAGTCTGGAGTCAGGCAGGTCTCTTTCTCCTCCAAGCCCGAAAGAAGTAGCTCTGGACTTGCCTGCCATGCACCCCTCCCTTTTTTTTTCTCCCTGTCCCCAAGGTCGACCACATCCCTTGTCTTTGGCATTTTTGGGGCCCTCAGAGATGGGGGAGGAAATGGAAGCCACTGTCCCTGCCCACAAGGAGCTACCCAGTGGCAGAGCTGTCACAGCCCCTGTCTGATAGTAATAGACCTTTTATGGCGCCTTCTCATAACCTCTGCGTGAGGGCAGTACTATTATTAACCCCATTTTACAGCTAAGGAAAAGGAGGCTCAAAGAAGGGAAACAGCTGTTATGTGGCAAAACCAAGCCTGGGAGGTTTTATCCAATTCCAGAGCCTTCTTCTGCCCCCACCAGCAAAAAACCCCAGAAGGTTGAACAGGGTTCATGTATCTCCCCAACAAGAAGTCCCGGGAAATCCAAAGCTGCAGTGGCACCCTGCTTTGAAGCAATCAAGGAAAGACGTGAAAAAGAGAATACTGAGTAATCTGTCTTTGAAAGGTGATGGGCAGACTAGTCTAGAACACAGGCCATACACACAGTTGCCAGAGAACATTCTTTTCTAGTATCTCTGGCCCCTTATGCCAACATCACCCCAGGCTTCCTGGACATTCAGGAGGCCAGGTGGGGTGAAGTTCACTCTGATTAGTGAAAGGTCACTCACCCTGTCTCTAAGTTTGCTCAATCTCAGGCTTCTTTTTCCTTTCTTAAAATCTTTTACTACTAGGAGGAGAGATGAGGTTTGGCTGCCCTGGGATGAGAGCCACATCAAGCTTCCTTGTATGCCTACCAGATCCCATCTTGGCACACAGCTCTTGGCCCCTGCTGAGCAGATGAGAGCCAAAGTGAAGCAATTAAATACAGTGAAAAGGGCACCATTCGATTCCCACGATTCCAACAAAGCTGTGCGACACTATTTTGTCTCTTCCCTTCTCTGAATTTGAGTCAATTGAGGCGGACTCTACTGTTTCTTCACACGCCTATGGAATCACAAGTGATTTGGATCCCCACCAGACCGTGAGCTTCTGGGAGGTAAGAACCATGTCCTTTTCATGGTACCTCCCCACTAGCTAGCTTGCGCCCTAATTTGTGGCAGGAACTTAATAAATACGTGTTCAGTGATGCATGCTCAGTCTCCCTCAAGTACAAACACAAGAGGAACCCATTTGGAAAAGCCTGAGGCTCCTCCATCTACTAGCTGTGTGGCTGATCCTGGCAAGTCACTTAATTAACCTCTTTCTTTAAGTGTATAAAGTAGGGATATTAATAGTGACTACCTGATAGGGTTGTTTGGGGTATGAAACAAGAAAATACACAGGAAATGCTCAGCATGAATGCCTGCAAGCTGAGGCTGGACTGGTCAGTCTCCCTCCTGGCCTGATTCCAATGCATCACTGTAGCTGTGCAAGATTCCAGATATGGCCTGACCAAGCCAGCACAATAGGCTTATTATTTCCCCCAGTCTGGACAGGACACATTGTTAATGCAGACTAAGGACTTTTGGGCTGCAGACCCTTTCTCTCCCATGACTAGTTTCCATCAGGTTCCGATCAACTAAATCATTCAGATTCTTTTCACTGGAGCAAGGGTCAAGTCAGATCCCCCATCCTGTGCTTTGTGGAATGTCTTGACGCTCACAGGAGGGCTGTGTCACCTTGTTTATTCCAGCCTGTTGAAATTATTCTGAATTCTTATTCTATTGCCCACTGTTTTCTCTAAGTTTAGGTCCTGGCTACTCCCTGTGACTTCAATTCCCATCCATACTCTTGGTCAGGATAGAGCCTCATAACCCACCACCAGAGACACATTCACTGTTAACCAATCAGGACACTGCTAGCATAACTGTTAACAGTTTTTAAGCACCCACTGGCTGCTGGTTAGCACAGTGCTAAGTGCTTTATACAGTTGAGCAATTCAGAGGTTAGGGGTGCTGAGGCCCCTGCCCCCTCACAGAGGAAAAGTCTGAGTATTTTGACTCTCACCAAATAACTAGTAGCCAGAAGCTTTACCAATAACATAAAGTTAATTAATACATATTTTGTATGTTTCATATACTGTCTCCTTACAATAAAGTAAGTTAGAGAAAGTGGTATTAAGACAGCAATAAGGAAAAGAAAACATTTACAGTACTTACAGGACTGTGCTGTGGTTTCTATCTATCATCTGTTTATAAGGACAGATGAGTAGACTCACACAATTTAAACCGCTGTTCAAGGGTCAACTGTATATAGCATCTCATTTAATTGCAAATACAATTTTATTTACTAATTCAAGTTTGTAAGTGAGGATAAAAAATGATAAATTAAGACTTACTATTTATTGAAAAGTGTGTGATAACTATATTTTCAATATGAACAAATGAGTTGATCAAAGTAATTAATATTAATTTCATTCTATTACATACATTTCCATGTTACATTTTCAGGTGGGTGACCTAATTTTATTTTATTTTTTTAAATTGTAATAGTTTATTTTTACATCATTTTGTGCCTTTTTCCATCTCAATTGTAATCCCCGTGGGCTCCCCACCACCAGTTCACATGTGTGCCATCACCATAGTGGGGAGGCAATGTTTTAAACCTCTCTGACACTCAGAGAGGAGAAGCATGGACCTATGTGATAAGTGCAGAATTGAGTTGTCACATGTTCTGATGATGAGTTTGGTTGTAGCCTTGTCACTTACATATGTGGTCCTTCAGGTGCATACAGTCCACGTCTCCAGTGGTTCTCTTCACCACTCTTTTCCTACTGCCTACTTTCTTACCGCCAAACCTCCAGGCCTGGAGCCCAAGCACTTTGCTGAGATACCAGTCCACTGTGAGCAGAGGAACAACCTTTCCAGCCCTACTAGTCTCAGGAGCATGGAGCAGGCCCTAGCTCCATTTTTTTTAACACCACCCCTTCCATCTCGGACAGTAGTGAAGACCAGGGTTTGTCCCTGGCGATCAGACAGACAGTGCCCCACTCTGCCATGGGACCACCCTCCCAGTCATTTTTGAACTTCTCTAGGTCTAGCCCAGCCTCACAGCCTCAGGCAAATGAAAGTCACAGCGCCCCCTATTGCTCTCCACCTGTCTGTGCAGCTTCTCCCTACACCATAGCAAATTCTCTTTTAAGTTTAGGCCTCAAGAGGAGGCCACTGGGTACCTTGAGCTTCTTGGGAGGCAGGGCAGCGGAATTAATGCAAAGATCCTAAAAACAGATTACCTGGCTTATAGCCCAGGTCTACCATTACTCTTTGCTAATTTACTCTTGGGAAAGTTCCGAAATTTCTTTGAGCCTCAGTTTCCCCACCTGTCAATGGTGATAACAAGGTACCTCTCCCATAAAACTGGTATGAAGGTTAAATAGGAGTACTTAGGACAGTGCTTGGCATGTAGTAAGTATTTTAAAAGTTTTGCAGTTATACTATCATCACCTCATTATAGTAACTGGGCAGAATCTCACCAAGTACGGTCATTAAAATTAGAGGGAAGAAACTTTGATGTAAATGGCTAGGGGCTAGATTTATGTGTGGTGACTCAAGGTGGTATTTCTAGTACAGTAGGATGCTGCCAGGGTGGTATTACCAGGTGGAGCTGTTGAAATGTTGATGCTAGGAAACTATGGCTAGTGGAGGTGTTGTCAGATACCAGCGTTGCCATGCTGCAGTCTGTTATCCAATGGTAAGATCTCTTCAACCCCCACCTTCTGACTTCTAGAGAAAAGGAGCCCAGCCCATGCCTTATAAAATACTTAGCTCAACAGCCACTATAAATTTACATCCTGGGTGGTGCTCCAAGGTGCCAGGCCAGGGAATGGCATGGTTGAGGAGGTAAGGGCCGGGCCTGAAGGCGAGGGTTTCGGGAACAGCTGCTGCAATGTGGGTATCCCCACCATTTCCCCATAGCCCCTTGGCCTGGTAGACAAGAGGCAGGGCAGGAAGTAGGAAGGTGGGACTTTTAAGGGTTCCAGGAGAGGCTCTTGAGGGAAGAAATAGTTAAGGGCCTCAGAAGTCACCCGAGGCTGCCAGCTCCTGCCTGGATGTTTGTTAGGCAATTATGGGGCAGGAGAAGCCTCAAGCAAGGCTGATCTATCTGATTCCACAAAGCTTAGAACACTCCACGGGTGGTCTCCTCTCCTAAGCTTCAGGACCATGCTGAATGATAGGTCTGACTTCGGAGTTTCAGTTGTTTGGGGCAACAGAGTAAGGAGAATCTCCCAAATTTTCCTTGGACCACCTAGTACCCACCCCCAACAACAACCAGTTTCCCTGCATCTCCTCATGCTGCACTTCTAAGTTTAAAGTCCTCCCTAGAAGAAAAAGACAGCCTTATACCCCAAGAAGACTCCAAGTCTAAGAGTCTTGCTGAATAGATGTAAGAATGATGAAATGGAAGAAATTGAGTAGGTCAGCCCCAGCTCAGAGAACCACGCCTTCTGAGGCCAGGGTACAACTCTGAGGGAGTCCCAGTGGTTGGATCAACCTACCAGGTGGCCTCAATGTTCACAAGATCAGGTGAGGTACTCTCTGGGCAGGAGCCAGCGCCTGACCTCAGAGAAGGAGGAGGACTGGGACCTGTGTAATAATCCTTCCTGGCTGGCCAGGACTCTGCCCTGGCTCTCCTCATTCTCACCCCACATTCCTGCATGGAGGCCCAACACTGGTCTGCTGATCTGGACCCTCTCAGAGTTGAACTGGAAGAATCTTTAGGAATAAGTGACTTGCTGAACTCAGAGCAGTGAGACAGGTTAGAATCTGCCTTGGGAAGTCTCACAGCCCTGGAGTACAAACCAGAGGTGCAGGGGCAGTGAGAGGCTTCACCAGACACAGAGTGGGGAGCAGAACAGGCAGATCCATTGTATGAGGGGAGCAGTGGGCAGGTCAAGAGAGGTCTGCCACGCCATGTGTGTCACCTCCTGGGTGGGAGATCGTGCTTGCACTGAGGCAACTGAGGCCAGCTTGCAGTACTGCTGCGTCCTAACCCATTGTGCCACTAGGGAGGGGGCCACTAGGGAAGGTGCCACCACTCAGCCCTTTGTAATGCTATTTGCCACTTGCTCTATGGCTAGCTGAGACCCCCAGCTTTAGGTGGTTGCTTTTAGACTTATGGTAACCCTGTGATCACATCCTGAATAGAAGCAAAGACAGTGTGGACTTTAAGTTAGACTCAGCAGAGTTTGAATCTAGTTTTGTCTCTAGCTAGCTCTGCAACCACAGGCAGGTCATTTCTGAGACTCATTTATCTGATCTGGAA
Organism: Condylura cristata; assembly: GCF_000260355.1. Classification (NCBI taxonomy): domain Eukaryota; kingdom Metazoa; phylum Chordata; class Mammalia; order Eulipotyphla; family Talpidae; genus Condylura; species Condylura cristata. The sequence goes on along the minus strand of NW_004567109.1, from coordinate 21,081,789 downwards.
TAAAATTTGTCAGTGTTATCTGACGATAGATAAGATAGTGTGCATGCTGCTCAGCAAACATAACAGCTCACTCTCAACAAATATCAATTTATATTTCCTCTGATTTGCAGGATGTCTTTGATTATTAGACAATGGAAAAACAAATTTCTGTTCTAAGATTAAAATCCTAAAACATGTGGGCCGGAAAAAAAGGATACTTGGAGGAGGATAATGCACTTCTTCAGTGCATTATAAGCTACTCTGGGCTCATCCATCAACACAGAGATGCACAAGGCATGGAATAACTTGTCCTTTGATTGCTTCTTGGCCTTTTGGCTAAGATCAAGTGGGATAACTTTGAGCATACCCTTTAAGGAGTGCAAGTCTAGGAGGGCTTCAGACTTGCACTGAACCTTGAAGGAAGGGTAGGAGTTCCTGAAGGAAGGGTAGGCATGCCAGGCAGAGGGGTGAACAGACATGGAGGGGTGAAGGATGGAGGGCACAGGATCAATCAGCTTCAGTTAGCTTGGACACATGTTGGCAAGTACTGAAGCTCAGAGATAGTAGGAGGTTTTGCATCCTTATCCTGAAGACAAGGGGGAGTCGCTGAAAGGATTCCAAGCAGAAAAGTAAAATGTGCTTTATAAAGATGTCCCTGCTACTGGCCAGGCCCAGGCCCTTATCCCATCTCTCCTGGACCGTTACAGCAACACTCTAACTTGTCCCAACAACAGATTATTTTTAACAAAGAAAGAAAAGGAAAGACTCTTTCATCAGGCTGTTTAAAGTCTACCTCTTACGTGTGTTCAATAAATGTTTGATGAATAACTCAATGAATGTTGGGGCTACCTAAATTACCTCTTCCTCTATGTTTCTGGATCTATGGGCCAAACAAAGCACTTCCTGGGTTTTTTTTTTTTTCCCTAGCTGTAGTGAGATCAGAGAAAGGAAGGGATTTGTTCAAAGTCACATAGCAAGTCAGCAGCAGTGAGCCTGTGCTTCCCATCCCATTGGGGTTCTGAAGGACAGCCCCTGCAGAGAAGCACCAGGTCATGTTTTGCTTCCTATCTGAGCCCCAGGATGGATCAGAGCTAGAGGGACCTCTCCATTTGCCCTGACCACCCCCCCACACACACATGAGCTGGCCCTCTGTCCCCTAGTGCCAGAATTAGGGTTGAGATCTGGATTTCCTCTTTCTCTGCTTGCAGTCTTGACCTCTCCATTTGAGTTTCTCCCTAGGAGGAGAATTAAGGAACAGGTAGGCTCTAGGTGGGGTGTAGGGATCTAGCCACCCTAACTCTTCGGCTGGCTTCTGAAGTCTAGAGCTCTCCCAGATTCTAGGCTTTTACATAAGTTCTGAGCTGGACTCTAGGCTACTTTGGGATGGAGTATATGAACTCTGGTCTTTGGTCAGGTTGAACTCTGCTTACATTGTACTCTGGGTTCTATGGTCTGGGTTCTGAATTTTCAACTGAACTTTAGACCAGGGTTGGGTTTGTTTGGGCTCTGGGTTCTAGCCTTTGGGTCAGGGTTGGGCTCCAGACTAATGTAAGCTAGCTGTATTCTCTGTCCCCCAACTCCAGGCTTTGAACTCATGTTTTGTAGGTGTGTGTGTGGCGGTGAGGGATGGTGGAATCACGGAAGATAAAGCAGCGAATTCCTCGGCTCCTCCCTTTACTCCCTTACTCTTCCTGGAGACCTTCAGTGTTGCACCTTCTTCATATAGAGGCCAAAAAAAAAAAAAAAAGTATTAATAGCTTTCCTTCAGCTGCCTGAGGATTTCTCTGACCACTAGAAGAAATCAAAGGTGAAGGTAGAGCACGTGGCAGAGAAAGACAATCCTCAGAAGCCAGGACCTATGCTACTTGTTAGCAAGGCTTTCCCACAGAGCATAGAGCAGCCAGGAAGACAGGCACCCACACCCTGGCTCCCTGTGGGTAGGCATGGGCCTGTGACTGAATCTGAGGGCCCCAGGCTTCCACTCCCACCTTTCCTACTTCGTTCCCTCAGACCTTACCCCACCTTCTTTTTCCAGCCAGGAGCTAGGCTAGAAGTTCTGGGTCTCCCCAAGAAGTTAATTCCTAGAACTTACCTCAGTCTTACTCCTTACCCCAACTGCCTTCTTCCTTAAAATGAAGCTCTCTGCATTTTACTTCCCTGCAAGGAGGGTCCCTTCCCTCCCACATCTGGAGACTTCAGCCTAGCAGGATTCCTCCCCAGCCCACTCTGGACAGGCTCATGCCTCGTTACTGTTCCCTCCACTTAGCTCTTCCCTGGACTGGCTCCACTTTTATTTGTTCCACCTCCTGACTCGCCCCCTCTAGCACCATGAATGCAAGGCCCACATGCATGCCACAGACTTCACTGAAGGGGTAGGAATTCCTGTGGGAAATACAATTAGAAGAAATCATTTTTAATTATACATGTCACGTGACTGCCTAAGGGAAAAACAACCAAAACCAGTTAACAGGATGTCCTCACATGAGTACACTCAGTTCCTAACTTTATTCTGCTGTCTTAGATCTTCCTCCCCTCACACACCCACAGAAAAGCCCACCTTTTTTAGTTCTCCACCAGGCAAAATCTCCATCAGGCTTTGTGCAGGAAACCTCACCCTCTAAGTCACATAGGAGGGGATCAACAGGATAAGAAGCACTTAGTAGAATAGTTCCCAAAGGTTGAGTTATTCAGCTTAGAAGAATATCAGGAGGATGGAAGAATATCAGGAGCAGGAGGATGGAGGGGTGCAGGAAGTGGGCTTTCATCAAATAGTCTAGGATAGGCATCACAATTTTGACTCTCCATATTCAATCCCTTCAAGTCTTTCTGCCATTGAGACGTGACAAGCTATGCTTCCTCCTCATTGTTCAGACTTGGCCTTTGGGGGCCTGTTGGAGACTTTGGGGAGGTGGTTAAAGGCAAGTCAAAAACCTGCATGTATGAGAGCTGTGCACACACAGACACACACAAACATGCATACCTATAAAAATGTGTATTTATTCTCAGCAGTGATGTGGTCTAAATGCATAGGGCTGGGGATCTGCCTTGGTGGCTCAGTGGGTTAAAGCACAGCACTATGAAGCTATCTGCAGCCACTGCAGCACAAGATCGATCCCCAGCCAGGGAGCTGACCCACATAGCGTGGCAGACCTCTCCTGTCTGGCCCACTGCTCCCCTCAGTAGTGCATCTCATTATACATGCCTTTTCTGTCCCCACTCTGTCTCTGGTGAAATCTTTCACCCCTCTCCCGCACCTCTGGCCTGTACCTTAGTTCTTGTATACATAAATAACTAAATCTTAAAAAAATATATATACAGTAGATGAGAAGTATTTCCCCAAGAGCCCCATAATCTGGTACCTGTCCACAGTAGGAATAACTCAAATTATTTTCATAGAGTGTGATATCAGTTGCTCTAGGAATATCCTCTTGCTTCAGGCTGTACCCTGATGCACCATGTATTAAAAAAGGGGCCTGATAATGAGCATCAACCCATAATGGTTCCTGTTGGTGAACACACCAACAGGAGCTTTGAAATGAATATTTCCTTCACTTTGGACCAGATGGAAAGCATGGGAGACGGAGAGCTGGAATTTCTCCCCACTCTTGAGCAGGGCAAACCAGAGTGTGTGGTACATTGGGTGTTCCAAGTTCACACTCATTCTTTCTGTATCAGCTCCAGCCCCCCATTTTTGCCATTACACAGTCTCTTACAGTTCTATTTGTGCTAGAAAAGCTTCAGTCTGAAATCCACAGATCTGTGACCTTCCTGGTCATGCTCACTTCTTAATGTTTCGTGTTTGTTCATTCTCTCTCCCCAGACAGACTGAGAGCTCCAGGATTCAGGGACCAGGCCAGGATCCCTTGATTCCAATGAGCATTCATTGATTCCTGTCACTGTGTCTAGCAGAGTCTTCAAGACTAACAGATAAACAAGCCAATCACTGCAGTCAGAATATGATTTTTTAAAAAAATGGTGGGGAGAAAAAGAGAAGAGACAGGAGCAAAGCAGCATCTCGCACAAGCTGGGGGGTCACTATGATGGGCCTCTCGGGGCTATGCAGTGAAACAGCTCTGGTCATGTACAAACTAGAGGTAGCAACTCACCCAGCCTGAGAAGTCTAGACAAGTCCTTTAAGGATCCAAGTGTTAGCTTGCCAGGACAAGTTTGCCAGGCAGATGAGGAGCAAAGGGCAAAGCAAGCATGAAGGATCAAACACCCAGCTTGCAGGGAGCCACAGACAGTTAAGAGAACATGCTGAAATGTTGAGAAATATGAGGAAATACATTTTGACTGACGTACCCGGCACATGTTGGGGAATGCCTAGAGTGTGTTTGTTAAATAGTTAATGACCACAAGAAGGGCAATAACAGAAATCCTAGTTGCCCACATTTGGTGACCACACACTCTTATATTAGGTGCTATGCGAAGTAGCTTACATGAACTTTCTCTCTTTAACTTTACAACAACCCCATGGGTTTCTTCCCTTCTGCAAATAAGGAAACTGAGGCTCAGAGAAGTTAACCAACTTGAGTAAGTTAATTCAGAGAAGTTAACCAACAGAGCTAGTAAGTGGCAGAGCCAGGATGGAGACTCAGGTGTCCAGGCCTCAAGAGCACTGACCCCTTGACCACTGCTGCAGAGCCCTGACCCTTGAGTGTGAGTGACCTCCATGCAAAGCCAGGTGGGCAGCAGCAATGAATCACACCAGCAGCTGTTCCTTTCTGGGCATTGGCACTGACAAATGCCCATCCCACCCAGGGAAGAGAGCTTCGTGAGTGAATTCTCTGAGCTGGGAAAAGCCTCTGAAATTCCTGGCGCCCGCTAGGAGCCCTCTCAGGGAAGCTGGGGTCCTGCTGAACCAGAAGAACACTATTGGGTGACCTGTTTTTAATCCTAGACATGGTGTGGCCTGGTTACACCCTTTAAAGCGTCAAATTCTCTTCAGTTCTCTTAGGTCTGTTTTTCCAAGTCACCTGTTTTCAACCCTAGCAAGACCGCCCATCATCACCTTCCTCCCCCCTCTCCCTCAACCTAGCAGGATGGAGCCCTTTGCTGTCCTTGCCAGCTCCCAGAGACTTCCTGGGCTTCTTCTAGAGCTTTTCCTCCTCAACATGACATGAAATGTTAGTGCTCCAAGGACCGCTCCCTTTAGCCCTCTTTACCCCCATTCTCTCTCACCACACCAATGACCATATTATACCAACAATTCCCACAGCTCCACCCAAGTTTGGATGCCTGGTTATGGATTTCACATAGTTGTTAAAGCAACAAACACTTTTTTTTTTTTTTTTGATTGTCAGGCACTGTGTTTGGCAGATGACATGACCCCAGCTCTCACAGCCTGGTGAGCAGATAGGATGAGGCAACAAGAATGCAGTATATTGACAGAGCAAAGGGGACAAGAGAAGAGACAATTGTTCCAAGGAAAATAAGCTTGGGCTTGACTGTAGGTAACAGAAAACCCCAAAGCACATTCATTACAACCAGCTAGAAAAACTAGTCTAAAGTTACTACAGCAGATCTGATCATGAGAACGTTGGTGCTTCCTGTTGCATGGCTCTCCTGTCCTGGCCACCCTTAACATGATGCATCTCACTGTCCAGTACAGCTGTAGTCATCACATTTGCATTCCAATGATGTGAAAGGTGTGAAAAACAACCCTCTTTCCTTTTTAAATACTGTTCCTGGAAATCATTCAAAACAGTCTGCCCAAGGACCAGTGCCATTGGCCAGCTCTTAGTTATAGTCACAACTAGCTGGGAACTTTCTGGGAACTTTCTCTTTTAAACTTCACAATAAATCCAAGGGTTATCTTCCCTTCTGCAGATAAGGAAACTGAGGCTTAGAGAAGTTAACCTGCTTGCTCAAGTTCACAGAGCTGGTAAGTGGTAGAGCCAGGGTTGAGATCCAGGAGTTCTAGACTCCAGAGCATTGACCTCTCTGCCATTGCTTCTCTCAATAGCAGAGCCCTGAACCCTGAGCATGAGTGACCTTCATGCAGAACTAGGCAGGCAGCAGTGGTCATGCCAGCCCCACTGTGAGGCTCACCAGTGGCTGTGACTTCCTGTGCATTGGCATTGGCAAGAGTCCATCCCACTCAGGGGAGAGAGCTTCACGAGTGAGTTCTTCAGGCAGGGAAAACTGTATGGTTCCCTAACTGTATGGTTTCTACTCCTGACCAACCACATGCCAGCTAAAAACAAGGGTTCTGTATCTAAGGATAAGCTGGATAATGGATGCTAGGAGACAACTAATAGTTTCAGCTTCAGAAAGCATCATGATAAACTGTATTTAACCTGAAGTTAGAGGGATGAATCAACATTAGGCAGGCAAAGTAGGACATTTAGGCAATGGTCTACAGTACCTTCTGGTACCACAGTACCTTCTTGGAATGCAAGTGGTACAGGGCGTCTCCAGCCTGGAGAGCATATGAGAAGTGACAGATAAGACAAACAGGATCCAGTCATCCTGAGGGGAGAGGAAACATTCACTCTAGAGAGGGAATAAGGAAGAGTCAACCTGGGTTAAATTTAGGTTCCTCTGGGAATCAGCAACCTCGTTGTGGTTTGGCTGTAGGAGACTTTAAACTCTCCATCTAGAACCTGGAGTTCCAAGAGATGCCAATTCACATTGGGCTAACCCGCCTCAGCCAGAGACTCTGGAAGCTCTGGAGCTGGGTTGTGGCACTAAGTAAATCATCTAAACAGTTAGTAACAGCAAGTCCACTGGCCTAGCCAGCCCCCTTGACCAATGCTGATCAAAGGCAATCAATTATAGCTGTAACATCCTTCTCAGACACATAATCAGGACTTCCAAAGGTCGTATTTATTTCTCTGGAGTGTTTGTAAATGCTGTGGGGCAGGCAGTGAGCTGTGGGAGGAGCTCAATAGACCCAAATCATTTGACTCTGCCCTTCTCTGCTCCTGTAGTGAGTGGACAATGACCTTGGTTCAGGCCACCTCGGAGAATTCAGCAAGGAAGCCCAAATATACCAGACACCTCCCTACTACTTAACAGAGCTCTCTGCCCTGCCCCACTTCCAACAAGATGCACATCACATACAGACTAGCAACCATCTGGCTTTGGCCACACACCAGGCAGGTCTACATACATCTCCGCACACAGTTACGCACAAACAAAAGTCACGTACACCCACCACACAAATGCTGCATAGAGGCACAGCCATTCATTGCTTATAAGCCCAGATCGCTTAGAAATATTCACACATTGTATACAGATATGTTCTCTGGGTTCAGAGCTACATGTGATGTCTCACATGCCCAGACTTATTGCGCACCATGCCACACATACATCCATGCCTACACATTCTCTCACCTACACTTTACACCCAGACCCCATTGATGTTGGTTCCTGTCTTTGGGGACAATGTCCCCAAGTCCCCTTGACCATTAGAACCCTTGCATTAATGGGACAGACATGCAGGGAGGCAGCTGAAGGAGAGAAGAAAGCACCCTTCCCTCCCTGACCCAAAATACTCATCCACAGTGAAAAAGAGAGACTGGCCTTTCCCCCAGTACCCTGTGGATCCATGTTTGCCCCTGACGTCAGGGACATGGAGTTCTGGGCAGAGGATCCAGTATGATGCCTTGACCTACCCCCACTGCCTAAGGGACAAAAGTCCCAGTCAGAAGCCTGGAAGCAAGGCTGTGCCAGGCCCACCAATATCAGAGTGGCGGGAGAACCCTTATGCAATGGACACCGTGGGAGGTACACAGCACCTACAGGAGCTGACCCTCTGGACCTGGGGGAAGGGTGAAGACAGGTCTTCGCAGTTGTTGACATGTGTTCTGTGCCAAGCGCTGTGCCCAGAGCACCATAGCAGGGTCTCCTGCCATTCTCACATTGGCAGGAGTTCTTGTCCCATTTCATAGTCCACAGAGTGGAGGGCTAGAATGTGCTTGAAGCTTCCAAGATTTGGGAAACGATAGGGTTTTGCTTTGAACTTGAGGCCTGCTGTCCTCATAGCCAGGACTCTGAGATTGGGCTGGGGTGCTGTAGCTAGGTGACTCCAGGGCTGGCGTAATTCCAGAAGTGGGCAGGCTCCTTGGGCCTCTGTTCTAGTCTTCTGCTCTCCCTCCTTCCTCCTAGGAAGTACTGAGGCAGGAAGCTTCAGCCTGGGAAAGTAGGATTGGGAAGACTGGTAAATAGTTGGGTGGGTTGTGAGTTTGGATCCAACATCAAATAGTTTAAGTACGTGTTAGACCTGGATAGTAATACTAAAGCGAACACCAGACCAGGAGGTGGAGCTAAAATTTGAAGCAGGTCAGAGTCAGAATTATAGTTGGAGCTGAACCAAGAGCCAGACTGGAGTTACTGCTGTCACTGCTGTAACAAATCCAGGCCAGGATAAGGGCCTACCCCTGGAGCCAGAGTCAGGACAGAGGAGTCCAGGGGTTGGGGACAGAGGGGTCCAGGGGTTGGAGGTTAAGGGCTTCCACCCTCATTCTAGTACCTCTCAGAGACAATGGTGGGCACAAGGAGAGGGATACAGGAGCTCGCATGTCTTAGTAAGAGAAACACTGGAACACAAAGAACTTTAACCCAAGGCACAGTCCACAGTGACCCTCCATGAAGCTGAGCTTTCAAGAGGGGCCAGAACTTCAGTTAACAGAACTGAACAAGGGAGATTGTAGTAGGCCAAGTTGGTGGTGGGAGGAATGAAAGACTGTTGGGAAGACCGTACGCAAGCATCCCATTGGGTAGAGCTGCCTGGGAGAACAATGAGCATGAGGCTGCTGAGACTGATGACAGGAGGCCAGAGGACCAGGTGACCTGCTCAAGAATTTGGACTTTATCCAGAGGGCAATGGGAGTATTGTTGGCAGGTGTTACAAAGGACAGTGACATGGAAAGCTCTAGCTATTGATGTGGAGGAGGGAGTAAAGGAGGTTAGGGAACCGGAAGGTAGGGAGACCGAACAGGTGACTGCTGTGATAGTCACATCAGGAGGTCATTGAGGCCCAAGCTGGGACAGTGACTCCAGGACTGGAAGGAAGGGAAAAGTGCAAGAGCTAAAGAAGGAGTAGGACTGAAAGGATTTGGTGATGTCTTTTTGATTGAGTGTGAACACCTAAGATGGAGGCCAAGAGTCAGGAAACTGAGAGATCTTTGCACAAGTAGTGTTTCCCCAGTAGAAGACATTAGGAGTAGAGCCCGACCTCCAACCTGGCCTTTCAACTCTTTCCTTCACCAGTTGTGTGTCATTGGCATGCTACTGAGGCTTTCTGAGCCTGGGTTTCCTCTTCTGTAGAATGGGGACAGTTTTATCTACTCTGAGGGATTTCCATGAAGACTAGACAAATAGGTTTGATCTTATCTTATCTGAAGCTCAGCCCTGCCCCAGGCTGGATTTATAGTTCTCTGGCAACATCACTGACTCTGCTGAGAGTGACTAAAGACACCTCCTGACCATAAGGACTGATATGCTAGTATCAGACTGGGGATAGGCAATAGAGCCTGTCTGTGGCTGCTCTAGGCAACTGGAGTCTCCCAACTTCCTACAGTTGGGAAGAATGTTCCAGGTGATTTGTTTGCTCTGCACTTGCCTTTGAGCTCCCCTTCCCAGAAGTGACCCAAAGGCCCACTAAGTGACCCTGCAGGACAGGAAGGAGCCTCTAAATGGAACGGGTTCTGCACTTTACTGCCCCACCTCACCCTTCCTTGGGTCCTCAACAGAGGACCCTCCCTACCTTTTCCTCAGGGACAACTCTGCGTGAGGGAAATGAAGTCCTCACAGAGATGCAGCTGGGCCTCACAGTCTTGCAGTCCTCTCTCCTTTCACATCTGTCCAACTCCCTTGAGCATCCTTAATCTATTAATGTAAACAGGGCTCAGGACCATCCTGGGCCACCGCTCTTCCCACACACCCATAGGGCGATCACACGACTGTCTCATCAGCAGAGCACCTGAATCTCTGCTTTCTTCCACTGATCTCAAAAGTGACCCAAACTTTCAGCCCCCACATGACTAAAAGCAAAATAAATTCTCCTCTATAGTAGGTCACTGAATAGATCCATCTCCCACCCCTTCTCCCAGAAACCTAACATCAACCTTGTCCCCTCTCTCTTCCTGGTTCCCTACACCCTGTCAGTCCTACTTTTTAAATACCTGTCAACCTGTCTGCTCCTTCTCTCCCTCTCTGCTCCACTTCCAGACAAGGTTTCTATTCTTCTACTCAATCACTGATTTCTGGTCTCTAATACAGCTAGGAAAATACAAATGCCTGCAGATATGTTCATGGTCCAAAGCACTCAGTGGCATAAACTGCCCCCATTCTGACATGCTTGTGAATATTTTATTAGGCAATGTCCCAGAAGGTAACATTTAATATCAGGCAGTCAATGATCACAATACAATACAATACCTGTCTTTCAAAATAAACTTGCCTTGCAGACCCTTGCAACAGGGGCATTGCCCAAGAGATTTTGTTTTTCTGGCGCAACAATTAACATCATTTTGAGAAAGGCATATAAAAAAAAAAAACATAAAAATGACTGCCTCTCACGTAGAATCCAATAGCAGCTTATGAAACATAAGCTCTTAAGGTCTTCAATCTTTTAAAAATAAGTCAATATTTGAGTTTTAAATAAAATTTCATAATTTTCATATGTTAGTGATCAGCTTTAAAAATCTTTAGAACCACTCCAGTGGGCAAATTTTGGTCTCTGATGCATTCTCCATACCATTCCTGAGACGGTCTTTTTCTTTTCTTTTCTTTTTTAATATAATATAATAGTTTATTTTTACATCATTTTGTACTTTTTTTTTCATCTCAATTGTAATCCCCCTGTGTTTCCCATCACCAAGTCATCCATGTGCCATCACCATAGTCCCATGCACTTCCCTCCCCGCCCCTTTTTGATCCCATTCCCCATTCCACCCCCACAAAATGTCTCTGGTATATGGCTGGTCATTATTATTATTATTTTCTCGGGGATGGTCTTTTTCAATAATTAAAAATAATTTTTAAAAACCTTCACTTAGGCCATCCCTGGTGGCACAGCGGGTTAAAGCACAGCACTAAGAAGCTCAAGCCGCTTGAGTTTGATCCCACCTGCCCCGAGGTGACCACATGGCACTGCAGACCTCTCCTGACCCTCCCTCTGCTCCCCTCAGCAGTGTACTTTATCGATCTGCCTGTTCTGCTCCCCACTGTCTCTGGTGAATCCTGTCACCCTCCGCATCTCTGGCCTGTACCCCAGTTCTGTATGAATAAAAAAACAAAAACAAAAACCTTCACTTAATGAATGCTTACTTATCGATAGTTACAGGTTGCAGTTATCGCCGTGGAATTCATTTACTCGACATCCCAGAAAGTCTTGGGGCTACCTTATCTAATCCAGCCTTCCACCTGGTGGAAATCAAATAATTTGCCCAAACTATAGGGCCAGTGAGTGAAGAAGCTGGAGTTCTACTCAGCCAGCTGACCACAGGCCAATCGCCAAGTACTTGGGACCTGCGCGGGGTTTTTGCACAGCAGATGCGTGAACGAGTTACTGCACGAATAAGTGAGAGAAAGTGCAGATTTAGTCTTCCCTGCCCTGTGAACTGTAGCTGGCACCCGGCAGCCGCAGAGAATCCAACAATGCCCAAATCCGCATGCTGGGGGGGCTGTCCAGAGGACTCAGTGGGGAGCGGGGTTCGCACAATGCAGGTGCGGCTGCTCCCTCCCTTCCGCCCCTTTGAGGCTCCGGGACAGCCTGGCCGCCCCTTCCGGAGCTCTGCCCGGGGCCTGAGACTTCCGGTTGGCCGCCTAAATTCCGAGTGGGAAGGGGGGGAGAGGATGGAGGAGGACCGAGGAGACGTCTCTCTCCAAGCATGCAGCGTTTGGTTTCTGCGTCCTAGTTTCCAGTTCCCAGGGTTCACTTCTTGGCTGTGTGCTTGGGGCATGTCTGCCAGGGTGCCACCACGGCTTTGTTGCAGCCTGGCTCCCACCCGGCCCCGCTTCCTTGACACACACAGTATCCAAGTGGATAAACACTCAAAATCAATTTAAATTAGGCACCCACCCCATCCCTGCATAAATACAATATAACAATAATTTCTACCTGGTGGGACACCTTCTGGTTGATGGGCCCAGCTGAGAGCTCTGCATGAGGAATCTCATGTCAGCTTTACAACAGCGGTGTTTGGTGTGTCCGCAAAGGCATTGCTTAAGGACAAGAGTAGTTCTGGGAAAATGCAATTTCGGTGATTTCATTGTTGTGTGAAAGACAGAGTGTATTTGCACAAGCCTCGATGGTGTGCCCTGCTCTACACTCCTACGCTGTATGTGGTATACTCAGTTAGAGTTCCTTGGCTGTGAGGCTCTGTTACTGTACTGCATGCTGGAGGCAACTGGAACATAATGATGTGTGTGTACCTAAACACATCTAGACACAGAGAAAAAACAGAGTTTTTTTTTTTTTTAACTTTTTGTAAGAGTTAAAAAGTGGAATGCGGCGCAGCGGGTTAAAGCTCTGCACTAAGAAGCTTAAGCCAATTCCTCATGAGTTCGATCCCCGCCTGCCCCGGAGGAGATCCACATGGCGCGGCAGACCTCTCCTGACCCGCCCACTGCTCCCCTCAGCAGTGTACTTTGTCGATCTGCCTGTTCTGCTCCCCACTCTGTTCCTGGTGAATCCTCTCACCCTCTGCATCTCTGGCCTGTACCCCAGTTCTGTATGAATAAATAAATCTTAAAAAAAAAAAAAGTGGAATGCAGCTTGAAGGACTAGAAGTTGGTCTGGGTGAGTCAGTGAGTGAGTAGGAGTCAAAGTGAAGGCCTAGGACATGACTGCAACTTTATAGACACTGTAACTTGGGCTACACTAATTTTCTTTTCTTTTAATATATATATATATAATCTATTCTTTAAGAATAGATTACTGTAGAAAACTCCTTGGTGGCACCGGGGTTAAAGTTTCAGCTTTGTCAAGTTATCTGCAACCACTGCCAGGGAGCTGACCCACATGACACAGCAGACCTCTCCTGTCTCACCTGCTGCTCCCCTCAGCCGTGTATTTCAGTCGACCTGCCTGTTCTGCTTCCCACTCTGTCTCTGGTGAATCCTCCCACTCCTGCAACTCTGGCCTGCACCCCATTTCTTGTATGCATAAATAAGTAAATAAATTTTTTTTAAAGATTTATTTGTGCATACAGAACTGGGGTACAGGCCAGAGACTCAGGGGTGGCGAAAGACTTAACCAGAGACAGAGTGGGAAGCAGAACAGGCAGATCGACAAGTACACTGCTGAGGGGAGCAGCGGGCGGGTCAGGAGAGGTCTGCCACGCCATGTGGGTCACCTCTGGGGCAGGCGGGAATCAAACTCATGTGGAAGTGGTTTCAGCTTCTTAGTGCAGTGCTTTAACCCGCTGCGCCACCAGGAAGGGCCTAAATAAATTTTTAAAGAATAGATTACTATAGCTCACTGTAACTTTTTCCTTGATAAACTTTCAAAAAATGTTAACTTTTGGAGTCTTGTAATAATATATTGTAGAGCTATACAAAAACATTTCCTTCATATCCTTTTTCTATGAGCCTATGAGCCCTCTTCTATTTCTTTTTTTTTTTTTTAGATTTATTTATTTATGCATACAGAACCAGGGTACAGACCAGAGGTGTGGAGGGGTGAGAGGATTCACCAGACACAGAGTGGAAAGCAGAACAGGCAGATCGACTGAAATACACTGCCGAGGGGAGCAGCGGGCGGGTCAGGAGGGGTCTGCCACGCCATGTGGGTCACCTCCAGGGCCAGTCCCCCCAACCCCCCATCGAGCTTGTGCAGCAGTGGCTGTGGACAGCCTCACAGTGCTGTGCTTTAACCCGTTGTATCACCTTCCTCTTCTATTTCTACTTTTTTTATTTTGACAACTTATTTGTTGAACACTGAGACACAAGTGCACACACAGGCCTTGTACTACAGGGTTGGGATTATCCATCACTGTCTTCATCTCTATATCTCAATCCCCTGAAGGGGGCAACAACTTGCAAGGAGTTGCCCTCTCCTATGATAACAGTTTATCATTTTATTTTTTCCCCATTACCATCTTTTAGATCTCCTTGTCCCTTAATCTCCCCTTAGCCTCAGCGCCTTCAGTGTTTATTGATGTCCACTGGCTTTTGACTTTATTTTTCATTATTGAATTGTCTGCTATATAAATATCTAATATTTGTTGTTTCTATTATTCTTGCTTGCTTTCCTATACATAATTCTCTCAAACTCTATCCATTTTGTTGAAAAAGATTGCATTTCATCCTTATGCTATACCCTATTCTATAGTGTGGCAATCTCACATCTTCCTGAGCCGGTCATCTGCTGATGGAAATTTAATAATGGCTTCTGTTGGAAGGATCTGGCTGAGCATTTTCTTGGAGAGTTGTCACTTCTCAGAAATATATCCATGGTGGTTTGCTCAGTTTCTTTTTTCATCATAGATGTGCTTGTAAACAGATAAAGAAAATCTTTGGGTGTTCAGATCTGTTTTTAAACTTGTTAAGGAGCATGTTGGGGCCTGTGAAAACTTCTAAACACTTCATTTTGAATTTTTCTTTGGGGATTTTCTTTTTTCTCCAGTTTCCTTTTATCTTGCTTCTTCTTCAATTATGCATTCTTTTCCAGTTCCAACAACTCCTCATTAGTCAATGACTCCCCAGAAACCACTTCCAGGAGCTCTCCAAGGCCCTCTTCACCCACACCCAGGTTTAAGTTGCTTGCCACTTTGGCCACAACCTTGTTGGTTTTTGGAAACTCCTTAACTTTAGCAAATCCTTTGAAGTCATGGATGAACAGCTTGAGTATCTTCTTTCAAACACCACTCAGACATTCTTCGGTGACATCACCCCAAGTTCAAGCAGGGCTGGTGCTTCCCACAGATATTGTAATCCTTCTAGAATTGCACTGATATCTTCTCATTGTTTTCTTCAATTGCAGCAACAGCCGGGCAAAGGTCCTCTTCAGGTGATAGACCTTAAAAGCTGCTATGATGACTTGATTCATTGATTAGATTAAAGAGGTAGTGTTGGAAGGGAAAACCCACTTTGATATCAGAATGAAAAGCAGCAACAAGGAGGATGTCTGGGAGTACTACTGACAAAAAGCAAAATTTGGAAGTTTATGTTACTCTCTGCACAGTGCTTCTCCATTTCACTGGCATGGCAATTCAAGATGGCATCTTGGAAGAGGGGTAGGTCATCTATAACTGCTGGGGTGGTACTCTGGCAGTGTGAGCTTACTGATCTGCTTGAAGGATCAGTAAGCCTCTGGATTCTCACTGTACCAGGTCACAAAGGGTTTTAGTTTGTAGTCTGTAACAATACCCCCAAGCAAAACTGTTACCCTGTTCTTTTTTTTCTTTAAGATTTACTTTTATTTATTTATGCATACAAGGACTGGGGTGTAGGCCAGAGGTGAGGGAGGATTCACCAGAGACAGAATAGGGAGCAGAACAGGTAGATCTACTGAAATACACTGCTGTGGGGAGCAGCGGGCCAGGCCAAAACAGGAGAGGTCTGCTGCTGGCCTGGGATTGAATTCAGGCTGTGTAACAGGGTGGTCCCCAGGAAGAGGAGAGGTATCAGGTTCCCTGCCCCACTCAAAAAGGAGGGTGGAGCTGATCAGGGAGGAGAAGAATCTGGAGAGAAGACTGAGGAGGAAGGAAACAGGATGGAGCCAGAAGGAGACCTGAGGGAGGCACATGGAGCAGAGAGACATGTGAAAAATGTGCTCTTGTTTCTTGGCTTTGGACTGGGTGAAATAGATGTGGGTGAGAGACCCGTGGAAGGACCACTATGGCACCTTTTTTTAAAAAAAATAATGTTTGTTTTTACATCATTTTGTGCCTTTTTCTATCTCAGTTGTAATCCCCGTGGGCTTCCCGTCTCCAAATTACCCGTGTGCCATCACCATAGTCCAGTGCACTCCCCTCCCCCTATTTTTGATCCCATTCCCCACTGTACTCCCATAAAATATCTCTGGTATATAGTTGTTCATTATTATTATTATTTTCACTCCTGCTATGAGTGAAACCATTGGTATTTTTCCTTTTCTTTCTGGCTTTTTTCACTAAGCATGATCTTTTCCAGCTCCATCCATGTTGCTGCAAAAGGCATGTGTTTGGGGGTTTTTTTGGCTGCTGAGTAATATTCCATTGTGTATATGTACCACATCTTTTTAATCCAGTCATCCACTTGTGGGGATTTGGGCTGTTTCCGTGTCTTTCCAACTATAAATAAAGCAGCAATAAACGTGGGGGTGCAGGTATCTTTTTGAATCAATGTTTTTGTGTCTTTTGGGTAGACACCTAGGAGTAGAATTGCTGGGTCCTATGGATGCTCCATTTTTAGCAGTTTCACTATGGCAACTTTTTAAAAAATAACATAATAGTTTATTTTTACATCATTTTGTGCATTTTTCCATTTCCGTTGTAATCCCTGTGGGCTTCCCATCACCAAATCACCCGTGTGCCATCACTATAGTCCAGTGCATTTCCCTCCCCCCACTGTTTTTGATCCTATTCCGTACTCCACCTCCACAAAATGTCTCTGGTCT
Organism: Condylura cristata; assembly: GCF_000260355.1. Lineage (NCBI taxonomy): Eukaryota > Metazoa > Chordata > Mammalia > Eulipotyphla > Talpidae > Condylura > Condylura cristata. Next base: position 21,065,258 of record NW_004567109.1, on the reverse strand, counting down.
ATAGCTGTTCATTACTATTATTATTTTCTTGCCTGGTCCATTATACTCCTGCTATGAGTGAAACCATCTGGTATTTTTCCTTTTCTTTCTGGCTTATTTCACTAAGCATGATCTTTTCCAGCTCCAACCATGTTGCTGCAAAAGGCATGTGTTTATTTATTTTTTTTTTGGTTGCTGAGTAATATTCCATTGTGTATATGTACCACATCTTTTTAATCCAGTCATCTACTTTTGGACATTTGGGTGGTTTCCGTGTCTTTCCAATTGTAAATAAAGTAGCAGTAAACATGGGGGTGCAGGAATCTTTCTGAATCAGTGTTTTTGTGTCTTTTGGGTAGATAGCTAGGAGTGGGATTGCTGGGTCATATGGAAGCTCCATGTTTAGTAGTTTGAGGAACCTCCAAACAGTTTTCCACACTATGACAACTTTTATCTTGATTTTGATTTTGCTCTTTTCCTCCCAGGCTTGTTTGGACATTTCTAACCCTTTTCTGTGGGTCCCCGCCAGAAGATGCTTTAGACTTGTGGCGGGCTTTCAGGCCTTGCTTTGAACCAATCCCTTTTGACTTTTACCGATGAGGGAGTGGATAAATTTGGGTGTTTGATTTTTTAAAAAACTAGATAGTTTGTCTTTTCTGTATTGCACACTAATTATTAAGGTTCCTTTCCATTAAAGGTCTTAATATGTTTTGCCTTGATGCAGCAGATGGCAGAACCTGTTTAGAATGGGTAGGTTTGGGGATGTTACAGGGATGTCCCTCTCACTGCCCTGTAACAGCTGCTGTGTCTGGCCATAGCTTGATAGTGCTGAGACTTTAACCCCAGTGCCACCAGGGAAGCCATGAGGCAATCTTTTTTGTTCATATTCATGACTTTCTTATCCTGCCTTTAAAAACTGCCCTTGGGCCTCCTTGGCGGTACAAGAGGTTAAGTCTTAGCACTATCAAGCTATCACAGATAGCTTGATAGATATCAAGCTATTGACACTGCAGCACGAATTCAATCCCTGGCTAGGGAGGTGACCCACATGGCACAGCAGACCTCTCCTGTCTACCCCCGGCTCCCCTTAGCAGTGTATTTCAGTAGATCTGCCTGTTTTGCTCCCCACCCTGTCTCTGGTGAATTCTCTTACCTCCTCTCACCACCACACTTCTGGCCTATACCACAGGTCTTGTAATGGATAAATAAATAAAGATAAATTTAAAAATAAATAAAAATTAAAACTGTCGGGCCCTCCCTGGTGGCGCAGCGGGTTAAAGCACAGCACTAAGCAGCTAAAGCCACTTCAGCATGAGTTCGATCCCCGCCCCGGAGGTGACCCACATGGTGTAGCAGACCTCTCCTGACCCGCCCGCTGCTCCCCTCAGCAGTGTATTTCAGTCAGTCGGCCTGTTCTGCTCCTCACTCTGTCTCTGGTGAATCCTCTCACTGCCCCTGCACCTCTGCCTGTACCCCAGTTCTATATGCAGAAATAAATAAATCTTTAAAAAAAACTAAAACTGTCCCTTCTGAAGCTCTTTGGGATATTTCCTATTTGCTAGATTAGAAACTGCCTAATTCATGAATCATCATCTAGCAAAATCAATTAGATTTTCACAGTCACCCAGCCAGATTTTGGTCATTTCATACAATTCTCCTACATTGTACCTGTAAAATTAGGTGTTCCCTTCACAAAGACATCTTTGAGTGTGGCTGTGTTGGCAAGACCTCTAGAAAAGTCCAGTTCCTCCCAGAAGTCCCCAATGTGGGAAAGGCCTGGGTGGTGATATCTTAGTAAATATTTAATACATTTAAATAGTTAATATTTAATATCTGACATGTGGGGGGGGATCTTGACTTGTAGCATTTATGGGTTTCATGGAGTGAATGTTCCACCATGGCCAATTTCAAGCTACCAGATTTGGAGTGAAGCAAGCCACCATAACAGATACAATAGAAAAAAATAAACTATAGCAAAATAACTAGGAAATGATGAGTTGGAGTCTTTACTGCCTTTGTTTTCTATGTAATTTATTTAATTAAGTGTAGATTTATATAATTTCATTTTTAATAACCATATTTAACAGCCAACTCCCACAATTTCTGAAAAATGCAAGAACCAGTTTTGCACAAGCCAGTGCAAATCACTCCCGCACTGATCTGACCTCGGTGGCTCAGGCCCTGAAGAGGGCAGCTCCTTCAGCTGCCTCCCACCCTCAGGGCTCCTACGGATAGGATTCCCTGTCTCTCTAGCCTGGGTTTCCCTCTAGTGGACAAAACAATCATTCAGGTGGTTCTTTAGCTCCACCTGTACAGCACTAGGAACTACAGGAAGCTGTGAATGGGGTTTGGTTTGTCATCACTCAAGGGAAAGTTTCTTAAGGAGGATCCTCATGGCTCCACAAAGTCCTTGACAGTCTGCTCTCCAAGGGGCAGTGCATTGGAAGGACCCCTGAGCTTCAATCATGATTGTAATCTCTGGAGCTTCTCAAAAGTCCCATCCATCTATATGTGCAGCTCAGGCTGTCTATATCAGCTCTGCAAGCTGATGTAACCCTCCTCCCTCCCAATCAGGTCTATTTCTAAAAGACAAACTGAAAGGTGGTGCATTGGCACAATTCATAGCCCACGGGGAAACACTGATGGGGACCATCATAGCTGGTGGGCACAAATGAGAAAATGGAGTCAACTAGCTGCAGAGTTGGAGCCCAGGACTCCCCCTCCTGAATTATATTCCAAATTCTTTTGCCAGAAGGATCTTTCCAAAGCACAGGTATATCTGCCACTCCTACATGGCTTTCAGGTAGCCCAAGCTCCATAGCCAGGCATTTAAATCCTTGAGAGACACACCACTCATATTGTTTACCCTAAACTCTGAAAAGAGAAGAAAACGGATATTTTAAAAAATCCTCCTCTGGCCAAGTACTTTGCTAAACAGTTTGCAAATTGTAATCTTACTTCATTCTCCAATAACATTGCTAGAGAGGAATTACTGCTTTACAGAGGAGAAAATTGAAAGTCAGTATGAGTTGGCTGGGAGTGACACAGCTTATGGAGAGAGGAGTTTTATATGGCTTTTGTCTCTTAAGACCTGGTCCCTTCCCTAGATTAGCTGCAGATTGGGGTGCAAAATGTCTAGAACCCCTTTCTCGCTGCATGCAGAAGAAAGTCTTTCCTTAGGGTTCTAAGGGAAAGTGTGCTTTGCAGGAAAACACAAAAAGAGGTAGCAGAGTCACAGACATGAGATAAGAAATCAGATTTTAATCTGATTACATCCTTTTGGTGCTGGCGCCACAAGCCTTCCTCTCCTTTCTTCTCCTGACTAATTTTCTTTCCTCTTCCCTCTCTCTCCTCATCCTCTCCCACCTTTCATTCCCTCAGCTTCCATTGGAATCCTAGACATCTTTAAGGTTCCGATCAAATTTCCCTCCTCCAAAAAGCGCTCTCAGACCCCCTGGCTCAGGAATCTGCCTACTGAAAGTGAGAATTGTAGTTTGAAAGAAAGAGCTGATTTCTAGCTAAATATGATAATTGATCACATGTATTTATCTCCACTCACTCCTGAAATTCCACTAAAATGACAGGAAGTAAATTGAGAGGGGTAAGTAAAAACATACAAAGGAAATGAATGACTACTTAATGAAGACAGGGTTTCTTTGGGGGTCATAAAAATGCTCTAGAATTAGTCATGATTTAGTTATACTGAAAAAGAAAGAAATGGAATATAAACAAAATGTACTTCAATTATATATATATATATACACACACACACACATATATAATTAAAATCTATATTACTGTGGTGCATAGTAGTAATAGTACAAATGAAAAAAAGAAATGGGAAAGTTGAATCCCCACCTTGGATCATACCCAAAAATTTAACTCAAATGAATCAAAGACTTTAATGTAAGGACTAAAATTATGAAAATAGTGAAAGAAACAGAAAAACCTATATGACCTTGTATTTGGCAAGATTCTTAACTATGATGCCCCAATTATAAGCATCAAAAGAGAAAATAGATAAATTGAATTTCATCAAAATTTAAGATATTTGTGAAATAAAAGATACTACATAGAAAGTCAAAGGACAAAATGGGAGAAAATAACTTGCAAATAGTTCATCTGATAGGGGTCTAATATTCAGGCAAATGATCTATCTTGAATTACAGTGGGATTCTAGCCCATAATCCATTGTAAATTGAAAATATCTAAATGGAAAAATTTAGCCAATCCTACCTTAAACACACTTGTGACACATTAATCAAATTATCTAATGCAAAGTGTATTTTATTTAAAAAAGATGTTGAATATATTGTGCATTTTATTGAATACTGTATTCAATATGAAGCTGTACTTAAAGGTTACTAAGGGTCGCATACTCACACTCATGATCATGTAGTTGACTGCAGCTGCAGAGAGAATATTGTATTATGTATCGCTGGAGTGGGGACAGAATTCAAAATTACTTTCACACCATCATCGAGTAAAAAAATAATCATGGCTCAAGCCATCAGGGAAACTGTGTATTTAAAGACAACAACAAAAAGACAAACAACCCCATTCAAACATGGGCCAATGATTTGAATAAACCCAGGGCCAAGAATTCTTCAAAGAAGTTATGCTAATAGCTAATAAACACATGAAAAGAGGCTCCCTATTAATATTTTTTGAGGAATGCAAATCAAAACCAGAATGAGAAGTACTTCATGTTACTAAGATGTCAATAATACTAATAAATATGAAAATAATAAGTGATGGTAAAATGTGGAAAAGTCAGGGCCCCCTCTGGTGGCACAACAAAGCTGTGCCACAGCACTAGGAAAATGTCCACAGACAGTGCAGCCTGAGTTCCATCCCTGGCCAGGCGGTGGACCACACGGCACAGCAGACCTCTCCTGACCTGCCCGCTGCTTTCCTCAGCACTATATGTCATTTGATCTGCCTGTTCTGCTCCCCACTCTGTCTCTAGTGAATCCTCTCAAGTCCTGCACCTCTATCCTGTACCCCAGTTCTATATGCATAAATAAATAAATCTTAAAAAAAAGGATGTGGAAAGATCAGAATCCTTAAACTTCTGATGTGTGGTAAAATGGTGTAGAAACTGGAAAACAGCTTGGCACTTCCTCTAGAAGTTAAATATCAAGTTGCCATTTGACCCAGTAATTCCATTCTAGGTATTGTCTTAAGAGAACTGAAGACATATTCAAATAAAAGCTTGTGCCTCAATATTGATAGCAGTACTATTTATAATAGTTGAGAAAATAGAAGCAACCCAAATGTTCATACACTGATAAATGAACAAAAGGTGATATATCTGTAAGATGAAATGTTATTTATTTGTGAGAGGGAATGAAGATACTGATACATACTCCAACACAAGTGAACTTTAAAAACATTTTACTTAGTGAAAGAGGCCAGACATAAAAGGCCACCTATTGCATAACTCCTTTTATATGATATATCCAAGATAGGCAAACCCATAGGGACAGAGAACAGATGAATGATTATCAAGGTACAGGAGGGAAGGAAATGAAGAGGAGATGGGGTTTCTCTTTGAGGTGACAAAAATGTTCTAGAATTAGATAGTGGTGGTAGATGCACAACCTCATGAATATACCAGGAACCACTGTGATGTGACTTCTCAATTTTT